>NC_135233.1:383021046-383706403 GCF_051348905.1 Ranitomeya variabilis | reverse complement strand
GTAGTACACATGATCCTCCGTGGCGGAAGTGGAGGGACGCAGACTGGGCCCACGGCTGTGAGCCCGTTGCGAAATGTAATTTTCCACTCCCTGCTTATCAAATTAATAAACTGTGACTGACTAGTTCAACCAATCTAAGCCTGTTCGTGTTGTCTTTTCAGGATTCGTGGTAGGGGGGAAGGCACTATTTACGACACACGGGTCTCCGCAGTCTATATGTTTTCAAGGTCCAATGCAATGGAGATTATTGATTACAAATAACTAATATAATAATATTGATTTTCTGCCTTTCTAATTACTATGCACTTTGAAACTAGAATTACTTTTATGCAATCATGTCCAGTTGACGCAATCTAAGAGAGTTGTGTAACACTTGTTGCAAAATGTATTTGTATGTTCCGGTCCCTCTAGCTTCATCCTTCTTCGTATGTTTTTATATGAGTAATAATTTAATAAAAATATTTTTTAATATATACAGTTTTTTTAAACAATTCTTTTTTTACCCAAGGTCTACATTCACCTAGTAGTTTGTAGTAACTCCATATACGGTAATACCCCACAAGACCTGCCGCATACCGGGAACACCCCACAAGTCCTGCCGTATACCAGAAACACCCCACAAGACCTGCCGTATACCAGAAGCACCCCACAAGACCTGCTGTATACCGGAAACAATCCATAAGATCTGCCATATACAAGGAACATCCCACAAGGCCCACTGTATACTGGCAAAACCTCATAAGGTCTATCGTATTACAGGAATATCCCACAAGACCTGCTGTATATTGGGAACACCACACACATTACTCCATAAGACAATTCATGTACTGGGAATACCCCACAAAAATTTGCCTTTTACAAGGAACACCCCACCGCAAGACCTGCCGCATATTGGTAACACCCCACAAGACCTGCCATATAACAGGAACACTCCAGAAGTGCTGTGGAATATGTTGGTGCTATATAAATTAAAATTATTATTATTATAATTATAATTATTATTATTAGAAGACCCCATGTACACTGGGAAAACCTCACAAGACCTGCCGTATACTGGTAACACCCCACAAGATCTGCCATACACCAGGAAAACCAAACAAGACCTACCGCATACGGAAACACCCCACAAGACTTGCTGTATACCGAGGATACTCCACAAGATACAGTATATACTGGGAACACCCCCAAAGATCTGTCATACACCAGGAAAACCAAACAAGACCTACCACATACGGAAACACCCCACAAGACTTGATGTATACCAAGGATACTCCACAAGATACAGCATATACTGGGAACACTCCACAAGACCTGACATATTCGTGGAACACCCTACAAGACCTGCCGCATACCGGGAACACCCCACAGGACCCGCCATATACCGGGGACACCCCACAATACCTCATGTATACCAGGAACACCCCACAAGACCCATCATATGCCGGGAACACCCCAGAAGACACGGCTAATACTGGGAGCACTCCACAAGACCTGCAATTTTGGAGATGCGTGACCCAGTAATCTAGACATCATGTCTGTCCTGTATCACACAGACCCTTTTATTGCTCTTTCCATGTAATGAAGTTAGAGAACTGACCGGTCTGTTATTTATCCACACCCGTCAAGCGTTTCTGTTATTAATATTATGGCTGACCCTGTCAATAATTATAACTTTATGCCTTTTGGAGTTGAGAGACAGGACAGGGCTAAATATAAACCCGAGCCTTTATGACATCCTGGGCATTATAGTCCTACCATGGTTTACTCTTGGCTTGCCCTAGTCGTCTATCCTGGATGTGACCCCTGCAGAATACAATATGTACAGTAACTTTTATGACTTTGCTTGGCTGTTTTCTGTCCCGTCCTTTATACCGGGCCCTGTCACCCCTCCAGGGGAGGTCCCGTCTGGGCCACTTGCGTCACTGGGACAATCGCTATAGGTGACAAGTCCCTTATCAATGCACCTGCCGAGAGAGGGAGTGACGAGGAGAAGGACGGAGCCGGCACTAGGTGAGACTTCCAGACAGACAGGTTGGGCGAGATTCCCTCAGCTGCACTGGGCCAGATTAGACAGCCTGAAAAACTGTCCGTAAGGTAACAGGTGATCATAAGAAAGAGACACTCTGCGGGATGAGGAGACCTGTGAGAATACTGCGAAATATGATGTAACCTCCAACCCCGGAGACCCAGGAGGTAAGAGATTACGAGAGTCCAGAGAGACCGGCAAGAGAGCTGGCAGATAAGAGAGCGCGGAGCAGCCGGTACCAGCGTCACCATGCAAATACATCCTGCCGGGCACTCGCTGGTAGAGCGGGCACAGGCGCGGGTGTGGAGCACAGATGGCACTTATCCGGCTGCCCACTACCACATCCTATAATGGGATAATCACCTGTGCAATGCTAAGGAAATCCTGAAAACATGATCTGTGGGGGCTGTGAGATTTGTCTAGTCTGGATGCAATTATACTAAAGCTTCAGCTGTGAGAATGAATGCGTCTCTATGGGTTTTCATGTTTGCATGTCCCAATTCACTGACAGCAAACAGAGATCTGGAAAATGGGGAGGAACTTAAATATAAAGGGGGCAGGTGCCATGAGGGGAATTTTTGAAGTCAGTTTTGTTTGCTGAGATTTGTGCCTAACGTATTAATGTGTTGCAGGATTTGGCGCAGTTCAGGGCTGATTTCCAGTTTCTATGTCACCGCCCTACTGGGGTGAGTGTGTAACCTTTTTTACCACATTTAAAAAATTCAATCAATGCTCAGATCATGCACATTTTTTTTTTAATGTGTCATAAAATAGCAAAAAGTCCCCACATTTTTGACCAAACAGGCGAGTAGCAAAAGTTGCCAATATTTTTAGGCCAAAAAAAAGGGTACAAATTTGCAAAAAAATTAAATAACAAGTTGGAGAACTTTCCATTGTCCAAGATAAAGGCGTCATAAGTGACAGAAGACTGGATAGTATAGTAGCAAACCCACAGCTGTGAAAAGCTATAGAGCCAAAACATGAAAACTACCTCCCCAATGTTGTGTAGATCCCCTGCAAGGAACCAAATTATTGCCCTGACCCATTTGAAGGGCACATAAAGCTGGCAGATGCCCCCATTTAAATATAAGGGGTCCGTGGAGGGTTAAGTATTTATTTTTTATTATTTTTATATTATTTCCCATTTTGGATTATTAAAATGAATTATTTTTATGATTTTTTCTTTTCTTTTTCTATAGTGTTTGTTCTGTATTACTTGTAACCTTCTTGCCAGCAGAATTCTCATTAGATGAGGAAATCTGAGGCTAAAAATAAAAATGAAAATCTAATAATATAGCATTTAACAAATCCACTGTAGTGTCTATATACGCACACGGCACAGCTCATGCTCATAAGATCACAATGCGGCTTTTTCATAGGACTGCAGGTGTATTTAATTAAATACCTTTCATGGCTGAGATGAGAAGCAGCGGCCTCAGAATAAGGGCTCATTTCTTCTTGCAATAGACAAAACGGTCCGATTTACGGACTGAAAAAACGGAGGAAATTCATGCGAGCGTCATGCGATTTTTTATCGCAACATCCGTATGACATCCGTATGACATCCGTATTGCTGTCCGATTTTTACGCACCGGTGTCCTTTGAAAAGCCGGCAAATCAGTGCTGTGTACAGTAAAATCACACTGACAGATTAGAATAGAATAGATATATACACATAGAATGTGTATATATACATATATATATGCCAGTGAGACACCTATATATATATTTATATTTAATGCAGCGCTAGGGTATGTGTCCACGTTCAGGATTGCATCAGGATTTGGTCAGGACTTTTCCTCTAATTGTTCCACTCCTGGTTTTGGCTTACAAATACTGATAAAAAATCCTGACCAAATCCTGATGCAATCCTGAATGTGGACACATACCCTTTGGGTATGTGTCCACGTTCAGGATTGCATCAGGATTTGGTCAGTATTTTACATCAGTATTTGTAAGCCAAAACCAGGACTGGAACAATTAGAGGAAAAGTATAACAGAAACATATGCACCACTTTTGCATTTATCACCCACTCCTGGTTTTGGCTTACAAATACTGATGAAAAATCCTGACCAAATCCTGATGCAATCCTGAACGTGGACACATACCCTTAGGGTATGTGTCCACGTTCAGGATTGCATCAGGATTTGGTCAGGATTTTCCATCAGTATTTGTAAGCCAAAACCAGGAGTGGAACAATTAGAGGAAAAGTATAATAGAAACATATGCACCACTTCTGTATTTATCACCGACTCCTGGTTTTGGCTTACAAATACTGATGGAAAATCCTGACCAAATCCTGATGCAATCCTGAACGTGGACACATACCCTCAGATAGCATAAAAGCCGCTAATTCAATTGCCGGCTTCTCATTTCTCCTTCCCAAACCCGACAGGATATGAGACATGGTTTACATACAGTAAACCATCTCATATCCCTTCTTTTATTACATATTCCTCTTCACTAATGTAAGAAGTGTCTTGTGTGTCAAATTTGGGGGCTCTAGCTATTAAATTAAAGGGTTGGATCGCGGAAAAAATTGGCGTGGGCTCCCGCGCAATTTTCTCCGCCAGAGCGGTAAAGCCAGTGACTGAGGGCAGATATTAATAGCCTAGAGAGGGTCCATGGTTATTGGCCCCACCTGGCTACAAACATCTGCCCCCAGCCACCCCAGAAAAGGCACATCTGGAAGCAGGCAATTGAATTAGCGGCTTTTATGCTATTTAGCGCTGCATTAAATATAAATATATATATATATATATATATATATATATATATATATATATATATATATATATAGGTGTCTCACTGACATATATATATGTATATATACCTATTCTATGTGTATATATCTACTCTATTCTAACCTGTCAGTGTGATTTTACTGTACACCGCGCTGAATTGCCGGCTTTTCAAAGGACACCGGTGTGTAAAAATCGGACAGAACTCGCATGGTGCGAGTGCTGTGCGATTTTTTTCTCGCACCCATTGACTTACATTGGCGAGTCTCGTCTGAGAATCGCAGCAATATGCAGCATGCTGCGATTTTTTTCTCAGTCCGATTTCGGCTGAGAAAAAAATCGCAAATGAAAAGACACCTATTGAATAACATTGGTCCGAGTGCAATCCGATTTTTTATCGGATTGCACTCGTTCGTTTTCCTCGCAAGTGGAAATGAGCCCTAAGACACTACGTAGGCAGCCAAACAGGCTGAGTTACATTGTTTGCATAGCTACAATGGAATTAGATGGGAGTTACAGAAAGAGCATGGCATGTGTAGCAGGGGTGAAACTAATGGGTGCTGGGGTTGCAATTGTACCCGCACCCTGGAATCTAGAGGGCCCATAGGTCTCTTTGGCCCATATGAAGACTCTCCACACTGGTCACAGCTGTGACCTATCTCAACCAGTGACCAGTATTTTTTGGTAATTTCTATGGTATTGAGATGGAAGTAGAGGTCCACAGGGTAAGGCTACTTTCACACTAGCATCGGGCTCGGCCCGTCGCAGTACGTCGGGCCGAGGTTACCGACGCTAGCATTGTCTCCGACGCACAACGGGGGCAGCGGATGCATTTTTTCAGCGCATCCGCTGCCCCATTGTGAGGTGCGGGGAAGTGCGGGGAGGTGGGGGCGCAGTTCCGGCCGCGCATGCGCGGTCGGAAAAAGCGGACCGTCGTGAGCAAAAAACGTTACAGGTAGCGTTTTTTGGTCCCGACGGTCCGCCACAACACGGCGCAACCATCGCACGACGGTTGCGACGTGTGTCAATCCGTCGCAATACGTCGCTTAATGTTAGTCTATGGGGAAAAAACGCATCCTGCAAGCACATTTGCAGGATGCGTTTTTTCAGCAAAACGACGCATTGTGGCGGATTGCAGTTAACGCTAGTGTGAAAGTAGCCTAAGCTGCAGGGATCAATAAGGGTGAATACTACTTTTTTATTCTTTCTAAGTAGCTTCAGTTCCTTAAAAATTATTTCCATCCCCTCCCAAAGCCCCCAGACAATCCATTTAAAATGAATATTTGTAGGTTTTACTGTGTGATTAATAACTCCTAGATTTTATTTCTCAACAGATCGCTATCATGGAGGACGAACCCCCAACATCTATCATTGATGAAGATGGAATATCAGAGTGTGTGATCTGTTTCACATCGTATGACACTCTTTTCCATCTACCCAAGGTCCTCTCGTGTGGTCATGTCTTCTGCCTGGAGTGTCTGTCTCGAATCATAGTTGGCTCAATGGAACCAGAATCTCTTCCTTGCCCAATATGCCGGGTACCAACCCCAGTTCCACCAAAGAAGGGTCCTCCTGCACTGTCAACTGACAAAGACTTGCTAAAAATGCTGAACCAGTCACTAACTTGCCCGGCGCCCTCTTTGAGATTCAGCCGAAAAAAGGGCCGATTGTATGTGCCACAAAACAACAGTCTCAATGTCAGCTCTGTCAGCCTCAGCGTAGACCTTGGTCGGCCCCCACCAGAACCTCATTCTCCTAGAAGACTGTGCCAACTCATGAGGTCAGGAGGATGTGTTTTCTACGGTTCAGTTATTTTAATTGTGATCCTTACAGTGGCCTTGATCCTGGCTGGAGTCTATATTTTCTACCTACTTCCTTGGCGTTACACTAATTATCAAGGGAATGGTGGCTACAACGAAACCCAAAACCAAAATAAAACAACGACCACCACCACCATAATGAATACGATCTTTTAACCGACTGCACTTGTCTTCACCAGTGAATACATTTCATCTTCAACAGAAATATGATTTCCCGCCATACGCTTGGGGAACAAGATGTGCTGTCTTCATTATGTGATAATATGGGAGGACGTCCAACGTTTTGGAGGAAATTCCCAAGAAGAATGTTTTGGTGGAGTCTTATTCACACCTCGGACCTAGTGATATATTCCTGGAAATAATTTCTTCATTCTCGTACTGTTGACTGTAATTTCAGGATCCTATAAGTAGTAAATGCTGATGTAAGTCTTTCCGATGTGTCCTGTAGATTGAGGCCTC
The DNA here is from genome assembly GCF_051348905.1 of Ranitomeya variabilis. Lineage (NCBI taxonomy): Eukaryota > Metazoa > Chordata > Amphibia > Anura > Dendrobatidae > Ranitomeya > Ranitomeya variabilis. The sequence goes on along the minus strand of NC_135233.1, from coordinate 383,699,356 downwards.
ATCTGAACAAGACGGTAACGAGACGCAGCGCTGTGATTGAGCCATGACGATCCAAGGACTGAGACTGAACTTTGTTATTAACCTCCAGCTTTGTAATAGACAATTACTGAGCTAAATTATTTTCACAATGGACTTATTTAGCATCTAAATCTGGATATTAATCTTAGACTTTTGGATCCTCCATGTGGAGTATGAAGAACTGTTTCTTTCATAGAGTTGGCTTTGGGTGGAAGCCATTTGTAGATATAGGATGAGTATGGTTCTATGGCATGGTTCTATTTGAGTTGAGGAAGCCAAACATATAAGGAGGAGACCCCATCCAGGTTCAGACAATGGGAAAAAGGGGCATGCACTTTGATTTGACCCTTGGTCAGGTTTCTGTCTCCCTTGTTTGCTTTGAGGTGTCTGCCGAGAGGGTGAGTTTCATGCAAATCTGCATAGGGGATTGGTGACAAAATGAACCTGAGCAGATCCTTGAGTCTCCATTACAACTATCGCAGTCACAAAGATGTCTCTATAGCACAGAACTCGAAAAGTAAATTTGTCCACACACAGTTGGTTGAACCTGTGATTTCAGTAGGACTGACTGACTACTTATGTGTATGTAAACCTGCCACCCCCATCCCCAACAGCAAACATCAGGGGGAAAGAGAAAGAAATCCAGGAACCACGGGACCAGACGTCCTCCTTTTTGTAACTTATTAGTACAGAAAAATCACAAAGTTTCAGTCACGAAGGGCCTTTATCAAGCCACAAAAAACAGAGATATGCTTGATAAAGGTCCCATGTGGCTGAAACATTGTGATCTTTCTTTACTAATGAAGTTACCAAAAGGAGGACATTTGGTGCCCTTGTTACTGGACTTCTCTGTACTGCTACAACCTTGTGGAGGGTTGCAACAAGTGTGTATGGACAGTAGAGTGGCGCATGGGAATCATCTATAGAAATAATCAGTGGAAACATAGGTCTTGTATATAGAAATTTGATATGTCTGATCCACTGATCCCACAGGACATAGACTGCTGACTTACAATTCTCTCCACAATAACAACACATGCATGGCCGATCGAGTATATGGGGTAGTCAGGAGAAATAACAGGCAGCTGAAAGGGCGCACGATCAACAGCTATCATAAGTCTATGGCCATTTTTAAGGGAACTGGGGTTGGGGTTGTTTTAGGGTTGTCTAAATGAGAACGGGTGAGTTTGTAGGATATAGATTTTGGGTGATCTCCTCATCTCTATGAGCCAACCCCAGAATTTAGGTAACCTGCTGATATCAGTGGGGTCTACAAACGGAAAAGAGACCCTTGCCATGAGTGACTGTGACCATGTGAAATGCAGAGGTCCATGGCAATCAATACTCCACGTTATAGTCACATTTCTGGGTATTAGGGCCTAAGACAAGCTCTAAAGAGAGAAACACGTTACGCAATTGTGATTTTAAATGCAACTCACTACCTCGTGGTGTGAGGTTTGGTCTCTTCACCTCCTCCGAATTGTCACCCCATTACTAATAAACCGGACTTGGGTCCCGACTTGACATGAGCCGAAAAGAGTGAGAGGGCCAACTCACAATGTAAATGACCGTCAAAGTGCCTAGATGACTGAACTCGGGGCTGTTGGGCACTTAGGGATGTTAAGAGAACGAGGAGCCCCAAAGTTTAGGTTGAGAGAGTCAATTGGTTGAGTATCAATGACACATCTGGTGTAAATCACCGCTGGTCCAAGAGACGATCCAGTCCAAATACTGACAAAAGTAGTTATTACTCTCCAATTACAGATGAGATGTCCAGTAAAAAACTGGCTACTTTCTTCCAAACACAGCGCCACTCCCATTTACAGGTTCAGTTTGGTATTGCAGCTCGGTATGTGTTTTGGCGTGCCACAAACCATAGGCAGGTGTAGCACTGTATGTGCAAAATATCAGCCATGTTTGTCCACTCCCTTCACTGTCATGGCCTCCTTATCACATTCTGTATTGTGTCGCCCTCGTATTCTTCAAAATATCAGCAAAATAGCATCATTGACATTTAGCGGGTGGAGGTCACATGGATTTAGTGTGACAGCACCTCTGAAAAAGAAAAGAAGGGTGTCATGTGAGGCATTTCGGGCAGGCCAGGGCCGGGCCTGTGTACAGACTTATCCAAACTATCTTTGTTGCTTATAGCAACAAATCAGAGCGTAGCTTTCATTTTACCAGAGCAGTTTAAAATATGAAAGCTGCACTCTGATTGGTTGCTACAGGCATCAAAGACAGTTTCTCTTTTACACCGTTTTGACAAATGGGGCCGTAGACTTGTACCTCAGTTATTAGGGTTAGTATTTATAGTTGTCACTGATCGGGTGACAATTATATTATCCTATGTATTATCCTTGGTATGTGCCAAACCTGCCAATACTGTGAATAAGATCCCATTAATAGGGGGAGCAGTGAATATGAATGTATTTTTTTTTTTTGCTGTGTTTTAGAAAGAAAAAGATTCTAGAAAACATTTTAGAAGTCAGTATCTTACAAAGTGCAGAAGGAACTAACATACATTTTCTTTGTACTGTTTCTTTAAATCCTATCATGGGGAAGGGTTATGCAAAAAAATGATTGGAAGAGCAAAATGGGCTGGTTCCCTGTGGCAACCAATCAGAAGCTGGACTTGATTTTACTCCTGTCAGTTGGGATATGATTGGTTCTTATTAGGTGAACATTGTAGACGCTCATTTTTATTAAAGAGCCCCCGGCTTTATTGGCCTCGGCACTCACATCTGTCTTTATATTCTTGATCAATTTAAAAAAATAAACCTGAGGATTCAAAAATCTGTCTGCTGCGTCATTCTTAGTTCTTTAATACAAGCCGGCTGTTCTGGTTAATAGCTGCGGCCTGCTATGGTGGAGGTAGTAGTTACTACTTCACAGGCTCTAATACCATATGACATAATTACTCAGCGGAGATTTACAACACTCAAGGAATTTATTTATACCCATCCTTACTTTTTCCCACAGAAAAGAGAACAATGATCGTGCCACTGCAAAGACGGCGGCCGCTTATCTCCCTAATCATCAGGCCTGCCACGGGATCATCAGGCCTGCCGTGGGATCATTAAGCCTGCTGCGGGATCATTAGGCCTGCTGCGGGATCATTAGGCCTGCCACAGCATCACTAGGCCTGTCAAGGGATCATCAGACCTGCCTCGGGATCATCAGACCTGCCACGGGATCATCAGACCTGCCACGGGATCATCAGGTCTGCTGCGGGATCATCAGACCTGCCACGGGATCATCAGGCCTGCTGTGGGATCATCAGGCCTGTCGAGGGATCATCAGACCTGCCACCACAGGTTCACCAGGCCTACCGTGGGATCAACAGGCCTGTTACGCGATCTGCCCGCCATATAGATTCTTCATTATAAAGGAAAAAAGATTTCAAATATACTTTTACTTTTACATCTTCTCCATGCGCAAGACATGAGTTGTGAGAAGCCACATCCAGTCACCCTGTATAATGTACCACGTCCAGCATGACCAGTATAATGTACCACATCCGGACCATCCTGTATAATGTACCACATCCAGCCTGTACTGTAAAATATACCACGACCGGCTCGTCATGTATAATGTACCACGTACGGCCCGTACTGTATAATGTACCACATTTGGCCCATCCTGTATAATGTACCACGTCCGGACCATCCTGTATAATGTACCACATCCAGCCTGTACTGTAAAATATACCACGTACGGCCCGTACTGTATAATGCACCACGCCCGGCCCGTACTGTATAATGCACCAGGTCCTGTATAATGGATCACATCCGGCCTGTGCTGTATAATGTACCACATTTGGCTCATCCTGTAAAATATACCACTACCGGCTCGTCATGTATAATGTACCACGTCCGACCCGTACTGTATAATGTAACACGTCCTGTATAATGTACCACATCCGGCCCATCGTGTATAATGTACCACGCCCGGCCCGTACTGTATAATGTACCACGAATGGCCCGTCCTATATAATGTAGTACGCCCGGCCCGTACTGTATAATGTACCACTTCTACCCCATCCTGTGTAATGTACCCCACTCGCCCCATCCTATATAATGTACCATGTCCAGCCTGTCCTGTATAATGTACCACGTCCTGTATAATATACCACGTCTGGCCTATCCTGTGTAATGTACCACATCCTGCATAATGTACCACGTCTAGCCTATCCAGTGTAATGTACCACGTCTGGCCCACCCTGTATAGTGTACCATATCCGTCCCGTCCTGTATAATGTACCACGTCCTGCCTGTCCTGTATAATGCACCATATCCGGCCTGTTCTGTATAATGTACCACATCTGGCCCACCCTGTATAATGTACCATATCTGGCCTGTTCTGTATAATGTACCACGTCTGGCCCACCCTGTATAGTGTACCACATCCGTCCTATCCTGTATAATGTACCACGTCCGGCCTGTCCTGTATAATGTACCACATTCGGCCTGTCCTGTATAGGGTACCACTTCCGGCCTGTCCTGTATAATGTACCACATTCGGCCTGTCCTGTATAGGGTACCATATGCGGCCTGTCCTGTATAATGTACCACGTCCGGCCTGTCCTGTATAATGTACCAAGTCCGGCCTGTCCTGTACAATGTACCACGTCCGGCCTGTCCTGTATAATGTACCACGTCCTGTCTGTCCTGTATAATGTACCATGTCCGGCCTGTCCTGTATAATGCACCATATCCAGCCTGTTCTGTATAATGTACCACATCTGGCCTGTACTGTATAATGTACCATATCCGGTCCATCCTGTACAATGTACCACATCTGGCCTGTCCTGTATAGGGTACCACATTTGGCCTGTCCTGTATAATGTACCACGTCCGTCCCATCCTGTATAATGTACCACATATGGCCTGTCCTGTACAGTGTACCACGTTCTTCCCGTCCTGTGTAATGTACCACGTCCGGCCTGTCCTGTATAATGTATCACGTCCGGCCTGTCCTGTATAATGTATCATGTCTGGCCTGTCCTGTATAATGGTCCACAGCCGGCCTGTCCTGTATAGGGTACCACATCCGGCCTGTCCTGTATAGGGTACCACATCCGGCCCATCCTGTATAATGTACCACGCCCAGCCCATACGGTATAATGTACCACGAATGGCCCGTACTGCATAATGTACCACTTCTACCCCATCCTGTGTAATGTACCCCACTCGCCCCATCCTATATAATGTACCACGTCCAGCCTGTCCTGTATAATGTACCACGTCTGGCCTATCCTGTGTAATGTACCATGTCTGGCCCGTCCTTTACAATGTACCACGCCCGGCCTGTCCTGTATAATGTACCACGTCCTGTATAATGTACCACGTCTGGCCTATCCAGTGTAATGTACCACGTCTGGCCCACCGTGAATAGTGTACCATATCCGTCCCATCCTGTATAATGTACCACGTCCGGCCTGTCCTGTATAATGCACCATATCCGGCCTGTTCTGTATAATGTACCACATATGGCCCACCCTGTATAATGTACCATATCCGGCCTGTGCTGTATAATGCACCACGTCTGGACTGTCCTGTATAGTGTACCACGTCCGTCCTGTCCTGTATAATGTACCACGTCCGGCCTGTCCTGTATAATGTACCACGTCCTGTATAATGTACCACGTCTGGCCTATCCAGTGTAATGTACCACGTCTGGCCCACCGTGAATAGTGTACCATATCCGTCCCATCCTGTATAATGTACCACGTCCGGCCTGTCCTGTATAATGCACCATATCCGGCCTGTTCTGTATAATGTACCACATATGGCCCACCCTGTATAATGTACCATATCCGGCCTGTACTGTATAATGCACCACGTCTGGACTGTCCTGTATAGTGTACCACGTCCGTCCTGTCCTGTATAATGTACCACGTCCGGCCTGTCCTGTATAATGTACCACATTCGGCCTGTCCTGTATAGGGTACCACATCCGGCCTGTCCTGTATAATGTACCACATTCGGCCTGACCTGTATAGGGTACCATATCCGGCCTGTCCTGTATAATGTACCACGTCCGGCCTGTCCTGTATAATGCACCACGTCCGGCCTGTCCTGTATAATGCACCACGTCCGGCCTGTCCTGTATAATGCACCACATCCGGCCTGTCCTGTACAATGAACCACGTCCGGCCTGTCCTGTATAATGTACCACGTCCTGTCTGTCCTGTATAATGTACCATGTCTGGCCTGTCCTGTATAATGCACCTGCACCATATCCGGCCTGTCCTGTATAATGCACCATATCCGGCCTGTTCTGTATAATGTACCATATCCGGTCCGTCCTGTACAATGTACCACGTCTGGCCTGTCCTGTATAGGGTACCACATTCGGCCCGTCCTGTATAATGTACCACGTCCGTCCTGCCCTGTATAATGTACCGCATATGGCCTGTCCTGTACAGTGTACCACGTCCTTCCCGTCCTGTGTAATGTACCCCGTCCGGCCTGTCCTGTATAATGTATCACGTCCGGCCTGTCCTGAATAATGTATCATGTCCGGCCTGTCCTGTATAATGCTCCATAGCCGGCCTGTCCTGTATAGGGTACCACATCCGGCCTGTCCTGTATAGGGTACCACCTCCGGCCCATCCCGTATAATGTACCACGCCCGGCCCGTACTGTATAATGTACCACGAATGGCCCGTCCTGTATAATGTAGCACGCCCGGCCCGTATTGTATAATGTACCACTTCTACCCCATCCTGTGTAATGTACCCCACTCGTCCCATCCAATATAATGTACCACGTCCAGCCTGTCCTGTATAATGTACCACGTCCTGTATAATGTACCACGTCTGGCCTATCCTGTGTAATGTACCATGTCTGGCCGGTCCTTTACAATGTACCATGCCCGGCCTGTCCTGTATAATGTATCACGTCCTGTATAATGTACCACGTCTGGCCTATCCAGTGTAATGTACCACGTCTGGCCCACCGTGTATAGTGTACCATATCCGTCCCGTCTTGTATAATGTACCACGTCCGGCCTGTACTGTATAATGCACCATATCCGGCCTGTTCTGTATAATGTACCACATCTGGCCCACCCTGTATAATGTACCATATCCGGCCTGTACTGTATAATGCACCACGTCCAGCCTGTCCTGTGTAGTGTACCACGTCCGTCCTGTCCTGTATAATGTACCATGTCCGGCCTGTCCTGTATAATGTACCACATTCGGCCTGTCCTGTATAGGGTACCACATCCGGCCTGTCCTGTATAATGTACCACATTCGGCCTGTCCTGTATAGGGTACCATATCTGGCCTGTCCTGTATAATGTACCACGTCCGGCCTGTCCTGTCTAATGTACCATGTCCGGCCTGTCCTGTATAATGCATCATATCCGGCCTGTCCTGTATAATGCACCATATCCGGCCTGTTCTGTATAATGTACCATATCCGACCTGTTTTGTATAATGTACCATATCCGGTCCGTCCTGTACAATGTACCACGTCTGGCCTGTCCTGTATAGGGTACCACATTCGGCCCATCCTGTATAATGTACCACGTCCTTCCCGTCCTGTGTAATGTACCACGTCCGACCTGTCCTGTATAATGTATCACGTCCGGCCTGTCCTGTATAATGCTCCATAGCCGGCCTGTCCTGTATAGGGTACCACATCCGGCCTGTCCTGTATAATGTACCACGTCCGTCCCATCCTGTATAGTGTACCACATGTGGCCTGTCCTGAATAGTGTACCACGTCCTGCCCGTCCTGTTTAATGTACCACATCCGGCCCATTGTGTATAATGTACCACATCCGGCCTTTCCTGTATAGGGTACCATATCCGGTCCGTCCTGTATAATGCACCACGTCTGGCCTGTCCTGTATAATGCACCACGTCCGGCCTGTCCTGTGTAATGTATCACGTCCGGCCTGTCCTGTATAATGCACCATATCCTGCCTGTCCTATATAATGCACCATATCCGGCCTATCCTATATAGGGTACCACATCCGGCCTGTCCTGTGTAATGTACCACGTCCGGCCTGTCCTGTATAATGTATTGCGTCCGGCCTGTCCTGTATAATGCACCATATCCTGCCTGTCCTATATAATGCACCATATCCTGCCTGTCCTGTATAGGGTACCACATCCGGCCTGTCCTGCATAGGGTACCACATCCGGCCTGTCCTGTATAATGTACCACGTCCGACCCGTCCTGTATAATGTACCACATCTGGCCTGTCCTGTATAGTGTACCACGTCCGGCCCGCCCTGTGTAATGTACCACGTCCGGCCCATTGTGTATAATTTACCACGTCCGGCTTGTCCTGTATAGGGTACCACATCCGGCCTGTCCTGTATAATGTACCACGTCCGTCCTGTCCTGTATAATGTACCACATCTGGCCTGTCCTGTATAGTGTACCACGTCCGGCCCATTGTGTATAATGTACCACGTCCGGCTTGTCCTGTATAGGGTACCATATCCGGTCCGTCCTGTATAATATACCACGTCTGGCCTGTCCTGTATAATGCACTATGTCCAACCTGTCCTGTATGACCTCTCACGTTTGGGGACTACTTTCCCTCTGGTCCCGATGCTTGTACTTTTTCCACGTGTCAGTAAATCCCTCGCTGTCCTGACTAACGTAGCAGCGATTCCTGCAGAGGCCATAAATCAGTTGTCTGGATCCACGAATGATATCAGATGTGTCGGCAGCCATCAGATATGTCATTACTCCGCATCACACAGATTATGAGTAATTAACACCAGGCTAATCCGTGCCTAATGAGGGCGCTCCGTCATGGCACAAGAGCAGGCTGGGATCAGGGTGACAAGTCTGGCCTATTAGTCAGTGACTAATTAAGCAGTCACACTGCTGTCCCTACAGGACCTACTATGCCCGCAGAGCAACAAGCAGTGATGTCATCAGTCACGCTGCTGATGTCATCATGTCTCTTACATTGTACCTGACACATTGGAGGATGTGACGTCACATCACATTGTTTATGGCCACAGCTGTATCTGTTCAGGTGAGCTATACTCCATACAGGGGCCCCAACCTGCTGTGTTACCCTCCTACAGTGTATATAACTCTCTCCTGTACAAATCAGCAATGTATAAGTCTCTCCTGTATATACCCACAGTGCACAATAGATATAAAAAGTCTTCACACCCCTGTTAAAATCCCAGGTTTTTGTCATGTAAAAAATCTTCCTACGAAGAAGAATCATTTCAGAACCTTTTCCACATTTACACTAATGCTTTGATGAAGTCTCCTTTGAATTTATGACAGTATTCAGTCTTTTGAGGTCGGAGTCTATCAGTGCGGCACATGGACAATTGGCGATCTTTACCCCCTCTTCCAGAAGCTCCACATCTGTCAGATTGTGGGGGTATCTCCTGGGTACAGCCCCCTCTTCAGACCACACACAGTGTCATTTTGATTCAGATCTGGGCTCTGGCTGGGTTGGGGAAGCCGTTCTTTTGGTGTTTTTCAGGTCATTTAGGGTCATTGTTGTGGTAAAAAGTGAAGATCCTCTTAAATTTTCAACTTTTCAGCAGAGGCCTGGAGGTTTTCATGTAAAATTGACTAATATTTGAAACTCTTCATAATTTCCTCCCCTTTAACTATAGTTCCAGTTTCAGCTGCTGAAACACAGCCCCAAAGCACAATGATGCCTCCACCATGCCTCACTGTGGGGATGGTGTTCTTTTAGTGATGCTCAACGTACGCTTTGTGTCAAACAGACCTTATATAAATATGGCCAAAGAGTTCTCCTATGGCCTCATCAGACCATAACACATTCCATGCATGCTTTTGACAGACATGATGTAGGTTTTGGTGAAATTCCTCCAGCTCCTTTAATGTTGCTGTTGGCCTCTTGGCAGCCTCTAGGACTAATCTTTTTATTATTTTTCATAAATTTTTGAGGGACATCCAGTTCGAGGTAATGTCACTGCTGTGCCAAATGTAAGCCCCTTCTTGGTGACGTCTTCACAGTGTCCATGGTAGATCTAATGCCTTGAAAATGTTTTTCTTCTTCCTCCTGACTGGTAACTTTCCACAGTGAGATTCTTTCCTGTGCTGTCAGCTGTTTATGGACCAGAAAATATCAGGAACATCCTCCTAGAACAGCAAAACTTTCTCTGGGTTTAATCAGAATCCCTGTAAATAATGGCGGCCGTGCACGGACTACTATTTATAACGAGGGCAAATGCGATTGGCTAATTCCGAACACACCCACATCCCAAATTATAAGAGGGTGTTCACACTTATGCAACCACGTTATTTAAGTTTTGTTCTTTTTATTATCACCCAATGGTGTGTTTTTTCAATGGATTTGTACAGGTTATGGGTGACATTAAAGGTGGAAAATGTTCGGAAATGATTTCTTTTGGGCTGATTTTTTTTTAAAAGACAAGAACACAGAATTTTAACGAGGGAGGGTAGACTTTTAATTTCCACTGTATACCACTCTCCTGTACGGGAGAGTGATGATGATCAGAAATCCGTTGAATAATGAGGAATCGGTGGAGAAATCTTCTGTCATTTATTTATTGCAATCTCCAATCACAGTTTTAGAAAACGAAAGTGCAGGAGTGGGTGACTCCGGGGGACAGGTGACTCCGGGGGACAAGTGATTCTGGGGACCGGGTGACGGTGGGGGACAAGTGACACCCAGGGACAAGTGACTCTGGGGACCGGGTGACTCTGGGGGACAAGTGACTCCCGGGGACAAGTGACTCTGGAGAAAGGGTGACTCCCGGGAACGAGTGACTCTGGGGCATGGGTGACTCTGGGGGACAAGTGACTCCCGGGGACAAGTGACTCTGGAGAACGGGTGACTCCCGGGGACAAATGACTCTGGGGACCGGGTGACTCTGGGGACAAGTAAACTCCCGAGGACAGGTGACTCTGGGGGAGGGTGACTCAGAGTGACAAGTGACTTCAGGGGGGTGGGTAACTCCAGAGAGCAGCAGGTGACACTGGGTGGCGAGTGATTCTGGGGTACAAGTGACTCCGTGGGGGGCTGGTGACTCCAGGGGCCAGATGACTTTGTAGGACAAGTGACATCAGGGGGTGGATGCCTCCAGAGGACAATTGACTCTGGTGAGTGGGTGATTTCAAGGGGTGTGTGACTCCAGTTGATACTAGATAATGGATGTTCCCTGAGGGGGACACACTCGGGGGCCCTGGGTGGGGGACACTTGTTTTTGGGGCTCGACACAGGGAACGGTGTATTTAGTGATGGATATCACATATAAGGTGCCTAATACATGAGACATCCAGAGACAGAGCGAGCGAGAGATAGTGCTGAGAATCCCAGGAGTATCAGAAAACGACAAAGAGGGAGACAAATAGAGAGAGATAGAGATGAGACAGACAGGGAATACACATGGAGAAGAGAGATGTAAGAAAAGAGGCCACACAGTGTATAGACAGCCATGTAGTCAGGAGACTGCCTGCACGCCCGGGGGCCGCCATGTTGTGGTGTGACATCTCTATTTGTATAAGAGGTGCACGCGGCTTCCATCACAGCTGTTCCTGCCCAGTTTGTCACCCCCTTCGGCCACCAGACACCTGGCAAGAGGGAGTCCGGGCTGGTAGAGAGAGGAGACGGCCCCCGTGGAGTTAGGATAGTGATTGTCGGAGCAGTTTTCCCGCGCCGTCACTGACTGTTTCCTGCGGGAGCGCAGCTGCTGGCGCAACTCCATGACCCGCTCTTCTTTCTGCATGAAAGGCAAAAGGTAACAGTGAGACCGAGCTGACAGTGGCGGACAATGCGGCAAACATTAAATCTTTGCTTAAAATACCGCCCCCCCCCATAAAGGATGGTCCTGGAGGCTAGTCACTGACATGAGCACCAATCGTAGCACTGATCACTATGCATGCCTCTGTACGTCCCCATAAGATTAGTGAAAGCAGAAAAGACAACCCAAATTTTTAATATCTCACAATGTTCAAGATCTCTGCTTGCTGTAATTGTATGGAAATAATCTGTAAAGATGGCAGCCCTTGTCCATATACGTATGGATATTGATTAGAGAGAGGGTGGTCCGCTCCACTGGGGACCCCCCTTTATAATAGAGGCCTTCTCCATACCACGTGGAACTCATTAGAATGGCCGCCATGTGACACTACATTGCTGCCATTGGCGTCTACCGGCAAAATCATCTGCTTGTTTTAGTTAACAAAAGTGAGACCAGGGCCAAATCTGCCGCAGTGACCGCGTTCTTGAGGGGGTGGTCTCTGATGAGGAGGCTAAAACTCACGCAAGCAGAGATCTTAGATCTTACAGAACGATACTACCAATATACAAAAACTACAAGATGGTGAGCGCATAACGTCGGAGTCGTCACCTCCGCGATGATCCTGCCCAGCTCCTGGTTCTCTCGCTCCAGCAGCCGTGATTTCTCCTCCTCGTTATTGTTGGTGGACGATCCGGTCTTCAGCGTGTCCTGCTGCTCCGACTGCCATTCCCCTCGAGTAATGAGACGTCTCATCTGCAGATACAAAAGATATCGGGGCTGAAGAGACATCTTGAGTCTACAACAGACAGACAGATTGCGTTGCTGATGTAGTTTCTTCCATGGGTCATGCTGGAACAGGAGAGAATCCACCCCAAAGCCGTCACCATAAAGTGACACTGGGGCAGATTATCTGTATTCTGTGGCATTAAATTATTTCTGTCCACATGTTGTGAGACATTTATCCTTTTTCTGCACCTATGAACCTGTGTAAGGCCTTGATTCTGTGTGAAGAGCTGTAGTTTTTATTGATACCATTTTGTGGTACGTACAACATTCCGATGGGAGCCAATGCAAACTCACAGCACCAATCGTGCCACTGTCACTCCTCTCGCTGCTGTTATAGCATGAAGCCAGCTGTTTACCACAGCTGGCATCCCATGGGTGTGGAGCTGCCCGGCTCTTGATACACCAACACCTGATGTCTGACGTTCCTACACTGGACCTTCCTATAGGCTGCAATAACGACGTGCTTTCCAGCACTACAGTTGCCACCTGACATTGAGCAGAATGATTGACAATAGAACACCATATTTGACTTATAACAGCATAATAACACCTCAGGGATCAATGTTCATATAGCAATTAGCTTAAGAAATTAAATTATACATAAAAAAAATTAAAATGTTATATCAAAAGGAAGTCATTTCCAAAACGCGCGTCGGGGTGTGCGCATCATTAGGACCTGGTGGCACCTAATGATACAAATCTCCATTGTTTAATTGTTTCTGCACTTAGCACAATGCACTTTGAGTACTATATGGGTATGTGCACACGTAGAATGGTCCACTGCGGATTTTTCCGCAGCGGATTTGATAAATCCGCATGGAAAAAACACTGCATTTTTCTTGCGGATTTATCGGGGATTTACTGCGGTTTTTGTGCGGATTCCACTGCGGTTTTACATCTGCGGTTTTCTATTATGGAGCAGGTGTAAAACCGCTGCGGAGTCCGCACAGAGAATTGACATGCTGTGGAATATAAACCGCTGCGTTTCCGCGCGTTTTTTTTCCGCAGCATGGGCACAGAGTTTTCGGATTCCCATAAGTTTACATTGTAAATGTGGATCCGCAGCAAAATCCGCATCGTGGGCACAGAGCCTATGGAGTTTCTGTTGCTTATTTTTTGACACTGCTGCACTTTAATTGTTTCTAAAAGGGTTTTTCTACTTTTTACTTATTGATATAATGATATTTATTATTAATTATTGTCGTGGTTTCTTTTTATCCTAGTGTCCACCGTCTATACTATTGATTATATTTGCAATTTTCATTATTTTTTTTTCATTTTTAGCTTGTATAATTTGTCCTGATACGTGCACACAATTTCTTTTAGTTATCTAAATAAAGATATATATTTTAATTATATAATCTTGTCTGGACTTTCATGGTTTTTTCATAGTTTTGGTGGTTGGTTTCTTCCCATTTTTGAGTTATATAGTTGTTTCCGCAAATGGCGGCTCTGATATATGAGGTTTTGAGGTTCCGTTAAAAACACGCAGGTGAAAAACCCTACGCAGAAACAGAAAGATTCTACCTTTTCCTTTTTATAAAACACACAGAGACTCCGAGCTGAGCCGTGTAAAATGAAGTTCATGCATTATTCTCCAGCACATCTAAGAGGTTTTAGAGTTGTTCCTGCTCAGCGTTCTGAAGATTTCTTGATTTGTGGACATCAAGATTTATACGACGGCAATAAACCAAGAGTTAAACGTGTCTGACGGGAGATGAAGCAATATAGACAGGAACATGAGAACACGATGCGGCCTGCGCTGCTCACTCCTGTACAATTGATCTGCAGCTTATTCCAATCCTCCTGTGGTTTCCTGACATCACGTTCCAAACCACTTGACTGCCTGAGCGATGAGCGAGGTGTAACTATAGATCCGTACTGCGGGCACCAAACCCGACCATTAGCATTGTTACTGCAGGAGAGCGATTATCTGCTTATACCACCATGCTAGTTATTGGGGCAGGACATAAAATGTGCAGCACATCCTCACATATATGAATTAAATGATGCTCCAGAGCTGCACTCAATATTCTGCTGGAGCAGTCACTGTCTATATACATTACATCACTGATCCTGAGTTACACCCTGTATTATACTCCAGAGCTGCACTCACTATTCTGCTGGTGCAGTCACTGTGTGCATACATTACATTACTGATCCTGAGTTACACCCTGTATTATACTCCAGAGCTGCACTCACTATTCTGCTGGTGCAGTCAGTGTGTACATACATTACATTACTGATCCTGAGTTACATCCTGTATTATACTCCAGAGCTGCACTCACTATTCTGCTGGTGCAGTCACTGTGTACATACATTACATTATGATCCTGAGTTACATCCTGTATTATACTCCAGAGCTGCACTCACTATTCTGCTGGTGCAGTCACTGTGTACATACATTACATTACTGATCCTGAGTTACATCCTGTCTTATACTCCAGAGCTGCACTCACTATTCTGCTGGTGCAGTCACAGTGTACATACATTACATTACTGATGCTGAGTTACATCCTGTATTATACTCCAGAGCTGCACTCACTATTCTGCCGCTGCAGTCACAGTGTACATACATTACATTACTGATCCTGAGTTACATCCTGCATTATACTCCAGAGCTATTCTGCTGGTGCAGTCACAGTGTACATACATAACATTACTGATCCTGAGATACACCCTGTATTATACCCCAGAGCTACACTCACTATTTTGCTGGTGCAGTCACTGTGTACATACATTACATTACTGATCCTGAGTTACATCCTGTATTATACTCCAGAGCTGCACTCACTATTCTGCTGGTGCAGTCACTGTGTACATACATTACATTACTGATCCTGAGTTACATCCTGTATTATACTCAAGAGCTGCACTCACTATTCTGCCGGTGCAGTCACAGTGTACATACATTACATTACTGATCCTGAGTTACATCCTGCATTATACTCCAGAGCTATTCTGCTGGTGCAGTCACAGTGTACATACATTACATTACTGATCCTGAGTTACATCCTGTATTATACCCCAGAGCTACACTCACTATTCTGCTGGTGCAGTCACTGTGTACATACATTACATTACTGATCCTGAGTTACACCCTGTATTATACCCCAGAGCTACACTCACTATTTTGCTGGTGCAGTCACTGTGTACATACTCATAGATTGTAAGCTTGCGAGCAGGGCCCTCATTCCTACTGGTATCTGTTTTGAACTGTGATTTCTGTTATGCTGTAATGTCTATTGTCTGTATAAGTCCCCTCTATAAGTTGTAAAGCGCTGCGGAATATGTTGGCGCTATATAAATAAAATTATTATTATTATATTATTATTACATTACATTACTGATCCTGAGTTACATCCTGTATTATGCTCCAGAGCTGCACTCACTATTCTGCTGGTGCAGTCACTGTGTACATACATTACATTACTGATCCTGAGTTACATCCTGTATTATACTCCAGAGCTATTCTGCTGGTGCAGTCACAGTGTACATACATTACATTACTGATCCTGAGTTACACCCTGTATTATAACCCAGAGCTACACTCACTATTCTGCTGGTGCAGTCACTGTGTACATACATTACATTACTGATCCTGAGTTACACCCTGTATTATACCCCAGAGCTACACTCACTATTTTGCTGGTGCAGTCACTGTGTACATACATTACATTACTGATCCTGAGTTACATCCTGTATTATACTCCAGAGCTGCACTCACTATTGTGCTGGTGCAGTCACTGTGTACATACATTACATTACTGATCTTGAGTTACATCCTGCATTATACTCCAGAGCTGCACTCACTATTCTGCTGGAGGAGTCACTGTGTACATACATTACATTACTAGTCCTGAGTTACATCCTGTATTATACCCCAGAGCTGCACTCACTATTCTGCTTGTGTAGTCACTGTGTACAGTTGTGCTCAAAAGTTTACATACCCCATACATAGAATTTTTGCTTTCTTGGCCTTTTTTCAGGGAATGTGAATGATAACACCAAAACTTTTTCTCCTCTCATGGTTAGTGGTTGTGTGAAGCCATTTATTATCAAACTACTGTGTTTTTTTGTTTTCCCTGGCCTACTAGATGGTGACTTACACATACAGACAGTTTTGAGTCTGAACTTGTCACGATCCAGAATTGTGAATGCTGCTCTGGAGACTATTACAGAATGTAATTCAGGAATCGTCACAGTGATGATTTGAGGAGAGAGGTTGATGAATGACCATATCTTAAAAGGTTTCTCACCTTTGGAACAAATAATACAACCAGTGTGATGTAGGCTGAAAAGACGATGGCCAGCGAAGAGAAAGCGAAGGAGGCGTCTTGTTGACTGCTGAGGATCATGGTGACTGGCGCCGTGATCAGACACAGAACCTGCAGAATAACATGGTAGGTGAGGACATGAATGAAGGGTGTCTGCGAGGGCTTCATTCATGCCAATCATCCAGGAGGCCACAATAAGACCATACATGACCCCTCATTACAGTAGGGCCCGCAGACCGTAGATTTAGGATCTTGTAGACTGAATTTAGTAGATTTATGATTTAATTTAATATTTGCAAAAACGAGTCTTTTCTATGGAGGATCACCGATTCAACATGACAACGAGCTTCAACCCGAGAGCTCTGGAATCTAAGACAACCGGTTATGTGAGAGGCTGGAAAATGAGCGGATTAAGAAATCTCAGAGTGATGTGTATGGTGCAACGGGACATATTTTGGATTACACCCAAGGAGAGTGATGTATATACTTTATACATAATATACTTTAGACGTTTGGGTTTTCATTGGCTGTAAGCCATAATCATCAACAGTAACAGAAGTAAACACATAATGACTCTATATAATATAGGAGTTTCACTTTTTGTATTGAACTGCAATAAATTCACTTTTTGATGATACTAAAAAGATGCCACGCTACAGGATTGTTACATGCAGATAATGTAACACAAAGCCACGATGGGAATATAGTAAACTACCTAATTAACACAATATCCACCCGCCTGGTGGTATTGAGGTTAATATACTGAAAGATTCCCCATGGGTCAATGTGTAGTAGCAGGAGGGGAAGGAAGGGGGTTTAATGGAGTTGTGCCCACGATTCTCGTCGCCCCCTGCGAGAGTATACAGTATGTGACAAGTAGACGCAGCTGTCAGCTTACCTGTAAGCACAGGGTGTTATCCAGCATGCAATGTCTCTGCAAAGATGCCGTAATGCCAAAGTGCAGAACCTCTTGCTTGAAGCAGACACCAGAGGAGTCCGGTGCCGCGTGTATTTGAAGTTGAGGCGCTTGTGTAGAGCCAGGGACTCCCCGGCCGAAGGCGTCCCTGGATAGAGCGTGGGATAGGAGAAAAAAATGGCTGCTAGGCTCCGCCTACCTGTGACGTCACACTAAGGAAGGAGCGCTGTAGCGCTCAAAAAGGCATGAATAGACCAACCAACGTGTTTCAAAGAGCTGCGCTCTTCTTCATCAGGGTTACAGCGCTCCTTCCTTAGTGTGACGTCACAGGTAGGCGGAGCCTAGCGGCCATTTTTTCTCCTATCCCGCGCTGTATCCAGGGATGCCTTCGGTCGGGGAGTCCCTGGCTCTACACAAGCGCCTCAACTTCAAATACAAGCGGCACCGGACTCCTCTGGTGTCCGCTTCAAGCAAGAGGTTCTGCACTTTGGCATTACGGCATCTTTGCAGAGACATCGCATGCTGGATAACACCCTGTGCTTACAGGTAAGCTGACAGCTGCGTCTACTTGTCACATATACTCTCGCAGGGGGCGACGAGAATTGTGGGCACAACTCCATTAAACCCCCTTCCTCCCCCCCTGCTACTACACACTGACCCGTGGGGAATCCTTGAGTATATTAACCTCAATACCACCAGGCGGGTGGATATTGTGTTAATTAGGTGGTTTACTATATTCCCATTGTGGCTTTGTGTTACATTATCTGCATGTAACAATCCTGTAGCGCGGCATCTTTTTAGTATCATGTTGTGAACCTTAAAGTGGACAGATTTTAGCATAGGCTCTGTCTTGATTTCAGCAGCTTATGATTTGTTTTT
The DNA here is from genome assembly GCF_051348905.1 of Ranitomeya variabilis. Classification (NCBI taxonomy): domain Eukaryota; kingdom Metazoa; phylum Chordata; class Amphibia; order Anura; family Dendrobatidae; genus Ranitomeya; species Ranitomeya variabilis. Next base: position 383,680,748 of record NC_135233.1, on the reverse strand, counting down.
CCAGGGTGAGCGCCAGTGTAACTGTTTTTATATATCACTTTTTGATGATATTCTAATTTTGGGAGAAGCACATGTATTTATATATACAGTACAGACCAAAAGTTTGGACACACCTTCTCATTTAACCCCTTAAGCCCCGAGGGTGGTTTGCACGTTAATGACCAGGCCAATTTTTACAATTCTGACCACTGTCCCTTTATGAGGTTATAACTCTGTAACGCTTTAACGGATCTTGGTGATTCTGACATTGTTTTCTCGTGACATATTGTACTTCATGATAGTGGTAAAATTTATTCGATATAACTTGCGTTTATTTGTGAAAAAAAATGGAAATTTGGCAAACATTTTGAAAATTTCGCAATTTTCCAACTTTGAATTTTTATGCCCTTAAATCACAGAGATATGTCACGCAAAATACTTAATAAGTAACATTTCCCACATGTCTACTTTACATCAGCACAATTTTGGAACCAAAATTTTTTTTTGTTAGGGAGTTATAAGGGTTAAAAGTTGACCAGCAATTTCTCATTTTTACAACACCATTTTTTTTAGGGATCACATCTCATTTTAAGTCATTTTGAGGCATCTATATGATAGAAAATACCCAAGTGTGACACCATTCTAAAAACTGCACCCCTCAAGGTGCTCAAAACCACATTCAAGAAGTTTATTAACCCTTCAGGTGTTTCACAGGAATTTTTGTAATGTTTAAATAAAAATGAACATTTAACTTTTTTTCACACAAAATTTATTTCAGCTCCAATTTGTTTTATTTTACCAAGGGTAACAGGAGAAAATGGACCCCAAAAGTTGTTGTACAATTTGTCCTGAGTACGCTGATACCCCATATGTGTGGGTAAACCACTGTTTGGGCGCATGGCAGAGCTCGGAAGGGAAGGAGCGCCATTTTACTTTTCAATGCAAAATTGACTGGAATTGAGATGGGACGCCATGTTGCGTTTGGAGAGCCCCTGATGTGCCTAAACATTGAAACCCCCCACAAGTGACACCATTTTGGAAAGTAGACCCCTTAAGGAACTTATCTAGATGTATGGTGAGCACTTTGACCCAACAAGTGTTTCACAGAAGTTTATAATGCAGAGCTGTAAAAATAAAAAATCATATTTTTTCACAAAAATGATCTTTTCGCCCCCAATTTTTTATTTTCCCAAGGGTAAGAGACAAAATTGGACCCAAAAGTTGTTGTGCAATTTGTCCTGAGTACGCTGATACCCCATATGTGGGGGTATACCACTGTTTGGGCGCATGACAGAGCTCGGAAGGGAAGGAGCGCCGTTTGACTTTTCAATGCAAAATTGACTGGAATTGAGATGGGACACCATGTCGCGTTTGGAGAGCCCCTGATGTGCCTAAACATTAAAACCCCCCACAAGTGACACCATTTTGGAAAGTAGACCCCCTAAGGAACTTATCTAGATGTGTTTTGAGAGCTTTGAACCCCCAAGTGTTTCACTACAGTTTATAACGCAGAGCCGTGACAAGGGTAACAGGAGAAATTGGACCCCAAAAGTTGTTGTCCAATTTGTCCTGAGTACGCTGATACCCCGTATGTGGGGGGAACCACTGTTTGGGCGCATGGCAGAGCTCGGAAGGGAAGGAGCGCCATTTGGAATGCAGACTTAGATGGATTGGTCTGCAGGTGTCACGTTGCATTTGCAGAGCCCCTGATGTACCCAAACAGTAGAAGCCCCCCACACGTGACCCCATATTGGAAACTAGACCTCCCAAGGAACTTATCTAGATGTGTTGTGAGAACTTTGAACCCCCAAGTGTTTCACTACAGTTTACAACGCAGAGCCGTGAAAATAAAAAATCATTTTTTTCCCACAAAAATGATTTTTAGCCCCCCAAATTTTTATTTTCCCAAGGATAACAAGAGAACTTGGACCCCAAAAGTTGTTGTCCAATTTGTCCTGAGTACGCTGATACCCCATATGTTGGGGTAAACCCCTGCTTGGGCGCACGGGAGAGCTCGGAAGGGAAGGAGCACTGTTTTACTTTTTCAACGCAGAATTGGCTGGAATTGAGATCGGATGCCATGTCGCGTTTGGAGAGCCCCTGATGTGCCTGAACAGTGGAAACTCCCCAATTCTACCTGAAACCCTAATCCAAACACACCCCTAACCCTAATCCCAATGGTAACCCTAACCACACCCCTAACCCTGACACACCCCTATCTCTAATCCCAACCCTAATCCCAACCGTAAATGTAATCCAAACCCTAACCCTAACTTTAGCCCCAACACTAACCCTAACTTTAGCCCCAACCCTAACCCTAACTTTAGCCCCAATCCTAACCCTAACTTTAGCCCCAACCCTAACCCTAACTTTAGTCCCAACCCTAACCCTAACTTTAGCCCCAACCCTAACCCTAACTTAAGCCCCAACCCTAACCCTAACTTTAGCCCCAACCCTAACCCTAACTTTAGCTCCAACCCTGGCCCCAACCCTAACCCTAGCCCTAACCCTAGCCCTTACCCTAGCCCTAACCCTAGCTCTAACCCTAGCCCTAACCCTAACCCTAATGGGAAAATGGAAATAAATACATTTTTTTTAATTTTATTATTTTTACCTAACTAAGTGCGTGATGAAGGGGGGTTTGATTTACATTTATAGCATTTTTTTATATCGGATTTTTATGATTGGCAGCTGTCACACACTAAAAGACGCTTTTTAGAGCAAAAAAGTTTTTGCATCTCCACATTTTGAGACCTATAATTTTTCCATATTTTGGTCCACAGAGTCATGTGAGGTCTCGTTTTTTGAGGGACGAGTTGACGTTTTTATTGGTAACATTTTCGGGCACATGACATTTTTTGATCGCTTTTTATTCCAATTTTTGTGAGGCAGAATGACCAAAAACCAGCTATTCATGAATTTCTTTTGGGGGAGGCGTTTATACCGTTCCACGTTTGGTAAAATTGATAAAGCCGTTTTATTCGTCGGGTCAGTACGATTACAGCGATATCTCATTTATATCATTTATTTATGTTTTGGCGCTTTTATATGATAAAAGCTATTTTATAGAAAAAATAATTATTTTGGCATCGCTTTATTCTAAGGACTATAACTTTTTTATTCTTTTGCTTATGATGCTGTACGGCGGCTTGTTTTTTTGCGGGACAAGAGGACGTTTTCAGCGGTACCATGGTTATTTATATCCGTCTTTTTGATCGCGTATTATTCCACTTTTTGTTCAGCGGTATGATAATAAAGCGTTGTTTTTTGGCTCGTTTTTTTTTTTTCTTCTTACGGTGTTCACTGAAGGGGTTAACTAGTGGGACAGTTTTATAGGTTGGGTCGCTACGGACGCGGCGATACCAAATATGTGTACTTTTATTGTTTTTTTTGTTATTTAGATAAAGAAATGTATTTATGGGAATAATATATATATTTTTTGCTTTATTTAGGAATTTATTTTTTTTCTTTTTTACACATGTGGAATTTTTTTTTTTTTACTGTGTCCCGGGGGGGACATCACAGATCGCTGATCTGACAGTTTGCACAGCACTCTGTCAGATCAGCGATCTGACTTAGAGAGCTGCAGGCTTACCAGCGCCTGCACTGGACCCGGAAGTAATCCCTGCAGGACCCGGATGCAGCCCCGCGGCTATTTTGGATCCGGGGCCTGCAGGGATAGGAGGTTAGAGACCCTCGGAGCAACGCGATCACATCGCGTTGCTCCGGGGGTCTCAGGGAAGCCTGCAGGGAGCCCCCTCCCTGCGCGATGCTTCCGTATACCGCCGGAACACTGCGATCATGTTTGATCGCAGTGTGCTGGGGGTTAATGTGCCGGGGGCGGTCCGTGACTGCTCCTGGCACATAGTGCCGGATGTCAGCTGCGATAGTCAGCTGACACCCGGCCTCGATCGGCCGCGCTCCCCCCGCGAGCGCGGCCGATCGCATATGACGTACTATCCCGTCGGAGGGAATTAAGGCCCACCCCACCTCGACGGGATAGTACGTCATATGGGATTAAGGGGTTAAAGATTTTTCTGTATTTTCATGACTATGAAAATTGTATTGTACATTCACACTGAAGGCATCAAAACTATGAATTAACACATGTGGACTTATATACTTAACAAAAAAGTGTGAAACAACTGAAATTATGTCTTATATTCTAGGTTCTTCAAAGTAGCCACCTTTTGCTTTGATGACTGCTTTACACACTCTTGGCATTCTCTTGATGAGCTTCAAGAGGTAGTCACCGGGAATGGTCTTCCAACAATCTTGAAGGAGTTCCCAGAGATGCTTAGCACTTGTTGGCCCTTTTGCCTTCACTCTGCGGTCCAGCTCACCCCAAACCATCTCGATTGGGTTCAGGTCTGGTGACTGTGGAGGCCAGGTCATCTGGCGTAGCACCCCATCACTCTCCTTCTTGGTCAAATAGCCCTTACACAGCCTGGATGTGTGTTTGGGGTCATTGCCCTGTCAAAACTTAAATGATGGTCCAACTAAACGCAAATCGGATGGAATAGCATGCCGCTGCAAGATGCTGTGGTAGCCATGCTGGTTCAGTATGCCTTCAATTTTGAATAAATCCCCAGTGTCACCAGCAAAGCACCCCCACACCATCACACCTCCTCCATGCATCACGGTGGGAACCAGGCATGTAGAGTCCATCCGTTCACCTTTTCTGCGTCGCACAAAGACACGGTGGTTGGAACCAAAGATCTCAAATTTGGACTCATCAGACCAAAGCACAGATTTCCACTGGTCTAATGTCCATTCCTTGTGTTCTTTAGCCCAAACAAGTCTCTTCTGCTTGTTGCCTGTCCTTAGTAGTGGTTTCCTAGCAGCTATTTTACCATGAAGGCCTGCTGCACAAAGTCTCCTCTTAACAGTTGTTGTAGAGATGTGTCTGCTGCTAGGACTCTGTGTGGCATTGACCTGGTTTCTAATCTGAGCTGCTGTTAACCTGCGATTTCTGAGGCTGGTGACTCGCATAAACTTATCCTCAGAAGCAGAGGTGACTCTTGGTCTTCCTTTCCTGGGGCGGTCCTCATGTGAGCCAGTTTCTTTGTAGCGCTTGTGGTTTTTGCCACTGCACTTGGGGACACTTTCAAAGTTTTCCAAATTTTTCGGACTGACTGACCTTCATTTCTTAAAGTAATGATGGCCACTTGTTTTTCTTTACTTAGCTGCTTTTTTCTTGCCATAATACAAATTCTAACAGTCTATGCAGTAGGACTATCAGCTGTGTATCCACCAGACTTCTGCGCAACACAACTGATGGTCCCAACCCCATTTATAAGGCAAGAAATCCCACTTATTTAACCTGACAGGGCACACCTGTGAAGTGAAAACCATTCCCGGTGACTACCTCTTGAAGCTCATCAAGAGAATGCCAAGAGTGTGCAAAGCAGTCATCAAAGCAAAAGGTGGCTACTTTGAAGAACCTACAATATAAGACATATTTTCAGTTGTTTCACACTTTTTTGTTAAGTATATAATTCCACATGTGTTAATTCATAGTTTTGATGCCTTCAGTGTGAATGTACAATTTTCATAGTCATGAAAATACAGAAAAATCTTTAAATGAGAAGGTGTGTCCAAACTTTTGGTCTGTGTTGTATATACAGTATATAGGACTGTGAATAATTTTAGGCAAGTGGGGAAAAAATGCCGCAAAGTAATAATGCTTTCATGAAAAGAAGTGATAATTTATTTGTGTCAATTAAAACAAGCAAAGTGAATGAACAAAAGAGAAATCTACATCCCATCAATATTTGGTGACCGCACATTGTCTTCAAAACAGCATTAATTCTTTTAGGTACACTTGTCACAAAGTGAGGGATTTTGTAGGACTATGTAGGTGAAAACACAGTCATTTTCTGAAACAGAAACAGCTTTGTAGGAGACTTTAAAACTGGGTGAGGAACAGACAAACTGTCACAATGGCGAGGTTGTGGAAGACAGTATCATGACTATGATAATAACTGGAAAGATAATGAGCGCAAAATGGTATTATCTAGGTTAAAAACTAAAAAATGAAACAAAGAAATATGCTCACCTTCAATGGTTGTGAAAGGCACAATTCCTGTGAACACTGAAGAGACTCGCCACTGCAGATCCACAAAGACATGAAGTATCACAGGTCATAAACCATAGCAATACTGGGCATAGCACCAAGATACAAGGTAGTTATACTGCATCAGCAATGTCTCTCACAGACGTGGGTTTCTAAACGTGCTGGTCAACCTCTTTTGAAGACGCACCAAGAGATTGGCAACCTTGAGGGCCATAGATGCAGTGGTTGGCCAATGAAACTTAGTGCAGCAGATGAGACACATGTTATTTGTCTTCAAAATAGGAAGATGTCCAGCAGTGCCATCAGCTCAGAACTGGCAGCAACTGGTCAGACCCAGCCTCTCCCATGTACTGTATGGAGGAATATGGCCAACAGTGATTTTTATGAGAGATGTACAAAAATCAAATTTTGTACATAGAAACAAGGCCAAGTGACTCAACTATGCACGAAAAGATAAGTGTGACAAGTGTGACAAATGTGACAAAGCAGATTTTTCTTAGAAGGGCTCAAGAACGGCACGATAATGAGGGTCTGCAAGAACAGTGATGGACGCTGGAGGGTCGTGCCATGTTTTTGGCTGCATTTCAGCAAATATAGTTTGGGATTTGGTCAGGATTAATGGTGTCCTCAATGCTGAGAAATCCCGATAGATTCTTATCCATCATGTAATACCACCAGGAGGCATCTGATCGGCTCCAAATTTATCCTGCAGCTGAACAACGACCTCCAACATCCTGCCAATGTCAGTAAGAACGAAGAGTCCTGGGGGTGATGATCTGGCCCCACAAAGCCCTGATGACACTTCATCCGGTCTGTCTGGAATCACACGAAGAGACGGAAGGATCCACACAAGCCTCATACACAGAATATCTGGGGTCAGCTCTCCAAAATATTTGGAACAACCTCCTGCCGGGATCCTCCATGTAATGTGTGCAAGTGACGACAAAAAGTGATGATGTCAAAGAGCGGTCACCAAATACTGATGGGATTTACATTTTCTTTTGCTCTTTCACTTTACATTTTGTTAATTGACTCAAACAAACTATCAACACTTCAGTATTTGAAAACATTCTTACTCTGCAAAAGTTTTAGACAGGTGAGGAAAAAAATGTCACACAGTTCATGTATATATTACGCATGTATTACAAACATATACAGATAATAAAGCTGCTATTTTTTTTTTTACAAAGCCAAGTATTTTTCAGTGCTCAGTGTTCTCTCTCTGCAAAGCATCAGACAGGCAATTTTCGGGTGGATTGATTTCCTATTGATCCCTGTGACACTTGGTTATTTCTCTGCTCACCGATAACTCGAGGACAGACGCAGTGAGATCGGTACAGATGATTTCTAGTCCCATTTCCTACACTAGACGGTAAAGAGAATGAACACTCCTCATTTTCTTGTTCTCGATACTCACGGCTACATTGTATATGGCCATCCCCACCGCACGGTGGTCATTGATTTTCTCAGTGGAGACGCTCTTTGTTTCATAAGCTAGAAAGATACCGAGCAAGAGCAGGAGACCCTTGGAGCCGTACACAATACCTGGGAACAAGAAGAAAAGCGATGAAGATGTAAAAGATTGAAGAAGATCCGGGACATAGAGAAGACGAAGAACAAAGGAACGGTGCAAAATAACACAAGCGTCACAGTGATACGATGGTATCTCGTCGCAGAGAATGAACCCTTCTGCCCATCGTGGATTATCGGCCGATCGCGTGGTGTCAGTGATGCATAATTACAGACACGGTAAGGCCCCAAATTGGGACATTTAAGCCTCGCTCCCACAGTCTCCCACAATCCCATCACCGCAAGACAAAACACCCATTTTATGGATCCAATCGTGGAATTGCAATTCTTCTCTGTTGACCCCAGAAACTATCCACATGAGTGGCTGATCCTCACCGAGCCACGTGTTCATCTTCACAGAGCTGCAGTGCTCCAGCTGAGGCAGGATGAGGACATCAAGGTCTCCCCGGGGTTCTTCTTTAGTGAACTCCTAGAATGGACAAAGAATAATGTACATTTATACAAGAAGAGATATTTCAAAATATATATTTTTTTAAAACATGTCCTTGATAGGTACTGGTTCTCCTTGCGGAGATCAGGCAGCTCCGGCAATGCTTTCTTGGGAAAAATGCTAATTAGCTCTACTTTTTAAGAAAGAATCGGTTTTCTAGTGTCACCTGTAGGTCAACACAGGGCAAATTTGCAATTGTAAAATTACAGAAATTTTGCTGAAATGAAATTGAATATTTTTTTTGGAACATATATGGTTGGACAGATTCAGATTGGGAAGGTCTTATGAGTTCTGGAGAGTTGGGGAAAGGGTGAAATACTGCCTTGGTCAGACTGTATGGGTGTAAATTGTAATTTTTCCAACTGTCCTATTCATTTGAATGGGACTTGAGCAATGACTGAGCTTGCCCCCTCTATAGGGAACTACACCCACTGAAATAAGTGGTCGATACGCAACGCATGGACAGAAAGCGTCTTATGAAGGCCGTCTCACCTCAATAGTGCGCTGCAGGGGATCCACTATTTGCCAGATCCCAAAGGTTATTACATCCAGGCCGAGGAGTAGACCAACTGTACTATACAGCTTCCAGGGCTCCAGGGTCTGTGACTGCTGTTAGTAGCAATAATAAGAAATTCCAAACATAACACATAAGAATAATGACCCAATAATAGCACACGTATGTCATATCATGTAATATCATCTCCTTATCTTGATTTGAATGTCCCAGCACAGATTAAACTATGTACACAATGGATAAAAGTTAAATAAGCAGGGGCGGAGTTAATCTCTAAGCAGGGGAGGAGCATAATCACCTAATTTGTCTCAATTCTGGAAGAGGGAATGGAGCTAGAATTATTATTTTGGTGTATTATAAATCCCCCTCACCCTAGCAGTAAGGGGAGTACAAGAAGAATGTGTTTTTCCTACTTAAGAATTGGCCCTTAAGGTTATACTATAATAGGGCAGTAATGTACAGGGCAATGATTTATAAATATATTATAAATGTTAACTCAGAGACGTATTACTGCAGAGCGATTAATATAGTATATCAGAAGCATTGGTTACCCACTCAAAATGCAGATAATTATCACAAGCTCACACAACATGTGTCGCCCCCCAGTGGCCATTTCAGTCATTTCTGAATTAGATGATTATTGTACATTGGGAAAATAAAGGGCCATGTCTGGGCTGTTCATGACCCTTGAAGCCGGGATCTCCAGTGGATTTTCATCTTTCTCAGTAATCACTAGAATCCATTAGACAAATGACTATGAGTGGAGTGATTAATTATCCATCTTTTCTTTTTTAATATATATTAGAATGGTTCTTTTTATTTTTTTTATATAATTATTTCTTCCCTTGATGAGACCTGAGATGACATTATTGCCTGATACATCTGGGTAACAGCCCAAAAATGAATACTTATTAATATGATGCTATCCTCTGTGCTGCTGACAGGGGCTGTGGTATCCCGCTGCCTTCCTATGTGAGGTGTGCTGACAGAATCGGGTTAAGAAGTGCGCTGTGCGATCAAGCACGACAGTTTCGCTCTGCTACGTCTAGATTTCTGCAGACAGACCTGACCTAGGGCTTCCTACTAGACATCCAGAAGTGTAAAGGACCAGAGCATCGATTCCAGGTGAGCTGTCACATCGGGGCAGTCTGGATAAACCGCTAATGTTAGATCAGGGCGAGCGGAAAAACTGCATTGTAGGAATGCGATCCACCCTTTTCTGCCACAATTTTGGCATGCCTTTCCCATTGATTACAATGGGTAAACCTGCCCTCTGTGTCCTTTTTGTGCTGCTTCCTGCCCGACAACTTTAAGACTGGTATTAGTGCAACACCCTGCTACTTCTCCTCTATTAATGGAATCGACGGAATAAGTGATCAGTTGCATCAGGTATACGAATGGGACCAGAGGGCCCTCATCCACTATTATACGGTCGGTCTGGGTTCTGTTTTTAAGAATGGAAGAAAAAGTTTGACATTCAGGACAGTCTTTTTCCATTGTAAAAAAACGGACACCAAACAGACCCCATAATAATCATTGAGGCCCCTCTGCTTCTATTTGCATAACTGATGGAACAGGTGACTTACTCTGTCTGATTGTTCTACAAAATAGGACCCAAGTACCTTTCTTCACCTTAGAGAGTGGAAAATAAAAGTTGTTATACATCGCTGCCTGCCAGCAGAAGTATACATGTCAGAGATACGCGGCTCACGGTGTGCACTGTGCTGTGCTGGTCAGTGCCGCAAACAACAAGGACAGAACAACATACGGGAGATTTATCGAAAAATCAAGAGTAATGGTCTGTTTGGCTGCTAAAGGAAACTGAATCTTTAACTGAGGGGCATATTCCTGGGAAAACAGAGATCTGATGGTCTTCTATAATAGAGGGCAAATCTCCCCAGAAATGCTTTTTCTACATTTTTGTAACCTGCATGACAACTGTCCCGGATTTGTGGGAACTGTCCAGAGATTTCAGAATTACAAATGCAGCGTCCCACAAAAAAGTGACAAAGTTCTCATAAACAAGGTCGGGTTGCAGAGGGACCGGATTTGGACAAAAAACTTACGCTTCCAGTGTTGGTCACTAAGATCTAATGTATGTATAAACAGGAGGTCGGTCTGGGGGCTGGGCTTGGTATAAATGGGGGATCTTGAGTCTGTAAGAAAGATGGTCTGGTCTGTTTGTATGTCTATACACAGGGTCTAAGTCTAGGGTTTGCATCTTTTTTTGGCCAGAGTTACCAGCATCAGGGTTAGCAATTTAAGGGGCACTATTCTCCCAACTGGAAACGCCCTAATCTCAAGCAAACAAACTCACATGGGTGGGATCTCATAAACGTCACCCCTATTAATCCCAGGACACCACAAATTTTGGGACAGTTTCTGAAAAACTGGGATATTCCCGACAAATTTTGTCCAGTAGTCATGTATGAGCGCATTAGGAATTTAGTCTAAGATCCATATTTACTTCAGAGATTATGTTTCAGGGGTCTCCCGCAGGGGTGGACATACCATTAGTGCAACCTTTACAGCCACACAGGGGCCCGATAGGTAAGGGGGCCCATTTCCACATCTAAAACAGGTGGAATTTTGCATTCTGATGAATTACTGGACAACAAAGGGCCCAGATACTGTTCTTGCACAGGGGTCCTCTTCTGCCTACATTTGCCAGTGGTCTCCCTTGTACATTTTTTGGGATCTAGAGCATAGTATATACTTATTTATACTTTGATTAATCCTTTATTGCACAGCATAGCAGGACTGAACATGTACATTTGGTCACTTAGGGTGCTAGTTTGCTGCGGAGAAACTTGAATCTTGAGGGCCCCAATGCAAAAGCTCCAACGGGGCCACTAATTATTGAAAGTCTTTAATAGTAATGGTCTTTCCATATGAAGCAAAAGGTCCTTTTGTGACCCCTAAACTCCAGGGCCCGCCTGGGTGGAACCCCTGCACCTATTATAGTTACGCCCCTGCTAGTTTGCATAGAATTGAAGGATATAATAATAATAATTTTATTTCTATAGCGCCAACATATTCCACAGCGCTTTACATTTTGGTGTACACATGTATACAACCAGGCGGTACACTAGTTATTATTATATTATATTAATATACTTATTTCAGGGGTCGGGGGTTTACATTTTAGGAGTCTGTTCTGCAGTGAGTGATGAAGGGGTCATAGGCATTAGTATGACTTGTGCTCATATTCCATAACTTGGGGACGTATCTATTTAATTGACCAAAACTGCCACCGTCCTAATTCCAAAAGATGTCAACCTTAATGGAGGGGTTCAGAATCACTTTCACTATTAGGCCCTAAAATCCTCATTCTGCTGCAGCTTAACCTTGTTGTCCATGGCAACCAATCAGACGTCAGCTTTCATTTTAGAAACCACTCCGGAGAAATGAAAGTTGTGCTGTGATTGGTTGCTATGGGTAACAAGTCCAGTTTCTGAGGCCTAGTAAAAAGCATTAAGCCTGCAGTCCAGTCCATATAAATGTATGCAATTTAATGGATAAACTTTATCAGCATAAAACATGAAAACCCTAATGTACAGAAATGCGGAACATCTTGTCTGTAATGTATTTTTTCGTATAATTGGAAGCTCTGCGGATGCATTATCCTGAGCCCGGGCCCCGCAGACAGGAGTTGTATTTTATAAGAAGTTGCGCTGTGGATTATGTGCTGCAGATTACATTCCTCTGAGATTTATCAAACAGCCCAAAAACATTATCTTAAAGATGACAACTACAGTGTAATGAAAAAAAGCAAAATCGGAGATTTATGACCCTATAAGAGCGTGGCACGGCCCGGGATGGAGCGCAACAAACTGGGAGCCGCTTACCAAAATACATTAATAACGGCCCAAGACAAAGTGGCCGTCGTCCGGGAAATGAGGACATTAGTGAGATAAGCCGTTATAAATCACCGCTATCCTAATAACCTAGAATCCTGCGCTCCGGCCTGCAGACATGGCGGCTGCGATAAGGATTTTAAGATTGAGCAGGTTATATACACTGCTCCGAGGCCACGTATATAATCTGTAGTATTACCGCCATATACTGGTATATTGTCCGGTTACCTGTCTGGTTTATGTATGTACGATCGTTATTACCCAATGTGCACTGGATATTGTCCAGGATATTAATTAGTCACGGAAACCTCAAAATGCAGATTGTCATTACCAAGGTCAAATGATAGGGTGGGCACAGAGGGTACGTCCCATTACCATAATCGTCAGAAACTTAGAATTAGGCAGATACAGTATTTACCAAGAATAAAATTGCATATCCCTAAAAAACGCAGGGCAGTATTATAGCAGTTACAGTGGGTACGGAAAGTATTCAGACCCCTTTACATTTTTCACTCTTTGCTTCATTGCAGCCATTTGGTAAATTAAAAAAAGTTCATTTTTTTTCTCATTAATGTACACTCTGCACCCCATCTTGACAGAAAAAAATCCAGAAATGTAGAAATGTTTGCATATTTATTAAAAAAGAAACCTGAAATATCACATGGTCATAAGTATTCAGACCCTTTGCTCAGACACTCAGATTTAAGTCACATGCTGTCCATTTCCTTGTGATCCTCCTTGAGATGGTTCTACTCCTTCATTGGAGTCCAGCTGTGTGTAATTAAACTGATAGGACTTGATTTGGGAAGGCGCACACCTGTCTATATAAGACCTCACAGCTCACAGTGCATGTCAGACCAAATGAGAATGATGAGGTCAAAGGAACTGGCCAAGGAGCTCAGAGACAAAATTGTGGCAAGGCACAGATCTGGCCAAGGTTACAAACGAATTTCTGCAGTACTCACGGTTCCTAAGAGCACAGTGGCCTCCATAATCCTTAAATGGAAGAAGTTTGGGACCACCAGAAGTCTTCCTAGACCTGGCCGTCCAGCCAAACTGAGCAATCGTGGGAGAAGAGTATTGGTGAGAGAGGTAAAGAAGAACCCCAAGATCACTGTGGCTGAGCTCCAGAGATGCAGTAGGGAGATAGGAGAAAGTTCCACAAAGTCAACTATCACTGCAGCCCTCCACCAGTCGGGCCTTTATGGCAAAGTGGCCCGACGGAAGCCTCTCCTCAGTGCAAGACATAGTATATAGCACAGCCCGTAGTATATAGCACAGCCACATAGTATATAGCAGCCACGTAGTATATAGCAGCCACATAGTATATAGCAGCCACATAGTATATAGCAGCCACGTAGTATATAGCCCAGCCATGTAGTATGTAGCACAGCCACGTAGTATATAGCACAGCCAAGTAGTATACAGCAGCCACATAGTATATAGCACAGCCACGTAGTATATAGCAGCCATGTAGTATATAGCACAGCCACGTAGTATATAGCACAGCCACACAGTATATAACACAGCCCACGTAGTATATAGCACAGCCCACGCAGTATATAGCACAGCCCATGCAGTATATAACACAGCCACGTAGTATATAGCACAGCCATGTAGTATATAGCACAGCCACGTAGTATATAGCAGCCACGTAGTATATAGCAGACAACATAGCATATAGCAGCCACATAGTATATAGCACAGCCACGTAGTATATAGCAGCCACGTAGTATATAGCACAGCCACGTAGTATATAGCACAGCCACGTAGTATATAACACAGCTCATGTAGTATATAGAACAGCCCACGCAGTATATAGCACAGCCCACACAGTATATAACACAGCCACGTAGTATATGGCACAGCCACGTAGTATATAGCAGAGCCACGTAGTATATAGCACAGCCACGTAGTATATAGCACAGCCACGTAGTATATAGCACAGCTACATAGTATATAGAAGCCACATAGTATATAGCAGCCACATAGTATGTAGCAGCCACATAGTATATAGCACAGCCACGTGCTATATAGCAGCCACGTAGTATAAAGCAGCCATGTAGTATATAGCAGCCATGTAGTATATAACACAGCCCACACATTAAATAACACAGCCCACACAGTATACAACACTGCCCACGTAGTATATATCAGTCATGCAGTATATAACACAGCCCACGTAGTATATAGCAGTGTGGGCACCATATCTCTGTTAAAAAAAAGAATTAAAATAAAAAATAGTTATATACTCCCCCTCCGGCGTCCACCGATGTGTGCGAGCGGCGAGGCTGCCGCCAGCTTCCATTCCCAGTGATGCATTGCGAAATTACCCAGATGACTTAGTGGTCTCATGCGCATCGGTGGACGCCGGCGGGTGAGAATAGCACCATTTATTTATTTTTTTTCTTATTTTTAACATATCTATTTACTATTGATGCAATAGTAAAAAGTTCGTCACACAGTGTTAATAGCAGTGTTAACAGACTGCGTTACACTGCGGTATAACGCAGTCAGTTTAACGGACTGCTAAAACGCTATGTGGGCGGCGGGCGCTGACTGGGGGGGGGGGGGGGGAGTATGGAGGGGGCACTGACTGCAGGGGAGTAGGGAGCGGCCATTTCGCGGCCGGACTATACCCATCGCTGATTGGTCGCGGCTGGTTGCCCACAACCAGTCAGCGACTTGGGATTTCCGTGACAGACAGACAAACAGACAGACGGAAGTGACCCTTAGAAGATTATATATATAGATAAGATTCTCTGGTCTGATGAGATGAAGATAGACCTTTTTGGTGATAATTCTAAGCTGTATGTGTGGAGAAAACCAGGCACTCATCACCTGCCCAATACAATCCCAACAGTGAAGCATGGTGGTGGCAGCATCATGCTATGGGGGTGTTTTTTAGCTGCATGGACAGGATGACTGGTTGCCATTGAAGGAAACATGAATGCGGCCAAGTACAAAGATATCTTGGATGAAAAACTCTTCCAGAGTTCTCTGGACCTCAGACTAGGCCGAAGGTTCACCTTCCAACAAGACAATGACCCTAAGCACACAGCTAAAATAACAAGGAGTGACTTCAGAACAACTCTGTGACCATTCTTGACTGGCCCAGCCAGAGCCCTGACCTAAACCCAACTGAGCATCTCTGGAGAGACTTGAAAATGGCGTCCACCAACGTTCACCATCCAACCTGACGGAACTGGAGAGGATCTGCAAGGAAGAATGGCAGAGGATCCCCAAATCCAGGGGAGAAAAACTTGTTGCATCATTCCCAAGAAGACTCATGGCTGTACTAGCTCAAAAGGTGCTTCTACTCAATACTGAGCAAAGGGTCTGAAAGCTTATGACCATGTGATAATTCAGTTTTTCTTTTTTAATAAATTTGCAAAAATTTCTACTTTTCTGTTTTTTTTTCAGTCAAGATTGGGTGCAGAGTGTACATTAACCACTTCACCCCCAAGGGTGGTTTGCACGTTAATGACCGGGCCAATTTTTACAATTCTGACCACTGTCCCTTTATGAGGTTATAACTCTGGAACGCTTCAACGGATCTTGGCGATTCTGACATTGTTTTTTCGTGACATATTGTACTTCATGTTAGTGGTAAAATTTCTTCGATATAACTTGCGTTTATTTGTGAAAAAAAACGAATATTTGTCAAAAATTTTGAACATTTCGCAATTTTCCAACTTTTAATTTTTATGCCCTTAAATCACAGACATACAGTTAGGTCCATATATATTTGGACAGAGACAACATTTTTCTAATTTTGGTTACAGACATTACCACAATGAATTTTAAACAAAACAATTCAGATGCAGTTGAAGTTCAGACTTTCAGCTTTCATTTGAGGGTATCCACATTAAAATTGGATGAAGGGTTTAGGAGTTTCAGCTCCTTAACATGTGCCACCCTGTTTTTAAAGGGACCAAAAGTAATTGGACAGATTCAATAATTTTAACTAAAATGTTCATTTTTAGTACTTGGTTGAAAACCCTTTGTTGGCAATGACTGCCTGAAGTCTTGAACTCATGGACATCACCAGACGCTGTGTTTTCTCCTTTTTGATGCTACTCCAGGTCTTCACTGCGGTGGTTTTCAGTTGCTGTTTGTTTGTGGGCCTTTCTGTCTGAAGTTTAGTCTTTAACAAGTGAAATGCATGCTCAATTGGGTTGAGATCAGGTGACTGACTTGGCCATTCAAGAATAGTCCACTTCTTTGCTTTAATAAACCCCTGGGTTGCTTTGGCTTTATGTTTTGGGTCATTGTCCATCTGTAGTAAGAAAAAACGACTAATCAGTTTTGCTGCATTTGGCTGGATCTGAGCACACAGTGTGGGTCTGAATACCTCAGAATTCATTTGGCTGCTTCTGTCCTGTGTCACATCATCAACAAACACTAGTGACCCAGTGCCACTGGCAGCCATGCATGCCCAAGCCATCACACTGCCTCCGCCGTGTTTTACAGATGATGTGGTTATGCTTTGGATCATTAGCTGGACCACTCCTTCGACATACTTTTCTCTTTCCATCATTCTGGTAGAGGTTGATCTTGGTTTCATCTGTCCAAAGAATGTTCTTCCAGAACTGTGCTGGCTTTTTTAGATGTTTTTTAGCAAAGTCCAGTTTAGCCTTTTTATTCTTGATGCTTATGAGTGGCTTGCACCGTGCAGTGAACCCTCTGTATTTACTTTCATGCTGTCTTCTCTCTATGGTAGATTTGGATATTGATACGCCTACCTCCTGGAGAGTGTTGTTCACTTGGTTGGCTGTTGTGAAGGGGTTTCTCTTCACCATGGAGATTATTCTGCGATCATCCACCACTGTTGTCTTCCGTGGGCGCTCAGGTCTTTTTGCATTGATGAGTTCACCAATGCTTTCTTTCTTTCTCAGGATGTACCAAACTGTAGATTTTGCCACTACTAATATTGTAGATATTTCTCAGATGGGTTTTTTCTGTTTTCGCAGCTTAAGGATGGCTTATTTCACCTGCATGGAGAGCTCCTTTGACCGCATGTTTACTTCACAGCCAAACCTTCCAAATGCAAGCAACACAACTCAAATCAACTCCAGGCCTTTTATCTGCTTAATTGAGAATGACATAACGAAGGGATTGCCCACACCTGTCCATGAAATAGCCTTGGAGTCATTTGTCCAATTACTTTTGGCCCCTTTAAAAGCAGGGTGGCACATGTTAAGGAGCTGAAACTCCTAAACCCTTCATCCAATTTTAATGTGGATACCCTCAAATGAAAGCTGAAAGTCTGAACTTCAACTGCATCTGAATTGTTTTGTTTAAAATTCATTGTGGTAATTTCTATAACCAAAATTAGAAAAATGTTGTCTCTGTCCAAATATATATGGACCTAACTGTATGTCACGCAAAATACTTAATAAGTAACATTTCCCACATGTGTACTTTACATCAGCACAATTTTGGAACCAAAATTTATTTTTGTGACGGACTTATAAGGGTTAAAAGTTGACCAGCAATTTCTCATTTTTACAACACCATTTTTGTTTAGGGACCACAACATATTTGAAGTAATTTTGAGGGGTCTATATGATAGAAAATACCCAAGTGTGACACCATTCTAAAAACTGCACCCCTCAAGGTTCTCAAAACCACTTTCAAGAAGTTTATTAACCCTTCAGGTGTTTCACAGGAATTTTTGGAATGTTTAAATAAAAATGAACATTTAACTTTTTTTCACACAAAATTTATTTCAGCTCCAATTTGTTTTATTTTACCAAGGGTAACAGGAGAAAATAGACCCCAAAAGTTGTTGTACAATTTGTCCTGAGTACGCTTATACCCCATATGTGGGTGTAAACCATTGTTTGGGTGCAGGGCAGAGCTCGGAAGGGAAGGAGCGCCATTTGACTTTTCAATGCAAAATTGACTGGAATTGAGATGGGACGCCATGTTGCGTTTGGAGAGCCCCTGATGTGCCTAAACATTTAAACCCCCCACAAGTGACACCATTTTGGAAAGTAGACCCCTTAAGGAACTTATCTAGATGTGTGTTGAGCACTTTGACCCAACAAGTGCTTCACAGAAGTTTATAATGCAGAGCCGTAAAAATAAAAAATCATATTTTTTCACAAAAATGATCTTTTCGCCCCCAATTTTTTATTTTCCCAAAGGTAGGAGAAGAAATTGGACCCCAAAAATTGTTGTGCAATTTGTCCTGAGTACGCTGATACCCCATATGTGGGGGTAAACCATTGTTTGGGCGCAGGGCAGAGCTCGGAAAGGAAGGAGCGCCATTTGACTTTTCAATGCAAAATTGACTGGAATTGAGATGGGACGCCATGTTGCGTTTGGAGAGCCCCTGATGTGCCTAAACATTTAAACCCCCCACAAGTGACGCCATTTTGGAAAGTAGACCCCTTGAGGAACTTATCTAGATGTGTGTTGAGCACTTTGACCCAACAAGTGCTTCACAGAAGTTTATAATGCAGAGCCGTAAAAATAAAAAATCATATTTTTTCACAAAAATGATCTTTTCGCCCCCATTTTTTTATTTCCTTAAGGGTAAGAGAAGAAATTAGACCACAAAAGTTGTTGTGCAATTTGTCCTGAGTACAGCGATACCCCGTATGTGGGGGTAAACCACTGTTTGGGCGCATAGCAGAGCTCGGAAGGGAAGGAGCGCTATTTTACTTTTCAATGCAAAATTGACTGGAATTAAGATGGGATGCCATGTTGCGTTTGGAGAGCCCCTGATGTGCCTAAACATTAAAAACCCCCACAAGTGACACCATTTTGGAAAGTAGACCCCTAAGGAACTTACCTAGATGTGTTTTGAGAGCTTTGAACCCCCAAGTGTTTCACTACAGTTTATAACGCAGAGCCGTGAAAATAAAAATTCTTTTTTTTTTTCCACAAAAATGATTTTTTAGCCCCCAGTTTTGTATTTTCACAAGGGTATCAGGATAAATTGGACTTCAAAAGTTGTTGTCCAATTTGTCCTGAGTATGCTGATACCCCATATGTGGGGGGGAACCACTGTTTGGGCACATGACAGAGCTCGGAAGGGAAGGAGCGCCATTTGGAATGCAGACTTAAATGGATTGGTCTGCAGGCGTCACGTTGCATTTGCAGAGCCCCTGATGTACCCAAACAGTACAAACCCCCCACAAGTGACCCCATATTGGAAACTAGACCCCCCAAGGAACTTATCTAGATGTGTTGTGAGAACTTTGAACCCCCAAGTGTTTCACTACAGTTTATAACGCAGAGCCGTGAAAATAAAAATTCTTTTTTTTTTTTCACAAAAATGATATTTAGCCCCCAGTTTTGTATTTTCACAAGGGTATCAGGATAAATTGGACTCCAAAAGTTGTTATCCAATTTGTCCTGAGTACGCTGATACCCCATATGTGGGGGGGAACCACTGTTTGGGCGCATGACAGAGCTCGGAAGGGAAGGAGCGCCATTTGGAATGCAGACTTAAATGGATTGGTCTGCAGGCGTCACATTGCATTTGCAGAGCCCCTGATGTACCCAAACAGTACAAACCCCCCACAAGTGACCCCATATTTGAAACTAGACCCCCCAAGGAACTTATCTAGATGTGTTGTGAGAACTTTGAACCCCCAAGTGTTTCACTACAGTTTACAACGCAGAGCCGTGAAAATAAAAAATCTTTTTTTTCCCACAAAACTTATTTTTTGGCCCCCAGTTTTGTATTTCCCAAGGGTAGCAGGAGAAATTGGACCCCAAAAGATGATGTCCAATTTGTCCTGAGTACACCGATACCCCATATGTTGGGGTAAACCCCTGTTTGGGCACACGGGAGAGCTCTGAAGGGAAGGAGCACTGTTTTCCTTTTTCAACGCAGAATTGGCTGGAATTGAGATCGGATGCCATGTCCCGTTTGGAGAGCCCCTGATGTGCCTAAACAATGGAAACCCCCCAATTATAACTGATACCCTAATCCAAACACACCCCTTACCCTAATCCCAACAGTAACCCTAACCACACCTCTAATCCAGACACACCCAACCCTATCCCCAACCGTAAATGTAATCCAAACCCTAACCCTATCTTTAGCCCCAACCCTAACTGTAGCCCCAACCCTAGCCCCAACCCTAGCCCTAACCCTAGCAATAACCCTAGCCCTAACACTAGCCCTAACACTAGCAATAACCCTAACCCTAACACTAGCCCTAACACTAGCCCTAACACTAGCCGTAACACTAGCCCTAACCCTAGCCCTAACCCTAGCCCTAACCTTAACCCTAGCCCTAACCCTAGCCCCAACCCTAGCCCTAACCCTAGCCCTAACCCTAACCCTAGCCCCAACCCTAACCCTAGCCCTAACCCTAACCCTAGCCCTAACCCTAGCCCTAACCCAAGCCCTAACCCTAATGGGAAAATGGAAATAAATACATTTTTTTAATTTTTTTATTTTTCCCTAACTAAGGGGGTGATGAAGGGGGGTTTGATTTACTTTTATAGCGGGTTTTTTAGCGGATTTTTATGATTGGCAGCCGTCACACACTGAAAGACGCTTTTTATTGCAAAAAATATTTTTTGCGTTACCACATTTTGAGAGCTATAATTTTTCCATATTTTGGTCCACAGAGTCATGTGAGATCTTTTTTTTTGTGGGACGAGTTGACGTTTTTATTGGTAACATTTTCGGGCATGTGACATATTTTGATCGCTTTTTATTCCGATTTTTGTGAGGCAGAGTGATCAAAAACCAGCTATTCATGAATTTCTTTTGGGGAAGGCGTTTATACCGTTCCGCGTTTGGTAAAATTGATAAAGCAGTTTTATTCGTCGGGTCAGTACGATTACAGCGATATCTCATTTATATCATTTTTTTATGTTTTGGCGCTTTTATACGATAAAAACTATTTTATAGAAAAAATAATTATTTTGGTATCGCTTTATTCTCAGGACTATAACTTTTTTATTATTTTGCTGATGATGCTGTATGGTGGCTCTTTTTTTGCGGGACAAGATGACGTTTTCAGCGGTACCATGGTTATTTATATCAGTCTTTTTGATCGCGTGTTATTCCACTTTTTGTTCGGCGGTATGATAATAAAGCGTTGTTTTTTGCCTCTTTTTTTTTTTCTAACGGTGTTCACTGAAGGGGTTAACTAGTGGGGCAGTTTTATAGGTTGGGTCGTTACGGACGCGGCGATACTAAATATGTGTACTTTTATTGTTTGTTTTATTTTATTTAGCTAAAGAAATGTATTTATGGGAATAATAAAAAAATTTTTTTTTCTTTATTTAGGATTTTTTTTTTTTCTTTTTACACACATGTGGAGAATTTTTTTTTAACTTTTTTACTTTGTCCCAGGGGGGGACATTACAGATCGGTGATCTGACAGTGTGCACAGTACTCTGTCAGATCTGCGATCTGCTGTGCAGGGCTGCAGGCTTACCAGCGCCTGCTCTGAGCAGGCACTCGGTAAGCCACCTCCCTCCCTGCAGGACCCGGATGCCGCGGCCATCTTGGATCCGGGACCTGCGGCGAGGAGGGAGGTAGGAGACCCTCGGAGCAACGCGATCACATCGCGTTGCTGCGGGGTTCTCAGGGAAGCCCGCAGGGAGCCCCCTCCCTGCGCGATGCTTCCCTATACCGCCGGTACACCGTGATCATGTTTGATCACGGTGTGCTGGGGGTTAATGTGCCGGGGGCGGTCCGTGACCGCTCCTGGCACATAGTGCCGGATGTCAGCTGCAATATGCAGCTAACACCCGGCCGCGATCGGCCGCGCTCCCCCCGTGAGCGCGGCCGATCGCGTATGACGTACTATCCCGTCGGTGGTCATACGGGCCCACCCCACCTCGACGGGATAGTACGTCTAATGTCAGAAAGGGGTTAATGAGAAAAAAATTAACTTTTTTGAATTTACCAACTGGTTGCAATGAAACAAATAGTGAAAAAGTGAAAGGGGTCTAAATACTTTCTGTACCCACTGTGTATTCTTATACATAGGGGGAAGCATTATTATAGTTATATTCTTGTACATAGGAGCAGTATTATAGTAGTTATATACTTGTACATAGGGAGCAGTATTATAGTAGTTATATTCTTGTACATAAAGGGCAGTATTATAGTAATTATATTCTTGTACATAGGGGCAGTATTATAGTAGTTATGTTCTTGCACATAGGGGCAGTATTATAGTAGTTATATTCTTGTACATAGCAGTATTATAGTAGTTATATTCTTGTACATAGGAGCAGTATTATAGTAGTTATATTCTTGTACATAGGGGCAGTATTATAGTAGTTACTTTCTTGTACATAGGTGGTCAGTATTATAGTAGTTATATTCTTGCATATTGGGGAACAGTATTATAGTAGCTATATACTTGTACATAGGGGCAGTATTATAGCAGTTATATTGTTAACATTAAGGACATTATTATAATTCTCATATTCTTGTACATAGAGGGCACTATTATAGAACTTATAATCTTAAACATAGGGGGCAGTATTATGATAGTTATATTCTTATACATAGGGAGCAGTATTATAGTATTTTTATTCCTATAATTGGGGACATTATTATAATTGTCATATTCTTGTACATAGGGGCAGTATTATAGTAGTTATATTCTTGTACATAGGGGCAGTATTATAGTAGTTATATTCTTGTACATAGGGGCAGTATTATAGTAGTTATATTCTTGTACATAGGGGCAGTATTATAGTAGTTACTTTCTTGTACATAGGTGGTCAGTATTATAGTAGTTATATTCTTGCATATTGGGGAACAGTATTATAGTAGCTATATACTTGTACATAGGGGCAGTATTATAGCAGTTATATTGTTAACATTAAGGACATTATTATAATTCTCATATTCTTGTACATAGAGGGCAGTATTATAGAACTTATAATCTTAAACATAGGGGGCAGTATTATGATAGTTATATTCTTATACATAGGGAGCAGTATTATAGTATTTTTATTCCTATAATTGGGGACATTATTATAATTGTCATATTCTTGTACATAGGGGCAGTATTATAGTAGTTATATTCTTGTACATAGGGGCAGTATTATAGTAGTTATATTCTTGTACATAGGGGCAGTATTATAGTAGTTATATTCCTGTACATAGGAGCAGTATAATAGCAGTTATATTCTTGTACATAGAAGCAGTATTATAATAGTTATATTCTTGCACATAGGAGCAGTATTATAGTAGTTATATTCTTGTACATAGGAGCAGTATTATAGTAGTTATATTCTTGTACATAGGGACAGTATTATAGTAGTTATGTTCTTGTACATAGGGACAGTATTATAGTAGTTATGTTCTTGCACATAGGGGCAGTATTATAGTAGTTATATTCTTGTACATAGCAGTATTATAGTAGTTATATTCTTGTACATAGGAGCAGTATTATAGTAGTTATATTCTTGTACATAGGAGCAGTATTATAGTAGTTACTTTCTTGTACATAGGTGGTCAGTATTATAGTAGTTATATTCTTGTACATAGGGGCAGTATTATAGTAGTTATATTCTTGTACATAGGGGCAGTATTATAGTAGTTACTTTCTTGTACATAGGTGGTCAGTATTATAGTAGTTATATTCTTGCATATTGGGGAACAGTATTACAGTAGCTGTATACTTGTACATAGGGGCAGTATTATAGCAGTTATATTGTTAAAATTAAGGACATTATTATAATTCTCATATTCTTGTACATAGAGGGCAGTATTATAGAACTTATATTCTTAAACATAGGGGGCAGTATTATAGTATTTTTATTCCTATAATTAGGGACATTATTATAATTGTCATATTCTTGTACATAGGGGCAGTATTATAGTAGTTATATTCTTGTACATGGGGGCAGTATTATAGTAGTTATATTCTTGTACATAGGAGCAGTATAATAGCAGTTATATTCTTGTACATAGAAGCAGTATTATAATAGTTATATTCTTGCACATAGGAGCAGTATTATAGTAGTTATATTCTTGTACATAGGAGCAGTATTACAGTAGTTATATTCTTGTACATAGGGACAGTATTATAGTAGTTATGTTCTTGTACATAGGGACAGTATTATAGTAGTTATGTTCTTGCACATAGGGGCAGTATTATAGTAGTTATATTCTTGTACATAGCAGAATTATAGTAGTTATATTCTTGTACATAGGAGCAGTATTATAGTAGTTATATTCTTGTACATAGGGGCAATTTTTATTATAAAACCAAACATAAATACAATTATAATAAAAACAAAAATCACCCAGTATTACAAAACACAAATCACTTAGGTTATATACACACAAGTACTAAACAGTCAGATCATATTCATAAATAAATTAAAGTGTCCACACCTGGAGGGAGAAGAAAATTAAACAAAACAAAACAATAAATATATATATCATCATATTTCCTAACTGAATTTTATATTCCTCCATAACTTATTGTTTCTCTGACTCCTTCCAACTTCTAGTGATTTTATCCACCGGAGTTCTGACATAACCTGACCAGCCGCAGCGGTGTGATCGAACAGCTCATTGTGCAGTGACACCCGGGTTCTCATGTGCCAATGATAGTATTTGACGACACTTATGATAATGTACATAGTCTCTCTGTCGATGTTACTAACAGTGGAGGGGACACCATAGATTATGTCAGGATATTTTAGGGTCCGCAGTCTGGGGATTTTTAGATTAGCTGACACTTCCTCCCAGATCTTCCTCCCTCCCCAGCAATCACATATAAAGTGCTCCATAGTCTCCTCCTGCTGACAACCAAGGGGACAATTCCGTTCAGAGACACTCAGATGTTTCAGGTTCCCCCTGACAAAGAGCCGACTATGCAGTGAAAGCCAAGTGACATCAAACAATTTAGGAGGAAGTCGTTTCCCGTTTAGGAACCTAAAGGTACCGTCACATTAAGCGACGCTGCAGCGATAGCGACAACGATGCCGATCGCTGCAGCGTCGCTGTTTGATCGCTGGAGAGCTGTCATACAGACCGCTCTCCAGCGACCAACGATGCCGAGGTCCCCGGGTAACCAGGGTAAACATCGGGTTGCTAAGCGCAGGGCCGCGCTTAGTAACCCGATGTTTACCCTGGTTACCAGCGTAAAAGTAAAAAAAACAAACAGTACATACTTACATTCGCGTCCCCCGGCGTCTGCTTCCTGACACTGACTGAGCTCCGGCCCTAACAGCAGAGCGGTGACGTCACCGCTGTGCTTTCACTTTAGGGCCGGCGCTCAGTCAGTGTCAGGAAGCAGACGCCGGGGGACGCGAATGTAAGTATGTACTGTTTGTTTTTTTTACTTTTACGCTGGTAACCAGGGTAAACATCGGGTTACTAAGCGCGGCCCTGCGCTTGGTAACCCGATGTTTACCCTGGTTACCAGTGTAAAACATC
Organism: Ranitomeya variabilis; assembly: GCF_051348905.1. Classification (NCBI taxonomy): domain Eukaryota; kingdom Metazoa; phylum Chordata; class Amphibia; order Anura; family Dendrobatidae; genus Ranitomeya; species Ranitomeya variabilis. Next base: position 383,654,909 of record NC_135233.1, on the reverse strand, counting down.
GCTGGTATCGTTGCTTTTGGTGTCAAACACAACGATACACGGCGATCGGACGACCAAATAAAGTTCTGGACTTTATTCAGCGACCAGCGACATCACAGCAGGATCCTGATCGCTGCTGCGTGTCAAACTAAACGATATCGCTAGCGAGGACGCTGCAACGTCACGGATCGCTAGCGATGTCGTTTAGTGTGACGGTACCTTAAGGCTTTCCTGCAGGGTGGTGGTGACACAATCTCTCAGGGCCAGTGGAGAATAGAAGAAAGTCCTACATACATGAGCATATATGTCTCTTCTCGTACTGCTCTCAATGTAAGACTTATCCAGTCCCCACCTCCTAATACACTTCAGACCGTAGTCCAGATACTGGGGGAGGTGGTCACCTGTCCATCTCCTCCTCTTGAGACTGCCGCCTCGCACCCAATATTCTGCAAAAGGCAATATCCAGTACCTGATACTATTTACCCACAGTGAGCTACTATTTGAGTCCATGTTCCCAAAATTTACCTTTAGGAACAAGGAGTCAAAGAAAACCCTTGGATTCAACATATCCAGCCCACCCTCTCTCCGCGGTAGGTACGTTATTCCCCTCTTTATTAGGTTCAACCTATTCCCCCACAAGAGCTGGAAGAACAGGCTGAAGAGCCTCGCTGAGAAAGATTCTGGCAAAGGGAAAATGACAGAGACATACAAGAAAACAGGGACCAGGTAAGTCTTCAACATTGCGACCCTTTCTCTGTAGGTCAGCCTCCAGTTCTTCCATCGCTGAACCTTTGCATTTCCGGTTTCCAATTTCTCCTCCCAATTTAGGGTGGCATTATCATCCCTCCCAAATTTAACCCCTAGGATCTTAATATGGGTGGAGGCTTTGGCAAACTGCCGCAGATCAAAGCTGGGATCAGTATCTAATGTCCACAGACCTTGACTCTTCTCAAGGTTGACCAGAGACCCGGAGGCCTCTGAGTAGCTTCTGATAGACGCAGATAACATCTGCACCTCTCGAGGATTAGAGATCACCAACGTCACATCATCCGCATAGGCAACAACATTCAGAGGCAGGCAATGGGGGACCGGCACCCCTGAAAATCGCACTCCTGCAGTGACCTCAGAAATGGGTCTAGGGCAAAAACATACAGGAGAGGACTCAGTGGGCAACCCTGTCTCACCCCTGCCTCAACTCCAAAAGTGTCACCCTGCCAACCATTAATCAGAGGAAAGCTCACCGCCTCTCTGTACAATGTCTTCAGCCAATCCACAAATTGTCCCGGAATACCGTACTTTGACAAAGTGGCCCACAGATAGTCATGATCAACCCTGTCAAAGGCTTTAGCCTGGTCCAGACTAACAATATATTTCCCACACCGCAGAGCTTTACATCTCTCAAACATCTCCCGTATCGAGATGACTGCTCCAGAGATGTTCCGCCCTTTTACTGTGCCAAACTGAGAGCCTGCCAACAGTGCTGGGGACAAACAGACTAATCTAGAAAAAAGGATCTTTGCTAGAATCTTCCTGTCCACATTCAAGAGAGCAATCGGCCTCCAGTTCTTGATGTCGCTCGGCTCTTTACCCTTAGACAGCAGAATCAACGAGGACACTCTCATGGATGGAGGCATCAGGTGATTTTCTAGACAACTTCTATACACATCCACGAGGACTGGGGCCAGGAGGTCTCTGAATTTCCTATAAAATTCTGCTGTTATGCCATCTGGACCTGGTGCCTTCTTCAGATGTAATTTATCAATAGCCTCCTTAACTTCCTCCACCGTTAACTCTGCTGTCAAAGGAGAAAAGTCCAGATCATTAGTATCAGGCGCAGGAGTTGCCTCCAAGAATTGAGCCATCTTATCTTTATCCAAAACTTTCCTCTGAAACAAGTCAGCATAGTAAGATCCCACCACCTCCAGGATACCCTCCCGTGAATCCTGCAATACACCCTGGAAGTCAGTGAGACCCGTGACCATTTTTTTGACTACCCTCTCCCTGCAATTCTCAAAGGGATCAGGGGCCCCTAAGGACCCATAATCCCGTTCAAGAACCAGGGAGGTATACCTACTATACTGATACTGCCTTATCTCAGATTTCAGTCGGTCGATCTTCACTTTGTCATCCCCGCCCGCCGAATATAGTGACTCCAATTCTTTACGCAGCTTTAGGTACTGGCTGTACTTATTCCTCCCTTTATTAACTGACAGTCTCTTTAAGAGGGATCTGATATCCTCCTTGACGTCCTCCCACCAGTCGGTCATGTTGTCATAGAAATCAACCCTATCCAGATGAAGCTGGATAAGGGAGTAGACACGACTCTGAATATAAGCATCATCCAGGAGACTGGAATTGAGCCTCCACAACCCTCTACCGATGTCCGGACGGTTAGAGGTCCCCAGACTGAAGCATAAGGCAAGGTGATCAGAGTAAGGGACGACCTTCTCACTCAGGGTGCCGACAGCCTCAGTAGGGCTCACAAAAGCCAAATCTATCCTACTGCTCCTGTTGGAACATGAATACGTGAATTTTGGCTGTCGACCTCCCTGTGCGAAAACGTCAGTCAGTCCAGCCTGCATTATAATGTTATGTAGGACCTTACCATCTCTGGTCACTGTCCTGCCCGAGGAACTGTCACCTGATGTCAGTATGGCGTTAAAGTCCCCTGCCATCACCACCGGAAGAGAAGTGAAGAGGTAAGGCTTAACGTTATTAAAAAGCTGAATCCTGTCAGTCACTGTCTGTGGCCCATAGATGTTAATAAGCCGGAGTCGCCTACCATGAATAGTGACTTCCAGGACCAAACATCTTCCCATGACCACCTCCGTCATCCTATGCACAGTCACATCATTGGTGTTAAACAGGACAGCGACTCCGGCGTAAGGCTCCACAGCCAGTGACCAGAAAGAAGGACCGCACCGCCATTCCCTCTCAGCCTCTCTCATAAGCCCCAGAGATGTCAGTCGTGTCTCCTGCAGGAAAATGACATCGGTGTCCAGATGTGTGAGATGTTCATACACCACATGTCTCGTCCTCCTTGCCTTAATACTATTGACATTACTTGATGTTAGTGTTAATGAGAACCCCGCCATCACTACACAATAGAGAAGGAGCACAGTAACTGCCATCATCATGAGTCAGGGATGTTCTGTCCACCACTGGTGTCCATGACAGACTCTACCTGAGGGTCCACAGATAAAGGCTTCCGCTTTGACGGAGGGTGGTCCTCTATGTCCCTGTCACACTCTGCATCAACTTTCCTCAACTCTGTCTCATAATCATCATCATTAGACTCAGATAGAACTCCATACTTGTTGGACACAACCATCACTCCTGCAGAATTCTGAAGTTTCCTAGTAGCGCTCTGACCGGTGTCATATTCTGCCTCAGGTTTACGGGAGGACGTGCTCTTTTTCTTCCTTTTATTGTGATTAACGCTCCAGTCATCAGATTCAGATAGTGATGCTGAAGGAAGGGCTACCTGAGGCTGCTGGACCTGAGGAGCGACCTCCATGTTCCTCTCTATACCCTGCTTCTCTGGTGTTACATGAGTGGACTCCTGTTGGGCATCTGGGCTGGTCACCATCTCTCCTGACATTAAATCCTCCCCCTCATGTGTCCCTGCCACCACATCCTCATCCTCCTGAGCCTCTGCCCCTGCCAGTACAGCCTCATCAGGGAAGACTCTGCAGATATTATGCCAGGCGTCTGGACAGTCCCTGTGAGGGTGGCCCATCTTACCGCAGAGGTTACATCTAACATCCCGGCAATCCGCAGCGACGTGGCCGATTTCCCCACACAGGCTGCACTTCACCACAGTACAGGCGTTAGCCAGATGACCTTTCCCACCACATTTGAAACACTTTCTGGGCTGCCCGGGGTAATAACATCTTCCCTTCTCCCTCCCAATGAAGAAGGAGTTGGGTAAGTGGGCCGTTATGTTATTAAATTGCCGCAGTTTCACCACAGCTTTCCACCCCATTGTCCAGATACCATCCTCATCTCTGACCTTGGAGAGTCCAGAGGCGAGGTCACAGTGTCTCCGGAGCCACACCTCGATGTCCTGTGGTGGAACGGCCTAATTCCAGAAGGTGATATTTACCGTGACAGTGTCCGGCCTGGAGATAGGAACCAATATAAATTTATTCCAGCCTTCAGCGTCTCTGAACCTGGGGTAATTGGCCCAGAACCTGTCCAGGTCACACTGCAGCTTGAAACTGACCTCGTATCCCTGCCTGTCCTGAAGGTTAGACACCGCCAGTATCTCGTTTGCCACAAACCCCATCTGGCCGCATAGCAGCTCTCTCACCACATACCTGCGCTGTGGCAGATCCTCCTTGGCACCTATGTATTTAAACCGCACCACATTAATGCGCTTAAACATCTGGCCGGTATACCTGGCGCTGGAGGTGAAGGATGGGGCGCTGCGGCTCCAGGCATTCCTGGGGGGCACCTGCCGGGTCACACTGGGCCGACTGACAGGGAGAGGGCCTGCATCAGGGGGGCTGCCACACCTTGTGGACTAGATGGTAAAGGGGGATAGTCACACATATTATGCACATTATCATCAGCAGCATCATTATCCTCAGACAGTGCCACGTCCATGACAGAATGTGAAACCCCTCCAACCCCCGACCCCATGGGCACAACATCACCAGCCCCAGTCTGTGCTTCAGCCTCAGCCTCGGCCTCATCAGCACAAACAGTCTCACAAATAATCTCCTGCTCCTGCGTGGGGCATTCTGGGACCTGTGGTGCCTCTGCTGGAGTCTGAAGTGCATGCTCCTGTTCACACTCAGCTGCCTCAGCAGCACAAACAGTCTCACATATACAGTCTTGCTCCTGCATGGGACATTCTGGGACCTGTGGTGCCTCTGCTGGAGTCTGAAGTGCATGCTCCTGTTCACACTCAGCTGCTTGCTGCGGCAGTTTTATCCCTTCCTGGAAGCAGAAGCGGGCAGCCTGTAACACTGGCCGTGTCCGCTGCTGGGGGGTCCCAGTCTCTACAGCACAGTCCTGCTTATCGGAGGCGAACCGCTCGCGGTTCCTGTAGGTCTCCGCCAGGGGCCCCATGCCCTCCAGCACAGATTCAATGTCCTGCACAACACTTGCCAGCTGTACCCCCAGTGTGTTCAGTCTCAGGTCATACGCATCATTACAGGCAGGATTAGCGACTTTTAGGTTATAGATAAAGTCTACTTCCATTTGCAGCGCTTTTTTTTGCTGCTGTAACTCACCCAGTTTTCTGACCAGTCCCGGTATCTCGTCCGCTAGCTGCAGCTCGGGTGCACGTGCCGGCTGCACAGGTTTAGGCTTCACCACGGGTGCAGGGGTTTTGAACACAGACTTGTGCGGTTCCACCACAGATGGCTTTGTGGCTCCTCGGCTGGATGCAGGCTCCGCAGCAGGTTTATCGCTGCCACCTGATTGCGACCGGGTGCGTCCTGACAGCGCCACACTGCCATGTTGCTGCAAGTTCTCCTGGATTGTTTGTCTTTCCAGAGACGTCCGTCTCTGCCTGGAAGCAGGAGAGGTGATCTGTACACCTGAGGCCGATCTCACCTGTGCTCCAGGCAGGGGCTGCTTACTGACCGGGGAGTTACAGGACTTCATACTGTGCTGTGTAACATCACTCACCAACACTTTCACTTCTTGCTTCTTTGCTGGGCTTAGACATACCTCCCAACCGTCCCGATTTCAGCGTGACAGTCCCGCTTTGGCACCGGGGTCCCGCTGTCCCGCTTCGGGCATTTAAAATCCCGAATTTGCGGCCGCCGGTGAAGCCCCGCCCACTTCCGGGACGTAGAGAGAGCCCGATTAGGTTTGTGGCTGTTTTTTTTTTCTTACACATGCTGGGTCTCCTCCCGACCGATCCCTCCCCCGCCCCCGCCCCCTGTGTGTGCGGCGCTGCCACGCTGAGGAAGAGAGCCAGCAGCGATCAAGATGAGAGGTCAGCGACTCACTACCTGAGGTGTGTGCACAGAGCTCTGGCGTCTCCTGCTCTTAGCTGCTATCCCGGCAGAGAAGGAGAGACGGGGGAGGTGCCGGGACAGTGCAGAGCTGTGAGCAGCCGGAGAAACTGAAGAGCTGCACATGGACAGATCAGCCGCCCCTGCACCACAGAGGAGATTGTGTGTGTGTGTGTGTGTGTGTGTGAGATGTGTGATATGTGTGATGCTGCATTTGTGTGTGTGTCATGTGTGTATGAGGTATCTGGTGTGTGTGATGGCTGGGTGTGTGTGATGGCTGGGTGTGTGTGTGTGATGGCTGGGTGTGTGTGTGTGATGGCTGGGTGTGTGTGTGTGATGGCTGAGTGTGTGTGTGAGATGGCTGGGTGTGTGTGTGTGTGTGATGGCTGGGTGTGTGTGTGTGTGATGGCTGGGTGTGTGTGATGGCTGGGTGTGTGTGATGGCTGCATGTGTGTGATGGCTGCGTGTGTGTGTGTGTGATGGCTGCGTGTGTGTGTGTGATGGCTGCGTGTGTGTGTGTGTGTGTGTGTGATGGCTGCGTGTGTGTGTGATGGCTGCGTGTGTGTGTGTGATGGCTGCGTGTGTGTGTGTGATGGCTGCGTGTGTGTGATGACTGCGTGTGTGTGTGATGACTGCGTGTGTGTGATGACTGCGTGTGTGTGTGATGGCTGTGTGTGTGTGTGTGATGGCTGCGTGTGTGTGTGTGATGACTGCGTGTGTGTGTGATGGCTGTGTGTGTGTGTGATGGCTGCATGTGTGATGCATTTGTGTCAAAGCTGCATGTGTTTGTGAGCTGCGTTTGTGATGCTGCGTGTGTATGTGTGATACTGTGTGTGTGATGCTGCATGTGTGTGAGCTGCGTGCCTGTATGTCATTATACAGTATGGAGAACTGTGGCCATAATACAGTATGGAGCATCATGTGGGGTCATTATACAGTATGGAGCATCATGTGCAGTCATTATACAGTATGGAGCATCATGTGCGGTCATTATACAATATGGAGCATCATGTGCAGCCAGTATACAGTATGGAGCATCATGTGTGGTCATTATACAATATGGAGCATCATGTGCAGTCATTATACAGTATGGAGCATCATGTGCGGTCATTATACAATATGGAGCATCATGTGCGGTCATTATACAGTATGGAGCATCATGTGCGGTCATTATACAGTATGGAGCATCATGTGTGGCCATTATACAGTATGGAGCATCATGTGCGGTCATTATACAATATGGAGCATCATGTGCGGTCATTATACAGTATGGAGCATCATGTGCAGCCAGTATACAGTATGGAGCATCATGTGCGGTCATTATACAATATGGAGCATCATGTGCGGTCATTATACAGTATGGAGCATCATGTGCGTTCATTATACAGTATGGAGCATCATGTGCGGCCATTATACAGTATGCATGCGGTCATTATACAGTATGGAGCATCATGTGCGGTCATTATACAGTATGGAGCATCATGTGCGGCCATTATACAGTATGGAGCATCATGTGCGGTCATTATACAGTATGGAGCATCATGTGCGGTCATTATACAGTATGGAGCATCATGTGCGGCCATTATACAGTATGCATGCGGTCATTATACAGTATGGAGCGTCATGTGTGTTCATTATACAGTATGGAGCCTCATGTGTGGCCATTATACAGTATGGAGCACTGTGTGGCCATATTTTTTTGTTTATAACTATTGTATATGAAACAGTGTGATCAGCAGTGCTAAATGGGTGTGCTTGGGACGTGGATATGGGTGTGACTAATTATGAATGGGTGTGGTCAGAGGCGTGGCCTAAAATTTGCGCGCCGCAAACTTTGTCCCTCTTTCCCATCTTCAAAAGTTGGGAGGTATGGGCTTAGAGGAGATTTTCCTCCCAAAACTTTACTTGCAGCTTTTTCCTCTTTCACTGAACTGCTGCAGCTTTGGCTCGCTGCATTCACTGGTCTCACAGTGGCTTTGGGATTAGCATTCCCATTTAGAGAGGTCTGGGAGCCTTATCCCAGTGTAGGCCGAGAAGCCTGGGCCTTGCCTGGGGAGCTTCCCCGCCCAGGGTGGCCCCTCCCTGGGCTTGCTTCAGACATCAGGAGAGCTACAGACACACAACCTCACAGCTAGGAGGCAGTATTATAGTAGTTATATTCTTGTACATAGGAGCAGTATTATAGTAGTTATATTCTTGTACATAGGAGCAGTATTATAGTAGTTATATTCTTGTACATAGGGGCAGTATTATAGTAGTTATATTCTTGTACATAGGAGCAGTATTATAGTAGTTATATTCTTGTACATAGGGGCAGTATTATAGTAGTTACTTTCTTGTACATAGGTGGTCAGTATTATAGTAGTTATATTCTTGCATATTGGGGAACAGTATTATAGTAGTTATATTGTTAAAATTAAGGACATTATTATAATTCTAATATTCTTGTACATAGAGGGCAGTATTATAGAACTTATATTCTTAAACATAGGGGGCAGTATTATGATAGTTATATTCTTATACATAGGAAGCAGTATTATAGTATTTTTATTCCTATAATTAGGGACATTATTATAATTGTCATATCCTTGTACATAGGGGCAGTATTATAGTTATATTCTTGTACATAGGGGCAGTATTATAGTAGTTATATTCTTGTACATAGGGGCAGTATTATAGTAGTTATATTCTTGTACATAGGAGCAGTATAATAGCAGTTATATTCTTGTACATAGAAGCAGTATTATAATAGTTATATTCTTGCACATAGGAGCAGTATTATAGTAGTTATATTCTTCTGCTATCTTGGAAGATCTGTGATTAGACAGTGCAGCCACGTAAACGATGCACTACCATCCGGGGAGCGTCCTCCCGTAGTGCTGAAAACCCCACCAGTCTCGCCGCTGTAGTGTCCGGCAGGCAGCTACGGCCGATAGCGCCGCCGTGCAGTGGCGTGGTGAGCGGGGGGCGTGGCTACTAGGTGACGTCACCAGTCCGTATGACGGACACTAACAGGGATTGGCCGGACACTACAGCAGCGAGACTGGTGGGGTTTTCAGCACTACGGGAGGACGCTCCCCGGATGGTAGTGCATCGTTTACGTGGCTGCACTGTCTAATCACAGATCTTCCAAGATAGCAGAGGACGGTCTGCAGCAGCTCATTGTCCCAAGTGGACACATCAGTTCATAACAGTGAGGTAGGTGACTGAGATGTATTCCTAGTCACAGTTCCTCCTGCTAGCGCAGCACCTGTTTGTTGATTTTATTCTAATTTTAATATTGGTTGGCAGGGTTGCACACTACGTGCCAAGGTGCTTGCAGCTGAAGGTTCAGGCCAATACATAGCGCCAGTGTGTTACTTTACAGTGTTTAGTTATATTCTTGTACATAGGAGCAGTATTATAGTAGTTATATTCTTGTACATAGGGACAGTATTATAGTAGTTATATTCTTGTACATAGGGGCAGTATTATAGTAGTTATATTCTTGTACATAGGAGCAGTATTATAGTAGTTATATTCTTGTACATAGGGACAGTATTATAGTAGTTATGTTCTTGCACATAAGGGCAGTATTATAGTAGTTATATTCTTGTACATAGGAGCAGTATTATAGTAGTTATATTCTTGTACGTAGGGGCAGTATTATAGTAGTTATATTCTTGTACGTAGGGGCAGTATTATAGTAGTTATATTCTTGTACATAGGAGCAGTATTTTAGTTATATTCTTTACCATGGGTGGGAGAGCAGTATTATAGTACTTAGTACTAGTAAAGATTTCAGATTCTCAAGAATATGGAATAAGAATAAGGATTCTGAGAAATATGTTTAAAGCAGATACAATTTCCTTCCCTTACATTACTGGCAGCTCATAAAAATTTAATCGACTAGCAGGGGGCGCCACTGAGGATACATTTTCCCTGTGTTGGAGAGAATAAAAAATCTGTGCAGCACAGCGCTGCAGAATTTATTAAGGAAACAAATGCGGTATATTTACTGCATCTACAGTTGGCACTGAAGTTGCACTTTAACAACGATCTAAAGATACAGGAGCGCAAAAGTAGTATTCTTGTACATAGGAATGGTATTATAGTGGTTATACTCTTGTACATAGGGGCAGTATTATAGTAGTTATATTCTTGTACATAGGAGCAGTATTATAGTAATTATATTCTTGCACATAGGAGCAGTATTATAGTAGTTATATTCTTGTACATAGGAGCAGTATTATAGTAATTATATTCTTGCACATAGGAGCGGTATTATAGTAGTTATATTCTTGTACATAGGAGGAGTATTATAGTAAATATATTCTTGTACATAGGAGCAGTATTATAGTAGTTATATTCTTTTACATAGTAGCAGTATTATAGTAGTTACATTCTTGTGCATAGGGGCAGTATTATAGTAGTTATATTCTTGTACATAGGAGCAGTATTATGGAAGTTATATTCTTGAACATAGGGACAGTATTATAGTAGTTATATTCTTGTACATGGGGCAGTATTATATTAGTTATATTCTTGTACATACGAGCAGTATTATAGTAGTTATATTCTTGTACATAGGGACAGTATTATAGTAGTTATATTCTTGTACATAGGAGTAGTATTATAGTAGTTATATTCTTGTACATAGAAGCAGTATTATAGTAGTAATATTCTTGTACATAGGGGCAGTATTATAGTAGTTATATTCTTGTACATAGGAGCTATATTATAAGGAGCTATATTATAGTAGTTATATTCTTGTACATTGGAGCTATATTATAGTAGTTATATTCTTGTACATAGGAGCAGTATTATAGTAGTTATATTCTTGTACATAGGAGCTATATTATAGTAGTTATATTCTTGTACATAGGAGCAGTATTATAGTAGATATATTCTTGTACATAGGAGCTATATTATAAGGAGCTATATTATAGTAGTTACATTCTTGTACATAGGAGCTATATTATAGTAGTTATATTCTTGTACATAGCAGCAGTATTATAGTAGTTATATTCTTGTACATAGGGGCAGTATTATAGTAGTTATATTATTGTACATAGGAGCAGTATTATAGTAGTTATATTCTTGTACATAGGGGCAGTATTATAGTAGTTATATTCTTGTACATAGGGGCAGTATTATAGTAGTTATATTCTTGTACATAGGAGCAGTATTATAGTAGTTATATTCTTGTACATAGGAGCAGTATTATAGTAGTTATATTCTTGTACATGGGGCAGTATTATAGTAGTTATATTCTTGTACATGGGGCAGTATTATAGTAGTTATATTCTTGTACATGGGGCAGTATTATAGTAGTTATATTCTTGTACATGGGGCAGTATTATAGTAGTTATATTCTTGTACATAGGGACAGTATTATAGTATGTAAGTTCGCAAGGACAGGGTCCTCTCCCCTCTGTACCAGTCTGTCACTATAAACTTGTTTACTGTAAACGATATTTATAACCCTGTATGTAACCCCTTTCTCATGCACAGCACCATGGAATTAATGGTGCTATATAAATAATAATTATAGTAGTTATATTCTTGTACATAGGGGGCATTATTATAGTAGTTATATTCTTGTACATAGGAGCAGTATTATAGTAGTTATATTCTTGTATATAGGAGCAGTATTATAGTAGTTATATTCTTGTATATAGGAGCAGTATTATAATAGTTATATTCTTGTATATAGGAGCAGTATTATAGTAGTTATATCCTTGTACATAGGAGCAGTAGCAGTATAATAGTAGTTATATTCTTGTACATAGGAGCAGTATTATAGTAGTTATATTCTTGTACATAAGAGCAGTATTATAGTAGTTATATTCTTGTATATAGGAGCAGTATTATAATAGTTATATTCTTGTACATAGGAGCAGTATTATAGTAGTTATATTCTTGTATATAGGAGCAGTATTATAGTAGTTATATCCTTGTACATAGGAGCAGTAGCAGTATTATAGTAGTTATATTCTTGTACATAGGAGCAGTATTATAGTAGTTATATTCTTGTACATAGGAGCAGTATTATAGTAGTTATATTCTTGTACATAGGGGGCAGTATTATAGTAGTTATATTCTTGTACATGGGGCAGTATTATAGTAGTTATATTATTGTACATAGGAGCAGTATTATAGTAGTTATATTCTTGTACATAAGGGCAGTATGATAGTAGTTATATTCTTGTACATAGGAGCAGTATTATAGTAGTTATATTCTTGTATATAGGAGCAGTATTATAGTAGTTATATTCTTGTACATAGGAGCAGTATTATAGTAGTTATATTCTTGTATATAGGAGCAGTATTATAGTAGTTATATTCTTGTACATAGGAGCAGTATTATAGTAGTTATATTCTTGTACATAGGGGCAGTATTATAGTAGTTATATTCTTGTACATAGGAGCAGTATTATAGTAGTTATATTCTTGTATATAGGGGCAGTATTATAGTAGTTATATTCTTGGACATAGAGGCAGTATTATAGTAGTTATATTCTTGTACATAGGGGCAGTATTATAGTAGTTATATTCTTGTACATAGGAGCAGTATTATAGTAGTTATATTCTTGTACATAGGAGCAATATTATAGTAGTTATAATACATAGGAGCAGTATTATAGTAGTTATATTCTTCTACATAGGAGCAGTATTATAGTAGTTATATTCTTGTACATAGGAGCAGTATTATAGTAGCTATATTCTTGTGCATAAGACCAGTATTATAGTAGTTATATTTTGTAGATAGGGGCAGTATTATAGTAGTTATATTTTGCACGTGGGGTGGTATTATAGGAATTATTTTATTATACATAGAGGCAGTTTTTTAGTATAGTCTTGTATATAAGAGGCAGCATTCTAGTTCTATTCTTTTCGATGTTATAGCAGCATTAAAATAGGTACAGAAGACATATTTATTTAAGTTTCTCAGGAAAATAGCAGGATTTTGAGAACTATGTTTAAAGCAGATACGATTTCCTTCCCCCACATTATTGGCAGCACATAAAAATTTAATTACCTAGCAGGGGGCGCCACTGAGGAGATATTTCTCCTGTGCTAGAGAGAATAGAGAATCTGTGCAGCACAGTGTGGCAGAAGTGAATAAGAAAACAAATGCGGTATATTTACTGCACCCACAGTTGGGATTGAAGTTGCACTTTCATAATGATTTAAAGGGCCAGGCGCGCACTCTATAACAATTAAGATGCTGATTATCAGTAATTGGTTGTCAGGGGTTTTTCCCACTGTGCCAAAATATATCAATCGTAAAGATTGCGGCAGATGCCGCAGCACAAAAGGATTCAATAGAAGCCAACAGCTCAGCAACTGTTTCATAGATGGGTAATAATAGCCCAGGATCCTAGCGCACTAGCCGCCGCCCCCACCCCACAATCCGCTCCGAGGCGGAGGCAGCAGATCGTTACCGCGGCTGAATGTATCACCAGAGGAATGGAAGAAATTGGACAGAGATAAGAGAAGATGGAGACACACGAGGCCCCTGACTGTACAGCATGACCAGAGGGGACAGACTCCAGATCAGATGATGCCAGCGTACCAGACGCCGTGTGCCGCAACCAGCTGTTATTTGTCAAACTCCATCCCTGAGAACTGTTCTTCTATATTAAGTCTGATTGCCGTCATTTCCTCCGCTATCCGTCCTCATGATGAGGTGCGGCGCTAATGATCCTCAATCTATACACCTCGACGTGTGATCATGGGGATGTGGAGGGGGGATGCAGATGCACGTGTGAAGCTCCTGCATTGCGTTGCTGTCTGTTACCATGGAAACACGATGCAAAAGGAAAATATAGCTCATCGCCAACCAGCAGCCCCCCCCCAATGCTTCTCAATTTGTCTCAGTAGTCTGATTCCTCCTGTCATCCTCATCTCGCCATGCCCGTCAGTACCACCTAGATCCAAGAGAAGAGACAGAGAGGATCGCATTTAAAGCAGACCTGTCACCGCGTCAGAAGCCACCAGTTTCTGCTCTTATTTCCTTCCCGCTGCTCCCCTGAGTATTCTGTTTTTTTCCCTTTCTAAATCCGCTGTACAGTCCCAGAGATACAGGCCTTTTTAGTTAGCGCCAATTTTTATTGCCTTTAGGAATTGGGTGTGGCTCGCAGGGTAATTTATGCAAATCAAGCAAAATACACCCCCCCAAGGAATAATGTCAGCCACGCCCCCTTTAATAAATACCAGAAATAATGGCGCTAAATAAAAAGGATCATATTTCTGGAACCCGATTAAAAAATTAAATAAAGAACATGTAGTCAGGGGAATAAAATAAGGGAAAAAACTGCCCACTTTAGATGTGGTGACAGCTCTTCTTTAAAGGGCGACTTCAATGATTTTTTTCCAATTATCTAGAAGAAAATAATGGTATTCTCATTATGTTTCTTCTCCAGATATGGATGTTACTGGGGAAACGAGAGTTTGCTCAGGTCCTTATAACTCCCCAGTAATTCCTTAGGCTTAATTCCCTCTTTCTTAAAGGTAAACTGTCATCATCTATCCTAATTGGCCCCCTAAAGTGCCAATTACGGGACTAAAATAGCTTCCCGCTCTCGGGGTTAGATGACATATTTCTTACAGATTAACTCCTTAGAAACATAAGAAGCTCAGGTCCCTAGGAGTCCGGGGCGAGGATGGACAGACGTTCATGTAATGGCTTTTTGGGGGCCATTTACTGCATGTAATTGCTCCTGATACAAGGTGATTTCATGCACACAGCCATAATTGTGGGTCGGAGTTGCACTGGTCGATACTACGACACTTGAGTTTAGCAGAAAAGATTTGTCCTGCTTTAGCCCGGCGTCCGGTCCTCCATGAGCTGTTTTTACATATGGAGCTGCCATCATGGGTGCCACTTACATTTACTTGGCCCTGAGTCGTCATTACGCCGTGGTGTGATATATTTCATGACAGCGTGTGAGACCTATACGTTCACAAGAGACAGCGTCCCAATCCCGACTGTGGAAGTAAAACCAAATTTATTCTACCATACACCAAAGTGACAACGTTTCAACCTTTAAAAGGTCTTTATCAAGTGATTGATAAAATCCTTCTAAAGATCAAAACGTTGTCACTTTTGTGTATTGCAGAATACATTTCGTTTTACCGTCACACCCGGGATTTGGACGCTCTCTTGAGAATGTACTGGACTATCTTCAGGTGGGTTCCTTAGAGTTTCTGACCTTGCGATCTCATTAGAGACTGCTGACGAATGCCTTTTTTTCCTAGCGTGTGAGAGCTGGAGACTAGTAAATGCAAGAGGTGCCGAGAATGCCGGGCCGAGGAGAAATGACAAACTACACAAAAATATGGAAGAAGGGCACAAGAAACGTTCTGCTCAACATCTCTGTCCCACCCTCATGAATGACGCCATATCGTCAGGAGCTGCCCACTTTTTGGGTGGGATTTATATAATCCCTACTCTATTTTTTGGACTAGGAAACGCCTGAATTTAGGTCTGTTGGTAATTATGTAAGTAGGTGACTGGTGGAGGGACCCTAAAGGAACCCGTGACACCAACATTTTAGTGCTAAAACTGCTAAACAATGAAATCACCTACTGTATCCTCACCCATCCCTTGTAGAATGTGAGCCCTCGAGGGCAGAGTCCTCTCTCCTACTGTACCAGTCGTGACTTGTATTGTTTAAGATTACTGTGCTTGTTTTTTATTACGTATACCCCTCCTCACATGCAAAGCGCCATGGAATAAATGGCGCTATAATAAATAATAATAATAATAATAATAATAATTGAGCTCCTCTAAATAGAGGGAGAAATCAGAATGCGCTAGTATAAAACATTGCACGGAGCAGCAGGGGCGTAAAGGTAGCAGTCTCATCTGAGAGATGGTCTCCATTGGGCCCTAATACCCTTCTGTTAATTAAGAAGACATCAGTATTATACCTGGTACATGGTAGAAAGGGGTCCTCTTGGAAGTTTTGCAGTAGGGACAAGAGCTCCATGTTACCCCTCTGCAGATAAGCCACCATAGCAGCAAGTCCCAGAATTGTGAGAAGCCATCACCACCAGCCTTGCTCTGGATCAGCTCTTGGAACCCTGATGCTCGTTCATCACTGCCTTTTATAAGCGCCCTCTAATGTTATTCTCCTTTCTGACCCAAGGCGTTCATTGTCCAATATGTAAACCTACACCCCCGCACCCCCGACTCAATCTTCACTTCATCAGGATCTGCTGACATTGTCCGCTCCACTGATTCACCACAGGAGATGCCTCGCTGGAGACACGGCCTTCTCTCTGTAATGAAATGGGGCGGCTGCTTCATCTTCTAATATTATTATAATTGTTATTAAGTCCCTTTATGTCTGTAGGGCAGACAGTCCCGTGCGGAGGATTTATGGGCTCTGGATCAGTGGAGCTTACAATTGAAGTCTTCCACATCGCGCTTTGGAAAGACAGTTTATATGAAGTCAATCAGCTTTTCAGGATTTTTTTGGCATATCTGGAGGAAACCCTCTGGGACATCCCATAACATCGCAATGAGAATATACAATATATTATAATGTGCAAATACCCCGGATTCAGTACTGGAAAGAGTGAGGGTTATGCAAAAGTCAATGACGCTTCATTACTTGCCGCAGTGTAATCATGGACACCAGTAGGCTGGCTACTAAACTGGTGAACACCCGGCTAAGGCTTTCATAAGTAAAAGGACATTCGGAAATTAGGAGCTAAGCAAGTCTGAGCACCAAACTACCAGATACCAGGGAATATGGCACCAAACCATTGACATCAAGGGAATAGATGTTAAGTCCCTGATTTAAAATTCAATTTACTGGTGGTGAAAGGTGTGTGACACCAGTTTTCGGGTGTCCAAATTACTGGACATAAAAAAAGAACTTTGAGACCTCATAGAATGGTGCACTAGATCAATAGATCCTAAACTAGAGAACTCCAGAATCAGGACTATCCAACCAGTGGACACAAGGGAAATGGACACCAGTAAATAGGACACAATTGCATCAGCAGACTATAAACTACTGGGCACCATGACGGAGGAACTAAATAAGCGGACACCAGAATCTAGGTCAACAATCCAGTGTACACAAGGGACTGGTGCTCGAAACCAGTGGATACCAGTAAATGTGGCATTACATAAGCAGATCCAGCACCAAAAACTTAGGGAACTAAACATCTGGACACCAGAATTTGAACCACCACACCAGTATCTATAAGGGAATGAGACACCCAACCAGTGGACACTAGTAAATGAGATTCTAGATCATTGGACACTACACCATTGGGTACAAAAGGATTTATAAGCATAGATAATTGGACACCAGAAATTGGGTAACTAAACCATTAGCCATAATTAAATGAGGAACGTAACTACTGAACAACACTGAACAACATAGAATAAGGGAATAGACAAGTAAATGAATAAAACTGGGTCACCAAACTGTCCACTATATGGGGCATTGAATCACCTGATCCTAAACTACCGAGCGCCGAGGACTGAGAAAGCAGGTAAGTGTACATTAATGTTAGGGCCAACAAACCAGTGGACAAATGTATTGAGTCATTATACCATTTGAAACCAGTAAGTGAGACACTAAATCACAATATCAGTAGAAATTAAACCACTGGGCACCAAGGATTTAGGAACTACACTTAGAGGACACCATAATCTGGGTGAACAAACCAGTGAGCACAGGGGAATGAAGGACCAAACCAGTGTAGCACAAAAGTACCAATGAAGCACCAAACCCAGTCATGGAGTGTTTAATCACACATTCTTAAACTCACGGTACAAAGAACTTAGGGAATTAGACAACTGTACACTAGAAAATGGACCTCCAAATTGGTGGACACCAATAAATGTGGCACTGGATCATTAAATCCCAATAAAATGGGAACAAAGAAGTTAGGGAACTAGACATCTTGACACCAGAATATGGGCTATCAAACCAACAGACATGAAGGAAAGAGGCACTAAACTGTTGAAAACCGTTAAATGAGACACTAAATCATTGCACATTAAACCATTGGGCACCAAGAAATTAATTAGCTGGTCAACTGGATACCTTCATGTGGCAACCAATCTATGAGACACAAGTGAAGAGGCAAAAAATCATTAGACACCAAGAACTAGACAAGTAAACACCAGAATCCCCAAATTCCATCCTCAACCAGTAGACAACTAGAATAGAATATGTGAGACCAAACCTTTGGACATACCACATAGTGAGGAAAGAAACAAGCATGCATCAAAATCTGGGCCACTTCCCTGCTGAACAACAGTAAATGGGACACTTAATTACTACATCCCAAAACCCTGGGCACCAGGGAATTAAAAACTAAACAAGTGGACACCATATTCTGGGCCACCAAATCAGTGAACACAAGGACGTGAATCACTAAATCACTCGATACCAGTAAACTGGAAAACAGACCAGTACACAGCAAACTACTGGGCATGAAGGACTGAGGAACTATCCAACTGGACCCCATAATATAGGCCACCAACTCAGTGTACACTAGATGAGTAGATCCTAAACCACTGAACACCATGTACTGAGGATTGAGCCAACTGGACACCAAAATTTGGGCAATTCAACCATTAGACATAAGGGAATGAGGCACCAATCCATGGTACCTCATGGGCTGAGGAAGTAGACAAGTAAATACCAAAATCTGGGCTACCACACTGGTGGACACCAGTAAATGAGACACTAAATCACCAGATCCTAAATCATTGGATGCTAGGGACTGAGAAAGGAGGTAAGTGGACAACTGAATCTAGGACATCAAGCTAGGAGACCCAAGGAAATGATTACCCCAAAATGTTAGACATCAGTAAATGGGATACTAGATCATTGGACACTAAACACCAAGAAAATAAAGAACTCGGCAAATGGGTGCTAGAGTTTGGACAACCAAACTGCGAAACATAAGGGAATGAGGCACCAACACACTGGATACCATGAACTGAGGAACTAGACAACTGGGAATCAGAATATGGTCCACCAAACTAGTGGACACAATGGAATGAGGTATGAAACCACTGGACACCACAGACTGACTGGGGACTGATTCTTTTGCACATCAAGGACCATAGCGCTAACCACGCAGCCCAAGGCACCAGTTTAACGACACGAGAAATATCCTGGACTAGAGCTATGGTGATACGGGCTCATATGTCTTCTCCCGACAATGTCCCTTAATCTATCTAGGTCTCGTTCTCCCCTTCTCACATCCCAGTTATGGTCCCGCGGCTCCCCAAGGACCTATAGTATTGTTATAAGATATCGGAAGAGATGCATTATCTCATTAATAAGTAAACATTTGTCTCATATTTGATCTAACGAGCTGAATCCTTGCCAAAAACAATATGTATATTTATATATTAATAAAAATGTGAAGTTCTCCAGAGAATATTGAGATTCCTACAAAGCAGTTGTATAAATAATTGTTGGTTTCACTTGTCTTCAACCACAACAAACCATTAACCTGTAGGACACGAGACGGCATGAAAACAGGCCGAGAACCACATAGATTTATGAGAGTTCTGCCCCGTCATGGCCTCTGGTGATCCCTTCTAAAAGATGACAGTGAGCCCCATGTCGTTGACTCCTGACTCCCACTTGGACCCAATGGTCTTCTACTGGGATATATGCCGCCATCATCGGCCATCATGCTTTGTTTTGAAGGATTACAGTATTTTCGCATTAGTGGACGGTATACATTATTCACACCGTGCCCCAACCGAGGGCGTCTGGCCTATGAAATACGCTGATAATGACATTATAGAGACCACCGCCGACATAAGGCCAGGTTAATTCTCCACACAGGCCGCACATAATAAAATAATCACATCCCCACAGTCACACGTCTTTCTGCCAGCCGTGCAATTACATCAATTTTCCATGTATTTAGTATAATTACCAGCAAGACCATCATTAAAAAAAAAAACCTTCATGCAATTAAAATTAGCCAACGTGTCAACCTTCACTTGTATCCCTAGTTATTGCACATATTAAATACATCCAGGTAGTGGGAGGCACTGCAGCACCACATGGTAAAAGAAAAAAAACGTGAAAAACTGCATGCTAACACATAAAGTAACCCAAAAAAATACAAAAAACATTTGCGTCCTTGGCTCACAAGAGGAGATGAAACACATGGATGTCATTTCTTACAGTCTAGATATTTGTATTGAGATATAAGAAACATAAACAAGAAATATCAAGACAACATCGCCACCTAGTGGCCAAATTCTCATGAAATTCTAAATTCATTTTTCATATTTTGCTTCGGGGGCCCTCAAGATTTAGACTGAGCCACATAACCCCAGCGGTCGTCCCTTGCAGATGATTACATATTATTAGGGCATTGTCTCCTTACCTTCCTCCTCTCCTTTTTGTCGTCCTTTTTGGTGAATGCCGTATGGATCCACCAGATCTTGGTGAACATGCTGCCGTACGCCAGGCTGAATCCAAGACCCAGGAGCCAGAGACGGGCCTGGGGGGGCGCAGAAGAAGATAGTGGAGGTGAAGGAGGTGACCAAAGGAGATTTCAGCTATCACTGTTGTTTGCAACCTGTGACTCTACATCTACTACAACTTCCAGCATGCCTTTACCGCAATTAACGGGGTATTCTCATCTCCAAAATGCTATCCCAATATTCAGTAGGCGCAATAATAATTATAATAATAATAATAATTATAGCAAATACCTCCAAGTAGGAATGTAGTATAGTTCTACTGATTACCCCATGACACTTACCCCATGTGCAGGGCATTGCAGTAGCATAGGTATCCATGGTTACGTGGTTACGACTACTAATAACTAAATAACTGTCACTATATGAGTGGTCGTAACCATGGATACCAAAGCTACTGCAATGCCCTGCACATGGGGTAAGCGACATAGCAAATCAGAAGAACTATACATTTCTAATTTGAGGTATTTGCTAATATTACTATTACAGTATTACACCGACTACATACTAAATGTAATAAATTGGGTCGCCCTCTTTTGTGGGTTTATAAATGACACTCATAAATTAGTGCCCCCTGCTGGTACATGTTGTCACAGCCTTCCATCCTAGAACTATTTGCCCCCTAACCTCCATCCTATGTCTTGTAGAAGACGATGGCGGCCTCATCCTCCCAGCAATAGATGATCGGTGCCCCCTCCACGTGACCCCTTTGCCGCTGATCTCCCTCTCCCCATCACACTCATTGTGTCCTCTTACCTGGCACACCAGCGGGAAATGCCACGTCTCAATGTGATGTCCATCGAGACCAAGAGGGAAGACAGCGGCGAGCGCCAGAATGCACCCGGCGGCCGTCACGTCGTTCAGATGAGGCTGTGAGTTTTGGATGTACCTGCAGGGAAGAGACAGACCCACATGAGATTCCTCAGACCTGTCAATCAAGTGCTCCGTAGAGCGTTTTCCCCTTTAGTATATAAAAAAAAATTCACCAGTGGAATATACGGATGTAGCAGAGTCGGGTCTGTCATCTCGCTTTTAAGCCCTGTATCATTTTTGCATTTCAAGAATTTTAGAAGCAGTCCTATGTAAACAGCTCTGCTACATCTGTGAAGTTATTATACTCTTTGCTTAGTGCTACATTGGCTCCAAATGGGTTTGTCACCCAGCTTTCCCAGAGTCCTGAATGGCACCTTATTTGCCTTTTAAGAGGCTGGGAAAGCTGGGTGACCGTCACCTTTGCAGACTGCCAATCACAGCCACACTGTGTCACCCAGCTTTCCAAGGTGCCCTCTCCAAGTGAAATTTAAAAAAATGCAAAAATAGAATAGTTTATGACTTTAGGCTCCAGACAGGATAAGATTGCAGCTGGGAGAGGCTTTCCGCTCTACAGAATGTTTCCATTCATTTGTAGCAAGCAGAGTTCTGGAAGAATTCTAGTAGAAAGTTGGAAAACTCTTCATGATTCCGTTATTAAAGGGGTGATACGAAATATAAGACTTATGACCGGTAAATGAGTGTACGATCGGTGGGGGTCCAAAAGCTGGAAGACCCACCAATCCCAAGAATGGGGGTCCCAAAGTCATGTATGAATGGAGCAATAGTGCACAGGCCTGAAAACTTCTCCATTCACTTCAATGGGACCACCGCTCCCACAGGCAGTGGATGGGGTGGTGGTCACACATAACAGAGCGGAAGGAGGAGGAAGACGTCTACAACAGCAGCAGCAGCATGGGAACACCACAAGTACCACCTAGACCTGCGGTGTGACCCTCACTATGGTGCCAGCTTGGTGGAGTACGAGGACTGGGGGCCAACGTCTCATTTCATCCCAGACTCACCTCACGTGACTATTGTAGATGTTGAAGGACAGACAGACAAATCCCAAGAGAATCCCGAGCCCCGCAAGAACGGACACAGAAATGAAGAGTTTCTGAGAGACGTATCGGAAAGTGATGATCACCTTGGTGTGATCGGCAGGAGGAGAACCACCTACAGAGGCAGGAAAGAGAGGGTGAGAAAGACGAGGCCGGGGGAGAACGTGAGGGGAGAAAGACGAGGCCGAAGAGAATGTGAGGGGAGAAACACGATGCAGAGGGAGAACGTGAGGAGAGAATGACGAGGCTGGGGGAGAATGGGAGGGGAGAAAGACTAGGCCGGGGAGAACGTGAGGGAGAAAGACGATGCAGGGGGAGAACGTGAGGAGAGAAAGACGAGGCCAGGGGTGAACGTGAGGGGAAAAAGACAAGGCCGGGGAGAATGTGAGGGAAAAAGATGATGCAGGGGGAGGACGTGAGGGGAGAAAGACGAGGCCGGGGGAGAACATGAGGGGAGAAAGACAATGCAGGAGGAGAACGTGAGGGGAGAAGGACGAGGGCGGGGGAGAACGTGAGGGGAGAAAGACGAGGCCGGGGAGAACGTGATGAGAGAAAGACGATGCAGGGGGAGAACGTGAGGAGAGAAAGACGAGGCTGGGGAGAACGCAAGGGGAGAAAGACGAGGCCGGGGAAAAAATGAGGGGAGAAAGACGATGCAAGGGGGAGAACATGAGGGGAGAAAGACAAGGCCAGAGGAGAACGTGAGGGAAAAAAGACGAGGCAGGGGGAGAACGTGAGGGAGAAAGACGAGGCAGGGGGAGAACGTGAAAAGAGAAAGACGAGGCAGGGGGAGAACATGAGGGAGAAAGACGAGGCCAGGGGAGAACGTGAGGGAAAAAGATGAGGCAGGGGAGAACATGAGGAGATAAAGATGAGGCAGGGGGAGAATGCAAGGGGAAAAAGTGGAGGCAGGGGAAAAAGTGAGGGGAGAAAGACGATGCAGGGAGAGAACGTGAGGAGAGAAAGACGAGGCTGGGGGAGAACATGAGGGGAGAAATACGAGGCCAGGGGAGAATGTGAGGGGAGAAAGACGAGGCAGGGGGAGAACGTGAGGGAGAAAGACGAGGACGGGGGAGAACGTGAGGGAAAAAGACGAGGCAAGGGGAGAACGTGAGGGACAAAGACGAGGCAGGGGGAGAACGTGAGGGAAAAAGACGAGGCAGGGGGAGAACATGAAAAGGGAAAGACGAGGCAGGGGGAGAACATGAGGGAAAAAGATGAGGCAGGGGAGAACATGAGGAGATAAAGATGAGGCAGGGGGGGAATGTGAGGGGACAAAGAGACAAAGACGAGGCAGGGGGAGAACGTGAGGGGAGAAAGATTAAGCCGGGGAGAACGTGAGGAGAGAAAGACGAAGCCACAGGAGAACGTGAGGGGAGAAAGACGAGGCAGCGGGAGAACGTGAGGGGAGAAAGATGAAGCCGGGGAGAACATGAGGGGAGAAAGACAAGGCCGGAGGAGAACTTGAGGGAAAAAGATGATGCAGGGGGAGAACCTGAGGAGAGAAAGACGAAGCCGGGGGAGAACGTGAAGGAAAAAGACGATGCCGAGGGAGAACATGAGGGGAGAAAGATGAGGCCGGGGGAGAACGTGAGGGGAGAAAGACGAGGCAGGGTGAGAACGTGAGGGAGAAAGACGAGGACAGGGGAGAACGTGAGGGAAAAAGACGAGGCAGGTGGAGAACGTGAGGGACAAAGACGAGGCCAGGGGAGAACGTGAGGGAAAAAGCCAAGGCAGGGGGAAAACATGAAAAGGGAAAGACGAGGCAGGGAGAGAACATGAGGGAAAAAGATGAGGCAAGGGAGAACATGAGGAGATAAAGATGAGGCAGGGGGAGAATGTGAGGGGACAAAGACGAGGCAGGGGGAGAACGTGAGGGGAGAAAGATTAAGCCGGGGAGAATGTGAGGAGAGAAAAACGAAGCCGCGGGAGAACGTGAGGGGAGAAAGACGAGGCAGGGGGAGAACGTGAGGGGAGAAAGATGAAGCCGGGGAGAACATGAGGGGAGAAAGACAAGGCCGGAGGAGAACTTGAGGGAAAAAGATGATGCAAGGGGAGAACGTGAGGTGAGAAAGACGAGGCAGGGGGAGAACGTGAGGGGAGAAAGACGAGGCAGGGGGAGAACGTGAGGGGAGAAAGACTACGCCGGAGGAGAACGTGAGGAGAGAAAGACGAAGCTGGGGGAGAACGTGAAGGAAAAAGACGAGGCCGGGGGAGAACATGAGGGGAGAAAGATGAGGCCGGGGGAGAACGTGAGGGGAGAAAGACGAGGCAGGGTGAGAACGTGAGGGAGAACGTGAGGAGGGACCAAAATAATCTCTGCTGATAATATATGTGTACAAAGTGTGAGAAGGTGAAATTAGAGGGACAGAAATAATCTCAAGTGATAATGTATGTATGAGACGTGTTAGGAGGATGACGAACAGGGATCGAAATATAATCCCTGGTGATAACACACAGGAAGGAGAAGTATAATCGGCCACATCTTGGTCATTGAGTTCTGGTGTCTCCTGCAGCCCCATTTACCCTGGTGTATAACATTCGGCCCCATTAACACCCCCAGTGAAATAATATATGGACCCTGGCCCCAGGAGTATAACATCCGACCCCAATACCCCCCAGTGAGATATTATCCAACCCCATCCCCCTAGTGATATAACATCCAGCCCTATTATCCTCCCCTCCCTAGTGATATAACATCCAGCCCCTTTTTCACCCCCAGGTGTATAGCATCCGACCCCACTTCCTCCCATGTGTAACATCGGGCCCCATTGTCCCCCAATGAAAGAACATCCAGTCCGTTGCCCCAAGGGTATAACCTTCAACCCCCCACCATGTTGTCTGCCTTTACTAAACGTGACAGATCAGCTGGTGGTGCAGAGCTATACCAGCGCAGTCCTGTAATAGGAGCCACCTGGTAAACAAGCCCGTCCATGACATTTCTTCCTCCTGAATCTTCCCCCATCACCTGTGAGTGATATTATTGAGAAGTGGAAGGAACCGCAGCAACTCAGCCACGAAGTGCAGACCCTGTAACGTTACAGAGCGGGGGGCCGAGTGCTAAGGTGCAGAGAGAAGAAAAGTCACCAACACTCTGCTGACCCCATAACTACAGAGTCCAGACCTCCTCTGGTATCAGCATAAATGCTGTGCCCCCGCCGGGAGCTTCATGGCCGAGCAGAAGCATGCAGCCATACATCACCAAGCACAATGCCGAGTGTCAGATGGAGTGGTGTAAAGCCGCCACCACTGGACTCTGGAGGATACGTGTTCTGTGCAGTGATGGATCACACTTCTCTATCTGTGTCTGATGGAGGAGTCTGGGGTTGTGTTCAGGAGACTGGATTTGGTAATTCCAGGAGGTCATTAACCCTTGACTGCTTTGTGTCGCTGCACAGATGGTGGAGGAGGATGATGCTATGGGGTCGGTATTATGGCTCCACCTGAGCCCCTTAGTTCCAGAGTTTGGATATAGAATGGGAGGTCATGAAAACTCCTATGGGTATAATGTGGAGGAATATCAATACTTATGAGCTATACCGTGACAGAGAGGGACCAGGCGATCGTGGCGTCTGGTTATCTGAACTCCTGAACTGGCTAGAACTGCTTCACTATCATACTAAACAATGTAGGTTTTCTTTGATTTGGCAGTGCTAGGGTTAATCAGTTCAGTTAATCTCCTGGAGCTCTCCATCATGGATTGCCTCATTTGTTCTGTGCTGGACACTCCCCTCTGGCATATATGCCTGCCTCTGGCATTTGAGAATTGCCAGTGAAAGTTAATTCTGCCTGGTTTGGAGTTGTTCGGTGTTTGGAGAGCTGTTCTGGCAATTTCTGTGTGGAGTTTGTTTGTGTGTTCATCCTCTCCTATTTGTTTTCACCTACTTTACACTCCCCTGTGTTCCACTCTGTTGTTTGGTGAGTGTATTTTGTATAATTGCGGTTTTCATTTATGCCTGTTTGTCTTCCCTGGTCTGTTTGGTTAGTGTAATCCTATACACTTCGGCCTCACGCCATCCTAGGTAGAGGAGGGAACAAATAATGGTAAGTCAGGAGCATAGCAGGGCACGTGACCCCAGCGTCTCCAACTTCAGGGGTAATCCGGGGGACAGGGATAGGCTAGGGAGCTCCCTAATGTGAGGGATAGGGAAGGAGTTCCTTTCCCCGACAAATCCTGCAACAGTACTGTGATAAAATATATAAATAAATATAAAGGGACAGATACAATCCCTGGTGATAGTATACATTTAATAAGTGTGAGGTGCTCAAGAGAGAGGAGCAAATTGGATAAAAAGGGGTCAAGTGGACTTGAAAGGGCTGTTAAGACAGATCAGAGAGTAAGGTCCGGTTTGAGCACTCACCTATCCACTTGTCATTGTTATACCATGAGAGGTTGTCCTTTGTGCTGTCATAATAACCAATCTTCTTGTAGAGTCCACCTGGAACACAAAGGACCCCGTATTATATGAACATATTAAGGAATCTTCTCTAGAGCACCAACGATGAATGGTTCCTCCAGTAAGAACCACCATTGGCTTTAATGCTATGATGGATGAAAGGAGATATCACTCATTGGCGTCCATTATAAAATGTAAGCTGTTACAAAATGTGCATGAGACCAACTGCAAAAATGATTTTTAGCCCCAAATACATGCAGTTAAATAAAAAAATAATAATTGTCTACTAAGATGGACAACTTCATTAAGGTGGCCTTATTCTACAAAGGACTGTTCTATGATTTTATATTCAGTCCTTAGTAAAGATGATGAAGTTTATGGCCAGCGTCACATACCTTGTAGCTGTTCAATAAGTGTCCAGGCCATACGTGACCCACTTGCATCAAAGACTACGTGACCCTGGAAACAGATGGAAAGAATAGGTTATAAAATAAGGAGAAGACGCCAATCTGATGTATGCTAGTTTATATGATCAGTGTGCACAGAGATCGGCGGCTGCATACGCCACAGGGATGATTTATTCCCAGGCACAACCAGACGGTCGGCAAATGCATGTTATAAAGAACGGATCAATAACCCAGAACATGCAGTTTTTGTGACTTATTGATCCATCCATCATGGAATTTATGTGAAGAATATAAAAAAATGTGTGTGCACTGACCAAGTCTCTCCGCACAGTCATCTATCACTTCTATGCGGTTTTTATAAGAGAATTTAATTGTGGGGCAAATGCGCAGTGTTCGAATGTAGAATTTTTTTCTTGGTCTACAAATATGAGAATGTAATCTAGGAGTAAGCCGAGCATTTGGGCCAAAGGGCAGTGTCCAGAGGCCTGGCAACTGAGAAGGCCCATTGTTCCTATCGTCTGAATAGCCCAGGTGGTCCTAGGGTTGCCCTGTTCTTGGGTGAAGCAATTTTGGAAAAGGATTATTGCCTGTTTACGTATGAGGGAAAATATATGCTGAGATCACTACAGATGCATCCAGCAAACCAACACTCGGGTATCAAGAGTATGTTTTCCTGGAGAGAACCATTAAATGTTAAAAAATGGAACTAATAAAACTAAAGAATTAGAAATCAGCATGGCTTCAGAAATGTCAATGAAACCTTGGACTCCTATGGCAAACATGGCAATATTGACGTCCTCATAAAAATCGATGGCGCTTGAATAGATGCTAAGTAATCATCAGCTCCGCACAATACCATGAAGTCAAGATGGGCGCCATGAAATGCCATAGTTTAAACTCTAATGTGCCTATTTGATGATCATGGCGTAGAAGATTGTGCTACATCATTTGGCAGTCCAAGATCAAAGCACATCTTCAATTCCAATGAAGGAGACATTATTTCTCCGCAAAACATGATGCATATAAAGAGATAAGCATGGAAGAGAAAAGCCTCAATATAAAAAAAACAAAAATAATGAATGGAGGAGACTCACTGAAACGCCATCAAAGGAGGATGAATTCATGGCCTTGTAGATCTCCCGGCTGATGTTATCATTGTTATAGTTGAAGTCTTCTAGTCGGAGACCTTTCTTTGATAACTCATAAGCTGTTTTATTAAGAGCAAGTGCAAGCGCCCAGATAGCATCATAAGCAAGAGGAGCCTCCTGAAGACCTCCGACCCCTTCTGGGTCCTTGCCAAGACGTTTCTGAAGCTTGTCCATAAACTCCTGGGATGTCTACAAGAAGAAGACCACACTTGAGTCAAAAAGATTGCAGATTAGTTAAAGGGTAAAATAGAAGTATATGGAGGCCATAGTTACCATATTGGATATACCACGGGTATTTTCTGGGTTCAACATGACTATTTCTGTGGTTACATGACCCTCAACAGCCCGAGTCATCTCCTCCACCGTGCAGTTTATAGCTGGATCCGGTGTCTTGAACCAGTTATCGGCATACCAACCAATCAGAAACCAGACGTACTTCTTACCAAAGAGACGCTCTTTGTAGACCTAAAAGAAGGAGATTTTTGTTTTAAATTTAAGACAACTAAAAAAAGGCTATGGTTGAGCAAGAATAAATGTAGGAGAAAAAAAGTGGACTACACACAACTCCAAAAGAATAGTCTAAACAAAGTTCTTAAAGATCAGATTTTGAGAGCTAAGGTAAATAACATGACAAAGAGATGAAGGTGTTGACTGACTTGTCTCCAAATTTTCCCCAGATTTTAATCCAATTGATTATTTTGTCATGGAAGCCACACCGAGCAACACACATGGTACCTACAGGACCTGCTGCTAGAATCTTGGTGAAAACACCACAGGACACCTCTAGAGATTTTGTGATGCCCATGCCTCAAGTGGTGGCCTACTTAATATTGGGTATTTAGTTTCAATGTATTGTCCGAATGGTGTAAACATTATGTTGTCAGGATTTTTTTTTTATTTTTGGAGGAAATTCTCTTATTTTCTTAAACCATACATACAGAAAATTAAAGAACTGGAGCTACAAGAAGGTGGCAATGTGGAACCGTATCAAGATAAAGACAAAAAAAATTTTGTTCTAATAATAACCAATGCAAACACCTCTCAGGAAATAAGTAATGTCTAATTTTACCTCACAAAAGACCTTCCGTGCCTCGGTTTCATAGAACAATCCAACGATTATTCTAGCATCTTGTCTCTGAAATATAAGATAAGAATGATAAGTTAGAAGCTAAATATTGGAACGAAAAATGAACAGAGAAAATGAGTAGAGAAAGCGAAAAGAGACTGTCACATGGAATAGGGCTGAGTACAGTCATTTAATTATCTTTATTGACCAGGTAAGGAGTCAATTATTGTGCTCCAGTCCTACCCATTGACCAAAAGGTGAGTCTCCCAAAAAGGACAATCACTTCAAATTCCTGTCAGCAGGAAGTTCCCAAGTGACAATGAGTACGACAGTCCATACCTTGAGATTTTTCACTGGAACAGTGGGGTCAGAGAAGAAGCTCTGGCGGAACGTGATTTCAATGCCGGCTTCCTTCACTCGTTCCTCTAGGTCATCCAGAGTCTGGACAGAAAGGGAAGGAATTAATCAGCAAGGCCAAACGAAAGGTGGAACACGTA
The DNA here is from genome assembly GCF_051348905.1 of Ranitomeya variabilis. NCBI lineage: Eukaryota > Metazoa > Chordata > Amphibia > Anura > Dendrobatidae > Ranitomeya > Ranitomeya variabilis. The sequence goes on along the minus strand of NC_135233.1, from coordinate 383,625,099 downwards.
TTATAATTACAATGGCCTGGGGGACTATTCAAGAACAGCTTCGGACTATTAAGATGATAATGAGCTTCATGATATTATAAGACGGCCACTGTGATACGTTCTCACTTAGATTTGAAGCCTTGGAGATCTACCGATGCTTCATTCAAATTTAGAAACACTGAGGAACTTTAGTGGCTAAATAATTTGGACTTAATTATTTTTTTAATATCGTGTTCGTATAATTTCATAACAGCATCTAATAAAACTTTAGGGGTGGATAATGGCACATTGGGCTAGCATTCATGTTATGTGTTTAGGCAGCTTTGGACCCTCAGGCCAGCTGCATATGGTACTTGGCAAGAGCGGGATTCACAAGTAGGTTGTAGCCACCCATAGTGAAAGTTGGTGGTACTTTTGGTAGTATAACATGTAAATATTAAAATATGACTTCAGACTTTTTAGACACAAACATATAAAAACAAATGTAGAATAACACATTTTTAAGGATTATTTCCTCTAGAGAGACTTGGGTTACACAATGATATTTTTTCTGATACTTTTTGGTAATCTTTACTCACAGAAGTAAAGACCTCAGTCGTTTGCTGAATGGTCGCAATCTTAGTCCATCCCCACTTTTTGAAGAGTTGGACCCTGGTAGGATTGTGCAAGGTTGCAGATGGATGTGTGCGGAAGAAGGTCGGGAATCTTTGACGGTTAGAGAGCGCCGGTGAACTGGAGCCATAAGAAAGCTGGAGGGTGAGGAGATCAATTATATGAGATTATCTATACTCATCAGAGGTGTTGGAGAAGAGAAAGAGAATGATTATGGTTATGGTGAAGAGTAAAATGGTGAAAATGAGAGAAGAAAGATAAAATCAGTAATAACACATCGTTGTAGAATATAGTTAATATAGTGAAAGGAAGTCAGTGAGTAATCGAGTAATAGGAGAGCAAAAAAAGAAAAAGAAAAAAAGGAAAGAAAATAGAGAAAGAGAAAGGAAGAAATATCGAAAAAGAAATAATGAATGAAAGGAAGTCAGCGAATAATCAAGGAATAGGAGAACAAAGAAAGAGATAAAGGAAAGAGTGACAAAGGAAGAAATAAAGAAATATAGAAAAATAAATAATGAGTGAAAGAGAGAAGAAAAAGAAAGAAGGAGGGAGAAGAAAAAGAAAAGAGAAAGATCAAAATGGAAGAAAAGAGAAAGGAATCTAAAAAGACAGACTGATTGTAAGGACGCAAGGAAAGAGATGAAGAATAGTTAACACACTGTAAAAAAAAAAAAACTAGAACAAAGGCAAAACAAAATGATGAGATGTGAAGAATACCATAGAAAGTACGAGGAATAGTAGGAAGGTGCAGAGGGATAAATGGGGCTGTCTAGGAGGCAGCGGAAGATAATGAAAGAAGAGTAGCGGGTGACAGGGGCTAATTAGGGGCAGAAGAACAAGAGCTAGAAGAAGGATGAACAAGAGAAGAAAAATAAGAGAGCAGCAGACTGGAGAAAACAAAAAAAGAGACTCAAGATAAGGAGATCAGAGGAACCAAAGAGAAGATCAGTGGAAGAAGATCAACACCAGTGGTAAACCACTGAGGATGGACGGGAGCCCAGGAGAAGAAGAGAAGTGGAGGAATGTGGGAAAGAAGAAGAAACCAAGAGACCTGGCGGCTGTAGGGTGAAGAAAAGAGGGAAAACAAAGAAAGTGCTGGAGTTGCCAGAGAAGCTCCTCACCACAATGAGATGCCACATGCGGGCTGCTTCCGCCACCAGAGTGGAGACACTGCTGCACCCTGGCATCAGCATGATCTTTATGGGGTCATTGTATAGCAACTCATACAGGTGGCGCGTTGCCTGGCCGGGGTCACACTGGAGAGGGCAGACAAATATGAGATGGCAAAATTAGAGTCGAAGCTCTGACTGTCACAACTAAACTGATAGAAAGTGGATGATGAGAGTGCTCTCCCTCCTCAGCCTCTCCTGCTGCCTTCCATCTCCTGTTTTTGTCTCTCTCCCCATCTGTCTCTTTCTCTCCCCCCTCTCTGCCCATTCCTCTCTCTCACTCTCTCAATCTATCTCTCTTCTCCGGAATATTTTACCCTTTCCTCCGTTGCCGTGGTAACAGTGAGAGAGCTGAGTGGAATAATGAGAGCGCAGGGGGTAATCCTGTGAGAGAGCCTGGCTGCACCCCCTGCGCTCTCTCTCCCCCCTCAGAGATAGTCTTAGTAAAGGTCATACAGTCTGTCCAAGCCCCCCTGTGGTGGTCTCACTCCTGTCTCTCACTTTTCCCCTGCGGTCTTCCATCCTGTCACTCTCGCCACCTCCTCCTCCTCACTTTCTCTTTTGCACTTTTGTTCTTCCTTCCTTCTCACTTTTATTTTGGCATCTTTTATTCTTTCTTTGCTTTATTTTTTTAGTCACTGCTTAATGAAGGTCTCTCCAGTAGTGTCTCTTATGGTCAATGTTCACCTCTGTCACCCACTGCCTGTCGGGATGTCCAAGACCGGACCGTACAGGTGTTATATACAGGTGTGCCACAAGAGACTGGTAACCAACTATCATCACCATAAACCCTTCACCCACCAGCACCACCACAACCACCTCTGCCACCACCACTACCAATACCACCGCCATCACCACCAATACCACCACCACCCCATTACCAGCACTCACCTGGCTGTCATGGTGAATAAGTCTAAGTTCATACTCCGGCAATATATCCCTTCTGTTGTTGACGTCCTCCAGGGCCATCTGTGCGGCTGGGTGACAGGCCTGTCCCCCAGGCCATCCCCCACTCATAGGGAAGAGAGCGCCCACGTGCAAGGCTTTCTTACCTGAGACCGCATCACAGAGCAAGAGAGTCAGCACAGGCACACAGAGAGACAGAGACATGGCCAGTGGGGGAGACATCATCATTGGGGAAGTGGGGAGAACAAGGGTAACAGGAGGCCGGAGAGATTGGGTATAGGGGGAGACATCGTATACGCAGATACAGGGAAAAGAAGTGCGAGAGTGCAAGTGATGGGGACAAGAGAAAGCAAGCAAAACACACCAAAAAATATTAAACAGATGGCAAAGACGTTAAAGCACAAAGATCAAGAGGAAGCAGAAAGAACAGGTGGAATCATGAGACTGACAGTCACACGAGAGTGCAATTAGACTGTCAGGAAGGAGCGATGTACAGAATGGAATGACTGGGATCAGTGAATGGAAAAGAATGTAAAAGAGAAATCCAGAGAGATAGCCAGTGACTAAATTAGACAGGCAGTGTCAGTGTGCAGCAAGACAGCCCACGGATGTGGCACGAGAGCACCGCAGCATCTGCACGATTCCTGATTTAATTCTGCAGTCTAGAGAACGACAGAGAGATGGAGAGAGGGAGCAGGAGGAGGAGACGCAATGATGTCACCCACGCCGAAGGGAGCGAGGGATTACAAAGAGAATGGGAAATGAGAGAGGGGGGAGAGAGAAGATGGGTCTGCGATAGGGGCAGAGGGAGAGCAATGGATACAGGACGGAGGTGTCAAACAGATGACAGGTGACGGCGAAGAAGGGAGTATGACACCATGCAAACGCAGGTAGCAAAACATACAGAGACAGATGTAGCAGTGCGAAATGTGTTGACTAACTCTTTGCAGCTACATAATTTGTGCATCCTTCTTTCTCTCCAAGTTAAGGTAACACAGCATCAAAAATGTCATGATGAGTAATGACAAACTCTGCTTTGGTATAAACCTATTAGTGCAAAGACCAAAAGAAACAACGTAAGCCAAGAAAAAGCTCTAAAAATGTGGTACAGAGTAGATTAAATCAACATAAAGACCCTGAGAGTAAAGACTAAGCCCCCAGAAACACAGGAGAACCCATAAAAAATTAAGATACATAAAGATGAAACTAGGAAAAGCATACAAGTCACTAAAGATATGTTATAGCCCTCAAAACATTGTAACATGGACATCAAGTAGACTGGATCCTTGAATAGATCCAGAAGAACCTTCCCCTTCACTTCTCACCAAGGACCAGACTAAAGCTTTATCTTATTTTGGGCACTTGGACAAAGAAGGAATGAGGAAGAAGACACAACCAGAAAAATGTTCACTATACAAAACAGAACTGATTCTGATCAAACGAAGGAAAGGAGGAAATCGTTATCCAGGGTTGTCCACCGATATCCAAGACCTCAAGAAATGACACAACTTTTAAGAGACTCCAGTACCTGAAATACTATATTCAGACACAATATCCCATAACCAACTCTTGAGACGTTAGGTCTCCAGAAGGAGTTGAGTTGTGGATACTCTCAATATAAGAAATCATGAATAGACCATTGTAACATCTGAAGACAGATGAATGACCAATCTGGAGAAAACTTCACTCATTTAGCCACAGTGGAACTAAGAAGCATTAGAAGACAGGGCAGAGATGGGAATGTGACATAGAAGAAACTAAAAAAAAAGATGATTGTGGAAAAGAAGTGGAAGAGTATGCAAGACAAGAAGACGTAGCGAGAGAAGACATGAAACAAGAGGAAATCAAAAAATGAGTGGAAAAAAGAGAATTTCCAGGAAATATAAAGGAGGTAATGAAGCAAAACTGATGAAAAACGAAAAAGAGCTAAAAGAGGTAGTGTGAGAAAAAAAGGGAGAGCAGAAAAAAATGGATCTTAATGATGTAGAAGAAAAAAGGAGTGAAAAGGGGAAGACAATGTTGGAGAAATAGAGAAAGAAGGGTTAAGAACAGGAGGAGAAACAGATAGAGAAGATGATGATGTTGATGACGATGATGAAAATGAAACGAAAGCAGTAAAAGTAAAGGATGAATGAGGAGAGGCAAAAAGGAGAAAATGTAAGGAAAAATAGGAAGGCGAATAGGATGAGGAATTGTGGAAAGAAAGAGGATAGAAAGGAGGGAACTAATAGGAGAAAAATAAGAAGCAGATGAAAGAGGTGAGAATAGCATGAAGATAAATAACTAATGATAAAGACGAAGAAAAAGATGGTAGAAAAGATAAAAGAAAAAAGGATTGAAACTTAAACTGGGCAAATAAAATTGTAAATAAGTGGATGAGAAAAGGAAGATGGATGATAAAAATAAGAAGGGAAGGAAGCGGAAGAATGAGAAGAGTAAGACAAGGAAGAAAAAAGGGAAAAACAAAAAGACAAGGATGAAGAGGAAGAAAACAAAAAGAGAAGGGAATAAAGAAAAGAAATAAGAGAAAGATGGAGAAGAACGAGAGGCGCAAAAGATTAATGAAGAAATGGAATGAAATTAAAAAGATGCATGGAAGCAAAAATAGGGAGAAGTTTATAAAGGGAAGAAGTGGAAGATGAAGAGTAAAAGGATGATAAAATAAACAAGTGGAAGATGGAGAAGAACAAGGGAACGATAACAACTAAAGGAAAAAAAGATGAAGAAAAGGATGAAATAACAATAGAGCAAGATGAAAAAATAAGAGTGAGAATGGTGGTAGAAATATTCATATATTTGTAGGAAATCGTAGAAATCTTGATCCTGAAAGTTCAGGAAATCCCTTCTGTAAACACCAAGAAGCTAATGCCAGATGTCAGTAAATAGTTTACATGATTCTTGGTAAAATATAGAAGAAAACTGTAAAGATGAGGAGGATTGACCATATAAGACTGCAGAGATGTAGGTGTAAGACAAGGAAGACAATTCTATGTCGAAGATGGGGAAGGGTCTGGAGTGGTGGGTAACCACGAAAAGAGGCACGAGAGAACCACAAGAACAAGCACTGGCGATACAGCAGATTAAAGAAGTGACGGGCCTGGAAGTATCTGCTCCCCATACATGTGTGCCCCCTCCCAATCGTTCTCCTTCATTCAATTTGTATTTAGGTCAAAGGGATTTTTGCAGAATCTTCTACAATCTCTGTACACGGAGAGAAGTAAGAAGTGTTACTGGGACAAGACTAGAAAGTGATGTGGGAAAGAAAGACGACCAAAGAGGACCTACCAGTCAGACAATACCAGTTCTCCAAATCCTGCTGGGGCTTGTAGTTACAATAAAGAATGAAGTCTAGTTATCTTCAAAAGGACATGTCCACAAGAAAAGATGAGGGAGAGCAACTACCGGGAATCCCACACAGTCACTACCCTGACAGCAAAGTCATGGACATCACAACATGCCAAATACTGCTGTCACTTTAAGTGCTGGCGATCTTATACCAATGTATGTCTACAGGGGCAGCATTATAGTAGTTATATTATTGTACATAGGAGCAGTATTTTAGTAGTTATATTCTTGTACATAGGGGCAGTATTATAGTAGTTATATTATTGTACATAGGGGCAGTATTATAGTAGTTATATTATTGTACATAGGAGCAGTATTATAGTAGTTATATTCTTGAACATAGGGGAAGTATTATAGTAGTTATATTCTTGCACATAGGGGAAGTATTATAGTAGTTATATTCTTGTACATAGGAGCAGTATTATAGTAGTTATATTCTTGAACATAGGGGCAGTATTATAGTAGTTATATTCTTGTACATAGGAGCAGTATTATAGTAGTTATATTCTTGTACATAGGAGCAGTATTATAGTAGTTATATTCTTGTACATAGGGGCAGTATTATAGTAGTTATATTCTTGTACATAGGGGCAGTATTATAGTAGTTATATTCTTGTACATAGGGGGCAGTATTATAGTAGTTATATTCTTGTACATAGGGGCAGTATTATAGTAGTTATATTCTTGTACATAGGGGCAGTATTATAGTACTTATATTCTTGTACATAGGGGGCGGTATTATAGTAATTATATTCTTGTACATAGGGGGCAATATTATAGTAGTTATATTATTGTACAGAGGAGCAGTATTATAGTAGTTATATTCTTGTACATAGATCAGTATTATAGTAGTTATATTCTTGTACATAGGGGCAGTATTATAGTAGTTATATTCTTGTACATAGGGGATGTATTATAGTAGTTATATTCTTGTACATAGGAGCAGTATTGTAGTAGTTATATTCCTGTACATAGGGGCAGTATTAAAGTAGTTATATTCTTGTACATAGGGGCAGTATTATAGCAGTTATATTCTTGTACATAGGAGCAGTATTATAGTAGTTATATTCTTGTACATAGGGGCAGTATTATAGTAGTTATATTCTTGTACATAGGAGCAGTATTATAGTAGTTATATTCTAGTACATAGGGGCAGTATTATAGTAGATATATTCTTGTACATAGGAGCAGTATTATAGTAGTTATATTCTTGTACATAGGAGCAGTATTATAGTAGTTATATTCTTGTACATAGGGGCAGTATTATAGTAGTTATATTCTTGTACATAGGGGATGTATTATAGTAGTTATATTCTTGTACATAGGAGCAGTATTGTAGTAGTTATATTCCTGTACATAGGGGCAGTATTAAAGTAGTTATATTCTTGTACATAGAAGCAGTATTATAGTAGTCATATTCTTGTACATAGGGGGCAGTATTATAGTAGTTATATTCTTGTACATAGGGGCAGTATTATAGTAGTTATATTCTTGTACATAGGGGTAGTATTATAGTAGTTATATTCTTGTACATATGGGCAGTATTATAGTAGCTATATTCTTGTACATAGGAGCAGTATTATAGTAGTTATATTCTTGTATATAGTGGCAGTAATATAGTAATAATAATTATCATTATTAGAATTGGAAGGACATGAAATCTCTGCTCCATCATTGGAGTAACTGGTATTTAGTAAAAAAAACCTGTGATTTTAATATTAGCTTTGACTGGAATTACCCTTTAAACCATTAGAGGAACTCTCCATTATAGAGCAGTCCTTGTGTGCAGAGTCGCTCCGCTCTACTGTCTGCCATTCCCCGTGCGTCACACAGCAGCAGGGGTTAATTACTAATTAATCACTGAGACATATTTGCTGCGGGTTGTTGAGTGCTGCTTTACAGCAGAGAGGTGAAGACCACAGGCAGCCATGTTTGACATTGGGGGGTGTAATAACCGTCCGGGCTGGGGAGTATTGGGCCTGTAAAATGGCTTCTAGTTCTGGAAACTGACAGCTTTTGCAATGTGTGAGTGACACTGAGTGCTGCCAGCGTGTTACACACACTTAATCTGCAGACAATAAAACACTAAAAAGCATTACGTGACCTGAAAATGCACCGGCATAAAAATGAAAAAAAATGCCCTGGTACCAGTAACTGGAAATGGGCCACATGCCGTAGAAGCCGAGCAGCCGAGTGCTCAGCTATGAAAATCTGTCCCTGGATGGTGGAGCAGGAACACATAGTGATACCGACGCTCTCCACAGGAAACACATTGGCCGCGGGTGCAGATTTCTGCCATAGTGGGCCTCAATGATCAAAACAGAAAGCAAAACTGCCTTTTGTTGCTCGTAGCAACCAATCAGAGCACAGCTTTCATTTCCCAAACAGCTTTGGTAAAATGAAAGCTGCACTATGATTGGTTGTTGTGGTCAACAATGGCAGGTCTCCTTTTAGACAAGGGATTTGCGCCAAAATTCAGGTTTTTTTTTAGAGAGATTTATCAATGAATTCCTGGTGGATAGAGGGTCCCATGTTTACGCAGAGTCCAATTCACTTTTGATCTTCCTTTCGCAACTTTCAAGAGTTCTTTCGTCAACAGCGTTATATCAGGCTTTTTTTTTTCAGGTTTGAGCTGTAGTTTTTATCATCACCATTTTGGGGTTCTTATGATCTCTTTTTATATATATTTTTTTTAGAAGTGACCATTTTAGTTCTTTTGACTGCTGACCATATGGTGTATTAGTTTGGACAGTTACGTATGATGTGACACCAAATATGTTTATTTCTATTTTTTAGGTTTTATTTAGATTTTGGGCAAAAAAAAATATATTTTTTTTCTACATTCTTTATTGGACTTGAACCAGGAATGACTACATCGCTTGTGCGATACACTGTAAGGGCGCAGTCACACAGCCGTATATATCAGATTGAAATATGCCCGCAGCGCACGGACTGGCTGGTAGCTCTCCTGAGCCAGGCGTGACTGCTGCATGCATTTCTGTGCAGCTGTCACACTCGGGAGAGCCGCTGGCCAGTCCGTGCATTCCAGGCAGATTTTGGCCCGATTTATATGGCTGTCTGACTTTGACCCAATACGGCAGAGTACTGTAAAATTACCGGTCTCCCATGAAGACCAGCCACTCTCTGAGCTTCGTAGTTGTTCAAACTTGACATTTTTTATGCCCCTCGCTGCTACAAAAACCCATTGGCACATTGCAGTCATATTGTGGAGGAGCAGATGGACATCAGAAGAGACACCTCCTTCCATTTTCAACATTTTTAAATGCCTTTGTCACATTTGACTGTGGCATCTAAGAGGTTAAACTGTTGCGATTGGGTTTCGGCTGTATGACACAGCTCTGAAGCCCGCTTCACACATGTGCACACACCCGCAGTATATTTATGGTGGAGGTCACAAATTCAAACCGGGTTCTTTGGAAGTCATGGGCCCCGTGCACTAGCCTTGGCTTGTCAGGTGCTGGCATCGGCCCTACATTTTACTCCTAATGAATATGAAGCACCAGTCTTATAAATCTTCCATTAGGTGTACTGGGCAGGGCATAGGGGCAGAGAACAGGCAGGTATTGTCCATGCACCTGCAGTTAAAAAGGTCTGAAGTGCGATAGACAGGGTCGTTTCTACAGTTCAAGAGCACAGGTTTCAGTCTGAGGGCGTAATGCATGGGAACTGTCAGATATGATGATTTTGGGTTGACGTCACCTAAATGGTTGGCAGCTAGTCCCATTTCTGCTCTATGTATTATGAATACCATAGCTCAAGTAACTGCCCAACCCCCAATTAAGTAACTACTCTCTCCCAAAAAGTAAACAACATGAACGGTGGTCTTCCTGCTGAGGCCACCAACGATCCAATGCAACAGGAACACAAGCCCAGAAGAGAACACAAGCCCAGACCAAAAAGTCTTCATGTCAGGGCTCCTAAGCAAAAGGTGTATGTCCTACTTGCCCTAAAGCACACCTGGTCCCACATCTCCAAGTTTGAGGTTCAGTTTAGGGGCAACTTTCTCAAAAATTGGTCAACACTTTTTGAATAATTTTCTTTGGGAATATTTTCCCCCACTGTTTAGATCACAAAAAAATAGAGAAGTCCAATCCAACACTGGGTCTATGTATTCCATCGGAAGACTGGGGTAGTCAAGAAGGGTGTAATAATATTTGCATTGCAGGTGGTGGTGGGTTAATGGCAACCAACTTTAAGGGTGCAATTAGCACAAGGGGTGTATTGAGTCTCTGGGGTGCAGCATTTGTGTGTATGTAGAGGTGAAGTAATGATCAGGACGCCATACACCAGGTCTTGGTGTTTTTGCAGCTCTATGATTTCGAGCTGAAATGAATCTTGGATTGTGATGAGCAGCTCGATTTCATTGGTTCCCCCGCGCGTCATCTGATACTGCAGCAAAAAGCTTTAAAGTCCTGGACTTACTGCATTATATCCAAGTGTAAGAACAAATGTAATGACATTAAAGCAGAAGTTCTTAACCCCGTCCTCCCAGGGACCCAACCAGACCGATTCCCGTACTGCAGGTAAGCTCAGACCAATGCATTTAAAGGGCAAGTCCACCAAGCAAAACACAGATTGTCCCTGCACAGTTTGCACCAGGAGATCCCTGCACTGCAGGTCGCTCTTTCTTTAAAAATATTTATATACATTTTTCCAGGATTCTCAAAATTTCGTGATCATGTTAGGTGGAGGGAAGGAAGTGACTACCAGTCTTGGTGCTGATGATGGTGCACAGACAGTTTGTTGTCACTTGTGCAGTCTCCATAGCTGCCAGCATTCGAGAGGAGGGGTAACAGACTCAAGCATCAAATTTCCATTTTTGCAGAGCTGTGATGACTAAAACAAAGGAGTTGGATCCACAAGGATCTCCCTAATTCCCCACATTTAAGAAAAAATAGCAGAACTGTGTGAAATGGTCCAGAAGTACGAAGACAATGAAGACAATGCTATCCTCACCTAAGTATGTAGATAGTGTTGGGCTGATGCATGTGGCAATGCCGTACATACAAAAACACAAAGCCCATATGGGCCCGTATTATGGTCTCCTAAGCATTTCACGTGGCTTTAGGAGGGTCACATGGGCCATAGAAATGTTGAAAGTCTTCAAAAAGGGGTTTGGGCAAATTCGCACAGTTCATTTCCAAGGATTTTGTTGTAAATCACTACTAAAAGATTCTCTTGGGTCCTCATTATGACCACAGTATTAGGCTATAATCTAGCCACATCCCATTTGGACCTCATTATCACCACAGTATTGGGCTATATATCTGGCAATTGTCCCTTCATCCCTCATTATAAAGCACAGTATTAGACTATATATCCGGCCATTTCCCCTTCAGCCCTCATTCTATCCACAGTATTAGACTATATATCCGGCCATTTCCCCTTCAGCCCTCATTCTATCCACAGTATTAGACTATATATCCGGCCATTTCCCCTTCAGCCCTCATTATATCCACAGTATTAGACTATATATCCGGACATTTCCCCTTCGGCCCTCATTATATCCACAGTATTAGACTATATATCCGGCCATTTCCCCTTCAGCCCTCATTATATCCACAGTATTAGACTATATATCCGGCCATTTCCCCTTCAGCCCTCATTATATCCACAGTATTAGACTATATATCCGGACATTTCCCCTTCGGCCCCATTATATCCACAGTATTAGACTATATATCCAGCCATTTCCCCTTCAGCCCTCATTATATCCACAGTATTAGACTATATATCCGGCCATTTCCCCTTCAGCCCTCATTATATCCACAGTATTAGACTATATATCCGGACATTTCCCCTTCGGCCCTCATTATATCCACAGTATTAGACTATATATCCAGCCATTTCCCCTTCAGCCCTCATTATATCCACAGTATTAGACTATATATCCGGCCATTTCCCTTTCGGCCCCATTATATCCACAGTATTAGACTATATATCCAGCCATTTCCCCTTCGGCCCTCATTATATCCACAGTATTAGACTATATATCCGGCCATTTCCCCTTCAGCCCTCATTATATCCACAGTATTAGACTATATATCCGGCCATTTCCCTTTCGGCCCCATTATATCCACAGTATTAGACTATATATCCAGCCATTTCCCCTTCGGCCCTCATTTTATCCACAGTATTAGACTATATATCCGGCCATTTCCCCTTCAGCCCTCATTATATCCACAGTATTAGACTATATATCCGGACATTTCCCCTTCGGCCCTCATTATATCCACAGTATTAGACTATATATCCAGCCATTTCCCCTTCAGCCCTCATTATATCCACAGTATTAGACTATATATCCAGCCATTTCCCTTTCGGCCCTCATTATATCCACAGTATTAGACTATATATCCGGCCATTTCCCCTTCGGCCCTCATTTTATCCACAGTATTAGACTATATATCCGGCCATTTCCCCTTCAGCCCTCATTCTATCCACAGTATTAGACTATATATCCGGCCATTTCCCCTTCAGCCCTCATTATATCCACAGTATTAGACTATATATCCGGACATTTCCCCTTCGGCCCTCATTATATCCACAGTATTAGACTATATATCCAGCCATTTCCCCTTCAGCCCTCATTATATCCACAGTATTAGACTATATATCCGGACATTTCCCCTTCGGCCCTCATTATATCCACAGTATTAGACTATATATCCAGCCATTTCCCCTTCAGCCCTCATTATATCCACAGTATTAGACTATATATCCGGCCATTTCCCTTTCGGCCCTCATTATATCCACAGTATTAGACTATATATCCGGCCATTTCCCCTTCGGCCCTCATTTTATCCACAGTATTAGACTATATATCCGGCCATTTCCCTTTCGGCCCCATTATATCCACAGTATTAGACTATATATCCAGCCATTTCCCCTTCGGCCCTCATTTTATCCACAGTATTAGACTATATATCCGGCCATTTCCCCTTCAGCCCTCATTATATCCACAGTATTAGACTATATATCCGGACATTTCCCCTTCGGCCCTCATTATATCCACAGTATTAGACTATATATCCAGCCATTTCCCCTTCAGCCCTCATTATATCCACAGTATTAGACTATATATCCGGCCATTTCCCTTTCGGCCCTCATTATATCCACAGTATTAGACTATATATCCGGCCATTTCCCCTTCGGCCCTCATTTTATCCACAGTATTAGACTATATATCCGGCCATTTCCCCTTCGGCCCTCATTATATCCACAGTATTAGACTATATATCCGGCCATTGCCCCTTCGACCCTCATTATATCCACAGTATTAGACTATATATCCTGCCATTTCCCATTCGGACCTCATTATCACCACAGTATTGGGCTATATGTCTGGCCATTTCCCCTTCGACCTTCATTATAAAGCACAGTATTCGACTATATATCCGTCCATTTCCCCTTCGGCCCTCATTATCACCACAGTATTAGGCTATATATCGGGCCATTTCCCCTTCGTTCCTCATTATAACCACAGTATTTGGCTATATTTCAGCCATTTCCCCTTCGTACCTCATTATAACCACAGTAATAGGGTATATACCATCCATTTCCCCTTCAGCCCTCATTAAAAAGCATACTAATAGGCTTGATATCTGGCCATTTCCCCTTCAGCCCCCATTTTACACGCAATATTAAGCTATGTATCGTTCATTTCCCTATGGCCCTCATTATAACCACAGTATTAGGCTATATATCTGGCCAATTCCCCTTTGATCCTCATTATAACTACAGTATTAGGCTATATATCTTGCTATTTCCCTTTCGTACCTCATTATAACTACAGTAATAGGCTATATATCTGTCCATTTCCCCTATGGCCCTTATTATAAAGCACAGGATTAGGTTATACATCTGTCTATTTCCCCTTCAGACCTCATTAGGCTATCTCAGTATTAGGCTATATCTCTGGCCATTTCCCCTTCGGTCCTCATTATAACCACAGTAATAGACTATATATCACCCATTTCCCCTTTGGCTACATTATAAAGCACAGTATTAGACTATATATATTGCCCATTTCCCCTCATCCCCCATTATAACCTCAGTATGAGGATATATATCGGCCATTTCCCCTTTGGCCCCCATTCTAACCACTGTGTTAGGCTATGTATCATCCGTTTCCCCTTCGGCCGCCATTATAACCACAGTATGAGGCTATATATCGGCCATTTCCCCGTCATCCCCCATTATAACCTCAGTATGAGGCTATATATTGGCCATTTCCCCTTCAGCCCCCATTATAACCACATTATCAGAATAGATATCTGACCATTTCCCCTTCAACCTTCATTATAAAGCACAGTATTAGGCTATATATCTGGCAATTTCCCTTTCGGTCCCCATTATAACTACAGTATGAGGCTATATATCCGCCATTTCCCCTTCGGCCCCCATTATATCCACAGTATTAGACTATATATCCGGCCATTTCCCCTTCAGCCCTCATTCTATCCACAGTATTAGACTATATATCCGGCCATTTCCCCTTCAGCCCTCATTATATCCACAGTATTAGACTATATATCCAGCCATTTCCCCTTCAGCCCTCATTATATCCACAGTATTAGACTATATATCCGGCCATTTCCCCTTCAGCCCTCATTATATCCACAGTATTAGACTATATATCCGGACATTTCCCCTTCGGCCCTCATTATATCCACAGTATTAGACTATATATCCAGCCATTTCCCCTTCAGCCCTCATTATATCCACAGTATTAGACTATATATCCGGCCATTTCCCTTTCGGCCCCATTATATCCACAGTATTAGACTATATATCCAGCCATTTCCCCTTCGGCCCTCATTATATCCACAGTATTAGACTATATATCCGGCCATTTCCCCTTCAGCCCTCATTATATCCACAGTATTAGACTATATATCCGGCCATTTCCCTTTCGGCCCCATTATATCCACAGTATTAGACTATATATCCAGCCATTTCCCCTTCGGCCCTCATTTTATCCACAGTATTAGACTATATATCCGGCCATTTCCCCTTCAGCCCTCATTATATCCACAGTATTAGACTATATATCCGGACATTTCCCCTTCGGCCCTCATTATATCCACAGTATTAGACTATATATCCAGCCATTTCCCCTTCAGCCCTCATTATATCCACAGTATTAGACTATATATCCAGCCATTTCCCTTTCGGCCCTCATTATATCCACAGTATTAGACTATATATCCGGCCATTTCCCCTTCGGCCCTCATTTTATCCACAGTATTAGACTATATATCCGGCCATTTCCCCTTCAGCCCTCATTCTATCCACAGTATTAGACTATATATCCGGCCATTTCCCCTTCAGCCCTCATTATATCCACAGTATTAGACTATATATCCGGACATTTCCCCTTCGGCCCTCATTATATCCACAGTATTAGACTATATATCCAGCCATTTCCCCTTCAGCCCTCATTATATCCACAGTATTAGACTATATATCCGGCCATTTCCCTTTCGGCCCCATTATATCCACAGTATTAGACTATATATCCAGCCATTTCCCCTTCGGCCCTCATTTTATCCACAGTATTAGACTATATATCCGGCCATTTCCCCTTCAGCCCTCATTATATCCACAGTATTAGACTATATATCCGGACATTTCCCCTTCGGCCCTCATTATATCCACAGTATTAGACTATATATCCAGCCATTTCCCCTTCAGCCCTCATTATATCCACAGTATTAGACTATATATCCGGCCATTTCCCTTTCGGCCCTCATTATATCCACAGTATTAGACTATATATCCGGCCATTTCCCCTTCGGCCCTCATTTTATCCACAGTATTAGACTATATATCCGGCCATTTCCCCTTCGGCCCTCATTATATCCACAGTATTAGACTATATATCCGGCCATTGCCCCTTCGACCCTCATTATATCCACAGTATTAGACTATATATCCTGCCATTTCCCATTCGGACCTCATTATCACCACAGTATTGGGCTATATGTCTGGCCATTTCCCCTTCGACCTTCATTATAAAGCACAGTATTAGACTATATATCCAGCCATTTCCCCTTCGGCCCTCATTTTATCCACAGTATTAGACTATATATCCGGCCATTTCCCCTTCAGCCCTCATTATATCCACAGTATTAGACTATATATCCGGACATTTCCCCTTCGGCCCTCATTATATCCACAGTATTAGACTATATATCCAGCCATTTCCCCTTCAGCCCTCATTATATCCACAGTATTAGACTATATATCCGGCCATTTCCCTTTCGGCCCTCATTATATCCACAGTATTAGACTATATATCCGGCCATTTCCCCTTCGGCCCTCATTTTATCCACAGTATTAGACTATATATCCGGCCATTTCCCCTTCGGCCCTCATTATATCCACAGTATTAGACTATATATCCGGCCATTGCCCCTTCGACCCTCATTATATCCACAGTATTAGACTATATATCCTGCCATTTCCCATTCGGACCTCATTATCACCACAGTATTGGGCTATATGTCTGGCCATTTCCCCTTCGACCTTCATTATAAAGCACAGTATTCGACTATATATCCGTCCATTTCCCCTTCGGCCCTCATTATCACCACAGTATTAGGCTATATATCGGGCCATTTCCCCTTCGTTCCTCATTATAACCACAGTATTTGGCTATATTTCAGCCATTTCCCCTTCGTACCTCATTATAACCACAGTAATAGGGTATATACCATCCATTTCCCCTTCAGCCCTCATTAAAAAGCATACTAATAGGCTTGATATCTGGCCATTTCCCCTTCAGCCCCCATTTTACACGCAATATTAAGCTATGTATCGTTCATTTCCCTATGGCCCTCATTATAACCACAGTATTAGGCTATATATCTGGCCAATTCCCCTTTGATCCTCATTATAACTACAGTATTAGGCTATATATCTTGCTATTTCCCTTTCGTACCTCATTATAACTACAGTAATAGGCTATATATCTGTCCATTTCCCCTGTGGCCCTTATTATAAAGCACAGGATTAGGTTATACATCTGTCTATTTCCCCTTCAGACCTCATTAGGCTATCTCAGTATTAGGCTATATCTCTGGCCATTTCCCCTTCGGTCCTCATTATAACCACAGTAATAGACTATATATCACCCATTTCCCCTTTGGCTACATTATAAAGCACAGTATTAGACTATATATATTGCCCATTTCCCCTCATCCCCCATTATAACCTCAGTATGAGGATATATATCGGCCATTTCCCCTTTGGCCCCCATTCTAACCACTGTGTTAGGCTATGTATCATCCGTTTCCCCTTCGGCCGCCATTATAACCACAGTATGAGGCTATATATCGGCCATTTCCCCGTCATCCCCCATTATAACCTCAGTATGAGGCTATATATTGGCCATTTCCCCTTCAGCCCCCATTATAACCACATTATCAGAATAGATATCTGACCATTTCCCCTTCAACCTTCATTATAAAGCACAGTATTAGGCTATATATCTGGCAATTTCCCTTTCGGTCCCCATTATAACTACAGTATGAGGCTATATATCCGCCATTTCCCCTTCGGCCCCCATTATAACCACAATATTTCTGACCATTTCCCATTTGTCCTTCATTATAAAGCACAGTATTAGGCTATATATCTGACTATTTACCCTTCAGCCCTCATTATAAAGCACAGTATTAGGCTATATATCTGGCAATTTCCCTTTTGGCCCTCATTATAACTACATCATTAGGCTATATATCGGCTATTTCCCCTTCGGCCCCCATTATAACCACAGTATTAGCCTATGCATCATCCATTTCCCCTTCGGCCCCCATTATCACTACAGTATGAGGCTATATATCGGCCATTTCACTTTCGGCCCTCATTACAAAGCACAGTATTAGGCTATATATTTGGCCATTTTCTTTTCAGACCTCATTATAAAGCACATTATTTTGCTATATATCTGGCCTTTTCCCCTTTGGCCCTCATTATAAAGCACAGCATTAGACTACATATCGGTCATTTCCCTTCAGTCCTCATTATAACCACAACATTAGGCTATATATATATTTATGACCATTTCTCATTGGCCTTCATTTTAAAGCACAGTATTAGGCTATATATCTGGTCATTTCACCTTCGGCCTTCATTTTAAAGCACAGTATTAGGCTATATATCTGGTCCTTTCACCTTCAGCCCTCATTACAAAACACAGTATTAGGCTATATATCTGGCCATTTCCCCTTCGGCCCTCATTATAAAGTACAGTATTAGGCTATATATCATCCATTTCCCCTTTGGCCCTCATTATAACCACAGTATTAGGCTATATATCTGGCCATTTCCCCTTCGGCCATTATTAGAACCACACTATTAGTCTACATAGCCATTTCCCCTTCAGCCCTCATTATAAGCACATTATGAGGCTATATATCTGCCATTTCCCCTTCTGCCCTCATTATAACCACAGTATTAGTCTATATATCGGCCATTTCCCCTTCGACCCTCATTATAACCACAGTATTAGTCTATATAGCGGCCATTTCCACTTCGGCCTTCATTAGAACCACAGTATTTGGCTTTGTTTTCACAATTTTTTTGTAACACTGATTAATGACAAGTTCAGGAAACACTATGTTATTAGGAAAGTCTTTTCCTGAAAAGTTTTACAAAAGTTTTTTTTTCAGTGCAGTGCAGATCCCATCAGGAACAGTATCCAAGACGCCACTTGGGACGTATTATTTTCCCCACCTGGTGCTTTTTAAACCTTATTCAGGAAACAAAAACACTCTCAAAACTTCACATATCAGCAACAAAGTGAGTTTTCAATAGTAACGAGTTGACAACAGTTTTCCACAACCTTTGGAGTAACATTTCCAAAATTCTTAGAACAGTGGTCTCCAACCTGTGTGTCTCCAGCTGTTTCTAAAAACAACTCTCCGCACGCCCAGACTGTCAATGACTGGGCACTGGGAGTTGTTGTCCCAAAATAACTGGTGAGACACAGACTGGAAATGGCCTTAGAGCATTAACAGGTGACATTGGGCCACCAGAGTAAAAATGGTCAACTGGGAATGTAAACCCGCTGGGAGCAGAGTCTAACTAATAAGTCCTTCATCCCTCCTAAAACCCTCGACAGGTAGTTCCCTAAGAGAATTAGTGGGTTGCTACTTTTTGATAGAAATTTCTGAAACGCCATTGAACTGGAGAACCCATGTGGCAAGGGTAGTGGTCGTCAGAGGTCATCATCAGGGCATGGTGGGCATAGGGCAAGACATGTACAAACTATGAGGAGCCTGGTCAGATGTTCTCCACGGCATACGGGAACCTAATGGACCTCTTTTGCCCAGACCCTGAGTGGTGTAGGAACCTTATGAGGCTTTGGACACTTGGCTATTGGCTGAAGACAGGAGCATGTCACCCCACACTGGCACGCGACCCAACATCAGAGTGGCACAATGCAGAACTAGACCAGAAACCTGGCCATCGGGAGAGAGGATTGAGAGGATTGCTATGTGGAGGACCCTCGGGAACATTAGTGGTGGTTTCTTGACTAAACGTTCATCATTTCCAGAAAAAGCATGAACCCCAAAATCAATATTGGCTTCAGAGCAGGTAACGTTCCTCCTGCGCTGACGTATTGTGCAGATGCTTTTGCAGTGTGAAAAGAAAAATGAATGGAATTGCTTCAATGAAATGCTCCATCAGGTCCATTATAGATGGATGTTAGCGAGAGGGGGAAGGTGGAAACAGACAGAACATTGCCCCCCAGACGCACGTGACCCGAGCTACGTTCTCTCCAGGAGCCGGTCACCCACGGGAATAAGACCATCCAATTAAATGAAAGACGAGAGAGGACGGCGTCTACATGTGTTTACACGGACTGTGATCGTTGGGTTACAGGAAGGCGGACTACCGGGAGCAGCATGTGGCGGACAATAAATCACATATATATAGCTGTGGCCGGCAGGATGGAGGACGTGGGGCGGCGTTACTTAATTATCTCAGTGCTCTTCACATCCAGCCAAGGAGACGGAGAAGCCACTAATGGATGCTGCGTAGTAAACCCCGATAGGCCCCGAATCCGCTGGGAGACATGTTTTATCTTTTTTTTAATGGCCTGGTCTGAATGGCTCTATACTTTTCTAGAATTACTCCATCAACGTCGGCCATTCTCAGCCCTCGCTGATCCAACAACTGGGCAACTATGGGCCATTCTTGGCCGGTAATGGCCACCAGGACACGAGAAGTGTCCACCAGAAAATAAAACTCAACCGAAAAACTTTGCAAATTACGAAATTAAGCCATAAAAAAAAAATCACAGGAAGTGCCACCATATTGACATTTCTTATTCTCGCGACAACAAGAATGGCGGCAAGGGTGTGACCCAGGGCACATTGCCCTTACTGTTATCGGGGACACTAAACACATCCCTATGCCAAAGGAGCAAAAGCGGGCCAGAAATGAAAATAAAATAGCGCCACTCTTATTTACAGGCTGTGTCTGGTAGTGCAGCTCTTCCACATTCCCTTGAATATCGCAATACCAGATACAGCAAATGCACAAAAATGGCGCCATCTCTGGGATAAAAAAAAAAGCAAATCCTTTTCATTATCCAATATAAAGATTTAATTAACTTCTTCAGGACTGGGCCAATTTTTCCTCCGCTTCTTCTAAGAGCCGTAATTTTTTTATTATTTTTCCATCCCTGTAATTGTACAAGGGCTTGGGGTATTTTTTTTGCTTTTCTTTTTTCATTTCTCAAATTTATAAAACTTTTTTTTATTACATTTTTTGTCAGTTTTAGTATTTTTTTAAACCATTTTTTTCCTATTAGATTTGTTTGTTTTTAGTCCCCCTTCAGGACTTGAATCATTTGATCACTTATTCTATCTATACTGTAATACTTTATTATTGCAGTATATATCTTTCTCCTATGCCTGGACTTCATAGGTGAGATGGCGGTGACAGGGGTGCTGACGGGAGGTCATGTGCGCGCACCCACAACAGACATACAGTATAAAGACTGCGGTCAGTGATAGGCAGCGGCATCAAAATGGTTAAACAGCTTCGCTCCAGTCCCTGCTTTTACAGAACAGCGCCCCCTATATGTATCAGGCCTTGGACCCCGAGTCGGCTCTATTCACCGCACGCTGCTGTAACGTATGTGTAACCCTATATGCAGCTGTGACTGGTCACTGTATGTCGGTGCTTGAGCACTACATGGCAGTATGTCACTGCACTGTATGACATTATTACTAAGGGGGAAAAAAATCATTTTTGAGTGGAAATCCTCTAGGTATTACGCCAATTTTTTGCCCCGATTATCTCTAGTGATTGGGGATTACGGAGCTTTAACTGTAAAGAACCCTTCTGAATATTGATGACGGAGCCGCGCTTCCTCCGCTTGCACATTACATCCCTGCTCAGCTGCATCGGTCTATGAATTAATAATTCACGTGGCCATGATCTGGACTGACCCCGTACATACGGTATATACACTGAGAACATCACATCTGAGACGGCGGCTTCTCCTGGCTGATTATATTTATCCATTATCACATCCCAAATATTCACCATCTGGACGACCACTAAATACTAATAAAGAGCAGAGCTGAAATCTAACCGCACACATTACATAACAGTCTACCATGAAATCTGCAGAATAGTGAGCGCAGCTCTGGGGTATAATACAGGAGGTAACTCAGGATCACTAATGTAATGTATGTACACAGTGACTGCACCAGCAGAATAGTGAGTGCAGCTCTGGAGTATAATACAGGATGTAACTCAGGATCAGTAATGTAATGTATGCACACAGTGACTGTACCAGCAAAATAGTGAGTGCAGCTCTGGAGGATAATGCAGGATGTAACTCAGGAATCAGTAATTTAATGTATGTACACAGTGACTGCACCAACAGCATAGTGAGTGCAGCTCTGGGGTATAATACAGGATGTAACTCAGGATCAGTACAGGATCAGTAATTTAATGTATGTACACAGTGACTGCACCAGCAGTATAGTGAGTGCAGCTCTGCTCAGCTGTTGCTCTGGTAATTGTGTGTGCAGTCCCCACTGTTCCTGCAGCGTGCTCCTGAAAAACACCACCTCTCCACCGGGGACCTGCTCTCTCTTACCCAGGGAAGGAGTGGGTTTCCTAGGATGAGCAATAGAGACAAGTCCCAGGCTTCTGTTCCCCGGACCAGGCCGGCAGGGGACAGGAAACTAGCAACCGACCTGCACATCAGAAGACTCGGGGGTGGGACGCTTCACCAGGAGTTGCAGCAATGTGGCTCCTACTCACCCCGGGTCTGCGGAGACCCAGAGAAGCCGCAAGGCTTCCAACATAGAGAAGCCTGCAAACATGCATGATGGCAGTCCTTACAGAGGAAAGCTGAGTGCTCACGGAGGTGAGGTCGACCTCACTGAAGGTTAGGGGCTGCGGAGACCCGGAATTATGTGTTCACCTATGGCTCCCGGGTCATGAGCCACCTCCGTGAGTATAAAGAAGTGAATAAAACCATCAGGAGGCTCTGGGAGAAGTTGCGTTGCACAAACAAGAAAGCTGCAGGTGCCTCCAAACCGAGGAAGATGCAACTCCAGGTGGAGGTAAAGAGACTGCAATATGAACTTATTGAGCTGCAGGATCAGCTCGCTGTATGAACCCCGTTGCCCAGCCCAGCCCGGATTCTGCTGTGGATCTGATGCAAAGGCACGAGGAGAGTACAAAGCGAGGTAGGGAGGCGCAGAGCTCCATCTCTGCTTGTAATAGTGGGGATGTAGCAGTAGGTGCATCAGCCGAGAGGTTGGACAGTGAGGGCGGCCTGGCGGCGGGCATACGGTCAGGCCACGATACTATGGTGCACACTTCAGTAGGAGTCCAGTGTCGGGGGCAGCTCCAGTAGCCCCTGAATGCTGTTGCCGCTGATCACTTAGTTGAGAAGCGGCGGCAATGTGAGGGGGCTGCCGGGGCTGGAGTTCCCACCCTCCCACCAAAGTCCTATTCTGTGTTGGCACCACTGGTCAGCAAGATCCTGATACTAAGGATCAGCAACGCCTAGTAGGAACTGTGAATCAGCGGAAATTACCAACTGATGGTGAGAGCACACTTAAGACCAGGGGTGAGGTCACCTCCAGTTCTGTGGAGGAAACTGAGCCCCTTGTGCCTGATAATGTGGAGGTCAACATGTCACCCCCAGTTGTAACTGGTCCAGCAATAGTGAATGTGGTGGTGGGTGTGAATGAGGAAAAGTCTGTGTCTAGTAGCGTGGTTGCTGGTTTGCTGACATGTGAGGGGGTTATGGAGGTGGGTAATACTGTTACTGTTGGACTTGATGTGGTCACTGGTCGCCCCCCCCGGTGGGTGCAGCACCCGTTAGGAGTTATGCCGCTGTCACCTTCGGGGGAAATAGGGTGTCCTCCTTGTCTTTGGGCACGAGATGTTGCAGTGCCGTCTCCTTGAGGCTCTAAGGAAGGGGGAGAGATCACTAATGGAAGAGTGTCGAGAGGTTGATCTATCCTTCTGGATAGAGAGGCATGGCCTCGGGGCCTTCCGAGAGCAAAATGGGGGGATACAGTGTGGTCCCTTCTAACAGCTGGACCAGGCAGTGTGCGTAGGAATGTGGTCCGTCTTCGGTGGAGGGGCAGTGATGCGTGTCCTCAGGGTCTAAGGTTGTGGAGCTCCTGTTGAAGATGGGCTTCAAGGCGATTGACATCTACACTTTGATACATCCTTATTCCAAGCCTGAGTTTGATGTCAGCTTTGTTCAGCCAGAGGGGCTTGAGCTCTTCTGGTCGAATTATGAAAAACACAAAAAGAAAAAACCCAGTTGCATATTAAATGCCAAAAGTGGGGATACTAAGTAGTATCGACCCACAATTACAAGATTATATAAACTCCATAAGATAATTTTATAAGCAGGAGAAAAATTGGAGTAACCAATTAAATAATAAAAAAGTGCACAATTTATTAAAGATCATCAAAGAACACACTATAAAATTGTCAAACAGGACGGACGCATGGACATGTACATAATAGTAAAGTGCACATAATAATAGGTCATAGGGTACTACATCTGCCCAGGATTTTAATTGGATACTAGCAGATTATGAGGTAAGTCAAGCCCGGTAAGGTGTACTAACATAATTGTCCATAAAACAAAAAGGACTATCGAATTATTGGTCGAATTATGAGTTGGCAAAAAATGAGCCTGGCTGGCGACACTTTGCCATTCAGGCGGTGTCTCGCCAAAACCAAGTCAAGAAAGTGACCGTGATGACTTGTAACGAGTCGCTTTCTTATTAAGACATCATGATGTAGTTTGGCCGGTATGAAGACGTGGTAGAGATGCCAAAAACAAATGTAATGAGTTTGGTATCTGGTCAGGGGCCTGGACATTTATGGTAAAACTTAAGCGTTCAGGTGGAACAGTTGCCCATATTCCATCAACTGCCTTCCTGGGTAGGGATTGTATCCTGGTCTTCTACCAGGGGCAACCAAAGGTCTGTCACAGGTGCGGCGACCCCACACACTTCAGTGCAAACTGCACTCAGCAGAAATGTGCATTGTATGGGAATATCGTCCATCTTGCTGTATTTTTTGTAGAGTTAGGTCACCCAATCAGCTGTTGTTCTTGCTCCTTCGCTAATGCAGTTGTGACCCCGGTGGGAGAAAGCGGTGAGGCCGATTCTGCTGGGGAATGGACTAGCAGTGGTGGGGAGCTGAGGGGCCAGGAAGGAAAAGCAATAAAAAGAATCCTGACCAACTGCGGCGTCTAGACAAGGGCGGACAGGAGAGGGAGCTGGGCAAACCCTGGGCTACTGGGGAAGCCTCTATCCTGGACATCAGTCTTGCTA
The DNA here is from genome assembly GCF_051348905.1 of Ranitomeya variabilis. Lineage (NCBI taxonomy): Eukaryota > Metazoa > Chordata > Amphibia > Anura > Dendrobatidae > Ranitomeya > Ranitomeya variabilis. The sequence goes on along the minus strand of NC_135233.1, from coordinate 383,600,219 downwards.
CTGAGGCCCTCAGGGATGATGATGTGGATGAGGAGGTCAGGAGGATCCACAGAGAGGAAAGCGCCACTTCCTCAGAGTCCTCCCATTATGAAAGTATGGATGAGGATATTAGGCAGTGGCTAGAGGACAAGCATAACTTCGGCACCAAAAAGAAGAGAAAAAAGGGAGATAAAACATCTTCTCCCGCTCTGACCAAGGTACCTAAGGAAGGAAAAACTGACTCCCCTTTGGTTGGTCTTTCTAGCCAGTTCCAAGCCCTTGAAAACATCTCTTCCTCTGAGGAGAAAGCTGAGAGTGAGGTTCCGGCTTCAGCGGGGCTTACAGGGGGTGCTGAGTCTCCTGCTTATGGGAATATAATGTCCTTGGAGGGAGGGACTAGCCTAGAGTCCGGAGACGAGGACGATAAAAAGGAAAAACATGTGGGAATGGACACCTCTGTGTCGTTAAATAGGGGGAAGAATTCCTCCTCTGAGGCAGAGGATAAGGTGAGTGTGAAGAAGAATGTCATATAACTCAATCACCAATGATGGTGGTACCCACTCCGTTGACGCTGGCTACCATAAAATTTGCCAGCATAAAGTAAAAAACAGCCAGGTATGTGGCCTTTGATTTTCTCAGCCTGGTTGAAGCTGACATTCTTTTTGCAAGAGACCAGGCTGCCAAACATGGCAGATGTGTTTAAAGCTAAGAGCCGTATAGCGGAGTGGCAGTCCTTTTTACTGCACCAGTGAAATGCCGACAGGTTATTGAGTTAGAAATGGGGAGGTGTCTGATCTTAGATGTCCTCATGAAGGAACAAGAGCTCAGTATCATTAACATCTATCCTAATCTAAGTGGAACCGGAAGTGTCTCTTTATGAGGATCAAGCCCCACCTTTGTCAGGTTGTCTTTGGACAGGACTTCAACACTGTCACGAGGCCCCTAGAGGTTCCAGAGACAAGCTGACTTATGATAGCGTCGCCCTTAATAGTATACCTAGCGAGGCTCGCCTGGTGGATGTCCACATTCAGCACACCCCAGGCCAGGAGGGGTTCACCTATCATAGAGGTAACTGTAGGTCCAGAATAGATAGGTTTCATTTAAAGGAGGGAGCTATCTCTTCAGCAGTGTCTGTTGTTGAGGTGGAGTTCTCCGACCACTGTTTAATTTTGTTTTCTCTGAATGTTACAGACATCCACCGGATGGGAAGAGGCTTTTGGGGGCTCAATTTGTCTCTCTTGGAAGAAGCGAAGAGAAGACAGTCCTTTGAGGATTTTCTTCAGAGCCAGGTACCCTTACTGGATCTTTGTAATAGTAAGTCAGAGGGGTGGGAGATGTTCAAGAAAAGGGTGGCGGGATTCTTCCTCCAGCTTTCAAGCCTCAGGAGTATGAGCAGGAACCGCCTGTATCAGGGTCTGAGGAGGAAACTCGAGCATCTTGTCTCAACTGGAGATAGCCGCGAGATTTCCAGAATTAAATCTTTGCTTATGAGGTGTCAGTACGATAGACATACATCTTTGTTTTTTTAGAGGGATTACGAGAAGTACCGCTCGCCCGGCCCTTACAGAAACTGCAAGATGTCAGTGAATAGTAAAGTAGTTACAGGAATGGCCGACACTACGGGGTCCCTGAGGCGATCTAGACCAGGGATCCTGGAGGATGTCAGATCCTTCTACTCACACCTCTTGGGGAAGAGGGATCTTGATTGCTGAGATGTTGGCTTTCCTAGCTGAAGCCGTCCCCAAACCAGGGGTAGACCCCTCTCTTGATGTTTTGACAAAGATGATCAGGGAAGAGGAAGTTAGGTTGGCGATTCAAGGGCTTGCCCTAAACAAATCGACCGGTCCAGATGGCTTAACATCTGAACTCTATAAGACCCTTAAGGATGCTTTGGTCCCCTCTTGACTGAGGTATTTAATGAGTGTCTTTCCACTGGGCACTCTGCTGAAGTCAATGAGGTCTGCCCTTATCATCTTGTCAAAGGGTAAAGACCCATCTTGCATTGAGAATTGGAGTCCCATAGCGCTTCTCAATGCAGACAGGAAGGTCCTGGCAAAGGTGCTGTTTAATCGGCCGGTGAAATTTGCACCCCCATCTCCTTTCGGAGGCCTAGCATTGCTCTGTTCCAGGCCGCAGCACTTTAGTGCTGTGCTGTTTCCGAGAGGCAGTGGAGCTGGTCACTAGAAGGGGTACATGCTGTCACTGGACCAGGCAAAAGCATTTGATCGGGTTAATCACGAGTACCTTTGGTCTGTCTTTCTGAGATCTGCCGGGGGGCTGTTAATTGGCTTAAGACCTTGTATGGTGGGGCAGAGTTTCCTGCTTGTGAATGGTTGGATTGGCAGCTCTTTTGAGGTTGGGTCTGGTGTTTGCCAGGGTTGTCCCTGTCCGCTGCTGTACGTGTTTGCAACTGACCCACTTCTTAAGAGGGTGGAGTGGACCGTTGGCTGGGATGGACCGGGTAGCATCGGAAGCCACTCTGAGCGATGATGTCACTAATTTTGTTTCTTCTCACAAGGAGGCAGGGTGGCTGATGTCAAAGATAGATCGCTACTCAGAGGCATCTGGGTCCAAGATCAACTGGGATAAGTGTGAGAGTCTCTGGCTGGGAGGAGATCCTGGTTTTGATCTCCCAGACACCCTTCCAGGAACCAAAGTCTCTGCAAAAGTCCTTGGCATTGAATTTGGTCAGAGGGATTACCCCAAACAAAATTGGGACAGCAGGCTAGAGATCGCCACTCAGAAGGTGAACCAATGGAAGAGTTGGTCTTTGATCCTAAGGGAAAGAGTAAACCTGATAAAAACTTACCTGCTCCCTTTACTGATTTATCTGGGCAGTTTGTGCATCTTGTCGGAGCCACTCTGGACACGGGTCTACAGCTTGTTCTTCCAACTGTTATGGGGGAATAGACTGAACCTGGTCAAGAGGGAGGTCACTTACCGTACGAGGGAACTAGGAGGGTTGGGTATGGACAACCCTGTGGTATTCCTTGTGGATACCTTAAGATAAACATTGCAAACCTCTGGAAAGAGAGGGCTCATCCATGGGTATTCCCATGTAGGGGATGGTTTCAGCCTTTTTTCCAGGAATAGGACAGGAGGGCAAGTGAAGGATCTTCGCACACCGCATGGACATCTTCTGGCTTACGCTACTTTGGTTCTGAAGGTAATTCGCCAGTGGGGTCTGGGAATGTGGGAGATCTGGACTCTGCCAAGGAAACTCCTTGACAATAGGGTTCTGTTGACCCATTTCCAGAAGACTCTGGCGCTTAGGGATTGCTCAAGTCAGGATCATGGGGTCGGTTTGCATCTTCTGAATTCTATCAGGATCCCCTCAAAGTTTTGGGACTTTGCTTGGCGCTGCTTCCATGGGAAATTGTGTGCAAGGGGCAATCTGAAGTGTAGGAACTGTCCTCGGGAGCATTGTGGTACTGTGCTGGAAAGCATGGACCACTTCCTGCTTCGTTGTCTTTTTAACACAGAGGTGTACAACAGGGTGGGGGGCCCTATTGGCTGGCCGGTCTCTATTATGCGGAATGAGCCTATGGAGCATTCGGAGACCTGGGTGGTCGGGACCGCTGCATCTTATTTCTAGTTAGCACGGTGGTTATGTATCAAGTGGAATGCACGAGGTTTAGTATCGACACAACCGAAAATCCTCTCAGTGGATGATGTGTTTGGGGCCATACTCGGTGACATGGTAAAGGTGCGCTCTCTGGAGTATGAGACTGGGCACATGGAGGGCCGCTCTCCTCTGGAGGGGCTTTTCTTTTAGTGTGCCTTAGTCTGGTCATCTCCTTTCCAGGTGGTGGGCTGCTGCTGACACTGTAGATTTTTGTTTTGTTTGAACATTATACAGTGATGTAGGGCTGTAGGCGCCGAACTTCGGCTTTGTTATTTGTGGTTATTGTAGTGTGTGCTGCTGTATATATTGTATATAGGGATCTATATTTGGGTGTAGGTGTGAGGTTGGGTGGTGGGTTTATCTTGTGGTACAATGGGGTGTTTGGGGGAAAACTGGCACTGACTGATCTGACCTATGGACGTTGGACATGGATTGAGGCATGAGATGCAGGACCAGCTCTCAGGTCAGTGCAGGGGTTGGGATTGGTGGGCTCCAGTGTGGGGTGGTGCTTAGTATTGTATATATTTGTAAAGTTTATGGTTATTTTACAACATAAATAAGTTAAAAAAAGTTTATGTATATAGTTTTAGTTTACTATTGTTTATTTTGTTGTTTGGTGACCGGACCAGGTGACAGTACCGTATTTTCCGGCGTATAAGACGACTCAGCGTATCAGACGACCTCCAACTTTTCCAGTTAAATTATAAAATCTTCTTAAAAGTCGGAGGTCTTCTTATACGCGGTGTCATCTTATAGGGCGGGTGCAGACCAATCTGCATATGGTGGGGGGAGTGGTCCCAATGATGAAGGGAGGGGGCGTCTCACAGGGAAGGTGTAAGTGGAGTATCCCCCTATTACCTCATTGCGGGGCTCTGTGCTTGGGGGTCGGCGGCGGCTCTTTGTGCAGCGTCGGGGATCCGCCGGCAATTCCTCAAAGCACGGAGGCCCCGGCAGCTCCATTGGTGTGATGTGGTGGCCTTCGGGAAAATGGCCCCTGGAGTGGCCCCTCTCTTCTTCATCGGGACCACTCCCCCCCCATCATATGCACATTGGTCTGCACCCACGACACCCGGTGTATAAGACGACCCCCAACTTTTAAGATTTTCAGGGGTTAAAAGGTCGTCTTATACGCTGGAAAATACGGTAATTATTATTAGTTATTATCCTGTATATATGTATATCTGAGAGAGGAGAGAATGAGCGGCTGGACCAATGTTCATTATAAAGATTATTTTCTGGTTTATATTTGTTTTGTTTGTTATTATGTCTTTCATTTTTATAATAAAAAATCTACAGGATGTAACTCAGGATCAGTAATGTAATGTATGTACAGTGGGTACGGAAAGTATTCAGACCCCTTTAAATTTTTTACTCTTTGTTTCATTGCAGCCATTTGGTAAATCAAAAAAGTTCATGTAAAAATTGCTAATTTATTAAAAAAGAAAAAATGAAATATCACATGGTCATAAGTCTTCAGCCCCTTTGCTCAGTATTGAGTAGAAGCCCCTTTTGAGCTAGTACAGCCATGAGTCTTCATGGGAATGATGCATCAAGTTTTTCACCCCTGGATTTGGGGATCCTCGGCCATACTTCCTTGCAGATCCTCTCCAGTTCCGTCAGGTTGGATGGTGAACGTTGGTGGATGCCATTTTCAGGTCTCTCCAGAGAGGCTCAACTGGGTTTAGGTCAGGGCTGTGGCTGGGCCAGTTAAGAATAGTCACAGAGTTGTTCTGAAGCTGCTCCTTTGTTATTTTAGCTGTGTGCTTAGGGTCATTGTCTTTTTGGAAGGTGAACCTTCGGCCAAGTCTGAGGTCCAGAGCACTCTGGAAGGTTTTCGTCCACGACATCTCTGTACTTGGCCGCATTCATGTTTCCTTCAATGACAACCAGTCATCCTATCCCTGCAGCTTTAAAAATAAAAAACCATAGCATGATGCTGCCACCACGTTTCACTGTTGGGATTGTATTGGGCAGGTGATGAGCAGTGCCTGATTTTCTCCACACATACCGCTTAGAATTATCACCAAAAAGGTCTATCTTCATCTCATCATACCAGAGAATCTTATTTCTCATAGTCTGGGAGTCCTTCATGTGTTTTTTTTTAGCAAACTCTATGTGGACTTTCATATGCCTTGCACTGAGAGGCTTCCGTCGGGCCACTTTGCCATAAAGGCCCGACTGGTGGAGGGCTGCAGTGATAGTTGACTTTGTGGAACTTTCTCCCATCTCCCTACTGCATCTCTGGAGCTCAGCCACAGTGATCTTGGGGTTCTTCTTTACTTCTCTCACCAAGGCTCTTCTCCCACGATTGCTCAGTTGGGCTGGACGGCCAGGTCTAGGAAGACTTCTGGTGGTTCCAAACTTCTTCCATTTAAGGATTATGGAGGCCACTGTGCTCTAAGGAACCTTGAGTACTGCAGAAATTCTGTTGTAACCTTGGCCAGATCTGTGCCTTGCCACAATTCTGTCTCTGAGCTCCTTGGACAGTTCCTTTGACCTCATGATTCTCATTTGGTCTGACATGCACTGTGAGGTCTTATATAGACAGGTGTGCCCCTTCCCAAATCAAGTCCTATCAGTTTAATTACACACAGATGGACTCCAATGAAGGAGTAGATCCATCTCAAGGAGGATCGCAAGGATATGGACAGTATGTAACTTAAATATGAGTGTCTGCGCAAAGGGTCTGAATACTTATGACCATGTGATATTTCAGTTTTTCTTTTTTATTACATTTGCAAAAAAAATGCAGAGTGCACATTAATGAGAAAAAAATGAACTTTTTTGAATTTACCAGATGCCTGCAATGAAATAAAGAGTGAAAAATTTAAAGGGGTCTGATTACTTTCCGTACCCACTGTACACAGTGACTGTACCAGCAGAATAGTGAGTGCAGCTTTGGAGTAAAATACAGGATGTAACTCAGGATCAGTAATGTAATGTATGTACGCAGTGACGTCACCAGCAGAATAGTGAGTGCAGCTCTGGAGTATAATACAGGATGTAACTCAGGATCAGTAATATAATGTATGTACACAGTGACTGCACCAGCAGAATAGTGAGTGCAGCTCTGGGGTATAATACAGGAGGTAACTCAGGATCAGTAATGTATGTACACAGTGACGGCACCAGCAGAATAGTGAGTGCAGCTCTGGAATATAATACAGGATGTAACTCAGGCTCAGTAATGTGATGTATGTACACAGTGACTGCACCAGCAGAATAGTGAGGGCAGCTCTGGGGTATAATACAGGATGTAACTCAGGATCAGTAATGTAATGTATGTACACAGTGACGGCACCAGCAGAATAGTGAGTGCAGCTCTGGAGTATAATACAGGATGTAACTCAGGAACAGTAATGTGATGTATGTACACAGTGACTGCACCAGCAGAATAGTGAGTGCAGCTCTGGAGTATACTAATACAGGATGTAACTCAGGATCAGTAATGTAATGTATGTACGCAGTGATGTCACCAGCAGAATAGTGAGTGCAGCTCTGGGGTATAATACAGGATGTAACTCAGGATCAGTAATGTAATGTATGTACACAGTCACAGTACCAGCAGAATAGTGAGTGCAGCTGTGAAGCATAAGGGAGTTTTCATTTTCCTGAAACCAGCACAGGTAACTGACAGCAATGGGAGTAGGAGTGCATAGATGGACAGATTGTCTGTTACACACAAGACATCAACGAGGAGATGAATACAGAGTAGAAAATCTTAAGCTGTAACATTTCTGTAGTGCAACATGCAATGGTCCAGAAATTCTGTTGGTCCGGACTCTCTATGGCAGACCTTCAGTTCTGTAGCAGTTACGTCTGTCAATGAACGGCCTCATTACTTTGCCAAAGGGACGATTCTTTTCAGACAATCCCTGGGCTGCGGCCTTCTGTGCGGACAACCTTCTGATGGACGTTGTGACTTTCTTCTCCGCTTGCTGTCAGCGAACTGGAACATTCGCTGTTGATATTAAGGGTATGTGTCCACGTTCAGGAAACGCTGCGTTTTGCCGCAACGTCCAGATGTTACAGCATAGTGGAGGGGATTTCATGAAATCCCGTCTCCACTATGCAGTAAAAGACGCATGCGGCAGACCCGCGGAAACGGACATGCGGCGTGTCTTTTCAGAACGCAGCATGTCCTTACAATGCTGAAACAACGCAAGAACACCGCAGGTGACCTGCCAGTGACCTCAGGTGCAGATTTGGTCAGGATTTTACCTGCATAAAATCCTGACCAAATCCTGAACGTGGACACATACCCTTAGGGTATGTGTCCACGGTCAGGAAACGCTGTGTGTTTGACGCTGCGCAGAGCCGCAGCGTCAAACACGCAGCGTCCAGATGTTACAGCATAGTGGAGGGGATTTTATCAAATCCCGTCTCTACTATGCGTGGTAACACGCACCCGGCGTCCCTGCGATTCCGGACATGCGGCGCGTCTTAAGATCGCAGCATGTCCGTGTACCTTGCGGCGACGCTGCTCCACCGCAAGGTAAAGCACAGGGCCCTATGTGTGGGGTGCGATGATGCCGGATGTGTGCAATGAACACATCCGGCATCATCGCGTCACAGCAGGGGGCGGGGCTTAGGGCGGAGCGGGTTTGCCGCTCCGACGATACCGCCGGCCATCCTGAAAGTGGAAACATACCCTTAGAGGCCGAGTAAAACTGACCGGTGCTGGGCTTAGAACAAGACACGGATCTTATACACGGGGACGGACTTGGTATTTAGTCTTAAGATGCTGAACACAAAAGAATGGAAGAAAGTGGTAGAATTTTACATTCTTCTTTTAAGGGCTCATACTCATCTGTGAGGAAAATGGACGAGTGCAATCTGATAAATAATCAGATTGCCCTCTGTCCAATGTTAATCTAGCAGTCCTGACTCACCTGTGAGCATGCTGCGACTGTCCTCGTATCTCAGATGAGACTCGCCAATGCAAGTTAATGGGGGTGATTAAAAAAAAAATCACCATGCGAGTGCCGTCCGATCTTTACACACTGATGTCTTTTGAATAGCCAGCAGTCCATTTGTCACATACAGTAAAATCACAGGGTGACCCAACAGAATAGAATGACGTATTTATATCGGTCACATATATAAATAGCACAGTGCTTGTGCACCTTACTGTACATGTTTTTTTGTACTTACTAAATTATTTTCTGGAAAAAAAAAAGGCGTGGAATCACTCAACATTTTATTAACCAGCAGAGGGAAAGCGGACAGCTATGGACCGATGTTTACAACCTGGGAAGGGGGTATTACCCATGGAGATTCCTAGGCTATTAATATCAGCTTACAGCTGTGTACTAAGCTTTACTGGTTATTAAAATAGGGGATCACCCAAAAATAAAAAATTACATAGGGTCCCCCTATAATAGCCAGCAAAGGATAGGCAGACAGAAGAGGACTGCTATTAACTGGCTAGGAAGGGGGCCATGGATATTGGGGCCCTCCCAGGCTAAAAATATCAGCTATTATTTTAATTCTGTTACAGGAGACATTGGCTTCAGTGAACTGGGTGAGGACGGGAGTATAGCTGGTTTGGTTTAATTTAGATTCATTAAAGGAGTCTGTGTCATTATTTCAAATAAAGGACTTTATTCTGGGTATGGTATTTTATACATTATCACTACGGCGTTAGTATTGGGGGCGTCTTATAGATGGCTATCCATTACTAACCCCTGAGCTTGATGTCACATGACAATACAAAGGTGACATCAATCCACTCCAACTATCACCCCACTTGCCACCGCACCAGGGCAAGTGGGAAGATCGAGACTAAGTGCCAGAATTGGCACATTTTATGCATTTCTGCGGCAGCTGAGAACTGATGTTCTTAGCCTGGGAGGGGTAAATATCCATGCCCCCTTCCTAGGCTATTAATATTAGTCTGCAGCTGTCTGCCTAGCCTTTGCTGGTTATTAAATATACGGGACCCTACATCATCTTTAGGAGGGAGTCTCCCAATTTATTAGCCAGTAAAGGCTAAGTACAGAGCTGTGATTAATAGCCTGGAAAGCTCCATGGGTATCAGCCCCCAGGTGCCTGCTTTCCCTCTGCTGGTTAATAAAATGTTGGGAGATCCCATCCCTTTTTTTATGAAAGGAATTTATTTACAAAAAGAAAAAAAAAACGTAAACTACACACAAAGCACTGAATATATATCTCACTCACATTTATATATATCTTTTTGTATCTATCTATATATCTAATCCCTCTCTTTATCTATCTCTATATATAGCTATATCTTGAATAATGTTTCCATGGAAAACTGTGTAAATGACAGAATTGTTCTATGTGAAAACTCATGTTAAAATTGCATTGCAATCAGATCACATTCACATGAAAATCGGATGTCATGCGGATGTTAGGTTTTAAAAATCGGACTGTACTCGCATGCAAAAATGAAAATCGGACCTTTTTTTTTTTTTTTTCACGGTGATGGGTATGAGCCTTAAAAGGGATTATATGCATGGAAAATTTCCACCCGAGATTCTGGCAACAGGTTCAGCTCTGCTACATCTGTGCAACTACCACCAGGACTTCACTCCTTTCATTGTTTTTTCCATTGTTTTCTTAATCCTTTTTATCGTGAAGCAAGACACAGAGGGAAGAACGCACGGGAGAGACGGACGAACAGACACAGAGGGAAGGACGCACAGCACAGACGGACGAACAGACACAGAGGGAAGGACGCACAGCACAGACGGAAACACAGAGGGAAGGATGCACAGACGGATGCACACACAGACACGGAGGGAAGGACGCACAGACAGATGCACACACAGACATGGAGGGAAGGATGCACAGGACAGACAGACTTACGTGACGTGTCCGGGCGTCTGACTGCAGCGGTAGCCAAAGAGACAAGAGACGACGGGTTAGAAAGTGATGGAGAAGTCATATTAGAAAGCCTTAATGCCTTGTAACCTGGGGCCCCAACTACTCCAGGGCCACAGTGAGCGAGCAATCAGATTGCTGCTCTCATTCCCTAATGTGCCTTATTATGGAGAAAGCTGGAATTTGATTGGTTATTCGCTCCTCTCTGTCTCACTAGTGATGTCAGGACCCCAGGGCGAGTGCGGGGCTTCTTAAAGGGATTCTAGAAGTGGAGATGAATTCAACCAGAACATGTAGTGCTCCAGTTTCCAGCTTCTGAGCACTGATTTTTGTGACCGCAGCTGCAGGGAGACGGCAGGTTTTTTACATTTGCTCCATGCGAAATGGATTAGTCATGCCTGCTCTTTACGGCCAGGACAGGAGCAGATGTGACCAATCAATCCTGCAGGGATCACAGCTGTGCAAACCAGAGGAGCAACATCCTGAGCCTAAATATGATTATTACAAGGCTTTTTATTGCAGCGACCTGCGGCTTCCCGGCCAAGACAAAACTACAACTCCCAGCATGCCCTCTTAGACACAGGCTGTGGAGCATGCTGGAAACTGTAGTTTTGCACTCACTGATCTGGAAAAGTGCTCCTCATCCTAGGCAGGTGTGGAAGAACAGGTGAATATTCTGTATATATTGTGCACTTATGTAATGTAAAGATGTGAAAACACGAGACGACGCCGGCGGCTGACATCAGGTTTATTGCTGCTGCAAAAGAATAAACTGGAAAAGCAAAATAATCACATTAGTCACAAAACTTACACCAGAGCGGCCCCTAGTGGTGACTGCAGGTTAGTGCAGGAGGGCGACACCTCCCAGAATAACTACAACTCCCATTATACCGGCTGAAAGCTCAGGTCAGATAATACTCAGCAGAGATCTTAAAAAGGGTGACAAATTGACACAAAATATAACAGAAAAATTGATGAAATTGTCATTAGACAAGAAGAGACGGGAAAATACTTAAGTGTTATCACTATGGAGTCCCGGCTGCAGCGCTGCTGAGGGTCTGTGACAGTGGTGACCAGTCAGCCGCACACCGGATACGCAGGGGTCTTGTATGGTCCGGCCCCGTCCTCTGCAGATCTGGGGGGGGGGGGGGGGATCAGATGGAGTAAGGTTTCCCCCGGGATAACTCACCTGCTGACCACACAGGGGAGGAGATGAGGGTCCGCAGCAGGCCGCCATAGTGTCCGATGCCCCTCGCCCAATCATTCCCCAGGGTCATTGTAACAAAAATCTGAGACGTCTGAGCTGAGGGGGTTAATAACTGGTAGGAATAGTGAACGTTGTGGGTGGTCTCAGAGGGTAATGCATTTCTATTCCCGTCTTCTATGGGATGTGATTCTCCATACACAAGGAGAGATGACGAATATGATGGCTGGGGGTCTGACTGCGGAGATCCCCACTGACCCCGAGAGCGGGGCACACGCTCATTACCGCTCTCAGGATTGGTGGGGGTCTCAGCAGCTGGACCCGCAGGACATGTGCAAAAACACAGATACACATAAATAATTTAGAGTGGTCCCAAGATGTGCTAACCAGCCATACTGCCCCCCACCCACAAGTGTCTGCCGCTGCCCCACCACCACCCCACACAAGCGTCCGCCGCTGCCCCACCACCACCTCCCACAAGCGTCCGCCGCTGCCCCACCACCACCCCACACAAATGTCTGCCGCTGCCCCACCACCACCCACTCGTGTCCACCACCACCCACGTGTCGCTACCCCTAGCCCCCTACCCTCAAGTGTCAGCTACACTGTAACACTGCCTAAAGCTAAAGGGCCCCAATGCAACCCCAGTAGCAGGGCCCCCCATGTATAATGTGGAGATCTCCTGATGTCGCCTTCTGCCCCCACAACCACCAGGACCTGAATGTAGCTTCTATATCTGCACTGTGACCCTCTCCCTACAAGTGTCAGCCCCCACTAGCCCACCAGGGGCACCACTCCGCCCCCTTATCTCACCAGCACTGCAGACTCGCCGCCCTCTGTGGACTGTTACATGTTACATAGGTTCTTGCTGTTCTTCAGTCTGGAGATAGTGGCTGGAGTCGCACATTTGAGGGATTGGATGAATCGCCATGCATCTGTCAGGTCATGCTGGGACTTGTAGTTCCATAACAGACAGAACTACTGGCTGCAGAACACTGCATTCACCACCAGAGGGCAGCGAGAAACCACCAAATCAGAGGAGAACTTAACAGGACAGCCAGGACAGGGGCGTGTATCATCAGGGCAAGGGCAGGAGCCCCGACATCATGGGGGCACATATAATATGTAGTGAGCGTGAATGTAAAATACATAGAGGCTGAAGGAACAAAATCCTGCTGGAAAACTGCTGCAGCCGCAGGAGAACTGCAATGCTGCAAGCTGCCATATGCCTTCTATAGGGGGTGATTCGTTTTGCATTCGGGTCCAGTAATGGGCGTAGGTCGCTCTGAAAAGATCTTTATGTTCAGAAATGTAAAAATCAAATCTAGTTGAACTCACTATTATGTGGGGGGTGAAAACTATTTCTAGGCCTCATATGTCAAAGTTGTCCCTTAAACTTTAAGGCTTAAAGAAACAAGCAAAAAGCTGCAGTGTCACATGATTAATGTTAGTCCTCGGGGGAGGAGCTCTCTCTTGTGTTTCTTGATTTGCTGTGTCATGCTTCGCCCCTGCAGCCCTGCACTAGGCATAACAGTGACTCCATGTTACGCCGGTTTCACACGTCCATATATTTCCGGTACCGGAGATATCCGTGTCCGTGTGTACTACTTGTGGCAACCGTGTGCTGTATTAGTACCACACGGACGGCCGCCGGGGATGAAGCACTACAGTAAGCTCTGTTCCCCGGCAGCTGGTGCTGAAGCCGGCTGTCATCATTCTCCCCTGCCCTGGCGAGCAGAGCAGAATGATGAGCGTTATATTAAAGTCCAAACGACAGCAGGTGGTGGCTTTTGGGACTGTTACCCCCATCATCCAACACCTCCTGCCACTAATAACAGTGACAGTAAATGCGGATGATCGGGGTATTCCACAGCCGCCGGCTGCGATCGTTCGGAAATAAATGAATGAAAAACCTGAAGTGGGTTCCCCCTCTATTTTATTAACCAACCAGACAAAACTCACAGCTGGGGACTGCAACCCCCAGCTGTCAGCGTCTGCAAGGTTGGTTATCAAGAATAGAGGGGTCCCCACGCTGTTTTTTTTAATTATTTCAATAAAAAAATTTTTTTAAAAAACGGAGTGGGTTTCCCCCATTTTTGACAGCCAGCCTTGCTAAAGCTCACAGCTGGGGCCTCGTATTCTCAGGTTCGTAAGGGGCCATGGATATAGGCCCCCCCAGCCTAAAAACAGCAGCCCACAGCTGCCCAGAAAAGGTGCATCTATTAGATGCGCCAATTCTGGTTCTGTGCCCGGCTCTTCCCACTTGCCCTGTAGCGGTGACATCAGCTCGGCAGGGCTGAACTGAGATGACCTCTGGACCATGGGAAAAAGCCGGTGATTATGTCACCGCTGGTGATTGATGCTGCTCTCTCTGCAGCTCATTCACCAGTGGTTTTCAGCCGGAACGGTCGCATCTTGGCACCGTCCTGGTTGAAAACTATTTAGCCCCCAGACTTGGATTACAGTGTGGGACACGACGACGGACAGGTGTGGTAGATTGTTGGTTTATTATTTTATTTTTATTACAGGAGATCGAGGGCTTCGGGGAATTAGGTGTTGCAGTAAGTATGGTTTAATTTAGAACATTAAAAGGAGTCTGTAATTTTTTCAAATAAAAAAACGGCCAGAATAAAGTCATTTATTTAAACATTACAACTATAGGATTAATAAGGATAGGTGTCTTATAGATGCCTGTCCATTACTAAGCCGTGGCTTGATGTCACCTGAAAGGTGACATCAACCCCACAAATATTGCCCCGCTTGCCACCGATACAGGGAAAGTGGAAAGGGCCGGGCAAAGCGTCAGAAAAGGAGCATCTAATAGATGCGCCTTTTCAGGGAAGCTGCGGGCTCCTATTTTTAGGCTGGGGGGCCTACATCAATGGTCCCTTACCAGCCTGAGAATACCAGCCCCCAGCTGTGAGCTTCAGCACGGCTGGTTGTCAAAAATAAGGAGGGGCCCCATGCCGTTTTTTTCAAATTATTTATTTAAATAATTAAAATAACAGCGTGGGGACCCCTCTATTCTTGATAACCAACCTTGCAGAAGCTGACAGCTGGGGGTTGCAGCCCCCAGGTGTGAGTTTTGTCTGGTTGGTTCAATAAAATAGGGGGGGAACCCACGTTGGGTTTTTCATTAATTTATTTCCGAACGATTGCAGCCGAAAGATGGGGAATACCCCGATCATCCGCTCCTGCTGTCACTGTTATTAGCGACAGCAGGTGTCGGATGATGGGTGTAAGAGTCCCAAAGGCCACCACCTGCTGTCATTCGGACTTTAATATAATGCTCATCATTCTCCTATGCTCGCCAGGGCAGGGGAGAATGATGAGAGCCGGCTTCAACACCAGCCGCCAGGGAACAGCTCTTACAGTAGCGCTTCTTCCCGGGCAGCCGTCCGTGTCACACAGAGGACAAAGTGTGTTCTCCGTGGGCATGTGTGTGGGACGTTTTGCCGTCCATGCCGATGACGAAAACGGACATGTCCGCATGTTTAGCCCACGGACACATGGTCCGTGGAAACACACTGACATGTGCACAGACCCATTCATTTGACGTGTGTACGTGTCTCCGGTACATGTGAAAACTGTCACCATAGGTACCGGAGATACTGAGGTGCGAAAGGGGCCTTACAAGGAATGGCTCCTTTAAGACATTTGTTGCAGCTTTAGAAAAAAAATAAAGAATAAATCAAATAATAAGTTCTAGCACTTTCCAATAAACAGTTGTCAACATCTCCGATTGCTGTCAGCGAATTGAACCAAAGAGATTTTTAGACTTTGGTTGATAACTAAAATCAGTTCACTGACAACAAGCAGACATCCAAAAAAGAGTGGGGAATCGCGATATGAAGTGTACAAGAAAGTTCCACAAGTGTCATCATGCAATGGACAGACAGATTAACCCTTCATAGTCGCCCCATCATGCCTCTTCCGTGTCTCACCTTGGCAGGTGGGTTTGGGGTGGTCCCACTTCCCGGACTTTGTGCACATGCTATGGCTGGATCCCACCAGTAAGAAGCCGGGGTCACATCTGAATTGGACGTTCGTCCCCTCTATCGGGACGCGTCCCGCCATGTTGTGCTCTACGTCTCCATTCTCCAGCTTCAAGTGCATCCGAGGACAGGTGGGGACTGCGGAGGGAAGAGGAGCCATGAGCGCAGAGGAGCAGCAGAGTCAGGCCAGAGCCACAAGCCAGACCGGCCAGAAGACAGGCGCGCAGATGGCAAACAGCGGCACATACAGGTTTTTTTTCATTGAAAAGTGCACAAAGCTCAGCAACTATAATCTAGGCAGCAGCGGAGCAACCTACAGCGGACCTTACTGTCAGAAACGGGATTGCCCCCCACCAATATCCATTTACAGCAGTGCAGGGATGGGAGGCTGAATATCAGAGGAGTCTAGGACTCAGGATGGACAGCGACACCACCAACCCCAACTAGTAAATTCCGCTCCGACTGTGACATCACAAGCCGTCCCCAAAATAACACTGCTCTCTCACTTTATGACATTTCTGTACTTCCCAACTATGACATCACCAGCTTCCTACAGGTAACACCTCCTTGCCATAAAACACCGCACCCACTGTGTGACATCACCTGTCCTTCCTGGATAACACCGCCCCTCACTGTGTGACATCACCTGTCCTTCCTGGATAACACCGCCACCCACTGTGTGACATCACCTGTCCTTCCTGGATAACACCGCCCCTCACTTTGTGACATCACCTGTCCTTCCCGGATAACACCGCCCCGCACTGTGTGACATCACCTGTCCTTCCTGGATAACACCGCCCCTCACTGTGTGACATCACCTGTCCTTCCTGGACAACACTGCCCCTCACTGTGTGACATCACATGTGCTTCCTGGATAACACCGCCCCTCACTGTGTGATATCCCGTCCTTCCTGGATAACACCGCCCCTCACTGTGTGACATCACATGTCCTTCCTGGATAACACCGCCCCGCACTGTGTGACATCACCGGTCCTTCCTGGATAACACCGCCACCCACTGTGTGACATCACATGTGCTTCCTGGATAACACCGCCCCTCACTGTGTGATATCCCGTCCTTCCTGGATAACACCGCCCCTCACTGTGTGACATCACATGTCCTTCCTGGATAACACCGCCCTGCACTGTGTGACATCACCGGTCCTTCCTGGATAACACCGCCACCCACTGTGTGACATCACCTGTCCTTCCTGGATAACACCGCCACCCACTGTGTGACATCACCTGACCTTCCTGGATAACACCGCCCCTCACTGTGTGACATCACCTGTCCTTCCTGGATAACACCGCCCCTCACTTTGTGACATCACCTGTCCTTCCTGGATAACACCGCTTCCCACTGTGTGACATCACATGTGCTTCCTGGATAACACCGCCCCTCACTGTGTGATATCCCGTCCTTCCTGGATAACACCGCCCCTCACTGTGTGACATCACATGTCCTTCCTGGATAACACCGCCCTGCACTGTGTGACATCACCGGTCCTTCCTGGATAACACCGCCACCCACTGTGTGACATCACCTGTCCTTCCTGGATAACACCGCCACCCACTGTGTGACATCACCTGACCTTCCTGGATAACACCGCCCCTCACTGTGTGACATCACCTGTCCTTCCTGGATAACACCGCCCCTCACTTTGTGACATCACCTGTCCTTCCTGGATAACACCGCCCCTCACTTTGTGACATCACCTGTCCTTCCTGGATAACACCGCTTCCCACTGTGTGACATCACATGTGCTTCCTGGATAACACCGCCCCTCACTGTGTGATATCCCGTCCTTCCTGGATAACACCGCCCCTCACTGTGTGACATCACATGTCCTTCCTGGATAACACCGCCCTGCACTGTGTGACATCACCGGTCCTTCCTGGATAACACCGCCACCCACTGTGTGACATCACCTGTCCTTCCTGGATAACACCGCCACCCACTGTGTGACATCACCTGACCTTCCTGGATAACACCGCCCCTCACTGTGTGACATCACCTGACCTTCCTGGATAACACCGCCCCTCACTGTGTGACATCACCTGTCCTTCCTGGATAACACCGCCCCTCACTTTGTGACATCACCTGTCCTTCCTGGATAACACCGCTTCCCACTGTGTGACATCACATGTGCTTCCTGGATAACACCGCCCCTCACTGTGTGACATCACCTGTCCTTCCTGGATAACACCGCCACCCACTGTGTGACATCACCTGACCTTCCTGGATAACACCGCCCCTCACTGTGTGACATCACCTGACCTTCCTGGATAACACCGCCCCTCACTGTGTGACATCACCTGTCCTTCCTGGATAACACCGCCCCTCACTTTGTGACATCACCTGTCCTTCCCGGATAACACCGCCCCGCACTGTGTGACATCACCTGTCCTTCCTGGATAACACCGCCCCTCACTGTGTGACATCACCTGTCCTTCCTGGATAACACTGCCCCTCACTGTGTGACATCACCTGTCCTTCCTGGATAACACTGCCCCTCACTGTGTGACATCACATGTGCTTCCTGGATAACACCGCCCCTCACTGTGTGACATCATCTGTCCTTCCTGGATAACATCGCTCCCTACTGTGTGACATCACATGTGCTTCCTGGATAACACCACCCTCCACTGTGTGACATCACCTGTCCTTCCCGGATAACACCGCCCCGCACTGTGTGACATCACCTGTCCTTCCTGGATAACACCGCCCCTCACTGTGTGACATTACCTGTCCTTCCTGGATAACACTGCCCCTCACTGTGTGATATCCCCTGTCCTTCCCGGATAACACCGCCCCTCACTGTGTGACATCCCCTGTCCTTGCTGGATGACACCAAAAGCATTCCAACTAAAGAGACCCTGGTGGGGGGGGGGGGGAGGCTCCTGCTGCAGACAGTTGCCTTACAGCTTGATCTTATCTGAGTCTAGTGAGGAGGGAAAAATGGAAGGTCTGTCAGGACACAAATACCATAGATTCCGGACAGATTTAATTGCAGATTTTTATCTACATTGCTCACAGATTTAATCTTTAAATTAGACAAAAGCAGACGGTGATGGGGGCTGCGCACAGCTTCCTCCCTACATTTAGTGCGTACGTCTAAATATCCTCTCACATACACACATTGTCTCCAGAGAAGCTCACTGCCCAAACTGAGGCCAAAAGTCTGCCCCCCGACCTCCACATGGGCAGCATACACTAACAGTGAAGCAAGAGGAGCAGATGGGGCCACCACCATAGAAACAGATACAGAAGCATCGCAGAGCAGGCAGAGGGAGCGCTGCCCTGCATCAGCCAGCAGAGGGAGCGCTGCCCTGCATCAGCCAGCAGAGGGAGCGCTGCCCTGCATCAGCCAGCAGAGGGAGCGCTGCCCTGCATCAGCCAGCAGAGGGAGCGCTGCCCTGCATCAGCCAGCAGAGGGAGCGCTGCCCTGCATCAGCCAGCAGAGGGAGCGCTGCCCTGCATCAGCCAGCAGAGGGAGCGCTGCCCTGCATCAGCCAGCAGAGGGAGCGCTGCCCTGCATCAGCCAGCAGAGGGAGCGCTGCCCTGCATCAGCCAGCAGAGGGAGCGCTGCCCTGCATCAGCCAGCAGAGGGAGCGCTGCCCTGCATCAGCCAGCAGAGGGAGCGCTGCCCTGCATCAGCCAGCAGAGGGAGCGCTGCCCTGCATCAGCCAGCAGAGGGAGCGCTGCCCTGCATCAGCCAGCAGAGGGAGCTGCATTAGGCTGCTTTCACACTAGCGTCGGCACGGGGCCGTCGCTATGCGTCTGCCCGACGTGCCAACGCACGTTGTGAAAATAATGCCCGACGTGGGCAGCGGAAGCAGTCTTACGACGCTTCCGCTGCCCCATTGTAAGGTCCGGGGAGGAGGGGGCGGAGTTCCGGCCGCACGTGCGTGGTCGAAAATGGTGGACACGACGCGCAAAAAAAGTTACATGTAACTTTTTTTGTGCCGACGGTCCGCCAAAATACGACGCAACCGTCGCACGATGGTTGCGACGTGTGGCCATACGTCGCAATGCGTCGCTAATGTTAGTCTATGGGGAAAAAACGCACCCTGCAGACATCTTTGCAGGATGAGTTTTTTCTCCTAACGACGCATTGCGACGTACAGCCAACAACGCTAGTGTGAAAGTAGCCTTAGCCAGCAGAGGGAGCGCTGTCCCCAGTCAGCCAGCAGAGGGAGCGCTGCCCCCAGTCAGCCAGCAGAGGGAGCGCTGCCCCCATTATAGCTGTAGAGACCACACATCCAAAACTTACACAGGTCACTCGGCCTGTTGGGTGGCAGGCAGTGGGGGCGCACGGCTCCGTATCTTTAATGTCAGTGACACACAGAGAATCTCCATGACGTGGCAGCGGCTTCATCCCCTCTGATCAGAATGTTAAACTAAGAACCTCATGTTCAGTTTTGTAGACTTTTGAATAGTGGAATTAGATCAACGTATAAGTTTTGGATGTGTGGTCGAGGCTTTCTCTACGCTATGGTATATTATATAAGGTATACAGCTCCGTAAAAAATTAAGAGACCACCACATTAAATCCCTGTGATGGGCAGCCCAATCTCCAGACCTGAACCCCATTGAAAACCTCTGGAATGTAATCAGGAGGATGATGGATAGTCACAAGCCATCAAACAAAAAACTGCTTACATTATTGTACCAGGAGCAGTGGGAAAGACTGGTGGAAAGCATGCCAAGACGCATGAAAGCTGTGATTACACATCATGGTTATTCCACAAAATACTGACTTCTGAACTCTTCCTGAGTTAAAACATTAGTATTGTTGTTTCTAAATGATTATGAACTTGTTTTCTTTGCATTATTTGAGGTCTGAAAGCACTGGGTATTTTTTTTTTTTTTTTTGACCATTTCTCCTTTTCTGAAATAGAAAACAAAATTTATTGCTTGGAACTTCGGAGACATGTTGTCAGAAGTTTACTCAAAAATATACCTATACAGAGAAAAATCAGACAAAATGAACATTTTGTAGTGGTCTCTTAATTTTTGCCAGAGCCGTATAGCGCGGCTCTACTCACCCTCCGGCAGAGAGTATTCTCCACATCATCCAGCCCTGGATCCAGACATCTCAATATCACTAGACCCGGGGAAGGATCTGGGGGTGAGAGAGCCGGATCCAAGGACTGGAGGTGGGAGAGCCAGATCCAAGGATCTGGGGTGGGAGAGCCGGATCCAAGGACTGGAGGTGGGAGAGCCGGATCCAAGGATCTGGGGGTGGGAGAGCCGGATCCAAGGATCTGGGGGTGGGAGAGCCGGATCCAAGGATCTGGGGGTGGGAGAGCCGGATCCAAGGATCTGGGGGTGGGAGAGCCGGATCCAAGGATCTGGGGGTGGGAGAGCCGGATCCAAGGATCTGGGGGTGGGAGAGCCAGATCCAAGGATCTGGGGGTGGGAGAGCCGGATCCAAGGACTGGAGGTGGGAGAGCCGGATCCAAGGACTGGAGGTGGGAGAGCTGGATCCAAGGACTGGAAATGTCCCTAGGAGTTACACATTAGGTGGAGAGAATGGTGGGGGAGCGGAGCAGGGATCTGTTGACTTGTACTTACGACAGCGGCTAGGTTTGTCCATATCCGTCCATGTCCCGTCCCGCTGGCACTTTCGTACTTTTGGCCCAGAAATCTCCCGCTCACCTCGACAAACAAATTCTATCTCATAATCCACCGGGAGATATTCAACCGCTTTTACCTGAGAGAGAGTCAGGCCCCGGTAACGTATTCCCCCGTCCCGAGGGGGGTGTATGATACGGCAGCCTGCAACGACAAAGAGGGGACAGCACAGCATGACATCCTCCTCTACAGTTGTGCTCAAAAGTTTACATACCCCGGCAGAATTTTGGCTTCCTTGCCCTTTTTTCAGAGGATATGAATGATAACACCAAAACTTTTTCTCCACTCATGGTTAGTGGTTGGGTGAAGCCATTTATTGTCAAACTACTGTGTTTTCTCTTTATAAATCATAATGACAACCCAAAACATCCAAATGACCTTGATCAAAAGTTCACACACCCTGGTGATTGTGGCCTGATAACATGCACAGAAGTTGACACAAATGGGTGTGAATGGCTACTAAAGGTAACATCCTCCCCTGTGACCTGTTTGCTTGTAATCAGTGTGTGCATAAAAGCTGAGTAAGTTTCTGGGATCCAGACAGACTCTTGCATCTTTCATCCAGCCACTGACGTTTCTGGATTGTGAGTCATGGTGAAAGCAAAAGAATTGTCAACGGATCTACAGGAAAAGGTAATTGAACTGTATAAAACAGGAAAGGGATACAAAAAGATATCCAAGGAATTGATAATGCCAGTCTGCAGCGTTCAAACTGTGATTAACAAATGGAAAATCAGGGGCTCTGTAAAAACAAAACCACGGTCAGGTAGACAAAAAAAAAAAAATGTCGTCCACAACTGCCAGGAAAATTGTTCGAGATACAAAGAAAAACCCCAAAATTACATCAGCTGAAATACAGGACTCTCTGAAAACTAGTGGTGTGGCTGTTTCAAGATGCACAATAAGGAGGCACTTGAAGAAAAATGAGTTGCATGGTCGAGTTGCCAGAAGAAAGCCATTACTGTGCAAATGCCACCAAGTATCTCACCTACAATACGCAAAACAGCACAGAGACAAACCTCAAAACTTCTGGAACAAGGTAATTTGGAGTGATGAGACCAAAATTTAACTTTTTGGCCATAACCATAAACGTTACATTTGGAGAGAGGTCAACAAGGCCTATGATGAAAGGAACACCATTCCTACTGTAAAGCACGGAGGTGGATCGCTGATGTTTTGGGGGATGTGTGAGCTACAAAGGCACAGGAAACTTGGTCAATGTTGAAGGAAAGATGAATGCTGCACGTTATCAGCAAATACTAGAGGCAAAATTGGACTCATCAGCCCGGAAGCTGTGCATGGGACGTACTTGGACGTTCCAACACGACAACGATCCAAAACACAAGGCCAAGTCGACCTGTCATTGGCTACAGCAGAACAAAGTGAAAGTTCTTGAGTGGCCATCTCAGTCTCCTGACCTCAATATCATTGAGCCACTCTGGTGAGACCTCAAGTGCACAGTTCATGCTAGACAGCCCAGGAATTTACAGGAACTGGAGGCTTTTTGCCAAGAAGAGTGGGCAGCTTTACCATCTGAGAAAATAAAGAATCTCATCCACAACTACCACAAAAGACTTCAAGCTGTCATTGATGTTAGAGGGGGCAATACACTGTATTAAAAAATGAGGTATTTGAACTTTTGATCAGGGTCATTTGGATGTTTTGGGTTGTCATTATGATTTAAAAAGAGAAAACACAGTAGTCTGACAATAAATGGCTTCACCTGACCACTAACCATGAGTGGGGAAAAAGTTTTGGCGTTAGAATTCATATTCTCGGAAAAAAAAAGCCAAGAAAGCAAAAATTCTGCCGGGGTATGTACATTTTTTAACACAACTGTATATTCCGACATCTCTATCCCCCCCGACCCTTCTTCTATATCCTGACATCTCCATCACACCCCTGTGGTCCTCCTCTATATCCAGATATCGCTATCCCCCCGTCCTTCTCTATATCCTGACATCTTCCTCACACCCCGGTCCTCCACTATAGCCAGACATCTCCATCATACCCTGATCCTCCACTATAGCCAGACATCTCCATCACAACCCGGTTCCTCTCTATATCCCAACATTTCTATATCCCCCGGTCCTCCTCCATGTCCCAACATCTCCATCACATCCCGGTTCTCCTCTACTGTACATTCGGACATCTCCATCACACCCAGGCCCATCATAAGAAATCTGTGGTCCTCCAATATATCCAAACATCTTTATTCCCCCCTGGTCCTCCTTCATATCCTGACACCACACCCAGGCCCATAGTCGGACATCTCCAACACACCCCGGTCCTTCTCTACACTCGGGCATCTATGTCAAATCCGGACCCGCCTGTAGATCCCGACATCTCTCATCACACCCCGGCCGTCCTCTGGTCGGACACCTATGTCACATTCTGGCCCTCCTCTATATTCTGACATCACCATTCCCCCTGGTCCTCCTCTATATCCTGATATCTCCATTCTCCCTAATCCTCATCTTTATCCTGACATCTCCATTCCCCCTGGTCCTCCTCTCTATATCCTGACATCTCCATTCCCCCTAATCCTCCTCTATATCCTGACATCTTTATTCCCCCTGATCCTCCTCTCTATATCCTGACATGTCCATTCCCCTCCCCTTGTCCTCCTCTCTATATCCTGACATCTTTATTCCCTCCTAGTTCTCCTCTCTATATCCTGACATCTCCTTTACCCCTTTGTCCTCCACTCTATATCCTGACATCTTCATTCCCCCTGGTCCTCCTCTATATCCTGACATATCCATTCCCCCTGGTCCTCCTCTATATCCTGACATATCCATTCCCCCTAGTCCACCTCTCTATGTCCTGACATCTCCATTCCCCTCCCCCATTTCTCCTCTATATCCATACATCTACACGCCCACCTGGTCCTCCTCTCTATATCCTGACATTTCCATTCCCCCTAGTCCACCTCTCTATGTCCTGACATCATCCACTCCCCCCCACGGTTCTCCTCTCTATGTCCTCACACCTATGACATCATGTATTGGTTCCACCTTCTCCAGATCTGACACTTGTCGGCCCCATCTGGAGCTTTCACCTGCGTCCTCGCATCTCACCTGTTGTGCTGTTATTCACTGATCCATAGACAGGAGACAGCAAGAGAGTGAGGAAAAGATGGAGACTGCGAAACATCTGGAGGAAGAGACAGAGAATGAGAGTAAGAAAGTGATGATAGGAGAGAAAGGAGGAAAATGGGAGATGGACACAAATGGAGATGCAGGTTTGCACAGGTTGGAGACAAACAGGGTTAGATGGTGATTTTTGCAGGGCGTAAATACGGCTGTTGAAGACCCTCACGGCGATTGTCCCTTCAGCTCATGCTATGATCTGGCACTAATAATACCTTCTCAATATTCGCTCCCACAGAGTATGACACCATCTTGGATGCAGCCAGGGCCGGCCTTACGTAGGATGTCCAGTATGGGACCTTTTATTAAACTCCCCCATATGGTATACTGACACATAGTGCACATGTAACAATACTACATAATGAGTCACTGTCAGCGATGCTGAGTAAATAACAATGGCAAATAGTGCCGCCATACACTAACCCAGAGGAATACATAATGCATATATAAATCCCACCATATTGTGCTCCAATTCCATCATACCGTGACCTTATAACATGAAGTCATGTAATGACAGCACCGTGTAAGGTCTTAAAAGGATAATCCGGTTCCGCACACGTCCTCAACCAGGCTGTGACGTCAAACCAGAGTACGCAGCGTGTACCGTCATCCAGTACCAACTGGACAAATGCGCAAAATCTGAGTCAGCAGACGTCTGTAGGCATCACATTACCGGAATACCCCTTTAATAACATGTGCCGCCCCCTGAGCAGGGACAACCGATGCCACCCGTACCCGTCGTACACCCCTCATCACGACTCCCACCTCCATCATGTAATCCTCCGGCAGGGACGTCACACTCACCTTTGTCTTTTTCGGTCTTTTACGCAGTACCGCAATCACATGCTCAGACTGACGTCCGCGTCACATGATGAGCAACATGGAAACTGGAAAAAAAAACAAAAAACACACACACACACACAAAAAAAGGAAGAAAGATGAGAAATGGGGGTTTTAGTTCTTCATACATTTTCAGTTACTTCCCCAGTTTTCATGAATCCCGGACGCCCCTCTAGATTGGCGCGAGACGGCGACGCTGGCCACAACACGACGACATATCGCTGTATGCTGCTGCTATATCGCAACATAAAGGTGCCGTATCGCAACCTGAAAATTATCACAAGCGCAACCAGCGAGTTACAAATTGTCCCCCTGGTCCCGACTCGGCTCGCTTGCATGATATTGATGTCTAGCAGCAGTGTACAAAGAGTTTCACGGCGTGACCAAAGGCGCAACGTAGCCCCTTCCTTAAAGGGGTGGTCCTAGGATTTATTATTTTTCACAAACTCCCTGTAGCTGAACAATCCCTCTAACTTCTTCCATCTCCTTCATAATTGTGCCTCTGTGCAGTGTGATGTGAAGAGTGCCCACTATAAACTACCTTTCCCAGAACCCCCTTCTTCTTCTCCAGGTCACAGAGTAGACACCCCCGGGGGGTGCACAGACATAGTATGGCAATACTTAGATTATTGTAGTGGTATACAGTGGGGCAAAAAAGTATTTAGTCAGTCAGCAATAGTGCAAGTTCCACCACTTAAAAAGATGAGAGGCGTCTGTAATTTACATCATAGGTAGACCTCATCTATGGGAGACAAACTGAGAAATAAAAATCCAGAAAATCACATTGTCTGTTTTTTTATCATTTTATTTGCATATTATGGTGGAAAATAAGTATTTGGTCAGAAACAAACAATCAAGATTTCTGGCTCTCACAGACCTGTAACTTCTTCTTTAAGAGTCTCCTCTTTCCTCCACTCATTACCTGTAGTAATGGCACCTGTTTAAACTTGTTATCAGTATAAAAAGACACCTGTGCACACCCTCAAACAGTCTGACTCCAAACTCCACTATGGTGAAGACCAAAGAGCTGTCAAAGGACACCAGAAACAAAATTGTAGCCCTGCACCAGGCTGGGAAGACTGAATCTGCAATAGCCAACCAGCTTGGAGTGAAGAAATCAACAGTGGGAGCAATAATTAGAAAATGGAAGACATTCAAGACCACTGATAATCTCCCTCGATCTGGGGCTCCACGCAAAATCCCACCCCGTGGGGTCAGAATGATCACAAGAACGGTGAGCAAAAATCCCAGAACCACGCGGGGGGACCTAGTGAATGAACTGCAGAGAGCTGGGACCAATGTAACAAGGCCTACCATAAGTAACACACTACGCCACCATGGACTCAGATCCTGCAGTGCCAGACGTGTCCCACTGCTTAAGCCAGTACATGTCCGGGCCCGTCTGAAGTTTGCTAGAGAGCATTTGGATGATCCAGAGGAGTTTTGGGAGAATGTCCTATGGTCTGATGAAACCAAACTGGAACTGTTTGGTAGAAACACAACTTGTCGTGTTTGGAGGAAAAAGAATACTGAGTTGCATCCATCAAACACCATACCTACTGTAAAGCATGGTGGTGGAAACATCATGCTTTGGGGCTGTTTCTCTGCAAAGGGGCCAGGACGACTGATCCTGGTACATGAAAGAATGAATGGGGCCATGTATCGTGAGATTTTGAGTGCAAACCTCCTTCCATCAGCAAGGGCATTGAAGATGAAACGTGGCTGGGTCTTTCAACATGACAATGATCCAAAGCACACCACCAGGGCAACGAAGGAGTGGCTTCGTAAGAAGCATTTCAAGGTCCTGGAGTGGCCTAGCCAGTCTCCAGATCTCAACCCTATAGAAAACCTTTGGAGGGAGTTGAAAGTCCGTGTTGCCAAGCGAAAAGCCAAATACATCACTGCTCTAGAGGAGATCTGCATGGAGGAATGGGCCAAAATGCCAACAACAGTGTGTGGCAACCTTGTGAAGACTTACAGAAAACGTTTGACCTCTGTCATTGCCAACAAAGGATGTATTACAAAGTATTGAGATGAAATTTTGTTTCTGACCAAATACTTATTTTCCACCATAATATGCATATAGAATGATAAAAAAACAGACAATGTGATTTTCTGGAATTTTTTTTTCTCAGTTTGTCTCCCATAGTTGAGGTCTACCTATGATGTAAATTGCAGACGCCTCTCATCTTTTTAAGTGGTGGAACTTGCACTATTGCTGACTGACTAAATACTTTTTTGCCCCACTGTATATTAATAAATGTGTTTTATCCCCTTCGGCCTGTGTTTAGGTTTATATCTGCTGCCCTAGAGTTTTGTTGCCCATAGCAACCAATCACAGCACAGCTTTCATTTTAACAGAGCTGTTTAAAAAATGATAGCTGAGCTCTGATTGGCTGCGATGGACCACAGAGACAGTTTCTTTTTCAGATGGCACATATGAAGGCCCGGATCTATTGGCATTGTGCCGATGGCTAGGAAGCGGCCATTATAACAAATATTGACAAACATTCACGAGGTTTAATAGCTGGTACCTCTCAGAGAGGAGGACAGCTGTGCCCGTGTCCGCCAGAGAGCACAGGGCGACCATGAGGCACGCCGCCGTCTTACTGCACAGGGGGTATCTACTGAGCACGTGCGACCTATCATTTTAGGCCGACAGAGAGTATCCATGGGCGACCAGATAAGAAAAGCCTCCGCCGTGCGGGTTTTATGGGGGCATCGCACGTTTCTGGAGATCGATTGCATTTGATCACTTTAATATTTTTACGATTGATATTGTGGGAATAGCTGCACCTACAGTCTCCATCGGAAGTTGTGATGGACGAAGGGGCGGCTGCAAGACCACCGACCACTGAAGAGGAGGAACACAGCGGGGTCACACCAGTGCCGCTCCGGTGATCCTACTGGTGGAAGGGTTCACTTAGTTTGTATGAACCTGCACATCGCTATCGTCACCGAACAGTCGGGGGGCACAGAGGCAGCGAGCGCGGTGGTCCCTGCACCCCACAGATCAAAAATTCTGACATGCCACTAAAATACGGAAAAAGGTGTATGAAACGATGTCTCAAAAAAGTAACATGATTTATATCCTGCGGATGTTGGGGGTTGTAGTCATTGTCCAATAGTACAGGTGACCCTGGTTTCACATTCTCCTCGGCGGCGCAGGACACATCTCCACCCGTGTGTTTATCATGGCGGAAAATATCCGCACAAGGACAAACGTCTCCGGTTGCACCACGACTGGATACACGATCTACATCCTGACCGCTGCCAGCTACAATCATAACGGAGACCCCCGGGAACAGAATCGGAGGATCGCGCCTCCATGTCTGAGCGGAAGTGTGAACAAAGTGCAAGAAAAACAGACCTCCGTGACCCCCCACACACGCCTCTACTCCCAGTGAGGTATACATGTATACTGCCACACTACAGACCGTACACTGCCACATACACTGCCACGCTACAGACCATACACCACCACGCTACAGACCGTACACCGACACAGACCATACACTGCCACGCTACAGACCATACACCGCCACAGACTGTACACGCCCAAAGACCGTACACGCTACAGACCGTAAACCGCCACGCCACGGACTGTATACTGTCACGTTACAGACCGTACAATGCCACGCCATGGACAGTACACTGCCATGCTACAGACCATACACGGCCACAGACCGTACACCACCACGCTACAGACCGTACACTGCCACGCCGCGGACAGTACACTGCCACGCTACAGACCGTACAATGCCATGCCACGGACCATATACTGCCACGTTACAGACCATACACTGCCACACCACACACTGCCACGTTAGACCGTACACTGCCACGCTACAAACCGTATACTGCCACGTTAGACCATACACCACCACGGACTGTACACTGCCACGCCACAGACCTCCATGCTTCCTCTATGTCTGGAGGAAAGAAGGTTTAAGCATAATAACACGCAGGTTCTTTACTGTAAGAGCAAGAATACACCGGAGTATTACAGGTCACCTATATGATCTGTATACAGCATGTAAGCAGGGGATGTGGTATATACCCTCTATACAGCGTGTCACATGTAGTGTATGGCCATAGTATAGAGCGTATACAGAAGGGGTAGTATATTCTATATACAGTGTAGTCAGAGTGTGTACACAATGTATATAGCATATGTCTACAGTAGCGTCCCCGACCCATGTATATGCCACTATGTATACAGTATATATATCATAAACCATATATACCCACTTTGGTTGTATACAGTATATACCCGCTCTGGGTATACACAGTATATACCCGCACTGGGTGTACACAGTATATACCCGCTCTGGGTGTGCACAGTATATACCTGCTCTGGGTGTACACATTATATAACCGCTCTGGGTGTTTACAGGGGCATGTAGAAATTTTTGCAACCCTGGTCACAATTACTGTTAATGTGAACAGCTAAGTTGAAGAGGAAATTTGTGCACCCTGCATGGTTAGTACCTAGTAGCTCCCCCTTTTGCAGGTATCACAGCTTGTAAATGCTTTTCGTAGCCAGACAAGAGAGTCTTTCAATTCTTGTTTGAGGGATTTTTCTCCATTCTTCCCTGGACAATTCCTCCAGTTCTGTGAGATTCCTGGGGCATCTTCCATCCTCTGCTATTTTGAGGTCTAGACGCAGATTTTCAATGACATTCAGATCAGGGGACTGTGAGGTCCATTGTAAAACCTTTAGCTTGCACCTTTTGAGGTCATCTATTGTGGATTTTGATGTGTGTTTAGGATCATTATCCATTTGTAGAAGCCATCCTCTTCCTCTTTTCATCTTCAGCTTTTTTTTTTTTTTTTTTACACATGGTGTTATGTTTGTGTCAAGAATTTGTGGAAATTTCATTGAATCCATTCTTCCCTCTACCCGTGAAATGTTCCCTGTGCCATTGGCTGCAACACAACCCCAAGGCATGATTGATCCACCCCCGTGCTTAATGGTTGGCGAGATGTTCTTTTCCTGAAATCCTGTGCCCTTTTTTCTCCACACATACCTATGATCATTGTGGCCAGACTTCTATTTTAACCTCATCGGTCCACATGACTTGTTTCCAAAATGCATCAGGTTGCTTAGATGTTTTTTTGCATACTTCTGACGCTGAATATATAGTGAGGATAGAGGAGAGGTTTTCTTCTGATGACTCTTCCATGAAGGCCATATTTGTGCAGGTGTCTCTGAACAGTAGAACAATGTACCACAACTCCAGAGTGTGCTAAATCTTTCTGAAAGTCTTTTGCAGCCAAGTGGGGATGCTGATTTGCCTCTCTAGCAATCCTACGAGCAGCTCTCACTGAAATTTTGCTTGGTCTTCCAGACCTAATCTCAATCTCCACTGCTCTTGGTAACAGCCATTTCTTAATTACATTTCGAACTGAGGAAAGGGCAACATGAAAACACTTTGCTATCTTCTTATAGCCTTCTGCTTTGGGGGCCTCCACCATTTCCATTTTCAGAGTGCTAGGCAGCTGCTTAGAAGAACCCACAGATGCTGTTTTTTGGCACAAGGTTAGAGGAGGCTGGGTTTTATAAAGCTGGAAAATTTGCATCACCTGGCCTTTCCTAAAGATGACAGTCAATAAGCCACAACCCTAACAGGATAATTAAGGTTTGACACCTTGGTCAAAGTTATCTCAGCACACAAATCTCCAGGGGTGCACAAATTTTCGCATTGTCCCTTTTTACTTTTTGTAATTTTTAAAATGAAAAAGACTCATCTTCCTAAAATACAAATGAAAGGTGTCATTTTAAACTTGCTTAGGCCTCTTTCACACTTCAGTTGTTTGGCGTCAGTCTAAAACCGTCATTTTCCTCAAAAAACGGATCCGTTTTTTTCCCCATAGACTTGCATTAGCGACGGATTGTGACGGATGGTCGTCCGCTCCATCCGTCATGCGACGGATCCGTCAAAATTTAGCGGACGTCATCTAGACATTGACGGTCATTGCAACTTTTTTTGTCTCCGTTGAAATGACGGATCGCGACGGATCCGTCGCGTCCGTCATTCCATAGAATGGCCACCTATGGGCGACGGATCCGTCGCAACCGTTATTTCGACGGAAATCCGTTTTCAATTTTTTTCAATTGCGCATGCTCCAAAAAGTATATACAACCCCCGAGTAACGGATCCGTCAAAAAAACGGATCCGTTACATCCGTTTTTTCAACAATTGTGACGGATCCGTCGATCCATCACTTTGTCGGAAGTGACTGACGCCAAACGACTGAAGTGTGAAAGAAGCCTTAACTGTTCACAATAACAGTAATTTTGACCAGGGGTGCACAAACTTTTACATGCCAGAGTACCTGCTCTGGGTGTACACACTATATACCTGCTCTGGGTGTGCACAGTATATACCTGCTCTGGGTGTGCACAGTATATACCTGCTCTGGGTGTGCACAGTATATACCCGCTCTGGGTGTGCACAGTATATACCTGCTCTGGGTGTGCACAGTATATACACGCTCTGGGTGTATACAGTATATACCTGCTCTGGGTGTGCTCAGTATATACACGCTCTGGGTGTGCACAGTATATACCCGCTCTGGGTGTGCACAGTATATACCTGCTCTGGGTGTGCACAGTATATACACGCTCTGGGTGTATACAGTATATACCTGCTCTGGGTGTGCTCAGTATATACCTGCTCTGGGTGTATACACTATATACCTGCTCTGGGTGTGCACACTATATACCTGCTCTGGGTGTACACACTATATACCTGCTCTGGGTGTGCTCAGTATATACCCGCTCTGGGTGTGCACAGTATATACCTGCTCTGGGTGTATACACTATATACCTGCTCTGGGTGTGCACACTATATACCTGCTCTGGGTGTATACACTATATACCTGCTCTGGGTGTGCACAGTATATACCTGCTCTGGGTGTGCACAGTATATACCTGCTCTGGGTGTGCACAGTATATACCCGCTCTGGGTGTGCACAGTATATACCTGCTCTGGCTGTACACAGTATATACCTGCTCTGGGTGTGCACAGTATATACCCGCTCTGGGTGTGCACAGTATATACCCGCTCTGGGTGTGCACAGTATATACCTGCTCTGGGTGTGCTCAGTATATACCCGCTCTGGGTGTGCTCAGTATATACCTGCTCTGGGTGTGCACAGTATATACCTGCTCTGGGTGTGCTCAGTATATACCTGCTCTGGGTGTATACACTATATACCTGCTCTGGGTGTGCACACTATATACCTGCTCTGGGTGTACACACTATATACCTGCTCTGGGTGTGCTCAGTATATACCCGCTCTGGGTGTGCACAGTATATACCTGCTCTGGGTGTATACACTATATACCTGCTCTGGGTGTGCACACTATATACCTGCTCTGGGTGTATACACTATATACCTGCTCTGGGTGTGCACACTATATACCTGCTCTGGGTGTGCACAGTATATACCTGCTCTGGGTGTGCTCAGTATATACCCGCTCTGGGTGTGCACAGTATATACCTGCTCTGGGTGTGCACAGTATATACCCGCTCTGGGTGTGCACAGTATATACCTGCTCTGGCTGTACACAGTATATACCTGCTCTGGGTGTGCACAGTATATACCCGCTCTGGGTGTGCACAGTATATACCCGCTCTGGGTGTGCACAGTATATACCTGCTCTGGGTGTGCTCAGTATATACCTGCTCTGGGTGTGCACAGTATATACCTGCTCTGGGTGTGCTCAGTATATACCTGCTCTGGGTGTATACACTATATACCTGCTCTGGGTGTACACACTATATACCTGCTCTGGGTGTGCTCAGTATATACCCGCTCTGGGTGTGCACAGTATATACCTGCTCTGGGTGTATACACTATATACCTGCTCTGGGTGTGCACACTATATACCTGCTCTGGGTGTATACACTATATACCTGCTCTGGGTGTGCTCAGTATATACCCGCTCTGGGTGTGCACAGTATATACCTGCTCTGGGTGTGCACAGTACACTATACACCTGCTCTGGGTGTGCACAGTATATACCTGCTCTGGGTGTGCTCAGTATATACCTGCTCTGGGTGTGCACACTATATACCTGCTCTGGGTGTGCACAGTATATACCCGCTCTGGGTGTGCACAGTATATACCCGCTCTGGGTGTGCACAGTATATACCCGCTCTGGGTGTGCACAGTATATACCCGCTCTGGGTGTGCACAGTATATACCCGCTCTGGGTGTGCACACTATATACCTGCTCTGGGTGTGCACAGTATATACCTGCTCTGGGTGTGCACAGTATATACCTGCTCTGGGTGTGCACAGTATATACCCGCTCTGGGTGTGCACAGTATATACCCGCTCTGGGTGTGCACAGTATATACCCGCTCTGGGTGTGCACAGTATATACCCGCTCTGGGTGTGCACAGTATATACCCGCTCTGGGTGTGCACAGTATATACCCGCTCTGGGTGTGCACACTATATACCTGCTCTGGGTGTGCACAGTATATACCTGCTCTGGGTGTGCACAGTATATACCTGCTCTGGGTGTGCACAGTATATACCTGCTCTGGGTGTGCTCACTATATACCTGCTCTGGGTATACACAGTATATACCCGCTCTGGGTGTGCTCAGTATATACCCGCTCTGGGTGTGCACAGTATATACCTGCTCTGGGTGTGCACAGTATATACCTGCTCTGGGTGTGCACAGTATATACCTGCTCTGGGTGTGCACAGTATATACCTGCTCTGGGTGTGCACACTATATACCTGCTCTGGGTGTGCACAGTATATACCTGCTCTGGGTGTGCACAGTATATACCTGCTCTGGGTGTGCACAGTATATACCTGCTCTGGGTGTGCACAGTGTATACCTGCTCTGGGTGTGCACAGTATATACCTGCTCTGGGTGTGCACAGTATATACCTGCTCTGGGTGTGCACAGTATATACCTGCTCTGGGTGTGCACACTATATACCTGCTCTGGGTGTGCACAGTATATACCTGCTCTGGGTGTGCACACTATATACCTGCTCTGGGTGTGCACAGTATATACCTGCTCTGGGTGTGCACAGTATATACCTGCTCTGGGTGTGCACACTATATACCCGCTCTGGGTGTGCACAGTATATACCTGCTCTGGGTGTGCACACTATATACCTGCTCTGGGTGTGCACAGTATATACCTGCTCTGGGTGTGCACAGTATATACCTGCTCTGGGTGTGGACGCTCCCGCTGTCTCCCCGGTCGCTGCCGTCTCTTGCTCCGGAAGTTGCGCTCTGTGCCGTCTCTCGCCGCCGTCTCCGCCTCTATGTGCTCGGCCTCATTGTCGGGGACTGTCACCTGCGCTCTCCGTCAGGCCTCCTCCATGCGATGGCTCAGCAGACAGGCTGTCTCTAGCTGCCCGGCTGTCTCATCCCGCTCCTCCTCCCCCCTCTCTTTCTCTAGAGCTGTCTGTCTCTCTCCTCCCTTCTCTCCTCCCTCTCCCTCCTCCTCCTCCTGTCTCTTTACATCAGCCTCCTCCTGAGAGACAGGCGACCACACGGGCAGCCACACTGAGAGACAGGCAACCACACTGAGAGACGGGCAGCCACAGTGAGAGACGGGCAGCCACAGTGAGAGACGGGCAGCCACAGTGAGAGACAGGCAGCCACACTGAGAGACGGGCAGCCAGCCACACTGAGAGACGGGCAGCCACACTGAGAGACGGGCAGCCACACTGAGAGACGGGCAGCCACACTGAGAGACGGGCAGCCACAGTGAGAGACGGGCAGCCACAGTGAGAGACGGGCAGCCACACTGAGAGACGGGCAGCCAGCCACACTGAGAGACGGGCAGCCACACTGAGAGACGGGCAGCCACAGTGAGAGACGGGCAGCCACAGTGAGAGACGGGCAACCACACTGTGAGACGGGCAGCCAGCCACACTGAGAGACGGGCAGCCACACTGAGAGACGGGCAGCCACACTGAGAGACGGGCAGCCACAGTGAGAGACAGTCAGCCACAGTGAGAGACAGGCGACCACACTGAGAGACGGGCAGCCAGTCACACTGAGACAGGCAGCCACACTGAGAGACGGGCAGCCACACAGAGACAGGCAACCACACTGAGAGACGGTACAGAACAGAGAAAAAGCTACAGACCAAAAATAGGGGATCACCACTACTTTTTGGTCTGTAGCTTTTTCTCTGTTCTGTATTGTATAACTTATGTACAGACTTGGGTGTATCCCTTTTTATAGATAGTGGTGCCCTCCTAAATATATTTGATATTTCCACACTGAGAGACGGGCAGCCACACTGAGAGACGGGCAGCCACACTGAGAGATGGGCAGCCACACTGAGAGATGGGTAGCCACACTGAGGGACGGGTAACCACACTGAGAGACGGGAAGCCACACTGAGAGACAGGCAACCTGAGAGACAGGCAGCCACACAAAGAAACAGGCAGCCACACTGAGACACAGGCAGCCACACTGAGAGATAGGCAACCTCACTGAGAGACGGGCAGCCACACTGATAGACGGGAAGCCTCACCGAGAGACAGGCAGCCACACAAAGAAACAGGCAGCCACACTGAGAGATAGGCAACCTCACTGAGAGACGGGCAACCTCACCGAGAGACAGGCAGCCACACTGAGAGACAGGCAACCTCACTGAGAGATGGGCAGCCACACTGAGAGACAGGCAGCCACACAGGCAGCCACACTGAGAGACAGGCAGCCACACTGAGAGACGGGCAGCCACACTGAGAGACGGGCAGCCACACTGAGAGACGGGCAACCACACTGAGAGACAGGCAGCCACACTGAGAGACAGGCAGCCACACTGAGAGACAGGCAACCACACTGAGAGACAGGCAGCCACACTGAGAGACAGGCAGCCACACTGAGAGACAGGCAGCCACACTGAGAGACAGGCAGCCACACTGAGAGACGGGCAACCTGTTGTGATTCGGTTCGTGGCTCCCCCGGTGGTCTCTTGTGGTACTGGTGTCCTGCAAGCTTTGCCTTCTCAGTTCACCTGTTCCTATCAGGATGTGGGAGTATCCTATTTAACCTTGCTCCTCAGTCATTCTAATGCTGGCCATCAATGTATCCAGAGTGATTCTGTTGCATGTTCCTGCTCCCAGTTTTCTGCTCAGCTAAGTTGGACACTTTAGTCCTTAAGTCTATTTTTGTATGTTTTGTCCAGTTTGCACTTATGTGAATCTCTGCAGCTGGAAGCTCTTGTTGGGCTGAAATTACCACTCCAGTGGCATGAGTTGTCACATGAGTTAAGGTAATTTCAGGATGGTGTTTTGAAGGGTTTTGCAGCTGACCGCGAAGTCCTCTGTTGTATCTTTCTGCTATTTAGTTAGCGGGCCTCTCTGTGCTAAATCTGCTTTCATACTACGTGTGTCTTTTCATCTGCTCTCACCGTTATTATATGTGGGGGGCTGCTATCTCCTGTGGGGACATTCTCTGGAGGCAAGCCAGGACTGTGTTTTCTTCTACCAGGGGTAGTTAGTTCTCCGGCTGGCGCGCGGCATCTAGAGACAACGCAGGAATGCCCCCTGGCTACTTCTAGTGTGGTGTGTAGGTTTAGCATCGCGGTCAGCTCTAGTTTCCATCACCCGAGAGCTTGTCCGTTTATTCTATGCTTCTGATGTTTCCTTGCCATTGGAAACCATAACAGTATGGCCAGCCCAAATGTTTAATCTATAGGCTGAAGCAGGAGAGAAAAGGAACTGTGTGAAACCTTTTTTTTTTTTTTCCTTCCTCTGAAGTTGCACTCCAGCTCTAATTGCAGTCTCCTGTTTTCCTCTCCTCTTAACCCCTGAATGGCTCAGACTTTATCTGTTGAAATATGGATCCCCAGAGTCTGGCTACCAATTTGAATAATCTTGCCTCTAAAGTTCAGAATATACAAGATTTTTTGTTACATGCTCCTCGGTCTGAACCTAAAATTCCTATACCGGAGTTTTTTTCTGGAGATCGATCTTGTTTTCTAAATTTTAAATACAATTGTAAATTGTTTCTTTCGCTGAGATCTCATTCTGCTGGAGATCCTGCCCAGCAAGTAAAAATTGTTATTTCTTTACTGCGGGGTGACCCCCAAAATTGGGCATTTTCATTGGCACCAGGGGATCCTGCGTTGCTCAATGTGGATGCGTTTTTTCTGGCTTTGGGGTTGCTTTATGAGGAACCAAATTTGGAGATTCAGGCTGAGAAAGCCCTAATAGCCCTCTCTCAGGGGCAAGATGAAGCCGAAATATATTGCCAAAAATTTCGAAAATGGTCTGTGCTTACTCAGTGGAATGAGTGCGCTCTGGCGGCAATTTTCAGAGAAGGTCTCTCTGATGCTGTAAAGGACGTCATGGTGGGGTTTCCTGCGCCTACTGGTCTGAATGAGTCCATGACAATGGCAATTCAGATTGATCGGCGTTTACGGGAACGCAAACCTGTGCACCAGTTGGCGGTGTCTTCTGAAGAGGCACCACAGAGTATGCAATGTGATAGCTTTCTGTCCTGAAGCGAACGACAGATTTATAGGCGCAAAAATCATTTGTGTTTCTATTGTGGAAATTCTACTCATGTTATATCAGCATGCTCTAAACGAACAAAGAAAGTTGATAAATCCCCTGCTATTGGCACTTTGCAGTCCAAGTTTATTTTGTCTGTAACTCTAATTTGTTCGTTATCTTCTATTGTTGTGGATGCGTATGTGGATTCTGGCGCCGCTTTGAGTCTTATGGATTGGTCCTTTGCCAGGCGCTGTGGGTTTGATCTAGAGCCTCTGGAAGTTCCTATACCTTTAAAGGGTATTGATTCTACACCATTGGCTAGTAATAAACCACAATACTGGACACAAGTGACTATGCGTATGACTCCAGACCATCAAGAGATGATTCGCTTCCTTGTACTGTATAATCTACATGATGTGTTGGTGCTGGGATTGCCATGGTTGCAAACTCATAACCCAGTCCTTGACTGGAAAACAATGTCTGTACTAAGCTGGGGATGTCAGGGAAATCATGGGGACACATCTTTGGTCTCCATTGCTTCATCTATTCCCTCTGAAATTCCTGAGTTTTTGTCTGATTATCGTGAGGTTTTTGAGGAATCTACTCTTAATTCTCTTCCTCCTCACAGAGATTGCGATTGCGCCATAGATTTGATCCCTGGCAGTAAATTTCCTAAGGGTCGTCTATTCAATCTGTCTGTACCTGAACATGCTGCCATGCGAGAGTATATTAGGGAGTCCTTGGAAAAGGGACATATTCGTCCTTCTTCGTCTCCTCTTGGAGCGGGGTTCTTTTTCGTAGCTAAAAGCGATGGTTCTTTGAGACCTTGTATTGATTATAGACTCTTGAATAAGATCACAGTCAAGTATCAGTATCCTTTGCCATTGCTGACAGATTTATTTGCTCGCATTGAGGGGGCGAAGTGGTTCTCTAAGATTGATCTTCGCGGTGCGTATAATTTGGTGCGAATTAAGCAGGGGGATGAGTGGAAAACCGCATTTAATACGCCCGAGGGCCATTTTGAGTATTTGGTGATGCCTTTTGGTCTGTCAAATGCCCCTTCGGTCTTTCAGTCTTTTATGCACAATATTTTCCGTGAATATCTGGATAAATTTATGATTGTGTATTTGGACGATATCTTGATTTTTTCGGATGACTGGGAATCTCATGTTCAACAAGTTAGGAGGGTTTTTCAGGTTTTGCGGACCAATTCTCTGTTTGTTAAAGGTTCAAAGTGTGTTTTTGGGGTTCAGAAGATTTCTTTTTTGGGGTACATTTTTTCCCCCTCTTCTATTGAGATGGATCCTGTGAAGGTTCGGGCTATTTGTGACTGGACGCAACCGACTTCTCTTAAAGGGAACCTGTCACCATGTTTTTGGAAGATGGGATAAAAATAGCGTTAAATAGGGGCAGAGGTGGGCGTTACATTAGTGTGTTTGTTATGCGTTTATTACCCACCTAAGTTGCCGAAATACCTTTGCAAAGTCTCCGTTTTCGCCTGTCAATCAGGCTGGTCTGGTCAGATGGGCGTTGTCTTCCCCCAGATTTTGCGTAGTTTTCCGTTGGTGGCGTAGTGGTGTGCGCATGCCCAAGGTCCCGAATCCTCTGCCAGGGGATTTCAAAGAGCGCGGTGTCCGTTATTGCATTGGTGATCGGTGGGCGCGGCCATCTTCCTTTGGCCGCGCGTGCGCAGAAGCGGCGCTCTGCTGGCCGTGGCATCAGGAAAATGGCCGCGGGATGCCGCGCGTGCACAGATGGATATCGCGGCGGCCATTTTCCTGAAGCCGCGGCCAGCAGAGCGCCGCGGCAAGCAGAGCGCCGCTTCTGCGCACGCGCGGCCAAAGGAAGATGGCCGCGCCCACCGATCACCAATGCAATAACGGACACCGCGCTCTTTGAAATCCCCTGGCAGAGGATTCGGGACCTTGGGCATGCGCACACCACTACGCCACCAACGGAAAACTAAACAAGATCTGGGGGAAGACAACGCCCATCTGACCAGACTAGCCTGATTGACAGGCGAAAACGGAGACTTTGCAAAGGTATTTCGGCAACTTAGGTGGGTAATAAACGCATAACAAACACTCTAATGTAACGCCCACCTCTGCCCCTATTTAACGCTATTTTTATCCCATCTTCCAAAAACGTGGTGACAGGTTCCCTTTAAGGGCCTTCAGAAATTTTTGGGCTTTGCTAACTTTTATCGTCGATTCATAACTGGTTTTTCTAGCGTTGTCAGGCCTTTGACTGATTTGACTAAAAAGGGTGCTGATGTTGCAGATTGGTCTCCTGCTGCTGTGGAGGCCTTTCGGGAGCTTAAGCGCCGTTTTTCTTCTGCTCCGGTGTTGTGCCAGCCTGATGTTTCTCTTCCTTTTCAGGTGGAAGTTGATGCTTCCGAGATCGGAGCGGGGGCGGTTTTGTCGCAGAAAAGTTCAGATTGTTCAGTGATGAGACCTTGTGCGTTCTTTTCTCTAAAATTTTCGCCCGCCGAGCGAAATTATGACATCGGTAATCGGGAGCTTTTGGCGATGAAGTGGGCATTCGAGGAGTGGCGTCATTGGCTTGAGGGTGCTAAACATCAGGTGGTGGTCTTGACTGATCACAAAAATTTGATTTATCTTGAGTCGGCCAGACGTCTGAATCCTAGACAGGCGCGCTGGTCGTTGTTTTTCTCCCGGTTTAATTTTGTGGTTTCGTATCTGCCAGGTACTAAGAATGTGAAGGCGGATGCCCTTTCTAGGAGTTTTGAACCTGATTCCCCTGGTGATTCTAAACCTACGGGTATACTTAAGGATGGGGTGATATTGTCTGCTGTCTTCCCAGACCTGCGACGTGCTTTACAAGAGTTTCAGGCGGATCGGCCTGATCGTTGTCCGCCTGGTAGATTGTTTGTGCCGGATGAGTGGACCAATAGAGTCATCTCGGAGGTTCATTCTTCTGCGTTGGCAGGTCATCCGGGAATTTTTGGTACCAGAGATTTGGTGGCTAGGTCCTTCTGGTGGCCTTCCCTGTCTCGGGACGTGCGTACTTTTGTGCAGTCTTGCGATGTTTGTGCTCGGGCCAAGCCTTGTTGTTCTCGGGCTAGTGGGTTGTTGTTGCCCTTGCCTGTTCCTAAGAGGCCTTGGACACACATCTCTATGGATTTTATTTCTGATCTCCCTGTTTCTCAGAAGATGTCCGTCATTTGGGTGGTGTGTGACCGCTTTTCTAAGATGGTTCATTTGGTGCCCTTGCCCAAGCTGCCTTCCTCATCTGAGTTGGTGCCCCTGTTTTTTCAGAATGTGGTTCGGCTGCATGGTATTCCGGAGAATATCGTTTCCGACAGGGGATCCCAGTTTGTGTCCAGATTTTGGCGGGCGTTTTGTGCCAGGATGGGCATTGATTTGTCTTTTTCGTCTGCATTTCATCCCCAGACAAATGGCCAGATGGAACGTACTAATCAGACCTTGGAGACTTATTTGAGGGTTTCGTGTCTGCTGATCAGGATGACTGGGTCTCCTTTTTGCCGTTGGCTGAGTTTGCCCTTAATAATCGGGCCAGTTCAGCCACTTTGGTCTCCCCTTTCTTTTGCAATTCAGGGTTCCATCCTCGTTTTTCATCTGGTCAGGTGGAGTCTTCGGATTGTCCTGGAGTGGATACCATGGTGGATAGGTTGCATCGTATTTGGGGGCAGGTGGTGGACAATTTGGAGTTGTCCCAGGAGAGGACTCAACGTTTTGCTAATCGCCATCGTCGTGTTGGTCCTCGTCTTCGTGTTGGGGACTTGGTGTGGTTGTCCTCCTGTTTTGTCCCTATGAGGGTCTCTTCTCCTAAGTTTAAGCCTCGGTTCATCGGTCCTTATAAGATTTTGGAAATTCTTAACCCTGTGTCTTTTCGTTTGGACCTCCCAGCATCCTTTGCTATCCATAATGTCTTCCATCGGTCATTATTGCGGAGGTATGAGGTACCACTTGTGCCTTCTGTTGAGCCTCCTGCTCCTGTGCTGGTTGAGGGTGAATTGGAGTACGTGGTGGAGAAAATCTTGGACTCCCATGTTTCCAGACGGAGACTTCAATATCTGGTGAAATGGAAGGGCTACGGTCAAGAGGATAATTCTTGGGTTACAGCTTCTGATGTTCATGCTTCTGATTTGGTCCGTGCCTTTCATAGGGCTCATCCAGATCGCCCTGGTGGTTCTTGTGAGGGTTCGGTGCCCCCTCCTTAAGGGGGGGGTACTGTTGTGATTCGGTTCGTGGGCTCCCCCGGTGGTCTCTTGTGGTACTGGTGTCCTGCAAGCTTTGCCTTCTCAGTTCACCTGTTCCTATCAGGATGTGGGAGTATCCTATTTAACCTTGCTCCTCAGTCATTCTAATGCTGGCCATCAATGTATCCAGAGTGATTCTGTTGCATGTTCCTGCTCCCAGTTTTCTGCTCAGCTAAGTTGGACACTTTAGTCCTTAAGTCTATTTTTGTATGTTTTGTCCAGTTTGCACTTATGTGAATCTCTGCAGCTGGAAGCTCTTGTTGGGCTGAAATTACCACTCCAGTGGCATGAGTTGTCACATGAGTTAAGGTAATTTCAGGATGGTGTTTTGAAGGGTTTTGCAGCTGACCGCGAAGTCCTCTGTTGTATCTTTCT
Source organism: Ranitomeya variabilis (assembly GCF_051348905.1). Classification (NCBI taxonomy): domain Eukaryota; kingdom Metazoa; phylum Chordata; class Amphibia; order Anura; family Dendrobatidae; genus Ranitomeya; species Ranitomeya variabilis. The sequence continues at coordinate 383,557,824 of NC_135233.1, read as the reverse complement.
GCTATTTAGTTAGCGGGCCTCTCTGTGCTAAATCTGCTTTCATACTACGTGTGTCTTTTCATCTGCTCTCACCGTTATTATATGTGGGGGGCTGCTATCTCCTGTGGGGACATTCTCTGGAGGCAAGCCAGGACTGTGTTTTCTTCTACCAGGGGTAGTTAGTTCTCCGGCTGGCGCGCGGCATCTAGAGACAACGCAGGAATGCCCCCTGGCTACTTCTAGTGTGGTGTGTAGGTTTAGCATCGCGGTCAGCTCTAGTTTCCATCACCCGAGAGCTTGTCCGTTTATTCTATGCTTCTGATGTTTCCTTGCCATTGGAAACCATAACAGCAACCACACTGAGAGACAGGTAGACACACAGAGACAGGCAGCCACACAGAGACGGGCAGCCACACTGAGAGACAGGCAGCCACACTGAGAGACAGGCAGCCACACTGAGAGACGGGCAGCCAGCCACACTGAGAGACGGGCAGCCACACTGAGAGACGGGCAGCCACACTGAGAGACGGGCAGCCACAGTGAGAGACGGGCAGCCACAGTGAGAGACAGGCAACCACACTGTGAGACGGGCAGCCAGCCACACTGAGAGACGGGCAGCCACACTGAGAGACGGGCAGCCACACTGAGAGACGGGCAGCCACAGTGAGAGACAGTCAGCCACAGTGAGAGACAGGCGACCACACTGAGAGACGGGCAGCCAGTCACACTGAGACAGGCAGCCACACTGAGAGACGGGCAGCCACACAGAGACAGGCAACCACACTGAGAGACGGTACAGAACAGAGAAAAAGCTACAGACCAAAAATAGGGGATCACCACTACTTTTTGGTCTGTAGCTTTTTCTCTGTTCTGTATTGTATAACTTATGTACAGACTTGGGTGTATCCCTTTTTATAGATAGTGGTGCCCTCCTAAATATATTTGATATTTCCACACTGAGAGACGGGCAGCCACACTGAGAGACGGGCAGCCACACTGAGAGACGGGCAGCCACACTGAGAGACGGGCAGCCACACTGAGAGATGGGCAGCCACACTGAGAGATGGGTAGCCACACTGAGGGACGGGTAACCACACTGAGAGACGGGAAGCCACACTGAGAGACAGGCAACCTGAGAGACAGGCAGCCACACAAAGAAACAGGCAGCCACACTGAGACACAGGCAGCCACACTGAGAGATAGGCAACCTCACTGAGAGACGGGCAGCCACACTGATAGACGGGAAGCCTCACCGAGAGACAGGCAGCCACACAAAGAAACAGGCAGCCACACTGAGAGATAGGCAACCTCACTGAGAGACGGGCAACCTCACCGAGAGACAGGCAGCCACACTGAGAGACAGGCAACCTCACTGAGAGACGGGCAGCCACACTGAGAGACAGGCAGCCACACAGGCAGCCACACTGAGAGACGGGCAGCCACACAGAGACGGGCAGCCACACTGAGAGACGGGCAACCACACTGAGAGACAGGCAGCCACACTGAGAGACAGGCAACCACACTGAGAGACAGGCAGCCACACTGAGAGACAGGCAGCCACACTGAGAGACGGGCAGCCACACTGAGAGATGGGCAACCACACTGAGAGACAGGTAGACACACAGAGACAGGCAGCCACACTGAGAGACGGGCAGCCACACTGAGACAGGCAGCCACACTGAGAGACAGGCAGCCACACTGAGAGACGGGCAGCCAGCCACACTGAGAGACGGGCAGCCACACTGAGAGACGGGCAGCCACACTGAGAGACGGGCAGCCACAGTGAGAGACGGGCAGCCACAGTGAGAGACAGGCAACCACACTGTGAGACGGGCAGCCAGCCACACTGAGAGACGGGCAGCCACACTGAGAGACGGGCAGCCACAGTGAGAGACAGTCAGCCACAGTGAGAGACAGGCGACCACACTGAGAGACGGGCAGCCAGTCACACTGAGACAGGCAGCCACACTGAGAGACGGGCAGCCACACAGAGACAGGCAACCACACTGAGAGACGGTACAGAACAGAGAAAAAGCTACAGACCAAAAATAGGGGATCACCACTACTTTTTGGTCTGTAGCTTTTTCTCTGTTCTGTATTGTATAACTTATGTACAGACTTGGGTGTATCCCTTTTTATAGATAGTGGTGCCCTCCTAAATATATTTGATATTTCCACACAGAGATGGGCAGCCACACTGAGAGACGGGCAGCCACACTGAGAGACGGGCAGCCACACTGAGAGATGGGCAGCCACACTGAGAGATGGGTAGCCACACTGAGGGACGGGTAACCACACTGAAAGACGGGAAGCCACACTGAGAGACAGGCAACCTGAGAGACAGGCAGCCACACAAAGAAACAGGCAGCCACACTGAGACACAGGCAGCCACACTGAGAGATAGGCAACCTGAGAGACGGGCAGCCACACTGATAGACGGGAAGCCTCACCGAGAGACAGGCAGCCACACAAAGAAACAGGCAGCCACACTGAGAGATAGCAACCTCACTGAGAGACGGGCAACCTCACCGAGAGACAGGCAGCCACACTGAGAGACAGGCAACCTCACTGAGAGACGGGCAGCCACACTGAGAGACAGGCAGCCACACAGGCAGCCACACTGAGAGACGGGCAGCCACACTGAGAGACGGGCAGCCACACTGAGAGACGGGCAACCACACTGAGAGACAGGCAGCCACACTAAGAGACAGGCAACCACACTGAGAGACAGGCAGCCACACTGAGAGACAGGCAGCCACACTGAGAGACGGGCAGCCACACTGAGAGACGGGCAACCACACTGAGAGACAGGTAGACACACAGAGACAGGCAGCCACACAGAGACGGGCAGCCACACTGAGAGACAGGCAGCCACACTGAGAGACAGGCAGCCACACTGAGAGACGGGCAACCACACTGAGGGACAGGCAGCCACACTGGGAGACGGGCAACCTCACTGAGGGACAGGCAGCCACACTGAGGGACAAGTGGTGTGGAGAGATGGTCTGCGAATAGAGGAGATTGTGGCTGCAGGAGCAAAATAGGTCCCCTAGTAAATGAGGGAAAAACAGGATATAAAAATATATGCAGAGAGGAGGATATGGAGGATATACACTGCTCATAAAAATAAAGGGAACACTAAAATACCACATCCTAGATATCTCTGAATTAAATATTCCAGTTGTAAATTTTTATTCATCACATAGTGGAATGTGTTGAGAACAATAAAACCTAAAAATGATCAACGTAAATCACAACTAATATCCCACGGAGGTCTGGAGTAGGAATGATGCTCAAAATCAAAGTGGAAAATTAAGATACAGGCTGATCCAACTTCAATGGAAATGCCTCAAGACAAGGAAATGATGCTCAGTAGTGTGTGTGGCCTCCACGTGCCTGTATGATCTCCCTACAACGCATGGGCATGCCTCTGATGAGGCGGCGGATGGTCTCCTGAGGGATCTCCTCCAAGACCTGGACTAAAGCATCCGCCAACTCCTGGACAGTCTGTGGTGCAACGTGATGTTGGTGAATGGTGCGAGACATGATGTCCCAGATGTGTTCAATCGGATTCAGGTCTGGGGAACGGGCAGGCCAGTCCATAGCCTCAATGCCTTCATCTTGCAGGAACTGCTGACATACTCCAGCCACATGAGTTCTGGCATTGTCCTGCATTAGGAGGAACCCAGGGCCAACCGCATCAGCATATGGTCTCACAAGCGGTCTGAGGATCTCATCTCGGTACCTAATGGCAGTCAGGCTACCTCTGGCGAGCACATGGAGGGCTGTGCGGCCCTCCAAAGAAATGCCACCCCACAACATTACTGACCCGCTGCCAAACCGGTCATGCTGAAGGATGTTGCAGACAGCAGATCGCTCTCCTGTTATGATCTGGTAACCTTGGAGCCGCATGAGAGACTTTCTCAGGAGTAGGTGGTACCTGTACTGACCGCAAACCCTAAACTAACACCGCAACTAGAAGTAGCCGTGGGATGTACCTAACACGTCCTAGACATCTCGACACAGCCGGAGGACTAAATACCCCTATAGATGGAACTGGGAATTCTATCTTGCCTCAGAGCAGAACCCCAAAGGATAGGCAGCCCCCCACAAATATTGACTGTAAGTATAAGAGGAAAGACACACGCAGGCAGAAAAACAGGATTTAGCAAAAGAGGCACTTCTAGCTAAATAGAAAAGGATAGGACAGAATTCTAAGCGGTCAGTATTAAAATCCTAAAAATATCCACAGCAGATAATACAAATATTCCACATCTAACTAAAGACATAGAAAGTATATCTGCATCTCCTGAGAATCCAGCATGACTGAAAAATCCAAACAAAGTCTAAGCTGGACAAAAACACAATACATTGCACTGAATTGCAAAGCACACTGCATGTGTGCACAGAGACCAAAAAACCAGACACTTATCTTAGTTGAATTGGCAGCAGGGCATGAGGAGCCAGAGAGAGAAGCAATCCCTCCAAGTACAATGGACAACTGGCACAGACTCATGGATCCTGCACACCTAAATACCTAAAAGAGCTGCAATCAGCAGAAACACCTGCCCGGATTACAACCCCAAGACAACTGCACTACCACCAACAACCACCGGAGGGAGCCCAAGAGCAGAATTCACAACAGTACCCCCCCCTTGAAGAGGGGTCACCGAACCCTCACCAGAGCCCCCAGGCCGATCAGGACGAGCCAGATGAAAGGCACGGACCAAATCAGCAGCATGGACATCAAAGGCAAAAACCCAAGAATTATCCTCCTGGCCATAACCCTTCCATTTGACAAGCTACTGAAGCCTCCGCCTCAAAAAGCGAGAATCCAAAATCTTCTCAACCACATACTCCAACTCCCCATCAACCAACACAGGAGCAGGAGGATCAACAGAGGGAACAACGGGCACCACATATTTACGCAATAAAGATCTATGGAAAACATTATGAATGGCAAAAGAGGCCGGAAGGGCCACACGAAAAGACACTGGATTGATAATCTCAGAAATCCTATAAGGACCAATAAACCGAGGCTTAAACTTAGGGGAAGAAACCTTCATAGGAACATGACGGGAAGACAACCAGACCAAATCCCCAACCCGAAGCCGGGAACCAACACACCGACGACGGTTAGCAAAACGCTGAGCCTCCTCCTGAGACAACACCAAATTGTCCACCACATGAGCCCAAATCTGCTGCAACCTGTCAACCACAGAATCGACACCAGGACAATCAGAAGGTTCAACTTGCCCCGAAGAAAAACGAGGATGAAAACCAAAATTACAAAAGAAGGGCGAAACCAAGGTAGCCGAACTAGCCCGATTATTAAGGGCAAACTCGGCCAATGGCAAGAAAGCCACCCAATCATCCTGATCAGCAGACACAAAGCATCTCAAATAAGTTTCCAAAGTCTGATTAGTTCGCTCGGTCTGGCCAATTGACTGAGGATGAAATGCGGAAGAAAAAGACAAATCAATGCCCAGCCTAGCAAAGGGCAAAAAGGCCCGCCAAAACCTAGAAACAAACTGGGAACCTCTGTCAGACACAATATTCTCCGGAATACCATGCAAACGAACCACATGCTGAAAAAACAACGGAACCAAATCAGAAGAGGAAGGCAATTTAGGCAAAGGCACCAAATGAACCATCTTAGAAAACCGGTCACAAACCACCCAGATAACCGACATCCTCTGGGAAACCGGAAGATCTGAAATAAAATCCATAGAAATATGCGTCCAGGGCCTCTCAGGGACCGGCAAAAGCAACCCACTAGCACGGGAACAACAAGGCTTGGCCCGCGCACAAGTCCCACAGGACTGCACAAAAGAACGCACATCACGTGACAAAGAAGGCCACCAAAAGGACCTACCAACCAAATCTCTGGTACCAAAAATACCAGGAAGGCCAGCCAACACAGAACAATGAACCTCAGAAATCACTCTACTAGTCCATCTATCAGGAACAAACAGTTTCCCCACTGGACAGCGGTCAGGTTTGTCAGCCTGAAATTCCTGCAGAACCCGTCGCAAATCAGGGGAAATGGCAGAAAGGACCACCCCTTCCTTCAGAATGCCGACCGGCTCAAGTACCTCAGGAGAATCAGGCAAAAAACTCCTAGAGAGGGAATCAGCCTTAATATTCTTAGAACCCGGAAGATACGAAACCACGAAATCAAAACGGGAGAAAAACAGGGACCATCGAGCCTGTCTAGGATTCAGCCGTTTGGCAGATTCGAGGTAAATCAGATTTTTATGATCGGTCAAGACCACAATACGGTGCTTGGCTCCCTCAAGCCAATGTCGCCATTCCTCAAACGCCCACTTCATAGCCAACAACTCCCGATTGCCGACATCATAATTGCGTTCAGCAGGCGAAAACTTACGGGAAAAGAAGGCACACGGTTTCATCAAGGAACCATCAGAATTCCTCTGAGACAAAACGGCCCCTGCCCCAATCTCAGAAGCGTCAACCTCAACCTGAAACGGAAGAGAAACATCTGGCTGACGCAACACCGGGGCAGAAGTAAATCGGCGTTTAATCTCCTGAAAGGCAGAGACAGCCACAGAGGACCAATTCGTTACATCGGCGCCTTTCTTCGTCAAATCGGTCAGGGGTTTAACCACACTGGAGAAGTTAGCAATGAAACGGCGATAAAAATTAGCAAAGCCCAAAAATTTCTGAAGGCTCTTCACGGATGTGGGCTGAATCCAATCATGAATGGCCTGAACCTTAACTGGATCCATCTCTATAGATGAGGGAGAAAAAATGAAGCCCAAAAAAGAAACCTTCTGCACTCCAAAGAGACACTTAGACCCCTTCACAAACAAAACATTATCACGAAGGATCTGAAATACCATCCTGATCTGTTTCACATGAGACTCCCAGTCATCGGAAAAAATTAAGATGTCATCCAAATATACAATCATGAATTTATCAAGATAATTCCGGAAGATATCATGCATGAAGGACTGAAAAACAGATGGAGCATTAGAGAGCCCGAATGGCATCACAAGGTATTCAAAATGGCCTTCGGGCGTATTAAACGCAGTTTTCCATTCGTCACCCTGCTTAATACGAACAAGATTATATGCCCCCCGAAGGTCAATTTTAGTAAACCAACTAGCCCCCATAATCCTGGCAAACAAATCGGAAAGCAAAGGTAAAGGGTATTGAAACTTGACCGTGATCTTATTCAAGAGGCGATAATCAATACAGGGTCTCAAGGAGCCATCCTTCTTAGCAACAAAAAAAAATCCCGCTCCCAACGGTGAAGAAGATGGCCGAATATGCCCTTTCTCCAAAGACTCCTTAACATAACTCCGCATGGCGGTATGTTCCGGCAGAGACAGGTTGAAAAGTCGGCCCTTAGGAAACTTACAGCCTGGAATCAAGTCAATAGCACAATCACAGTCCCTATGCGGTGGAAGGGAACTGGACTTGGGCTCATCAAATACATCCTGAAAATCAGACAAAAACTCTGGAACTTCAGAAGAGGAGGAAGAGGAGATTGACATCACAGGAACATCATTATGAACCCCCTGACAACCCCAACTAGTCACATAGACTTCCAATCCAGCACAGGATTATGTATCTGCAACCATGGAAAACCCAGCACAATAGCATCATGCAAATTATGCAACACCAGAAAACGACAATCTTCCTGATGGGCTGGCGCCATGCACATGGTCACCTGTGTCCAAAACTGGGGTTTATTTTTAGCCAAAGGTGTAGCATCAATGCCCCTTAAAGGAATAGGGTTCTGCAAAGACTGCAAGGGGAAACCACAACGCCTGGCAAATTCAAAGTCCATTAAGTTCAAAGCGGCGCCTGAATCCACAAATGCCATGACAGAAAATGACGACAATGAGCAGATCAAGGTCACAGATAACAGAAATTTAGGTTGTACAGTTCCGATGGTAACCGAACTAGCGATTCTCTTTGTACGCTTTGGGCAGACTGAAATGACATGAGAAGCATCGCCACAATAAAAACACAACCTATTCTGACGTCTGAATCCTTGTTGTTCCGTTCTAGACAGAATCCTATCACACTGCATAGGCTCAGGCATCTGCTCTGAGGACAACGCCACAGCGCGCACAGTTCTGCGCTCCCGCAAGCGCCGATCGATCTGAATGGCCAGAGACATAGAATCACTCAGACCAACAGGCGTGGGAAACCCCACCATAACATCTTTAACAGATTCAGAAAGACCCTTTCTGAAAATTGCTGCCAAAGCATCCTCATTCCATTTAGTCAGCACAGACCACTTTCTAAATTTCTGACAATACAATTCTGCCGCTTCTTGACCCTGAGACAGGGCCAACAAGGTCTTCTCCGCTTGATCCACAGAATTTGGTTCATCATATAATAATCCTAGAGCCTGAAAAAAGGCATCTACATTAAGCAAGGCCGGATTCCCAGATTCCAGGGAAAATGCCCAATCCTGAGGGTCGCCACGCAGCAGGGAGATGACAATTTTAATCTGCTGAATGAGATCACCAGAGGAACGAGGCTTCAGAGCAAAAAACAGTTTACAGTTGTTTTTAAAACTCAAAAATTTGGACCTGTCCCCAAAAAACAAATCAGGAGTAGGAATCCTAGGCTCTAAAAGCGGAGTCTGAGCAATATAATCAGAAATACCCTGTACCCTAGCAGCAAGCTGGTCTACACGAGAAACTAATCCCTGAACATCCATGCTAGCACAAGACTCCTCAGTCACCCAGAGGAAAAGAGGGAAGAAAAGACAAAGCAGGCTACAGAAAAAAAAATGGCTCTTTCTTCCCTTCTTCTGAGATGCATTTAACTCATTGTTGGCCAGTTGTACTGTTATGATCTGGTAACCTTGGAGCCGCATGAGAGACTTTCTCAGGAGTAAGTGGTACCTGTACTGACCGCAAACCCTAAACTAACACCGCAACTAGAAGTAGCCGTGGGATGTACCTAACACATCCTAGACATCTCGACACAGCCGGAGGACTAAATACCCCTATAGATGGAACTGGGAATTCTATCTTGCCTCAGAGCAGAACCCCAAAGGATAGGCAGCCCCCCACAAATATTGACTGTGAGTATAAGAGGAAAGACACACGCAGGCAGAAAAACAGGATTTAGCAAAAGAGGCATTTCTAGCTAAATAGAAAAGGATAGGACAGAATTCTAAGCGGTCAGTATTAAAATCCTAAAAATATCCACAGCAGATAATACAAATATTCCACATCTAACTAAAGACATAGAAAGTATATCTGCATCTCCTGAGAATCCAGCATGACTGAAAAATCCAAACAAAGTCTAAGCTGGACAAAAACACAATAAATTGCACTGAATTGCAAAGCACACTGCATGTGTGCACAGAGACCAAAAAACCAGACACTTATCTTAGTTGAATTGGCAGCAGGGCATGAGGAGCCAGAGAGAGAAGCAATCCCTCCAAGTACAATGGACAACTGGCACAGACTCCTGGATCCTGCACACCTAAATACCTAATAGAGCTGCAATCAGCAGAAACACCTGCCCGGATTACAACCCCAAGACAACTGCACTACCACCAACAACCACCGGAGGGAGCCCAAGAGCAGAATTCACAACAGTCTCCAGACTCTGTCACGTGTGCTCAGTGTGAACCTGCTTTCATCTGTGAAGAGCGCAGGGTGCCAGTGGTGAATTTGCCAATCCTGGTGTTCTGTGGCAAATGCCAAGTGTCCTGCACGGTGTTGGGCTGTGAGCACAACCCCCTTTTGTGGACGTCGGGCACTCAGACCATACTCATGGAGTCGGTTTCTAACCATTTGTGCAGACACATGCACATTTGTGGCCTGTTGGAGGTCATTTTGCAGGTCTCTGGCAGTGCTCCTCCTTGCACAAATGTAGAGGTAGCGGTCCTGCTTCTGGGTTGTTGCCCTCCTATGGTCCCCTCCACATCTCCTGGTGTAGTGGCCTGTCTCCTGGTAGCCCCTCCAGCCTCTGGACACTACGCTGACAGACACAGCAAACCTTCTTGCCACAGCTTGCATTGATGTGCCATCCTGGATGAGCTGCACTTCCTGAGCCACTTGTGTGGGTTGTAGAGTCCGTCTCATGCTACCACGAGTGTGAAAGCACAACCAACATTCAAAAGTGACCAAAACATCAGCCAGAAAGCATTGGTTCTGAGATGTGGTCTGTGGTCCCCACCTGCAGAACCACTCCTGTATTGAGTGTGTCTTGATAATTGCCAATAATTTCCATCTGTTGTCTTTTCCATTTGCACAACAGCATGTGAAATTGATTGTCAATCAGTGTTGCTTCCTAAGTGGACAGTTTGACTTCACAGAAGTTTGATTTACTTGGTTAGATTCTGTTGTTTAAGTGATGTGTTCCCTTTATTTTTTTGAGCAGTGTTGTTTTCATACCCTGTGAACTTTTCCACATTTTGCCATGTTACACCCACAAACACAAATGTATTTTATGTGATGCTAACACAAAGTAGCAAGTATTTGTGACACGTAAAGGAAATGATACAGGGTTTTCTGAAAATTGTGAGGTGCATTTATATTCAGGCCCCTGTAGTCTGATACCCCTACATAAAATTCTGAGTGACCAATTGTCTCCAGAAGTCACAAAATTAGTAGATTGCGTCCAACTGTGCAAAACTTTTTCTCAGTAATACTACAGCTGTTCTCTGGAGGCCTCAGAGGTTTGAGAACATTAGGGATTAACCCCTTCCCGACCATATGCGTCATGGTGGGATTGCGTTCCTGCGGGTCGGGTGACCGGGTCACTGAAAGGACACCCGACCCGCAGGTACAGGAGGACTTGTACTTCACCCCGAGGGTGGGGGGGTGGCTTTGCCCCCCTGTGGCTACGATCGCTGATTGGCTGTTGAAAGTGAAACAGCCAATCAGAGCAATTGTAATATTTTACCAATGAAACTTGGTGAAATATTACAATCCAGCGATGGCCAATGCTGCAATATCATCGGCCATGGCTGGAGCCCACGATCCTGCCCCCGCCACCGACTGACAAAGGGGATCTGCTGCCGCCGTCAGTCTTTCCTGTCCTCCTCTTTCCTCCGTCCTGTCCTCTGCTCCCCCCGCGGTCCGATCCCACCCGAATCCCGCTGGTGGTCCGTCTTCCCCCATGGGCGCCGCCTCTCCCGGCAGATTCATTCATTCATTCCAGGTACATTTTGATCACTGTGATAGACACTGTGATAAGTTCCCTGGGGGGACTAGTTTAAAAAATGGGGTCACTAGTGCGGGAGCCCAATGTTTAGGCACACAGGGGCTCTCCATACGCTAACGATTGGAGCTAATTTTCTATTCAAAAAGTCAAATGATACTCCTCCCCTTCCGAGCTCTGCCGTGTTGTAAAAATGAGAAATCGCTGGTCAACTTTTAACCCTTATAACTTCCTAACAAAAAAAAATGTTGTTTCCAAAATTGTGCTGATGTAAAGTAGACATGTGGGAAATGTTATTTATTAACTATTTTGTGTCACATAACTCTCTGGTTTAACAGAATAAAAATTAAAAATTTGAAAATTGCGAAATTTTCAAAATTTTGGCCAAATTTCCGATTTTTTCACAAATAACTGCAAAAATTATTGATCTAAATTTACCACTAACATGAAGCCCAATATGTCACGAAAAAATTATCTCACAATCGCTACGATCCGTTGAAGCGTTCCTGAGTTATTACCTCATAAAGGGACACTGGTCAGAATTGCAAAAAATGGCCAGGTCATTAAGGTCAAAATAGGCTGGGTCGTGACAGCATCATGTAAACCAAGGAGCCCACCAGACAGGTCAGGGATAAATAGTAACCCAAAGAATGAAATTGGACACAGGAACGTATCAAATAAATATTTATAATTAGAGCAATTCATAAAAACATAAAACAATACAAGTAAAAGGCAAAAAAAAAAATTTATAAAAAGGGGGAAGGAGAAAAGCGACATCTAAGTGCTAATAATTGTTAGCAGCAATTTTCTGGATTGACAGATCTCCATGTCTCACAGTAATGATGGACGATGGTTTCTCTTCGCTTCAGTGGTTCTTACCATATTCGGGCTTAGAACAGTTGTGGAATCGGCTCATCGCTGTGGACCAACACTGCCTCTGCACATCACACCTGATGGTCGCACTTTATGGTGGCCAGCGATTCCACCTATAAACTCTTGACGAGACAACTGTCCATCAACAAATGTGTGACAACCTGATGAAGCGGTCATCAGAGTAATAGGGGGGTAAATGAGGAATCTGAAGTGTAACATGTATTTGCTCTCCTTCCATCTGGATTCTACTTGCCCATTATTTTGGTAGGCCTTGGCCCAGGAGTGGTAAGTCCAAGAGCATGTGTTCCCATCTACAGGGGTTGACGGCAGATGGGCAAACACATTTTGATCAGACTGTACGACAAGACCCTCAAGTCTTTAAGTATAGGATAAAGTATATAGCAGTATACAGTATATAGCTGTAGGTTTGGCTATAGATAGGTGTATGTTCAGAATGTGGAGGTGTATGCAGAGTATACAGGGCTCTATATCCTGTATATACACTGTGCTTCTCGCTGGTGATCCGCAGTCATAGGGTCACCCTACGGACAATTCTCCATAGTTATCGTAGAGAGTGAGGGTTTTCCTCCTGTGTGATGGCGAAGGACGATGATATTCCTCACGTAGATGCAGATCCACCAGTGTCCGGCACGCAGGAGAGCAGCGGTGACGGACCCTCGCCCCGATACCACCACTCACTGGCACATTATAGGTCGCATAGTATAACAGTCCTCCTTATGTGTCGCCGTAATATTTCGCCATCTCACATGTGATGGATGGGACCTGCTGACAAAGATAAGCCGCCGTCTGTATCGCTTTAAGGAGACGATCCCGAATACCAGGAGACGGAGCTGTCAGTGTGTGGTATCACATCGCCAGCTGTGCCAGCCTGATCACTACCAGCTCCTGCTGCTCCTACACGCCGCCTTGCGCCTCAGGTGTCTGCACAAATGACCTTCCCTGCAGAGCCGCCGGTGCCCTCCGGGATGTGGGTCACCGTGTACAGATGTGACATATTCCATCTTACCTGCCCACGTGCAGCTTCTCAGAGCTAACGAGCAAAGATCCCGCTGCACCTTACAGAAAGCCGTCCACGCCGATACTGAGCTCCACACCAGCCCTAAGGGACGCCCTGAACACTGTGGCATATATGTACAGCGTATTAATGTCTATGGGAGGGGGCTGTGATCCAACTCTATAGAAGGTCCGCACAACTGTGTGCCACATGTGTACACTAACCTACCCCGAGCGGGGGCTGCAGGCACCTATGAGACTGTCAAATTCAGGCCGGAGACACAGAGCCGCTCCGAGCATTACCGTCCATACTCGGACAGCAAAATACACGTGTGTGAAACCAGTTTTATCAGAACAATGCTTCTTTCCCCACATATCAGCCACTTCTCTTCCCCAACTGTCCTCTGAACACATTATTTACTCTGAAAAACTGCTAAAATCCATCTTAATCCAGACAAGTTGGACATCTCACTGAGGGATCAGATTTCAGCTACCTATTGGAATTGACGGCGAGGGGAGTAGCAAAGTGAGACACTGCAAATTTGTTTTATATTCCTGTGCGCTGGTTTCACAGCTACACTGATCAGTAATTACCGTATGTATAATGTCCTCCATATTGCTGCATTCTAGTGTTTTATCTCAGCCCAGTGCTGAATTCACAGCTACACTGACCAGTAATGATGTATAATGTCTTACATATTGCTGCATTCTAGTAAGCTTTTTATCTCAGTCTAGTGGTGGATTCACTCCTACAATGATCAGTAATGCTGAATAATGTCCTGCATACTGCTGCATTCTAGTGTTTTATCTCAGCCCAGTGCTGGATTCATAGCTACACTGCTCAGTAATCTACTATATAATTGTCTAAGGGTCACTTCCGTCTTTCTGTCTGTCACGTATATTCATTGGTCGCGGCCTCGGTCTGTCATGGAAATACAAGTCGCCGATTGGTCGTGGCAAAACGCCCACGACCATTGCCACGACCAATCAGTGACGGCCATAGTCTGGCAGCGAAATGGCCGCTGCTTTACTGCCCTGCAGTCAGCGCTGAGTGCTCACACAGGGTTAATGCCAGCGTTAACAGACCGCGGTGTAGCCCACTCCGTTAACGCAGCTATTAACCCTGTGTGACCAACTTTTTACTATTGATGCTGCGTATGCAGCATCAATAGTAAAATGGATCTAATGTTACAAATAATAATAATAATAATAAAAAAAAGGTTATTCTCACCTTCCGACATCGCGCCGTCCTCGGCAGTGCAAGCAGCAGGTTCCGGTGCCAAGGATGCTATGCGAGAAGGACCTGCCATGACGTCATGGTCACGTGACCGCGACGTCATCACAGGTCCTGCGCTCATACCAACCCTGGGACCGGAAGCAGCCACGTGCACCGCACACAGGCGCCAGGACTTCAAGGGGCCTTCGGAAGGTGAGTATATGTTTATTTTTTACTTTAAGTCGTTTTTAACCACACATATAGTGCCCACATTGCTATATACTACGTGGGCTGTTACATACTGCGTGGGCTCTGTTATATACTACATCTCTGTGCTATATACTATGTAGCTGGGCAGTATACAACGTGACTGTGCAATATACTACGTGGATGTCCAATATACTACGTGCTCTGTGTTATATCCTACGTAGCTGTGCAATATACTATGTGGCTGTGTCGGTTCTGTTATATACTACGTCGACTGTGCAATATACTACTTGGCTCTGTTATATACTACGTGGCTTTGCAATATACTATGTAGCTATGCAATATACTACGTGCCTCTACAATATACAACGTGGCTATGTTATATACTACGTTGCTGACCAATATACTACATAGCTGTGCAATACACTACGTGACTGTGTTATATACTACATGGCTGTGCAATATACTACGTGGCTGTACAACATACTACGAGGCTATGTTATATACTACGTGGCTGACCAATATACTACATACCTGTGCAATACACTACGTGGCTATGTTATATACTAAGTGGCTCTGTTATATACTACGTAGCTATGTTATATACTATGTCGGTTGTGTTATATACTACGTCACTGTGCAAAATAGTACGTACCCTGTGCTATATACTACCTACATATTCTAGAATACCCGCCCAGAGCTGATATAATGTCCTATATGCTGCTGTTTCTAAACATCTGGAGCCAGGAAAGCAGGAATCTCTCAGTACACCTTCCCAAATACTTGTTTTTTATTTGACTTTTCTCTAATTGACAATCCTGGCTTTACAGGAGCCGATGAAGGGCAGAGATAGACGTAAAACAAGTAGATAGGAAGGTGCACTGGACTGCTGGTCATGCGCTGAATGCCTGGGCTTAGTTTGCACAGTCCTTGTGTGCTGGCTACTTCCGACAGTCCCATAGAGAGAGGATGGCGTGTAGATTGAGTATGTGCACATCTGTTCCAATCACATCTGGGCTGGAGAGGCCAGTTCTTGGGTTCCAGGGTGTCCTAACTTACTGGGTTAGGAATATCCCTTTATACAGTACCAATACAAGCCCAGTGGCATGCTCGTTGTGTGATTGTCCGCTGCACCGTGTCTGCTGCCGGTGGACTCCATAGTCCCTTGACTTCGTAGTGCAGATAGGCCGGCTCGGATCATTTGCATGTTTGGCACCGCCATCTTATAATCACACAAAGGGGGTGTGATGACTCCTGACATTCTTGTTTGCCTCCTTCATGTGGACTGGGCGTTAGACACGTTGTCCATTACTTATATTTTAAGAAAGGTGGTGCTAAAATCTACAATAAAAAACTCTTATTGTACCCCCGCCACTTCACAGTACTGCTGTCAGTGTCATCCACTTCCGCTACCAGCAGAGGGCGTCAGGTGACCACTGCAGCCAAACAGTCACTACTTATTGGCTGCTGTAGTCACCTGACAGGCCGAAGACCAACAGGCGCCATCAGTAGCTGTAAGGAGCAGCAGTGGGGTCCATTACGGGGGTACATCAGTTTCAGCACCCTCATGGGCCCATGGTTAGTAGTAGATAACCCCTTAAACCCGAGGTGTCTTCACCTCAGTCAGTATTATAAGCATTTGTTAGGTGTCGGACCGCGTTACCCCACATTTGCCGTGGTCACATGATGAGCGCGGGGGTCTCAGCACTCTACAGAGACACCACAATGTATTTATTGAGAGTGACATAGCGCTGCATCAAACAGAGACAGTTCTCATAGCAGCGAGACGCGTCCTCCTCCTCCGCGTGGCCATCCATGTCCTCCATGCTGAAGAAACGTCCTCCTGTTCCGGCTACAAACACTTCCCTACTCCTAGAAGCTTTCTGCTGGAAAATGTCAATGGATTAGATTCAGGTTTGTGGCTTCTCCTCCCGGTTAGTTGTGTTACTTCCTTTCTCCACCACAACATCGCATGATCTATGAAGACCCCCATCTCTTCTAGCCTCATCGCCCCCCCACTAGTCTAACAGAACAAACCCCAGCCCCCTCCCCCAGCCCAGCCCCCGGCTCACAGACTGACGCTCCTGTTATGTCTGAACAGCCCTGCGCTAGCTCTGCCCCCTCCTCGCTCCCGGCCGCTGCTGCTGTCGACCTCCTCGGGATCGGTGTCCCTCCCGTCCAAGCTGGTCACGTCGCTCAAACCTCTCAAGTGCTCCACAGAGTCGCTTTTCTGCAGATCGGACGCGATGGTCTGCAGGCTGAGGAGGGAGACAGTGTCTGCCGGCGGGCCCATTTCCCCTTCTATAATAGAGGTGGGGGCTTCGGCTCCGAGAGGTGGGGCCCGAAGTGTTAATAGGGGTCCGTGTGTGCGTCGGGCATGGATCTCCTCACTGATCAGCTCCAAATTACGCAGAGTCCCGGAATATCGCAGCTTTGCCTGAGACACCTTGACTTCCAGAGACGTGACCCGAGCCTTGTGCTCCTGCAAGACAATGGTAAAGATCGGGGTAAAGGGGTATCCCACCTGCAAAATGTATAAGCACTGGACAGGTGACCGTTAGATCTATGGGGGTCCCATGGCTAGGACCGCCACTAATCACCAGAATGAGGGGCTGAATGTACAGAGGCTCCATTCACCCAGAGAAGAGCTGGGAATGGTGGGGGTCTTACTGGCCGGACCCCGATTCAATGCTTATGGAGGTGATCATTTATGGCATACCCCTGCAACAATAAGGTAAGTATCCAGCCCTGACCTCGTCCTGCTCATACAGCTGCGGCCTGTGATATCGCAGGAGCCATCAATATCATATGTACTCCCATTTTCTATAGCGCTAGGACATACGCTGGGGGTCCGAGTTCTGAACACTCCCCCCCCCCACATCGATCCTGAACATGAAGCGTTGCTCCCCCTTCTGAATAGCACAGGAGCAGCTATGCAAACAGCGAAGGACACAAAACCTCAGACGACCCGGCACTCGCCACAAATATAATTATTTTTAACTGGTGTAAATGCCGCTATTCTCCTGAATCCGGCGTTGTCTTTCTTTTTTTCCTGCGCCTTTCTGATCCTGAGATATGGCCTCCTATTCCCTGTAGGTAAATCTAGCTTTGTTACTAAGTGGGTGTGGTCATCAACTGGTAAATGGGCTCTTTTAAACAGACCACTCCCACTTGTCTAAAAAGAATATACAGGGAAAGAAGAGGCCGTATCTCAGGAACGGAGAGGAGCAGGAAGAAAAGAAGCACAGCGCCGGATTCAGGAGAACAGCGGCGTTTACACCAGGTAGAAACATTTTATAGCAAGTGCCAGGTCCGCTATAAACTAACGCTGTGTCCCCTTTTCATTTTCAGGATCTCTGGGAGTCGGCCCCCAATGATCATAAAGTGCAAGCGTAGCCTATATATAATGGAAATGACCCTGTGTCTGTAGTCAGTTCAGCTTCTGAATAAAGAACGGTCACTGACAGCAAGCAGGGATCCTAGCACCAGCGTTATATCAGAAAGATGCAGAGGTTTTCCTACTGCAGCACTGGAGCTCCGATAACACAAGACTGGAGCAGCCCTTTAATAACGGTATAAGATAACGAGGCCTGGTACCGCTCTGGGAACAGACGACACGGCAGAGACGTGATCGGCCCCGGAGGTATAATGCTCTGTGGTTATGGGGGCGAGGCGCATCCTCACCGCCAGCCGTACAAACCCACGAGCCCGCGCCGATCCGCTCTACTTATCTGCCTCCTCTGTGCCGGAGCCCGTACACTTAAGACTGGGGGAGGGGCAGGATCATAGGAAAACAGAAACGTGCTGCCGACCCCAGCCGGTGTGCAGAAGTGAGGCTAGCCTGCAGATTTAGGGTCATACTTTATGAGCGAGTGGGATGTTGGCGCTGCGCTGTGTCCACAACCTTACTATAGACCCACTTCATCTCATGAGGCACCAAGTGAGACGCTGCAGCTGCATACCCCTCCTCCCTCTCTATATCTGTTTTTCTACTAGATGGATTTTCCATGATTAATTTTTTGCCCTGTGGGGGTAACTCTCGCTTGCCCAGACCTCCAAGAAGTGCTTGATGTCAACAAATGGAGATTGGTGAGAATAATATCAGTCCTGATTACATGCAGCGGCATGGCTCGTTACTAGAGAGCGTTCTGATACACTGTAACAAACCATGCAGCTGCAGCAGCATCACACTCAGAAAACGCCGCCCTTTTTATTTCTTTTTAGGAGACATCACTCACCTCTAACACAGTATTAAACTGCGCCTTCAGCTCAAAGTATGGACGACTCTTGATGATGACGCGTTTCAAGCTTTTCTGCAACGTCTGAACTTTGGCTTCAGCTTCGTGACACTGACGCGTGACCCTCTGGTGCTCGTATTCACTGCGCAGCCGCTCCTCTTCGGCCTCGTTCACCTGTTACCAGAGGACAATAGGTAAGAGGAAAAATGGGAAGTCGACAATCTACAACGCTAACAAAATTCAGATTTGGTGGCTCAGCCTTTGGGTACGACGATCCCCAAGTTGTGGCCCAAAGCAAGAGATCCCCCATCCTGTTATATGGCACAGCCGAATCCAGGCCAGCAATCACATGCCGTGTAAGCAACACTGCCAACCATGGCTACCCCGGCCACATATCACAACGCTGCGCACGAACACCGTGCAACAAGTGTGATGTACACAGCAAAAATAACTTCACTTTGTATCCGTTTTTCTGGAGAGATTAAGGTCACTCTGTTCATTTATCTTTTGCTTCCTACTCTTCAGACCCATCTTCTCTGAGATTCCTGCTTGTGGGGCTGCACGCTCATAACTCAGTGGGCTTTTCCCATGAGAATCCAGGGTCAGTGATAAGTTAGTGTTCCCTCTGGAGCTGCAGGATCAGATATCAGTGGATGTTTCCTGTGGAGCTGCAGGCTCAGATATCAGTGGATGTTTCCTGTGGAGCCGCAGGCTCAGAGATCAATGGGTGTTTCCTTTGGAGTTGAAGGCGCAGAGATCAGTGGGTTTTCCCTATGGAGCTGCAGGATTAGAGATCAGTGGGTTTTCCCTATGGAGCTGCAGGATTAGAGATCAGTGGGTTTTCCCTATGGAGCTGCAGGACTAGAGATCAGTGGGTTTTCCCTATGGAGCTGCAGGCTTAGAGATCAGTGGGTTTTCCCTATGGAGCTGCAGGATTAGAGATCAGTGGGTTTTTCCTATGGAGCTGCAGGATTAGAGACCAGTGGGTTTTCCCTATGGAGCTGCAGGCTTAGAGACCAGTGGGTTTTCCTTATGAAGCTGCAGGATTAGAGATCAGTGGGTTTTTCCTATGGAGCTGCAGGATTAGAGACCAGTGGGTTTTCCCTATGGAGCTGCAGGCTTAGAGACCAGTGGGTTTTCCTTATGAAGCTGCAGGATTAGAGATCAGTGGGTTTTCCCTATGGAGCTGCAGGATTAGAGATCAGTGGGTGTTTCCTATGGAGCTGCAGGATTAGAGACCAGTGGGTTTTCCCTATGGAGCTGCAGGCTTAGAGATCAGTGGGTTTTCCTTATGAAGCTGCAGGATTAGAGATCAGTGGGTTTTCCCTATGGAGCTGCAGGCTTAGAGACCAGTGGGTTTTCCCTATGGAGCTGCAGGATTAGAGATCAGTGGGTTTTTCCTATGGAGCTGCAGACTTAGAGATCAGTGGGTTTTCCCTATGGAGCTGCAGGCTTAGAGACCAGTGGGTTTTTCCTATGGAGCTGCAGGATTAGAGACCAGTGGGTTTTCCCTATGGAGCTGCAGGGTTAGAGAGCAGTGGGTTTTCCTATGGAGCTGCAGGCTTAGAGATCAGTGGGTTTTCCCTGAGTACACTCTCCCTCAGAGCACCAGCAATCACTACCAGCATCTCCTATTTAGCCTCCCAAGCCGCATAATCAACACTGCTCAGGAACATGGTACAACATGATATTAAAGTATTATGTATACATCTGTCAGGAAAAAAAAAATTTTTTGCTTTGTATTTATGTGCCTGGATAGGTAAAGGTAGCTCTTGGATTTCTGTTGTGCTTTCTATTTATAACACTCATTTTCTGTGAGATTCCCTTATGCATGTGGCTCAGTGGGCTGCAGGCTCAGAGTTCAGTGGGAATTCCCTATAGATTGGTAGGCTTAGAGCTCAGTGAGTGTTCATTGAGGGACCACAGCTCAGTTGGCGTCACCCGAAGAGCTGCAGGTTGAGAGCTTAGTGGGCGTCACCTGAGGAGCCACAGGCTGAGAGCTCAGTGGGCATCACCCCAGGAGCTGCAAACTGAGCACTCAGTTGGCATCACCTAAGAGCTACAGGTTGAGAGCGAAGTGGGCGTCACCTGAGGAGCTTCAAGCTGAGAGCTCAGTGGGCATCACCTGAGGAGTTGCAAACTGAGCGCTCAGTTGGCATCACCTAAAGAGTTGCAGGCTGAGACCTCAGTGGGCTTCACCTGAGGAGTTGCAAAGGAGAGCTCAGTGGGCATCACCTAAAGAGCTGCAGGCTGAGAGCTCAGTGGGCATCACCTGTAGAGAGGAAGGCTGAGAGGTCTATGGGCATGCCTGTGTAGTTGTAGGCTGAAAGGATGATCTTTGTGGAAATGCAGACAGAACCCAATGGGGATCCACTGTGGAGCTGCAGGCCCAGAATCTGCTGGGCAATCTATGTAAAGCTGCAGGACCAAAGAACCGATGGCTTTACCCATGGGGTGCACACTCAGTTCTTAGTGGCGATCCAGTGGTTGTTCCTCACAGACAAGGCTTGGTGTACAGAAGTCTACATAAAAGTTGTATACACAGAACATTAGAATACAGTTAATATAAACTATTAAATAAGTTGTTTCATTAGTAGCAAAGCTTACCATAACCTATAAGGGACCTTAGATGAGCGCGATCACCGCAGAATTCACTCTTAAAGTAAAATTTGATCTGAATTCCATTACGTACAAAAAGTAGGTAGAAATCACATAACCCTGGTGCGCCCTCCCCCGCTCTGACCTTGCAGGTTGCGTGGTTCAGCATTTCCTGCCATGTCGGGTCCAGCCTGTTCTTGTCGGCAGTGACTCCTTGCTCGGCCACAAACACCATCTCGCGGGCCGCGGCGTGCATGCTGACCGCCCTCTCGTACCGCAGAGCTGCGCTGTGCGTGTCCTGCTGAGCCTGAGACCAAAAATAAGTCAATGTTCAGTTATTCTCCAGTTTCTGGCCCTTTAACTTTCCACATTACTAGAAAAAAGTGGCGGATTGGGTGACTTTCCACATAAATATAACAGTATTTTATAATAAGTCGTGCTGAAAGCCCACATCGCTTCGTATAATTGAATGCACTCTATTGCTTTCTGTTAGCAGTCAGCGCAGTGTATATATACACGTGCATGGGGAGGACAGTTCTGGGAACCATGAATATTTAATTTCTCCTTCCGGTTAGCAGCTCAGAGTATAAACCTGCCGCTGACCGTCCTCTCCCCTGGAGCAGAGGGGACGCTACCTCCTTGGCAAGTCTCCGGGCTTCATAGTACGGTCTGGCTTTTTCGATGCAGGCTCCAAGCTGAGTAGCCAAAGAGTTCAGGCGCCGGGCAGACTCGGTCAGTATTCGGCGGTAGGCAGTGCGGGCATCCTGCAGGGGGCAGCGTGCAAAAAGTCAGTGCTCTGCATGCCGACGCCGGGATACAGAAGGGTGGATGGCGGAAAGCGGCACTTACATCCAACTGCAGCTCCAGCTGGTTAATCTCCTCGCTCGCCTGGTTCAGACGCTCTAATTCTTCCTGAGGAACAAGACGAAAAATCAGCAGAGGAGACAGAGACCGAGGGGAAGGGGGAGCGTCAGAGCTATGGCAAAAATGACGACTGTCACAGCTGCACACGAGGGAGCAGACGGGGCAATGCGTCACCTGTGCTGGGGGCCCCTAGGTAGTGGGGACCCAACAGATCAGATAAGGCATCTCTCCGACATACACCATCAATAGGCTGGGAGAGGATTGGGCAGCCAGGAGCCAAATATTAGGGCCGGGAATCAGTTCCCAATACCCGACCCCAACCCTCCGAGGGTGGAGCAATACCCACTATCTATCCGTATGTTTCGTGTCTGACACCCGTACACCCAAACTACAGCAGCGTCCGCGCGCAGGAGCGGTCACTGATTATCGTCCTTCCCATCATCTTCCTCCAGCAAATGCCGACTACGAGGATAACCAAGGAGATTATACAGGAGCCGATTATATGACTTTAATGTTGATGGCACCAGTGCCCATTGCTCTGGGCATCACTGGGTCCCAGTAATCAGACATGGGTGAGGATTCCTTTAATATTCTGCACCCCTTTTATGGGACCATTGGGAAGTAAATATACCTGTATCCTGGGGTCCAGCTCCTCCTCCACTTCTCCCTCTTCTTTCTTCCCCTCCCTGGTGCTGCTGGTGGCTTTCTTGATGTCGGCCTCTCCATGTCCGGGCAGCTCCACATGGATGCTTCTCTCCCCCTCAGCTCCAGGCGTGGGCAGCCTCTCCCCACTGGGGGGTCCTTGTGTGACCTCCATAACGGGCAGCTCAGCCGTGCATGGTACCGCGACAACTGCAAAACAGGAAAGTAGGAAAGGTACCAAGCTGGTGGGGTGTAACCAAAACTGTGTAATAGTGGACATCTCCAACCATCACCACCCCAACATCTACATGGATCCCTCGCTCCTCCACAGATCCAACGCACTGGTTATTATATACGCACCAGTACAGGCGGCTCCTAGTGACCCCCCTCCCCCACTGTATACAGATGTCCTCCAGTACAGGCGGCTCCTAGTGACCCCCTCCCCCACTGTATACAGATGTCCTCCAGTACAGTCGGCTCCTAGCGATCCTCTCCCCCACTGCATACAGATGTTCTCCAGTACAGTCGGCTCCTAGTGATCCCCTCCCTCACTGTATACAGCTGTCCTCCAGTACAGTCGGCTCCTAGTGATCCCTTCCCTCAATGTATACAGCTGTCCTCCAGTACAGTCGGCTCCTAGTGATCCCCTCCCCCACTGTATACAGATGTCCTCCAGTACAGGCGGCTCCTAGTGACCCCCTCCCCCACTGTATACAGATGTTGTCCAGTACAGGCAGCTCCTAGTGACCCCCTCCCCCATTGTATACGGATATCCTCCAGTACAGGCAGCTCCTAGTGACCCCCATTGTATACAGATGTCCTCCAGTACAGGCGGGTCCTAGTGACCTCCTCCCCCACTGTATACGGATGTCCTACAGTACAGGCGGCTCCTAGTGACTTCCTCCCCCATTGTATATGGATGTCCTCCAGTACAGGCGGCTCCTAGTGACCCCCTCCCCCATTGTATACGGATGTCATCCAGTACAGGCAGCTCCTAGTGACCCCCTTCCCCATTGTATACGGATGTCATCCAGTACAGGCAGCTCCTAGTGACCCCCTTCCCCATTGTATACAGATGTTGTCCAGTACAGGCAGCTCCTAGTGACCCCCTCCCCCATTGTATACGGATGTCCTCCAGTACAGGCGGCTCCTAGTGACCCCCTCCCCCATTGTATACGGATGTCCTCCACTACAGGTGGCTGCTAGTGACCCCCTCCCCCATTGTATACAGATGTCCTCCAGTACAGGCGACTCCTACTGATCCCCTCCCCCATTGTATACAGATGTCCTCCAGTACAGGCGGCTCCTAGTGACCCCCTCAACCATTGTATACGGATGTCCTCCAGTACAGGCGGTTCCTAGTGACCCCCACTGTATACAGATGTCCTCCAGTACAGGCGGCTCCTAGTGACCTCCTCCCCCACTGTATACGGATGTCTTCCAGTACAGGCGGCTCCTAGTGACCCCCTCAACCATTGTATACGGATGTCCTCCAGTACAGGCGGTTCCTAGTGACCCCCACTGTATACAGATGTCCTCCAGTATAGGCAGCTCCTAGTGACCCCCTCCCCCATTGTATACGGATGTCCTCCAGTACAGGCAACTCCTAGTGACCTCCTCCCCCATTGTATACGGATGTCTTCCAGTACAGGCGGCTGCTAGTGACCCCCCTCCCCCCACTGTATACAGATGTCCTCCAGTACAGGCGGCTCCTAGTGATCCCCTCCCTCATTGTATACGGATGTCCTCCAGTACAGGCAACTCCTAGTGACCTCCTCCCCCATTGTATACGGATGTCTTCCAGTACAGGCGGCTCCTAGTGACCCCCCTCCCCCATTGTATACGGATGGCCTCCAGTACAGGCGGCTCCTACTGAACCCCTCCCCCACTGTATATGGATGTCCTCCAGTAAAGGCGGCTCCTAGTGACCCCCTCTACCATTGTATACGGATGTCCTCCAGTACAGGCGACTCTTAGTGACCCCCTCACCCACTGTATACAGATGTCCTCCAGTACAGGCGACTCCTAGTGATTCCCTCCCTCATTGTATACGGATGTCCTCCAGTAAGGTGGCTCCTAGTGACCCCCTCACCCACTGTATACAGATGTCCTCAAGTACAGGCGGCTCCTAGTGATCCCCTCCCTCATTGTATACGGATGTCTTCCAGTACAGACGGCTCCTAGTGACCCCCCTCCCCCACTGTATACGGAGGTCCTCCAGTACAGGCGACTCTTAGTGACCCCCTCACCCACCGTATACAGATGTCCTCCAGTACAGGCGGCTCCTAGTGACCCCCTCCCCCATTGTATACAGATGTCCTCCAGTACAGGCGACTCCTACTGATCCCCTCCTCCATTGTATACAGATGTCCTCCAGTACAGGCGACTCCTAGAGACCCCCTCACCCACCGTATACAGATGTCCTCCAGTACAGGCGGCTCCTAGTGACCCCCTCCCCCATTGTATACGGATGTCATCCAGTACAGGCGGCTCCTAGTGACCCCCTTCCCCATTGTATACGGATGTCTTCCAGTACAGGCGGCTCCTAGTGACCCCCTCCCCCATTGTATACGGATGTCCTCCACTACAGGTGGCTCCTAGTGACCCCCTCCCCCACTGTATACAGATGTCCTCCAGTACAGACGGCTCCTAGTGACCCCCTACCACATTGTATACAGATGTCCTCCACTACAGGCGGCTCCAAGTGACCCCCTCCCCCACTGTATACGGATATCTTCCAGTACAGGCGGCTCCTAGTGACCTCCTCCCCCACTGTATAGGGATGTCTTCCAGTACAGGCTGCTACTAGTGACCCCCTCCCCCATTGTATACAGATGTCCTCCAGTACAGGCGACTCCTACTGATCCCCTCCCCCATTGTATACAGATGTCCTCCAGTACAGGCGGCTCCTAGTGACCCCCTCCTCCATTGTATACAGATGTCCTCCAGTACAGGCGGCTCCTAGTGACCCCCTCCTCCATTGTATACAGATGTCCTCCAGTACAGGCGGCTCCTAGTGACCCCCTCCCCCATTGTATACAGATGTCCTCCAGTACAGGCGGCTCCTAGTGACCCCCTCCTCCATTGTATACAGATGTCCTCCAGTACAGGCGGCTCCTAGTGACCCCCTCCCCCACTGTATACAGATGTCCTCCAATACAGGCGACTCCTAGTGACCTCCTCCACCATTGTATACAGATGTCCTCCAGTACAGGCGGCTCCTAGTGATCCCCTCCCCCACTGTATACGGATGTCCTCCAGTACAGGCGGCTCCTAGTGATCCCCTCCCCCACTGTATACGGATGTCCAACAGTACAGGCGACTCCTAGTGTCCTAGTGACCTCCTCCACCATTGTATACGGATGTCCTCCAGTACAGGCGGTTCCTAGTGACCCCCACTGTATACAGATGTCCTCCAGTACAGGCGGCTCCTAGTGACCCCCACTGTATAAGGATGTCCTCCAGTACAGGCGGCTCCTAGTGACCCCCTCCCCCATTGTATACGGATGTCCTCCAGTACAGGCGGCTCCTAGTGACCTCCTCCCCCATTGTATACGGATGTCTTCCAGTACAGGCGGCTGCTAGTGACCTCCTCCCCCCACTGTATACAGATGTCCTCCAGTACAGGCGGCTCCTATTGACCCCCTCACCCACTGTATACAGATGTCCTCCAGTACAGGCGGCTCCTAGTGATTCCCTCCCTCATTGTATACAGATGTCCTCCACTACAGGCGGCTCCAAGTGACCCCCACTGTATACAGATGTCCTCCAGTACAGGCGGCTCCTAGTGATTCCCTCCCTCATTGTATACGGATGTCCTCCAGTACTGACGGCTCCTAGTGACCCCCCTCCCCCACTGTATACGGAGGTCCTCCAGTACAGGCGACTCCTAGTGACCCCCTCACCCACCGTATACAGATGTCCTCCAGTACAGGCGGATCCTAGTGACCCCCCTCCCCCACTGTATACGAATGTCCTCCAGTACAGGCGGCTCCTAGTGACCCCCTCCCCTACTATATACGGATGTCCTCCAGTACAAGCGGCTCCTAGTGACCCCCTCCCCTATTGTATACGGATATCCTCCAGTACAGTCGGCTCCTAGTGACCTCCTCCCCCACTGTATACGGATGTCCTACAGTAAAGGTGACTCCTAGTGACCCCCTCCCCCAGAGTTAAACATGGATTTCTCCTCTATGCACACATAAAGCCAAACACAGAAATATGTAGTTAAAGGAGAAATGCATTGTGGGAGCTCACTAATAGTTAAACTGGAACATATTGGGGCACTCCCACAATTTGCGGGGCTCTCTCCTTTGCACTCCCCACACCCCTCATCTTCATCAGGTCGTTACCATGAATGGCTTCAAATAATCATGTCGCCTTGTCAAGAGGTCATGTGAGGAAACACCAGCCGTGAGGAAGTGTCTGTGACCATCAGGTGTTTTCAGAGGCAGTGTCAGTGCACAACTCCATACAGGGCTGCGTCTATTCCACTACCGTCCTAAGCCTGACTATTGCAGGAAGCACACGGTGACCGTCCATCATTGCTGCTAGTCATGAAGGTCCATCCATTCCAGAAAATTGCTAGAACCGTGAAAGTATCCTCTAAGTGCAGTCATGACAACCATCAAGCGCTATGATTAAACTGTTGCAGAAAAGAAAGACTAAGAATGACCTCTGCTACAGAGGATAAGTTCATCAGAGTTTCCCGCATCAGACACCGCACATTGACAGCGCCTTAGATAACAGCCCTCATGAATGATGCACAAACATCAACTATCAGACACTTAACATCAGCTGTCCAGAGGAGACTGCGAGAAGCCGCTACTGAGGACAACAAACAAGAAGAGACTTGTATGGACTGAGCAACACGAGGACCGGACATCAGAGGAGCAGAATCTGCACTGGGGTCTGAGGAGCCAAAAAGGGAGATTATTTGTAGCAACCATCTTGTCTTTGTGAGATACAGAGAAGGTCAACAGATGCTTCATATGTGTCTTGTGCCCTCCTGAAGCATGGAGGGAGGTGTTATTGTGGGGGGCCCTGCTGGTGATGATGGGGGACTCTGCTGGTGATGATGGGGGACTCTGCTGGTGATGATGGGGGACTCTGCTGGTGATGATGGGGGACTCTGCTGGTGATGATGGGGGACTCTGCTGGTGATGATGGGGGACTCTGCTGGTGATGATGGGGGACTCTGCTGGTGATGATGGGGGACTCTGCTGGTGATGATGGGGGACTCTGCTGGTGATGATGGTGGGGCTCTGCTGGTGGGGCTCTGCTGGTGATGATTGTGGGGCTCTGCTGGTGATGATGGGGGGCTCTGCTCCTGATGCTGTGGATGATTTATTCCAAATTCAAGGAACTTCCCTAGTATATTGACCACGCTCTGCAGCACCCGCAATCAGATCCAGGAATCTGAGGAGTAACGTCTTCTGCACCTTCTCGCCTATTTTGCTCCTTCCTTATTTTGCTGCCTTTAGTCTGAATCTACAATGTGCACATTCCAATAAAGCCACTGTGTGAGCAGGTGCATGCACTGTACAAGTAGGTCTGGGGGGCTGCAGCATTCACTATACACAGGGGGGGGGTCTCCAGCTGTCAATATATACTAGGGGGGGGGTCTCCAGCTGTCACTATATACTAGGGGGGTCTCCAGCAGTCATTATATACTGGGGGGGCTGCAGCATTCACTATACACAGGGGGGTCTCCAGCTGTCACTGTATACTAGGGGGGGTCTCCAGCCGTCACTATACACTAGGGGGGTCTCCAGCCGTCACTATATATCCGGGGGGGTCTCCAGCCATCACTATATACTGGGGGGGGGGGTCGCCAGTCGTCACTATATACTGGGGGGGGGGGTCTCTAGCCGTCACTACATACTAGGGGGATCTCCAGCTGTCGCTATATACTAGGGGAGGGTCTCCAGCTGTCACTATATACTGGGGGAGTCTCCAGCTGTCACTATATACTAGGGGGGCTGCAGCGTTCACTATATACTAGGGGGGTCTCCAGCCATCACTATATACTAGGGGGGGTCTCCAGCTGTCACTATATACTGGGGGGGGTCTCCAGCTGTCACCATATACCAGGGGGGCTGCAGCGTTCACTATATACTAGGGGGGTCTCCAGCCATCACTATATATGTCGAGATGAGGCTACAAGTTCTTCAATACAAAAAGTGTGGTTGAAAAAGGTGCACAAGCAACCGGGATAACCGCAGCCTTGAAAAGATTGTTAAGAAAAGGCCATTCAAAAATTTGGGGGAGATTCACAAGGAGTGGACTGCTGCTGGAGTCATTGCTTCAAGAGCCACCACACACAGACGTATCCAGGACATGGGCTACAAGTGTCGCATTCCTTGTGTCAAGCCACTCATGACCAATAGACAACGCCAGAAGCGTCTTACCTGGGCCAAGGAGAACAAGAACTGAAGATCTGTGATATGGTCTTCCGGTACCTACCTACACGCAACCTCCGATCCTCTCAAGATCTCCTTCTCTACTCCCCTCTCATCTCTTCTTCCCACAACCGCATCCAAGACTTCTCCTGTGCTTCCCCCGTACTCTGGAACTCTCTACCCCAACACATCAGACTCTCGCCTACCATAGAAACCTTCAAAAAGAACCTGAAGACTCGCCTCTTCCGACAAGCCTACAGCCTGCAGTGATCCTCAACCTACTGAACCGCCACACAACCTGCTCTACCCTCTCCTAGTGTATCCTCACCCATCCCCTGCAGACTGTGAGCCCTCGCGGGCAGGGTCCTCCCTCCTTATGTACCTGTGTGCCTTGTTTTTTGCTCATGTTTAATGTATTTGTCTATATTTGCCCCGTATTCACATGTAAAGCGCCATGGAATAAATGGCACTATAAAAATGTATAATAATAATATTCTAGGGGAGGGTCTCCAGTCGTCACTATATACTAGGGGGGGGGGGGGGTCTCCAGCCGTCACTATATACTAGGGGGGGGGGGGGTCTCCAGCCATCACTATATACTAGGGGAGGGTCTCCAGCTGTCACTATATACTGGGGGGGGTCTCCAGCTGTCACTATATACTAGGGGGGGTCTCCAGCCGTCACTATATACTAGGGGGGTCTCCAGCCGTCACTACATACTAGGGGGGTCTCCAGCTGTTACTATATACTAGGGGGGTCTCCAGCTGTCACTATATACTGGGGGCGGTCTCCAGCCATCACTATATACTGGGGGCGGTCTCCAGCCATCACTATATACTGGGGGGGGGGGGGGTCTCCAGCCGTCACTATATACTGGGGGGGGGGGGCTCCAGCCGTCACTATATACTAGGGTGGGGTCTCCAACTGTCACTGTATACTAGGGGAGTAGTCTCCAGCCATCACTATATACTAGGGGGGTCTCCAGCCGTCACTATATACTAGGGGGGGGGCTCCAGCCGTCACTATATACTGGGGGGGGTCTCAAGCTGTCACTATATACTGGGGGGTCTCCAGCCGTCACTATATACTGGGGGGTCTCCAGCCGTCACTATATACTAGGGGGGGGTCTCCAGCCATCACTATATACTAATAATAATTAATAATAATAATTTTTATTTATATAGCGTCATCATATTCCGCAGCACTTTACAATTAAGCGGGACATGTACAGACAAATTCAATACAAGTTAAGACAATTTAAACAGTGACAGCAAACTTACAATCTACAAGGAAATAGGGGGACACAATAGGTGAAAAGTGCTTGTTATTTCAGGTCTGGCAATTATAATAAATAGGGATTTTCATACAAAGCTGCATGATCCAGTCATCAGCCCGAGTGTTTAAGTGCAATAGTCAAGTATCAAGTGCAGTTATGTGTATGGGGGGTGTGGAGACAGATGAATAGTAGGGGGCAGATTCAGAGTGATATTTGGAAGGAGGGAACAAAGCAGAGTTAGTTTACCGAGTAGTTGATGTGGTAGGCTTGTTTGAAGCGATGGGTTTTTAGAGTGCGCTTGAATAGGTCGGGGCTAGGTATCAGTCTGATCGTCTGGGGAAGTGCATTCCAGAGAGCTGGCGCAGCACGAGAGAAGTCATGGAGACGGAGGTGTGAGGTTCGGATTACAGGGGATGTTAAGGTACCGTTACACTAAACTAGATCGCTGGAGCGTCGCTGTTTAGGTCGCTGTAGAGACGTCAAACACAGCAACTCCAGAACGATGCAGGAGCGATCCAGTGACGTAACGGCGACTCACTTATCGTTCACGCTCCATGTAAAAACATTGCTGGCATTGTTGCTTTTGCTGTCAAACATGACGATACACGCCGATCTAGCGACCAAATAAAGTTCCAGACTTCTAGCTCCGACCAGCGATATCACAGCGGGATCCAGATCGCTGCTGCGTGTCAAACACAACGAGATCGCTATCCAGGACGCTGCAATGTTACAGATCGTTCTCGTTGGAAAGTTGTTTAGTGTGAAGGTACCTTTAGTCTTAGGTCGTTTGTAGAACGGAGGGCACATGTAGGGCGATAGACAGAGATGAGAGAGGAGATATAAGGCGGTGCAGAACTGTGGGTGAGAGAGATGAGTTTATACTGGACCCTGTAGCGAATGGGTAGCCAGTGTAATGACTGGCACAAGATGGAGGCATCGGTGAAGCGGCTGGACAGAAATATGACCCTGGCTGCCGCATTCAAGATGGATTGGAGAGGAGAAAGTTTGGTAAGAGGGAGACCGATCAGAAGAGAGTTGCAGTAGTCCAGACGAGAATGAATAAGAGGGACAGTAAGAGTCTTAGCAGTTTCTAATGTGAGAAAAGGTCGGATTCTGGAGATGTTTTTAAGATGCAGGTGACAAGAGCGAGTAAGTGATCGGATATAGGGAGTAAAGGAAAGTTCGGTGTCGAATATGACCCCAAGACAGCGGGCATGCTGCTTGGGAGTTATGGTTGAACCCTCCAGGGTAATTTCGATGTTGGGTAGAGTGAGGTTAGTAGAAGGGAGAAACACAAGAAGTTCTGTTTTGGAGAGATTTAGTTTCAGATAGAGGGAGGACATGATGTTAGAGACAGCAGACAGACAATCCTTGGGGGTCTCCAGCCGTCACTATATACTAGGGGTTCTCCAGCCGTCACTATATACTAGGGGGGTCTCCAGCCGTCACTATATACTAGGGGTTCTCCAGCTGTCACTATATACTAGGGGTTCTCCAGCCGTCACTATATACTAGGGGGGTCTCCAGCCGTCACTATATACTAGGGGGTCTCCAGCCGTCACTATATACTAGGGGTTCTCCAGCTGTCACTATATACTAGGGGGGTCTTTGACTATTATGGGGGTATTCTGTAGTCACAGTGTACAGGGTCTCTGGTTATTATGGGGGTCTCTGGCAGTCACTATATACTGGGGGGGTCTCCAGCAGTCACTATATACTGTGGGGTCTCTGGTTACTATGGGGGTCTCCAGCAGTCACTATATACTGTGGGGTCTCTGGTTACTATGGGGGTCTCCAGCAGTCACTATATACTGGGGGGTATCTGGTTACTATGGGGGTCTCCAGCAATCGCTGTGGACAGGGGGTCTCGGTTGCTATATATATATGGGGGTCTCTGGCTATTATGAGGGTCCTCAGTAATTAGCCCCGGCTGCGACTGTAGCACGGGAGCTGGCAATGCTAGGACTTGTAGTTCCCCGGCCCCTGCCTCACAGCTAATGCCCCCCGCAGTGACAGCCGGTCATACACCCACCTGCGCCCGCTTCTTAGGCCATCCCAGGTCAGAACCCCGCGGTGACGTCACGGAGCGGGGAATGACGTCACTATGCAGGCCGGTGCCGTGTTGTGCTTGCACCCAGTTGCCTGGGATCTAGGCGGCGTCCGGTCACCCGGAACCGGAAGTGCGACTGGGGTTCCTCCGTACGGCAAGATGGCGGAGCACCGTGTGTGAGATCCGTACAGCGGAGGCCGCGGCCCAGACACAGACCCCAGAGATGTCAGACGTGACCCCCGGGGAGAGCAAGAAAACAGCGTCAGCGCCTGTTACCATAGAAACCGCCCCCCGTCATGTTTCCTCCACCAGCTGCTGCGTCTGTGAGAACTACAACTCCTATAATGCCTCCTGTGACTCACAAAGAAGCTGTATCTAATCCTGTGATACATAAAGACGCTGTATCTAATCCTCTACCACACAAAGAAGCTGTATCTAATCCTGTGATACATAAAGACGCTGTATCTAATCCTCTACCATACAAAGAAGCTGTATCTAATTCTGTCACACATGAAGCTGTATCTAATCCTGTGATACACAAAGCTGCATCTTATCCTAGCACACATGAAGCTGCATGTAATCCTGTGTCACACAAAGAAGCTGTATCTAATCCTGCCACACATGAAGCTGTATCTAATTCTGCGGAGCTGTACCTGAGCTTAATATGTTAATTAAAAAGTAACACATTGTGAACATTTCTCGCTACCAAGATATATTGGCTCTTTCTTTGCGTCGGTGCATTTCCTGACACACACACACACACCGCCGAACCCCCCCCAACACACACACACCGCGCTGACCCCCACACCCACCCACCCACCATCGGTACAAGCATGGCCGCCACTCCATCTGCAGACAGCGACACAAAACTAATTTATTCTTTATCACATTTATTCTTTATCACATATATTTTCTTACCAATTAAATATAAAATCAGTATCCGCTCGTTATCGCTCGGAGCTACAGGCCTGGCTCCCCACATTGTTACGCGGGTGGCCTCTGCCATGTTCTCCGGCTCCCCACATTGTTACGCGGGTGGCCTCTGCCATGTTCTCCGGCTCCCACATTGTTACAGCAGTGGTCTCTGCCATGTTCTCCGGCTCCCCACAGTGTTACAGAGGTGGTCTCTGCCATGATCTCCGACTCCCCAGTGTTGCGGAGGTGGTCTCTGCTATGTTCTACGTCTCCCCACATTGTTATGGCGGTGGTCTCTGCCATGTTCGACTCCCCAGTGTTACGGAGGTGGTCTCTGCCATGTTCTCCGGCTCCTCACAGTGTTACTGAGGTGGTCTCTGCTATGTTCTACGTCTCCCCACATTGTTATGGCGGTGGTCTCTGCCATGTTCTCCGACTCCCCAGTGTTACGGAGGTGGTCTCTGCCATGTTCTCCGGCTCCCCGCAGTGTTACAGAGGTGGTCTCTGCCATGTTCTCCGGCTCTTCACAGTCTTATGGGGGTGGTCTCTGCCATGTTCTCCGGCTCTTCACAGTCTTATGGGGGTGGTCTCTGCCATGTTCTCTGGCTCTTCAGTCTTATGGGGGTGGTCTCTGCCATGTTCTCCGGCTCCCCAGTGTTACGGCGGTGGTCTCTGCCATGTTCTCCGGCTCCCCGCAGTGTTACGGAGGTGGTCTCTGCCATGTTCTCCGGCTCCCCAGTGTAATGGAGGTGGTCTCTCAGGGCAGGTGGTCTTTGCCATATGCTCCAGGGTTTGGCGCAGCTGAGCTAAGGCTGAAGTCAGAAGCCGTATCCGGACTGACTCTGGACTCCTGCCGCACATCAACAGCCTCGTACATGTAGAGAACCCTGCGACACCCCTAGGCAAAAGTCTGTACAGACTGTGAGAGACTCATGTGAACCTGGCCTTTCCCAGCGATGAGCAACCACATCAGCCAAGCTGCAGCCAATCAGTGAGTTCAGCAATGCAGCACGAGATGATGGCACGAGCCACAGCGCTCACTGATCGGCAGCTGCGCTGTCACCATGTAATCACTGCAAACAATGCCAGACACAAAGACTCTGCACTGGACGATGAGCAAGGTACAAAAGAAGAAGTCAAGAGAAGCACACAGAAAGACACGGTATAACAATCTCACAAAAAAACTCCGACAAGCATCCAGGGTTGCTGAGCGGCATTGGAAAAAACACGGCTGCTAGGCGACTTCACCGCTTTCAAACAAGCTACACTTGCCTTCAAACTAGCCCTCACTTCTGCTAAACAGACCTATTTCACTAACCTTGTATCTTCACTATCATACAACCCCAAAACAACTGTTCAGCACATTTAACTCTCTCCTCCACCCGCCCCCTCCAACTCCCCTCATCTCTTTTGAGGACTTTGCCACCTACTTCAAAAACAAGGTCGACCAAACAGGGCAAACCTTTACTGTTTCACCACCCCATATACCAGACCTCTGCCCTTCCCCAATAACCTCTCTCCAACATCACTGAAGGAGAGCTTACTCACCTCCTTTCCAAATCACACCTCACCACCTGTGCACTTGACCCCATCCCTTCCCACCTGCTCCCCAACCTCACTAACACGCTCATTCCAGCCCTAACCCATCTCTTCAACCTATCACTGTCTTCTGGTACCTTCCCCTCTGCCTTCAAACATGCCACCATCACACTCATCCTCAAAAAAAACTAACCTTGACCCAACTGCTATGCCCAGCTATCGCCCCACATCTCTGTTCCCAAATTCCTTGAGCAGCATGTCCACGCTCAACTTTCCTCCCACCTTGACAACCTTTAATCTGGCTTCCGCCCCCACCACTCCACCGAAACTGCTCTGACCAAAATTACTAATGACTTACAGCCAAAGCTATCAGACAGTTCTCCATCCTCATCATCAACCTGTCCTCTGCTTTCGACAGTTGACCACTGCCTACTGCTACAGATTCTTTCTTCCCTCGGCATCAAAGGCCTTGCCCTGTCCTGGATTGCCTCATACCTTTCCGCCCACACATTTAGCGTTTCCCACTCCCACGCTACCTCCTCATCCCGCTCTCTCTGTTGGGAATCCCTCAAGGCTCTGTCCTAGGGCCTCTACTTTTTTCCATCTATACCCTTGGCCTAGGACAACTCAAAGTCCCATGACTTCCAGAACCACCTGTATGCGAATGACTCAGATCTACCTCTCTGGCCCAGATGTCACCTCTCTGCTGTCCAGAATCCCGGAGTGTCAGCCATATCCTCCTTCTTCAACTCTCGCTTCCTAAAACTCAATGTAGACAAAACCAAAAACTCATCTTTCCCCCATCTCGCGTATCATCCCTACCTGATCTATCTATTATGGTAAACGGCATTACGCTCTCTCCCGCACCTGAAATCCGCTGCCTTGGGGTAACTCTTGATTCTGCCCTGTCCTTCAAACCACACGTCCAAACTCTTGCCACCTCCTGTCGCCTCCAACTCAAAAATATTGCCAGAATCCGTCCCTTCCTCAGCCATCAATCTACTAAAACTCTTGTGCATACCCTCATCATCTCCTGCCTCGATTACTGCAACACCCTCCTCTGTGGCCTCCCGCTAACTCCCTTGCACCACGCCAGTCTGTCCTCAACTCTGCTGCCCGCCTAATCCACCTCTCCTCCCGTTTCTCCTTTCTGCAAATATCTTCATTGGCTCCCAATTCCCCAACGAATCCAGTTCAAACTACTAACACTGATCTACAAAGCCATCCACAACCTGTCCTCTCCCTATATCCCTGAACTAACCTCCCACTATCTTCCCTCACGTAACCTTCGATCCTCCCAAGACCTCCTACTCTCCTCCACACTTATTCGTTCCTCCCACAACCGCCTCCAAAATTTCTCCTGAATAGCCCCATCCTCTGGAATTCTTTGCCGATTATCCACCACCCTCGGATCCTTAAAGGGAACCTATCACCCCGTTTTTTAAAAATTAGATAAAAATAGTGTGAAATAGGGGCAGAGCTGGGCTTTACATTAGTGCCTTTTTGGTGCCTTTACACCCCCGTTAGGCTGCCGAAATACCTTTGTGAAGTGGCCGTTTTGTCCTGTCACTCAAGTTGGTCAGGTCGGATGGGCGTGGTCACAGCGCCGTTTCTCCCCCAGATCAGGCTCATCATTACGTTGGTGGCGTAGTGGTGTGCGCATGTCCAAGGTCCCGAATCCTGCACAGGGGAGTGAAAATAGCAGCGATGTCCGTTATTTCATTGGTGGTCGGTGGGCGCGGCCATCTTGCTTTGGCCGCGCGTGCGCAGAAGCGGCGCTCTGCTGGCCGCGGCTTCAGGAAAATGGCCGCGGGCATCCGCGCGTGCGCAGATGGCTATCGCGGCGGCCATTTTCGTGAAGCAGAGTTCGCATCTCAGCTTCACGAAAATGGCCGCCGCGATAGCCATCTGCGCACGCGCGGATGCCCGCGGCCATTTTCCTGAAGCCGCGGCCAGCAGAGCGCCGCTTCTGCGCACGCGCGGCCAAAGCAAGATGGCCGCGCCCACCGACCACCAATGAAATAACGGACATCGCTGCTATTTTCACTCCCCTGTGCAGGATTCGGGACCTTGGACATGCGCACACCACTACGCAACCAACGTAATGATGAGCCTGATCTGGGGGAGAAACGGCGCTGTGACCACGCCCATCCGACCTGACCAACTTGAGTGACAGGACAAAACGGCCACTTCACAAAGGTATTTCGGCAGCCTAACGGGGGTGTAAAGGCACCGAAAAGGCACTAATGTAAAGCCCAGCTCTGCCCCTATTTCACACTATTTTTATCTAATTTTTAAAAAACGGGGTGATAGGTTCCCTTTAAGACGGAACCTGAAAACCCATCTCTTCAGGAAAGCCTACAGCCTGCAATAACCATTCTGCCGCCTCACCAACCACCTGAGCCGCTGCCATGTCACCAACCACCAGAGCTGCAGCACACCGACTTCCTGTCTCTTCCCCATTATCCCGAAGAATTAAGTCCGCAAGGACAGGGTTCTCTCCCCTCTGTACCAGTCTGTCATTGTTAATTTGTTTACTGTAAACAATATCTATAAACCTGTATGTAACCCCTTTTCACATGTACAGCACCATGGAATTAATGGTGCTATATAAATAATACAGCAGCATTAAATGTTCCTACAGATAAAGATGGCAGCAGAGATCACAGAACACCGCCAGCTGCATTACCTGCACATGGCAGAAAGACGAGACAGTCACCAGATTCCTGAGGGGGCCGGGACCAAAACCCCTTTGGTGACTGCAGGAGACCTGATGGCCACCAGTGCTGAGGGTTCAGTTTGCTGTAAGGTGGAGACTAAAAGCTAAAGATCTCCAAGTCCGAACCCCAAGGTGTCCTCCTCTACTGCCCCAAAAGCTCAAGGAATATGAGCTAAACCACAAACAAGGCGCAGAAGGTTTGGGATTGTGTGTAGCATGAAAATCAAAAGGTACTTTTTGGGCCAATTGATCAGGGGTCTGTTTGGAGGAAGAATAAAAGAACGTGAGGCCTCCAAGTGCCGCCCCGGCCGCACATCATGGAGGGGCAAGTAATACAGACACTGCAGCAGTCAGTGGCAACTTCAAATTAATTTGCAGAACCCTCGTTATATTTTGTTCAGCGATTTACATTGTTTCATTGCAAACAGCAGAATGTTTGTAACTTTTGCTGCTAATCTAAATATTAAAGAGGGGGAAAGGATCATTTTAGTTATAAGTGTACAGATGTCCACGTCCTGCGGATTCTGACCCCACATTTTGCCATTTGTTGCGTTGCTCACATCATCCCCTTTCCAAAATCACAGCAGACATTGGGGAGCCCAGTACCTATCTAGCAAAAAAGCCTACGTTAGGCTTCCCCTATGACCTGTGGGAGAGCGGTCCAAGGTGGCCATATAATCTTATGACCCCCCTGATCCTTCCACAAAGTACACAGACACGCGGTGACAGAAATATCTTTTAATTGACGTGAAGCATGAGTGGAGGACGGCGCCGAATTAACGGTTGGATTTGGCGACTCTCTCCAGTTCATCTTTCTTCTTGATGGCGTAGGAGTTGGATGAGCCCTGGAATGAGAGAACAGAGAATGGCGGTCATCCCATGTCACCCCCACATCTCACAACCCAGTCACCTGCGTTTCTGTAGATAATGGCGGCACTCACCTTGGCGGCGTTGATGAGCTCGTCGGCCACACATTCGGCGATGGTCTTAATGTTCCTGAAGGCGGCTTCGCGAGCCCCGGTACAGAGGAGCCAGATGGCCTGAAGGAAACGCAGAAATGTCAGTCACATCGACATGTAGAGACCCCACCGATACCACCCAACCTCGTACACAACAATGGACTCTGACCGAAGAGCTTTAACCCCTGCCGTGCATGTAAAGAGCCACCTGTACAGCTGAGTCCAGATCGCCGAAATAATGTTCTTGGTCAACAGCAATCATGGAAATCAGTAGTTATGCTTTTCTCTTACCAACGCAACTGTGACTTCAGGGTATCAATGGCTGCTATGGTAGCCAAGTAGCTAGGTATGCTGGGTATGTCGAATGTTAACCCTCGTACGCATGCCCATCCCTGCAGTACCTGGTTGACTCTTCGGAG
Source organism: Ranitomeya variabilis (assembly GCF_051348905.1). NCBI lineage: Eukaryota > Metazoa > Chordata > Amphibia > Anura > Dendrobatidae > Ranitomeya > Ranitomeya variabilis. The sequence continues at coordinate 383,518,752 of NC_135233.1, read as the reverse complement.
GGGGGACACGTCCACAGCCTGTCTCCTCACTGTTCCAGCTCTGCCGATACGGGTGGAGTCCTCTCTGGGACCACTGTTGATGATGGCGTTCACCAACACTTGCAGAGGGTTCTAGTAAAGAGATGATATATTAGTGTCAGTACCTGTGCGGCAGGACTCCGCTTACATCCGCAGATCACCTCATGGGCATCAGATTTATGCATCTGCATCACCCAATCCTAAGAAGATCTACTGGATCACAGCCAGACTGATGGCTCATCTACGTCAGAAGGAGATGGGAGCAAAGGCTTCAACCACATCTGTGTAACCTGGAGTTACTCTTCAGAGACGCACAGACCCTTAAGCAGCCGACATCACTTGCCGTATACCCAGGAGCCTCCATATATACCAGGGGTCTATGGAACAGACAGAAGCCTCCAAAAGGAGCTAGATGCCAAAGTGCAGATGTGAATGAGGCCCAAATTGTGCTGTTAACCAGAATATGGCCTCCTTGAATATGCAGCAGCGCAGGGACACAAGTGGCCGACACCAGAGACCGACAGGAACACTAACATTACTTCTGACCACAAGATTCCTATAAAGTAGCAGGAAAATCCTACACAGCCCCAACATTAATAGTCCAGTCTACATACATTGTTAGACACATGAAGCCCGGGGGATTGTTAGACACATGAAGCCCGGGGGTGGAGGGACCGCTTTCCCCTGGACAGTCGCACAAGCTCTGCTGCTTTATCCCAAGTCTACAGCACTTATGATAACCGGGTGCGGCGCTGAGCAATAAACCTGGTACAGAGTGGCAGGACTCCTATGGCACCAGAGGCCACTTCTAGTCATGGTCACAATCTTTTGGCCAAGGGAATGGTTTTAAAATCTGGTAACAATGGAAGTCCAAACTAATTAAAGATACCCCCCCAGTTCAGACTGGAATCACGGGTGGGAAACAGCCTGTCAGACACTTAAACATCGGAAGTTGTCCATCCCGAGCCCCTGGGGTCACAAGCAGAGGTGATTCCCCCCCATAAATGTAACATTACAGAGGAATTAATCAGAAAGCAGCAACGTGCGTAACTCTTTATGATCAGAGGAAAACCCATGAGCAAAGAAATGCCTGCAAAATACCGGCCACCAAAACCCAGCCGGGACAGCATCACCATCCCCTGCCGTACCCACATAAGCTCACGCAGGAATCTGAACATTATTGTTCCCCCCCCCGCGTTTGTATAGCACCCTATTCCCTGTTGTCAGCCAGTCCTCACCTCTCCGGTCAGCAGGTGAATGATCTCGAAGGCATGCTTCACAATCCTGACGGTCATCAGCTTCTTGCCGTTGTTCCTCCCGTGCATCATGAGGGAGTTTGTAAGCCGCTCTACAATAGGACACTGAGCCTTACGGAAACGCTTCGCAGCATAGCGCCCCGAGCTGTGAGGCAGGAACTTGGCGTATTTCTCCTTTACCGCAATGTAATCCTAAAAAACAAGGGGGACAGAGTACAGAGTGAGCAGAAAATCACCACAACCTACAGGAATAACCCTACAAATACAGGTTACCCCACTGTGATACCGGTCACAGACTCTTTATGGCCGTATATAGAGGGGATGAAAGCCCATGTCAGGTGCTGTTAGTCGCTCCATGCAGAAGCAAGAGGCGCTGAAACACCCCTTTAATTCCAGCAACTTGCTTGTCAACATTGTGGGGCGATCACAGAAGGCACACACCCTCCCCCCGACTGCAGAGACCCCACACTACTTCTAGCTGCTATTCACCTGCAGGGAGATGTCGCTGATCTGCACGTCATCTGTACTCCATTTCCCAAACAGTTTAATTTCAGGGGTCTCGGCCCCGACAGGAGCGATTTCCCAATCTGCCATTCTGTAAATAAGAAGAAAAAGGAAATGACATTTACTGAATATACAGGAACACGCAGCAGCGAAGGCGCAGAGGTGGTAAAATATCATCTAATGGCCCAGAGAGCGGCGGCTGCATCACCGATGCAGATAGCAAACAGCCGGGGAACAAGGAGGATGTAACAATGGCAGAATTAATGCACAACCAGGCTCATCTGCATGAGACTCCAACATCAGCACTGGCACATTGGATCACTACAAGCCTTATACAGACGGACCACCAATCTGAGCAGTAAAGACCACCTGACAAGGATCTAAAGATACTGAAGCCTCAGATGGTATTCTGGTGGATGGGTAAATCAGAGTCACGGCGGCCATAAGGCTGCGTCTGTGACTAAGCGCAGATTACGACACGGACTGAACACAATCCATATCTCACATGTGAACAGATCCAAACCTGCAGATTATCAGCGTCCAGTGGATTCTGCTGCAAATCTACAGTAAAGTGGATCCCCAGCTCACGGATTCAATACCTGAAGCGGCTGTAAAGAGCTGAATGCGGCCCCATAGAGCGAACGCCGCAGCGATCAGCACGTCACTGCCGCCCCATCCTAACCGGGACAATCCAGCGATCAGCATGTCACTGCCGCCCCATCCTCACAGGCACACAGCCGCGATCAGCACATCACTGCCGCCCCATCCTCACAGGGACACAGCCGCGATCAGCACGTCACTGTCGCCCCATCCTCACAGGGACACAGCAGCGATCAGCACGTCACTGCCGCCCCATCCTCACAGGCACAAAGCCGCGATCAGCACGTCACTGTCACCCCATCCTCACAGGGACGCAGCAGCGATCAGCACGTCACTGCCGCCCCATCCTCACAGGGACACAGCAGCGAACAGCACGTCACTGCCGCCCCATCCTCACAGGCACACAGCAGCGAACAGCGCATCCCTGACCCCATCCTCACAGGGACACGTGCCCAACTCAGCGGCCAGATCCCGAGTTATCTACAAGAGGATCAGGCGATAACTAAAGCCAACACTCGTGGCCTTAATGGCCGCAGGATCTTCCACCGCAGCCGATACAGGGAGTCTCCCCCTGTGCAGAGAGTAGGGTAACTCGCTCATACAGGCTGACCGGATCTGCGTGTACACGGCCGCGGAGCAACATGCACCAGAACAAGGCCGCTGGCATCCAAGCCCTCTGTAACCACCTACGGGCCCCGCTGCCTCCATGTTACCAGAAACAGTTATTAACCAATACAGAGAGATCAGGCCGCACAGCAGCTGCGCTGTCGTTACAGTGTATCAGACTGGTAGTGTGCTGGTGAAGTGGGATGGCAGTCCCCGTAATAGAGTAATGTCCAATCACCGCACACTTGATAGAGGCTTGTGAGGACTTTATTGTACAGATGTAGATGCAGGGTATCCTTTATACCGTTCAGTGAATAACATCATGAGGGTATAAACGTTGTGTTCTTGTGGTCTCACCATTTTCTCTTCCCTGCACCATTTCCTTATTCATGAATTGTGTTATTGCTGCATCTACACCTGTATAACAAAGTCCTCACTAAGATCTATGAAGAGTGTGCGGTGGCTGAACGTTACAGTGTGTCAGGCGGAGCTGCGGGCCAGGACGGATCTCAGGGCCGCACATGTGACCCCAGTGCATACAAGGTCCGTGCACACCGTGCGGCTCCGGCATGACGCGCTCTCTACAGTCCACACACTCTGCACATGTGCGGCCGCCATGGCTCCATGTATCCGCTCCCGGGGGTCTAACAGGACGGATTTTCTCACCACATGTGCCCCAACCACTCCCCGCTGTTCGCCCGGCCTTCCCCGCACACCGCCCGGCTATACCGGCCGTTACCGCCCGCTGTTCCACCCGTTACCACTCACGTGTGAAGTCGCCGAAGTCCTAACCTGTCGGCGCTCGGAGCGGAAAGAGGCCGGGGCGGGGTCTCCTGCTCAGATATACAGGGGCCCACACTTCCGCTTGGGCCTGGAACGCAGCCTCTCGCCCTCACCTCAGAAGAGTGCACGCACTGTGTAAAAGATAGGACGTTGACATGTAGACGCCACTTTTACTGAGGGCAACGTTTTAAACGTCACTTCCGGCTACCATTGCTTAAAAGGGAATGGTGTTAATTTACACATAGCGCTGAAGAGGAAGACGACATGTTAAGTGCTGGCGAAGCGGCGTGGACTGAGTCCTGACACCTGACGTAAGCCATCTTGGCCATGAATAAACTTTATTGAGATTGTGCAGCAGCAGCTGTGAACACTACTAACACGTGACTCCGTGGCGCTATAAATGCGGTGTTTGCGCGCCTGAAGTGCCAATTTTCGATTTTCGTTGAGTAAATAAGGGAGACGGTGGCCATGTGGGTCCGGAGGCTGTGCTGGTTCTGGACGGCTCCATCATTGTTAGTATTGTGTTACCGTCGCTGAGTTTCTGAAGTCCCCCATTCAGTTCTCTATATTCAGTTTATAAGTGTTTTATCTGTCACATGAGGGAAAAATATAAAAAAAAAAATTCCACAAGCGGAGTTGAGCGATTTCTGACACGTTTTCCACTTGATAAACTTGTCATTTTGAATGCCGCCATAACTCTGCCTGTGGGTGTAGGATTGGTGATCTGCGGGGGGCGCAGTGACCACCAGTGGGGCAGCACTAGATGTGACTGGTGGGCACCGACCGCTGCGGCCCAGTGGAGAATGACGTCAGCCGCGGACGTCGCCTCTGATACATGGCGACTGCCGGTGAGGTGTGGACGGGCTTGGCCTGAAGTGATGGCTGTAGAGGGCCCATCTTCTATGTACGTGACCATAGTCTGCGGATGCACCATACGTGTCTGGAGACAGCCATACTGCCCACGTTCCCCCTTGAAGAGCCAGTGTTATGTTGAGAACTGTGACATGCATTAATATTGTGTGTTGCCCAACAGTAGGGCGAGTCATAGTTAAGTTTGGGACTAGCCCAGAGTGAGAGGGGCTAAGCTGAAGGACAGAGACAGTTTCCTGTCAGAAGAGCCCAGTGTGTGTAGAAAGTAGACCTGAGATCTGATGTGAGCAGTGCTGTATGACGTGGGTGACCCTAACGAGAGGAGACGGAGGATAGTGAGGTCCTAGCAGAGCGTACAGTAGAAGAGAAGTGGTCGATCGGAGATGGGTCCTGGGTCAGGACACCTAGCAGCACGGCCTAGATGGGACAGAATACGTCAAATGAAGAGTGTCCCAGGCGGGAGGACCAGAGCGTCCGAGACCAAGGAGACAAGTACCGGCCATACTAGCAATATGGTGCCTGAGAGGGGGAAGGAGAATAGAGACTGTGGGTGGACAATGCTCCCTATTGTGAAGGGAACGTTCACCAAGTTGTGCCCCCGCTATCTTCTGTCCTTTAGTAAAAAGTTTATTGTTGAGTGGTGGACTCCCTCATCTGGTCCTGGCAAAGCCAAGTCATCTGTACCATGTGGCCTGCACGGGTGTAGTGCCCCCATAGCACAAGTCCACACGCCCAGCCAGGACCCCGCACCTTCATATAACCGGGTGGAGGAGACGAGTACCTCACCACTGTTACCGCCCAGCGCCATTTTACGTCTCCACTTTTGTTATATGGCAGTTTTTTAGCTTGTATAATAAAGGCACGATTCTCAGGTTTTTTATTTTTTTTTTTCCTCAAGACTTTCCTACACGCATTCTCTTTACATCTAGAGATGGGACAATCCATTTGCAGGGCATTGGCCAGATCTGTGACTGCTGGACAGGAGGCCGGCGCATCCTTTATCTCCCAACTCATCTGAGTAGTCATGGCTGGCACGATCATTGTAGTATGACGCACAAACAACGCTGCACCAGCCAATCTATTCAGGCGCCAGGAGATGCGCAGACCTCCTGTCCAGCGGTCACAGATTACCGTCCGGCAGACTGGAGTACGGTGAATCAATTCTCCTGTCTCTAACCCTACAGCATGTTGGATTTGCAATAAAAAAAATCATAACCCCCCCCCCCCACACACACACACACACACACCAAAAAAAATAAAAGATGGGAAATGAGTTATCTACAGACGAGCATTAAGCACGGCAATGTCAAAATGTCGCCGCTGTCAACGTGTTTCAGCTGATGTCACCTTTAACTGCTTCGGCATTCGGAAAATCTGACCATTCAGCGTTCGAGCGGCTTCTGAAGGAAAATGCTCCAAACTAGACGCTCCGAAATCAGGAGGCTGCAAAAAAACTCAAATTCTTCCAAAATGGTTCAGAAAAAGAATAATTCCCCATAAAGGAGCGATTCCTGGAGAAAGCTCAACATTTGCGATTGCCTCAAAAAATACTCTGCAGAAAGCCTTAGTCACACGTCAGTATTTTTAATACCTCTCTGACGTTACGTTTTTTTCTTTTTTTTGGGCAAGTCTTACAAAAATTGCATTGTTTTCGCTATAAAACTCAAATTGTGGTAAAAACCTTTTCAAATACCTGAAATGTTTTTTTTTGTACCCAACTTTAAAAAACCGGTTTTAGCTGCAACCAGATCCAAAAAAACAGGGGCAGCTCGAAAACACAGAAGCGGCGTGAGTTTCTCTCTGGCATGTGAATAAGGCCCCATTCTTACATCGGGGTCTTAAACGTCCGCTATGTTTTTTTTCTTGCTGATAGAACCCCCATCTATTCTAGTCTATGGGCATTTTCATGAGTTTTTGTTGCTGACAGTCAGCAAAAAAATAGTGGAGATTTTATGCCCAATTTAGACCTCAATCATTCAAGTGAAAAAAATATGCAAAAAATAATGGCCTGCTCACGGATTGCATCGACGTTGCATATATGATTGTTTTTTCCTGACTGATTCTACAAGACACCGGTGAACCGCCATGTTGTGCATTGTTGGAAAACCTTTGTTTTTTTCTGTACAAGAAAAACCTGATGTGTGAATAGACCAGAGTCCTTACAGTACCACATTTATCCAGGAATGGGCCCTTTTTCCCCTGGTGATCACATCTGATTGCCGGGAGTCCCAGGTGATGGAGCAGCTGTGGTTATGAGGACCTCATTTACAGATGGGGTTGGACGGATAAAAAAAAACCTTGAGGCATTAGCGGTCATTACATCTTTTTAATGTGTTATTGTTGTGATTGTCCTCGTCGTCCTGTTGGACCCGTTCCATAGTTTCCCCGCTGTTCTCTCTTTCTCTGTACCGGCGGACGTTACCTGATCTTGTCCTCTTTTATAATCCGCCCCAGTGATTTTTACTCTTTTGCTCCCCTATAGGCCCAGCCTCTCTCTCCGGCCCTTGGCGCTCCTGGTGCGCAGTCTCGCAGCCGCACGGTCGATGCTTTCTCCTCGCAGTTTGTTCTCCTGATCGGTCTTTACTTTTAGCTGTGTGTGATGCAGGAGGCCGATTCTTTCACGGGACTTACAGAGCGACTTCTGCATGGATGCAGAACCCTGAGAAGAGATTACAGGTAATGAGGGGTTAACGTGATCCCGTGTGGCATCTGTTAGTAAAGGTTTTGTCCGCGGCACCGCAACCACAGGGTCATATTGCGACATCACATTTTCTGATTTTTTTATGGCGTCACTTTGCAACCTGTCGTGAAAACATCTGTGACTCTGAGTTGCAGTAGATCCCAATGTGACACCATAGGGAATCATTTGATGCAATGTCGCATTTTAACCCCGAAATATCAGCGTCTTTGTGTAGCCCGGGCCTGCAATCTGGTCCCTTTAGGTTAGGAGAAGCCAGACTCCAGGCCATCAGGTGGTCACGTCGCCAGTTTTGTTCTAAGACATTATCTTGGGGAGACGAGCCCAAATATTTAAACTTATAACCTATCTAAATAATTGTTTTTGAGTTTCTGATCACGGCGGATACAAGTGTTGCGACCCCCAAAATGGAGCACAGGTCATAGAAGGGAGCGTCTGCTCCATGTATTGCCTATGGGACCTGTAGCGGAGTGCAGCTCTGGGCTATTACCACTAGTCCCATAGAAAATGAATGAAGCAGCGGTGTGCATGCGCTGCCCGTCCTCTGTGCACAGAGCGCGATCCGGGGCTCTCGTTCTTGACATCCCAATGGAAATATCCGCTACAATCAGGAAATGTTCTGCTATAGGTAATTTGGTTTTGAGATAATCCCAATCAATACCCCACGTTTGGTTGTATCAGTTTTCCCTACAGCTGGGTGCATTGCTCTATGTGGAATTTTAAAGGGGTATTCCAAAAATCTCAGTGTGTTCCTTACCTAAAATCATTACTCGTTGCAAATATATTATTGACAAAAAATGTCCCATTCCTGACGCTTCACCGCCCCACATGTCCTGTCTTTGCTGTGTTTACCCTTTATTTGCACGTCCATCCTACAGCGTTCTCAGACAGGTCGAGCATGCTCAGTTTATAATGACTGTCTTTCTCTGTCTTCACCACAAGGGGGAGCGTGCACAGAGAGGACACTGTCGCTTTAAAGGGGGTTTACGTATAATACAGGACAGGTCCCAGGAGGCGGCCATACTCCCAGCCTGACCAACTAATAAGTGACACATGGTTCGTAGCCTGGTGTAGTTGGCTACTAAACTGATCAATGGTTCCTCCACCTCTGGTGCATTTAAATATTCTTCTTTTTTGTGCATTGGTTTTTTCACCTTTTTCGAGGTCTCCTTTGGATGGATTTTTGTATACATCTCTATTTATACCTGGAGGCTACAAGAAATATGTCCTGGACCACAGAATACCATGGAAGAATCGGTTTCCTGTTACTCCTGTATTCTCGCTTCTGACTATTCCAATCTATTACTGTAACTGTGAACTACGCCCCTACCCAAAAAACAGTAAACTTTTTTTTTTTAAATGAGAATTTGTTCTGTAAGTTGTCGTCATTGTGTATTATCCCTGGACAGAAGCACCATACTGTACCTGTGAGATGAGGGTGCTCTCCGGGAGCTGGGTGCCCGGGTGCCTCTGGAGGATCCTTACTAATGGCCGATCTAATCGTTCTCGTACAGTGAGATCCAGGCTGGAGACCGGACCCTGTGCAGGGGCGAAAAACACAATTACCAGTAACTTCAGAATAAGCTGTCGTATGTGTACATGAGGATTGAAACAATTTCTGACCATTATCACTTGTATCCTGCGTTTTCACCAGTTTTCCCCTCTGCAGAGACTGTCACGATCCATTTTTTGATTCATGGTAGCTCTGGTTCAACTATGTTTTAAATGTAGCTTTTTTCCTGTGTCTTGAACCATTTGCTGTGGTGATGCTAGCGCCCTTGCCGGCCAGTGCACTAGCCAGGGGAGTGCGATGTGACAACGAGGGACGAGGTTCCGGATGGTGGTGGGGGGGAGGGACCCACTTAGGGCGTTAGGGGGTGCAGGGACAGACTCAGTTTTGAATTTAGGTGGTCACCATCCCTCATTTCCTATCGGTAGGGCCTTCCTCTCCCCTATACCATCCTGGTGTGTGTGTGTGTGTGTGTGTGTGTGTGTGTGTGTGTGTGTGTGTGTGTGTGTGTGTGTGTGTGTGTTGTGCCGTCCGCTGACTGACACCCCCTGCAGGGTCAATATATATATCATGACAGACTATCTGTAATTTTCAGTTCCCTCTGACCTGGTAAGTGGAGACATACACAGCGCACACAGACAGTAGAGCAGGACTCCCTCATGTCTATGTACAGAAGCCGCAGCATGCAGAACATTATACAGCATTACTGAGCAGTGTACATGGGAATCCAGCACCGGGATGAGATAAAACACTTACTATAAAGTGACAGCATGGTCTGTGCGTTTTTGTCTCACCCATTGCCAGGGTGGATTGATTTAAATCACGCCGATTTAAATCATGATTTAAATCACGATTTAAATCAAAAGATTTTTTTCTATTTAAATCGGATCGATTTAAATCATGATTTTAATCATGATTTAAATCACTGATTTAAATCAAAAGGTTTTTTTTAATATAAATCACGATTAAAATGAGAAGTGAGAGCAGTGCGCATGTGCGCCCATAGTTACACGGACGAAACTAGGGGCAACGATCTAACGCCAGGGTGAGGGGGGGACCCCAAAGTAAGTAAAAATCTTTTTTGTTTTACTATATGGCAATAGGTAGGTGTTTAAAAGCAGCATGTCTTAATTGTATAAACTATTAATAGCCTCCACATTTTGTTCATACTGCCCCTTTAATTCCACACTTCTAGCTTGGTTTCACTTTTGGTTTAGTTTCTTTTTCCATTCAGTTGACATGCCCAAACTTGTTGGATAGTCAGCATCCTACAGAAACCTCTGGAAGAGCATGGCATTGTGAATGTTACACATATACAGCCTTTATTCTACTGAGTTAAACAACTCAGCTTTATCTCATGATGGAAGAACCTTTGGATGGTAAAATATTTTCCTCAAAAAGCAGTTTATTGAAAAAAATCCGATTTAAATCAAAAAAATCCGATTTAAATCAAAAAAATCCGATTTTTTTGATTTTTAAAAAAAAACATTGATTTTTATCCACCCTGCCCATTGCACTTTAATAGGCAGCTGTAATCTGATCCCTCAGTGACCTGGAAGTTTGTTGTGACCAAAACGTATTTTAGCAGTTCTTCACAGGAGGTGAAATAAGGGGAGGTAAAGAAGTGTCTCATAAGTGGTGAAAGAAGTGGGTTTCTCTGAGTTGCATTACAACGTTACTTATATTTGATTGTACTATTGATTTATGCAGTTTGTTGAAACGACAGTGACCATAATGTGCGGCTGCTCGTGTGTGAGTATGGCATATTCCCGTATCTCATTGCCTACTCTCCCAGGTAGTCAGGCAGACATACTGACCAGCTGTAGGAGCTGACCGGCCTGCAGCTCATCGTGGATCCTCTGCTGCCTTTGGGTCGAATTCTTCACATCTCCAGAAGTCAGAGTTAAATCCTCCTGCAATGCAAAGGCCGGAGCATCACTTACAGAAATTGCTTCTTTAATGTAGGTTTTTGGGTTTTTTTTGCAGAGGAAAACACACTTAAAGGGGTGTTTGGATCTTAGACAATTATGTTATACTAGATGGTGGCCCGATTCTAACGTATCGGGTATTCTAGAATATGTAGGTAGTATATAGCACAGGCTACGTACTATGTTGCAGTGACGTAGTATATAACACAACCAACGTAGTATATAACAGAGCTACGTAGTATGTAACACAGTGTACATAGTATATAGCAGAGCTACGTAGTATATAACACAGCCACGTAGTATATAACATAGCCACGTAGTGTATTGCACAGGTATGTATATTGGTCAGCCACGTAGCATATAGCAGAGCCGCGTAGCATATAACATAGCCACGTAGTATATTGCTCAGCCACATAGTATATAACACAGTCACGTGGTGTATTGCACAGCTACGTAGTGTATTGCACAGCTATGTAGTATATTGGTCAGCGACGTAGTATATAGCAGAGCCACGTAGTATATAACATAGCCACGTAGTATATTGTAGAGGCACATAGTATATTGCATAGCTACGTAGTATATTGCACAGCCACGTAGTATATAACAGAGCCACGTAGTATATTGCACAGTCGACGTAGTATATAACAGAACCAACACAGCCACATAGTATATTGCACAGCTACGTAGTATATAACACATAGCATGTAGTATATTGCGCAGCCCATGTAGTATATTGGACAGTCACGTTGTATATTACACAGTCACGTTGTATATTGCCAAGCTACATAGTATATAGCACAGAGATGTAGTATATAACAGAGCCCACGCAGTATGTAACATAGCCCATGTAGTATATAGCAATGTGGGCACTATATGCGTGGTTAAAAAAGACTTAAAATAAAAAATAAACATATACTCACCTTCCTAAGGCCCCTTGAAGTCCTGGCGCCTGTGTACGGTGCACGCGGCAGCTTCCGGTCCTAGGGTTGGTATGAGCGCAGGACCTGTGATATCGTCGCGGTCACATGACCGTGACGTCATGGCAGGTCCTTCTCACATACGCAGCATCAATAATAAAAAGTTGGTCACACAGGGTTAATAGCTGTCTTAACGGAGTGCGTTACACCGCGGTCTGTTAACGCTGGCATTAACCCTGTGTGAGCGCTCAGCGCTGACTGCAGGGCTGTAAAGCAGCGGCCATTTCGCTGCCAGACTATGGCCGTCGCTGATTGGTCGTGGCAATGGTCGTGGGCGTTTTGCCACGACCAATCAGCGACTTGCATTTCCATGACAGAGACCGCGACCAATGAATATCCGTGACAGACAGAAAGACAGACAGAAGGACAGACGGAAGTGACCCTTAGACAATTATATAGTAGATCTACGGTACGTTCTCTATGTCAAAACGGAAACATGCCCTTTGTATTCACTAGTACTGGAGTGGTGAAAATTACTAAGCAAGTATGAGACCCGCGTCTGTCGGACTTTTATGGCATATCCTGTAAATGTATGATTACGCGGGATGGGAATACCTGTTTTATGGTCAGTGATTGTATCCCTGGTGGTCTAGAAAGTGTTCACAGATTATTACCCCGAGGTGTCTTGGCATTATTTTCGGCATTCTCCTTCAGTCCTGTAGAGTATGAACGGAGCGGCGCTGCACATGTGCGAACACTTTTCCACCAACATGGTGAACCCCCATTCTCCCTATTAGCGGGGGTGATCACCAGTTGAATACCCAGTATTTATGGTAGTCTATGATGGTGATGAGATTATTATCTATGGTCCCTGGTGGTCTAGGGTAGGTATGGATTCATATCTAAAACCTTCTAAACCTCTTTAAGGTAGGTTCATGAAAAGTCAACATAACAAAATAATGCGTCCAGTCCACTCGTAATAACCTGCTCCTTCATTTCAACAGGAAAACCACCTATACTAAGTTTAAACCTCCCCCTTGACCTCCAGTGAAGCTTCTCACATGCTTCCTTTTCCTTAGTTACGTCTTGCACCAGTGATGGTAGACGGGGGCTGGCATTAGTCATTCTGTGCAGGACCATGCATGATACAGATAAGTTCTTGGATGGCGCCCGGTCAGGAGGGCCATCAGGATCTCGCTGCGCGCTCGTCAGGATAGTTTCCTGTACATACCCAGATGCGGCTGCTCTCTGCCGCCTTCTTGCACAGAGCCTGGGTCACACTCTCTTTCAGTTCTCGGCAGTCCTCCGGGTTATGCCAGTTCGGAGGTTGCGTGTTTCTGAATTTCTCACCTGTAATGAGAGCACTGCCGATGGCCGCCTGACAATCTGTACAAGAATGATGACAAGAAAAAGGGTGTTATAATATGAAGAACGTGAATGAAACGATCGGTTTTCTCACCAGTCTGCCCCCTGGCACCTGTGTGTTCAGGACCCAGCAGCTTACTGCCACCAGCTTGGTGTTGAGACTGGTGTTGGGCCCGGGCATTCTCGCTGATGATGTCCAGAACTCGTCGCTTCTCTTTACTAAACTCCAAGAGCTTCTGACGGTGACAGTAGAGAACCTGCGGGACCACAAGAACATGGAGGCAGCGGGATCAGGACTGTACAGTGCGAGGAGGTACGGCGACAGGTGGGACTGGAGTCCTGGGCGCTATATACACTATGCTTCCTAATCACCCAGGGGAGGAATAGTCAGCGATTCTGATGGGATGGGACATATCCGTCTCCTAGAACAAACCGCGTGTATATATACAGTAGTAGTTAGTGACCTGGAGCTGCCGTGAGACTTCCTGCAGCTGACGCTCCGAGTGTCGCTTCAGGTCGTGAAGTCCTTTCTTCTCTTCTCGTAAGAGATCATCGACTTTATCCGGATACTGAAAGCAAAGAAGCGTCAGCAAGTGACAGAGCAAAATCACCACCATGTACTGAATAGATGAAGTCGATATCGTCTCGTTCAGGGGACATCATACATAATAATAATCTTTATTTTTATATAGCGCTAACATAATCCGCAGCGCTTTACAGTTTGCACACATTATAATCACTGTCCCCGATGGGGCTCACAATCTAAATTCCCTATCAGTATGTCTTTGGAATGTGGGAGGAAACCGGAGTACCCGGAGGAAACCCACGCAAACACGGAGAGAACATACAAACTCTTTGCAGATGTTGTCATGGGTGGGATTAGAACCCAGGACTCAACGCAAGCAATGAATAGCCAGGTCTTTCACCGGGAAGGAACAACCACCGGAAGGGCAGCATCCAATAAAGGCAAACCACCTATGCCAAAACATGGTATCCATCCACAGACAGCTGTTTTGGGGTATTTGCCCCTCATCAGTGTGGAGTAGGAAACTGGCTATTAGGAGCAAATACCCCGTTGAGAAACACGTGATGGTGTCTCCGCAGCTTTTCTACATGCATTTGCATATTTCCCTTTAGGGATGGGGGCAGTGTTCTGGATCACTGCGTTGAGAAACACGTGATGGTGTCTCCGCGGTGTTGGATGTTTTGATCTCCCCGAGGTCATTCACCCTTATGTTTATAGTCTTTTCACTAGGCACTGCTCCTAATAGCCAGTTTCCTACTCCACACTGATGAGGGGCAAATACCCCGAAACAGCTGTCTGTGGATGGATACCATGTTTTGGCATAGGTGGTTTTCCTTTATTGGATGCTGCCCTTCCCGTGGTTGTTCCTTCCCGGTGAAAGACCTGGCTATTCATTGCTTGCGTTGAGAAACACGTGATGGTGTCTCCGTGGCTTTTCTACATGCATTTGCATATTTCTCTTTAGGGATGGGGCAGTGTTCTGAATCACTGCTTTGAGAAACACGTGATGGTGTCTCCGCGGTGTTGGATGTTTTGATCTCCCTGAGGTCATTCACCCTTATGTTTATAGTCTTTTCACTAGGCACTGCTCCTAATAGCCAGTTTCCTACTCCACACTGATGAGGGGCAAATACCCCAAAACAGCTGTCTGTGGATGGATACCATGTTTTGGCATAGGTGGTTTTCCTTTATTGGATGCTGCCCTTCCCGTAGATGTTTTTTGTAGTTGATGATGAGGTTTGTGCACCTGTCAGAAGGAATTTTGGTCCTTTGCAGATCATCGCTAAATCATTAAAGGGGTTGTCCACTGCTTTCAATTAACCCCGCAATGTATCCCCCCGGGGCTGCTAATGAATTTTGTAAATACCTTTTGTTGCCGATACTGCCTGTGAGCGGCGCTATGCCATCGGCTGAGTCCGGGTCACGTGACCCCCAGGCTGCAGCCGCCGCTTATATCCACCGACGTCATGTCAATTTCCTGACTCTGGAGATTGATGTGACGTCATCAGCAGGCGTGACCCAGCCACCACAGACAGCGGTCACTCATCAAGAGTGACTGGGCGGTGCTGGGGTCTGCGGGCGGTGCAGTGCTGGGGTCTGCGGGCGGTGCGGTGCTGGTGTCTGCGGGCAGCGCGGTGCTGGTGTCTGCGGGTGGTGCTAGTGTCTGCGGGCGGTGCGGTGCTGGGGTCTGCTTCGGGCGGGCGGTGCCACATCAGCTGATGAGACCGCTCTCCAGGGGCTCCAGCAGTACAATGACGGCGGGTATCCTTCCGCACTGTATCCCTCCACCGCTGGGAGAAATAGTCCCTACTCCCACTTGCGGCTTTGCTGTGTGGGAAAATTCCCACACAGCTTTGCCATAAAGTGAGAGCCTGAACTCAGGTAACCTCTTCAGTGATGCACTGCAGGAGCCATTGCATCAGACAGGGAATATACGGTTGGTTTATTATTTTAAATTTTTGCCAGGCAATCGAGTATGGCAAGTATGGTGAAGTTAAGAATATTAAAATACTTTTTTCTGGTTGTGTCTTTTTTAACTCTTTCACTACTATAGGATTAATAATGGATAGGCGTCTTATTGACATCTCTCCATTATTAACCGGGCTTAATGTCACCGTACAATAGCAAGGTGACATTAACCCCTTATTACCCTATATCCCACCTCTACAGGGGAGTGGGAAGACAGGGGCTAAGTGACAGAATTGGCACATCTTAGAGATGCCCCATTTCTGGGGTGGCTGCGGGCTGGTATTTGTAGCCGGGGGGAAATATCCATGGCCCCTCTCTAGGCTATGAATATCAGCCCACAGCTGTCTGCGTAGCCTTTCTGGCTATAAAATATAGGGGGACCTCACGTCATTTTTTTAGGGGGTCCCCCTATTTTAATAGCCAGTAAAGGCTATGCAGACAGCTGCGGGCTGATATTCAGAGGCTACAAATATTGGCCCCCGGCTGTCGGTTTTCCCCCTCTGGCGCAGAAAATTGACATGCCAGTTTTTTGGGGGTTTTTTTCAGTTTTTTTTTAAATGAAACATATTGTTCATTAACCCCTTCACCCCCAAGGGTGGTTTGCACGTTAATGACCGGGCCAATTTTTACAATTCTGACCACTGTCCCTTTATGAGGTTATAACTCTGGAACGCTTCAACGGATCTTGGCGATTCTGACATTGTTTTCTCGTGACATATTGTACTTCATGATAGTGGTAAAATTTCTTCGATATAAGTTGCGTTTATTTGTGAAAAAAACGAATATTTGGCGAAAATTTTGAAAATTTCGCAATTTTCCAACTTTTAATTTTTATGCCCTTAAATCAGAGACATATGTCACGCAAAATACTTAATAAGTAACATTTCCCACATGTCTACTTTACATCAGCACAATTTTGGAACCAAAATTTTTTTTTGTGACGGAGTTATAAGGGTTAAAAGTTGACCAGCAATTTCTCATTTTTACAACACCATTTTTTTTTAGGGACCACATCTCATTTGAAGTCATTTTGAGGGGTCTATATGATAGAAAATACCCAAGTGTGACACCATTCTAAAAACTGCACCCCTCAAGGTACTCAAAACCACTTTCAAGAAGTTTATTAACCCTTCAGGTGTTTCACAGGAATTTTTGGAATGTTTAAATAAAAATGAACATTTAACTTTTTTTCACACAAAATTTATTTCAGATCCAATTTGTTTTATTTTACCAAGGGTAACAGGAGAAAATAGACCCCAAAATTTGTTGTACAATTTGTCCTGAGTATGCTGATACCCCATATGTGGGGGTAATCCACTGTTTGGGCGCATGGCAGAGCTCGGAAGGAAAGGAGCGCCATTTGACTTTTCAATGCAAAATTGACTGGAATTGAGATGGGACGCCATGTTGCATTTGGAGAGCCCCTGATGTGCCTAAACATTGAAACCCCCCACAAGTGACACCATTTTGGAAAGTAGACCCCCTAAGGAACTTATCTAGATGTGTGGTGAGCACTTTGATCCAACAAGTGCTTCACAGAAGTTTATAATGCAGAGCGGTAAAAATAAAAAATCATATTGTTTCACAAAAATGATCTTTTCGCCCCCAATTTTTTATTTTCCCAAGGGTAAGAGAAGAAATTGGACCCCAAAAATTGTTGTGCAATTTGTCCTGAGTACGCTGATACCCTATATGTGGGTGTAAACCATTGTTTGGGCGCAGGGCAGAGCTCGGAAGGGAAGGAGCGCCATTTGACTTTTCAATGCAAAATTGACTGGAATTGAGATGGGACGCCATGTTGCATTTGGAGAGCCCCTGATGTGCCTAAACATTGAAACCCCCCACAAGTGACACCATTTTGGAAAGTAGACCCCCTAAAGAACTTATCTAGATGTGTGGTGAGCACTTTGACCCAACAAGTGCTTCACAGAAGTTTATAATGCAGAGCCGTAAAAATAAAAAATCATATTTTTTCACAAAAATGATCTTTTCGCCCCCATTTTTTTTATTTCCCAAAGGGTAAGAGAAGAAATTAGAGCACAAAAGTTGTTGTGCAATTTGTCCTGAGTACGACGATACCCCATATGTGGGGGTAAACCACTGTTTGGGCGCATAGCAGAGCTCGGAAGGGAAGGAGCGCTATTTTACTTTTCAATGCAAAATTGACTGGAATTAAGATGGGATGCCATGTTGCGTTTGCAGAGCCCCTGATGTGCCTAAACATTAAAAACCCCCACAAGTGACACCATTTTGGAAAGTAGACCCCCTAAGGAACTTATCTAGATGTGTTTTGAGAGCCTTGAACCCCCAAGTGTTTCACTACAGTTTATAACGCAGAGCCGTGAAAATAAATTCTTTTTTTTTTTCACAAAAATGATTTTTTTAGCCCCCAGTTTTGTATTTTCACAAGGGTAACAGGATAAATTGGACCCCAAAATTTGTTGTCCAATTTGTCCTGAGTATGCTGATACCCGATATGTGGGGGGGAACCACTGTTTGGGCGCATGACAGAGCTCGGAAGGGAAGGAGCGCCATTTGGAATGCAGACTTAAATGGATTGGTCTGCAGGCGTCACGTTGCATTTGCAGAGCCCCTGATGTACCCAAACAGTACAAACCCCCCACAAGTGACCCCATATTGGAAACTAGACCCCCCAAGGAACTTATCTAGATGTGTTGTGAGAGCTTTGAACCCCCAAGTGTTTCACTACAGTTTATAACGCAGAGCCGTGAAAATAAATTCTTTTTTTTTTTCACAAAAATGATTTTTTAGCCCCCAGTTTTGTATTTTCACAAGGGTAACAGGATAAATTGGACCCCAAAATTTGTTGTCCAATTTGTCCTGAGTATGCTGATACCCGATATGTGGGGGGGAACCACTGTTTGGGCGCATGACAGAGCTCGGAAGGGAAGGAGCGCCATTTGGAATGCAGACTTAAATGGATTGGTCTGCAGGCGTCACGTTGCATTTGCAGAGCCCCTGATGTACCCAAACAGTACAAACCCCCCACAAGTGACCCCATATTGGAAACTAGACCCCCCAAGGAACTTATCTAGATGTGTTGTGAGAACTTTGAACCCCCAAGTGTTTCACTACAGTTTATAACGCAGAGCCGTGAAAATAAAAATTCTTTTTTTTTTTCACAAAAATGATTTTTTTAGCCCCCAGTTTTGTATTTTCACAAGGGTATCAGGATAAATTGGACCCAAAAAGTTGTTGTCTAATTTGTCCTGAGTATGCTGATACCCCATATGTGGGGGGGAACCACTGTTTGGGCGCATGACAGAGCTCGGAAGGGAAGGAGCGCCATTTGGAATGCAGACTTAAATGGATTGGTCTGCAGGCGTCACGTTGCATTTGCAGAGCACCTGATGTACGCAAACAGTACAAACCCCCCACAAGTGACCCCATATCGGAAATTAGACCCCCCAAGGAACTTATCTAGATGTGTTGTGAGAACTTTGAACCCCCAAGTGTTTCACTACAGTTTACAACGCAGAGCCGTGAAAATAAAAAATCTTTTTTTTCCCACAAAACTTATTTTTTGGCCCCCAGTTTTGTATTTTCCCAAGGGTAGCAGGAGAAATTGGACCCCAAAAGATGATGTCCAATTTGTCCTGAGTACGCTGATACCCCATATGTTGGGGTAAACCCCTGTTTGGGCACACGGGAGAGCTCGGAAGGGAAGGAGCACTGTTTTCCTTTTTCAACGCAAAATTGGCTGGAATTCAGATCGGATGCCATATCCCGTTTGGAAAGCCCCTGATGTGCCCGAACAGTGGAAACCCCCCAATTATAACTGAAACCCTAATCCAAACACACCCCTTACCCTAATCCCAACAGTAACCCTAACCACTCCTCTAACCCAGACACACCCAACCCTATTCCCAACCGTAAATGTAATCCAAACCCTAACCCTATCTTTAGCCCCAACCCTAACTGTAGCCCCAACCCTAGCCCCAACCCTAGCCCTAACCCTAGCAATAACCCTAGCCCTAACTCTAGTCCTAACTCTAGCCCTAACCCTAATGGGAAAATGGAAATAAATACATTTTTTAATTTTTTTATTTTTCCCTAACTAAGGGGGTGATGAAGGGGGGTTTGATTTACTTTTATAGCGGGTTTTTTAGCGGATTTTTATGATTGGCAGCCGTCACACACTGAAAGACGCTTTTCATTGCAAAAAATATTTTTTGCGTTACCACATTTTGAGAGCTGTAATTTTTCCATATTTGAGTCCACAGAGTCATGTGAGATCTTGTTTTTTGCGGGATGCGTTGACGTTTTTATTGGTAACATTTTCGGACACGTGACATTTTTTGATCGCTTTTTATTCCGATTTTTGTGAGGCAGAGTGATCAAAAACCAGCTATTCATGAATTTCTTTTTGGGGAGGCGTTTATACCGTTCCGCGTTTGGTAAAATTGATAAAGCAGTTTTATTCGTCGGGTCAGTACGATTACAGCGATATCTCATTTATATCATTTTTTTTGTTTTGGCGCTTTTATACGATAAAAACTATTTTATAGAAAAAATAATTATTTTGGTATCGCTTTATTCTCAGGACTATAACTTTTTTATTTTTTTGCTGATGATGCTGTATGGCGGCTCGTTTTTTGCGGGACAAGATGACGTTTTCAGCGGTACCATGGTTATTTATATCAGTCTTTTTGATCGCGTGTTATTCCACTTTTTGTTCGGCGGTATGATAATAAAGCGTTGTTTTTTGCCTCGTTTTTTTTTTTTTTTTTCTTACAGTGTTTACTGAAGGGGTTAACTAGTGGGCCTGTTTTATAGGTCGGGTCGTTACGGACGCGGCGATACTAAATATGTGTACTTTTATTGTTTTTTTTATTTTATTTAGATAAAGAAATGTATTTATGGGAATAATATATATATATTTTTTTCATTATTTTGGAATATTTATTTTTATTTTTTTTTTACACATTTGGAAATTTTTTTTTTAACTTTTTTACTTTGCCCCAGGGGGGGACAATACAGATCGGTGATCTGTCAGTTTGCATAGCACTCTGACAGATCACCGATCTGCGAGAAGTGCAGGCTGCTTCACAGTGCCTGCTCTGAGCAGGCTTCTGTGAAGCCACCTCCCTCCCTGCAGGACCCGGATCCGCGGCCATCTTGGATCCGGGTCTGGAGCAGGCAGGGAGGGAGGTAAGACCCTCGCAGCAACGCGATCACATCGCGTTGCTGCGGGGGGCTCAGGGAAGCCCGCAGGGAGCCCCCTCCCTGCGCGATGCTTCCCTGCACCGCCGGCACATCGCGATCATGTTTGATCGCGGTGTGCCGGGGGTTAATGTGCTGGGGGCGGTCCGTGACCGCTCCTGGCACATAGTGCCGGATGTCAGCTGCGATAGGCAGCTGACACCCGGCCGCGATCGGCCGCGCTCCCCCCGTGAGCGCGGCCGATCGCGTATGACGTACTATTCCGTCCTTGGGAAGTAGGGCCCACCCCACATGGACGGAATAGTACGTCTAATGACAGAAAGGGGTTAAGAAACATGGATATGTATATATCTATGGATATATCTATAGATATATCTATAGATAGATATATGGATAGATACAGTACAGACCAAAAGTTTGGACACACCTTCTCATTTAAAGACTTTTCTGTATTTTCATGACTATGAAAATTGTAAATTCACACTGAATGCATCAAAACTATGAATTAACACATGTGGAATTATATACTTAACAAAAAAGTGTGAAACAACTGAAAATATATCTTATATTCTAGGTTCTTCAAAGTAGCCACCTTTTGCTTTGATGACTGCTTTGCACACTCTTGGCATTCTCTTGATGAACTTCAAGAGGTAGTCACCGGGAATGGTTTTCACTTCACAGGTGTGCCCTGTCAGGTTTAATAAGTGGGATTTCTTGCCTTATAAATGGGGATGGGACCATCAGTTGTGTTGTGCAGAAGTCTGGTGGATACACAGCTGATAGTCCTACTGAATAGACTGTTAGCTGCTTTTTTTCTTGCCATTATACAAATTCTAAGTAAAGAAAAATTAGTGGCCATCATTACTCCAATAAATTGGGAAAAACTTTGAAAGTGTCCCCAAGTGCAGTTGCAAAAACCATCAAGAGCTACAAAGAAACTGGCTCACATGAGGACCGCCCCAGGAAAGGAAGTCCAAGAGTCACCTCTGCTTGTGAGGATAAGTTTATCCGAGTCACCAGCCTCAGAATTCGCAGGTTAACAGCAGCTCAGATTAGAGACCAGGTCAATGCCACACAGAGTTCTAGCAGCAGACACATCTCTACAACAACTGTTAAGAGGAGACTTTGTGCAGCAGGCCTTCATGGTAAAATAGCTGCTAGGAAACCACTGCTAAGGACAGGCAACAAGCAGAAGAGACTTGTTTGGGATAAAGAACACCAGGAATGGACATTAGAGTAGACCAGTGGAAACCTGTGCTTTTGGTCTGATGAGTCCAAATTTGAGATCTTTGGTTCCAACCAGGTGTCTTTGTGCGACGCAGAAAAGGTGAACGGATGGACTCTACATGCCTGGTTCCCACCGTGAAGCATGGAGGAGGTGTGATGGTGTGGGGGTGCTTTGCTGGTGACACTTTTGGGGAGTTATATAAAATTGAAGGCATACTGAACCAGCATGGCTACCACAGCATCTTGCAGCGGCATGCTATTCCATCCGGTTTGCGTTTAGTTGGACCATCATTTATTTTTCAACAGGACAATGACCCCAAACACACCTCCAGGCTGTGTAAGGGCTATTTGACCAAGAAGGAGTGATGGGGTGCTACGCCAGATGACCTGGCCTCCACAGTCACCAGACCTGAACCCAACCGAGATGGTTTGGGGTGAGCTGGACTGCATAGTGAAGGCAAAAGGGCCAACAAGTGCTAAGCATCTCTGGGAACTCCTTCAAGATTGTTGGAAGAACATTTCCGGTGACTACCTCTTGAAGCTCATTAAGAGAAAGCCAAGAGTGTGCAAAGCAGTCATCAAAGCAAAAGGTGGCTACTTTGAAGAACCTAGAATATAAGACATATTTTCAGTTGTTTTCACACCTTTTTGTTAAGTATATAATTCCACATGTGTTAGTTCATAGTTTTGAAGCCTTCAGTGTGAATTTACAATAGTCATGAAAATACAGAAAAATCTTTAAATGAGAAGGTGTGTCCAAACTTTTGGTATCTATCTATCTATCTATCTATCTATCTATCTATCTATCTATCTATCTATCTATCTGTGTGTAATGGAGTGTGGGTTGGACAAATGTAAAAGAGGAGGTTGGACAGAAATGACATCACAAATCTTTTCGAAGATAGAGGAGGGAGATGAGGCAGGGGTTTGGGTGTGTTTTGGAGTGGGTGTGCTAGGTGCGGGTTTACAGGCCACTGCAAAGCATCATGGAACTTTTAGTATTAGAGCACAATAAAGTCAGGAGAAAGGAAGTTGTCGATTAACCACATGAGAGCTGGAGCCAGCACTGAGAATGTGCTGCTACAGCATGATAAAAGGTAATATTGCTAAAATAAACAAAGTGGATGTTTTGAGTGGCACATAATAGTAAGATTTATGAAAAAAAAAATTAGAGTAGTGGACAACTTCTTTAAGATTTTGAGGCTGTCACTTGGCAACTCAGAGCTTCAACTCCCTCCATAAGTTTTCTGTGGGATTAAGGTCTGGAGACTGGCTAGGCCACTCCATACCCTTAATATGCAGATTTGTCATTGGATTTGGAGACTGAAAATCTGGAGTGGGTTACAGTAGCAGGAAAGTGAACGAGGTTTTCGAATTTCTCATCTACGCGCTGCCGATAATTTATGTGGAAATTCATCTGCATGTCAATTTTTTCAAGGCTTCTTGAAATCTGCACAAAATCTTCACCAAAGCTCTCGCATAACACCTGATAATTTAACCGCAGATCTGCA
Organism: Ranitomeya variabilis; assembly: GCF_051348905.1. Lineage (NCBI taxonomy): Eukaryota > Metazoa > Chordata > Amphibia > Anura > Dendrobatidae > Ranitomeya > Ranitomeya variabilis. The sequence goes on along the minus strand of NC_135233.1, from coordinate 383,495,281 downwards.
ACAGAATCTGAAAGATCTTTTTTCTTTTGAGTGTGAATATTGCCTAAGGCCTGTCTCACGCCTCGTTTTTGTACTATAATTGATGCATCCATTTGTACTGTAAAAAAATGTAAAAATATGCCATTTTGGTTTTCGCTGAGTTCTTTAGTAAAACTTATTATACTTCTACTGTTTGATCATTATTTTTGGGCCCTATTCATTGTGACAGGGAAGAGACATAACATTTTTGTAAATCTTGCAAAAAATGTTCACTCTCCTTCATATATTTCTGACTCTGGTGCCTGAGCCTCTTAATTAATTTGTCACTTTTGACTCCAGATTCTTCAACATTGGAGAATGAAGCGTCACTGGATGAATTTGCCCCTTTATTTTCATAGGATTTTTTCACTAACATAATTGATGGCAAATCACAAGCAAACATGGTTGGGAGAGTCAGTGTCCACGAGAAATGCATGTGTCATCTCCACATTGGTGGGAGCCACAAAAGATTGTTAGAATATTTATTGATAGTATCATATGGGGTTGGTGAAGGTACTATCTGCAGAGGATGTAGATGACTGCTGCAAAAGCCAGGACTGACGATAACTCAGTTCTCAGCCCTGCAAAACTCAGATCAATGCTCATGGTATCTAAGTGGACAGACTAATATGGCGGGAGGAAGCGAAAGCGAAACGTGCGTCGGGGAGAGGAGGGGTGCCGATCCTGTCACCGGGCTCACCGGGCCTGCAGTGCACTACATCTATCCGGTAATATACAACTTGCGGCTTTTCTTTTATTAACAACATGTACGCATTTGGGAGAAAATCTATATTGATCAGCAATACCATTGCCCATATACAATGCCTACAAGTAGTATTCAACCCCCTGCAGATTTAGCAGGTTTAATAAGATGCAAATAAGTTAGAGCCTTCAAACTTCAAACAAGAGCAGGATTTATTAACAGATGCATAAATCTTACAAACCAAAAAGTTTTGTTGCTCAGTTAAATTTTTATAAATTTTAAACATAAAAGTGTGGGTCAATTATTATTCAACCCCTAGGTTTAATATTTTGTGGAATAACCTTTGTTTGCAATTGCAGCTAATAATCGTCTTTTATAAGACCTGATCAGGCCGGCACAGGTCTCTGGAGTTATCTTGGCCCACTCCTCCATGCAGATCTTCTCCAAGTTATCTAGGTTCTTTGGGTGTCTCATGTGGACTTTAATCTTGAGCTCCTTCCACAAGTTTTCAATTGGGTTAAGGTCAGGAGACTGACTAGGCCACTGCAACACCTTGATTATTTGCCTGTTGAACCAGGCCTTGGTTTTCTTGGCTGTGTGCTTTGGGTCGTTGTCTTGTTGGAAGATGAAATGACGACCCAACTTAAGATCCTTGATGGAGGAGCGGAGGTTCTTGGCCAAAATCTCCAGGTAGGCCGTGCTATCCATCTTCCCATGGATGCGGACCAGATGGCCAGGCCCCATGGCTGAGAAACAGCCCCACAGCATGATGCTGCCACCACCATGCTTGACTGTAGGGATGGTATTCTTGGGGTCGTATGCAGTGCCATCCAGTCTCCAAACGTCACGTGTGTGGTTGGCACCAAAGATCTCGATCTTGGTCTCATCAGACCAGAGAACCTTCAACCAGTCAGTCTCAGAGTCCTCCAAGTGATCATGAGCAAACTGTAGATGAGCCTTGACATGACGCTTTGAAAGTAAAGGTACCTTACGGGCTCGTCTGGAACGGAGACCATTGCGGTGGAGTACGTTACTTATGGTATTGACTGAAACCAATGTCCCCACTGCCATGAGATCTTCCCGGAGCTCCTTCCTTGTTGTCCTTGGGTTAGCCTTGACTCTTCGGACAAGCCTGGCCTCGGCACGGGAGGAAACTTTCAAAGGCTGTCCAGGCCATGGAAGGCTAACAGTAGTTCCATAAGCCTTCCAGTTCCGGATGATGCTCCCAACAGTGGAGACAGGTAGGCCCAACTCCTTGGAAAGGGTTTTGTACCCCTTGCCAGCCTTGTGACCCTCCACGATCTTGTCTCTGATGGCCTTGGAATGCTCCTTTGTCTTTCCCATGTTGACCATGTATGAGTGCTGTTCACAAGTTTGGGGAGGGTCTTAAATAGTCAGAAAAGGCTGGAAAAAGAGATAATTAATCCAAACATGTGAAGCTCATTGTTCTTTGTGCCTGAACTACTTCTTAATACTTTAGGGGAACCAAACAGAATTCTGGTGGGTTGAGGGGTTGAATAATAAATGACCCTCTGAAAAGACTTTTCACAATTTAAAAAAAAAATAAACAAAGAAATAACATTCTTTTTTGCTGCAGTGCATTTCACACTTCCAGGCTGATCTACAGTCCAAATGTCACAATGCCAAGTTAATTCCAAATGTGTAAGGGTACCGTCACACAGTGCCATTTTCATCGCTACGACGGCACGATCCGTGACGTCGCAGCGTCGTATGATTATCGCTCCAGCGTCGTAGACTGCGGTCACACTTTGCAATCACGGCGCTGGAGCGATGCCGAAGTCCCCGGGTAACCAGGGTAAACATCGGGTTACTAAGCGCAGGGCCGCGCTTAGTAACCCGATGTTTACCCTGGTTACCAGCGTAAACGTAAAAAAAACAAACAGTACATACTTACATTCCGGTGTCTGTCCCCCGGCGTTCTGCTTCTCTCCACTGTGTAAGCGCCATAGCCGGAAAGCACAGCGGTGACGGCAGGCGCTCACAGTGCAGAGAAGCTGAGACGCCGGGGGACAGACACCGGAATGTAAGTATGTACTGTTTGTTTTTTTTACGTTTACGCTGGTAACCAGGGTAAACATCGGGTTACTAAGCGCGGCCCTGCACTTAGTTACCCGATGTTTACCCTGGTTACAAGCGAACACATCGCTGGATCGGTGTCACACACAACGATCCAGCGATGTCAGTGGGTGATCAAGCGACGAAAGAAAGTTCCAAACGATCTGCTACGACGTACGATTCTCAGCAGGGTCCCTGATCGCTGCTGCGTGTCAGACACTGCGATATCGTAACGATATCGCTAGAACGTCACGAATCGTACCGTCGTAGCAATGAAAATGGCACTGTGTGACGGTACCCTTAACCTGCTAAATCTGCAGGGGGTTGAATACTACTTGTAGGCACTGTATTGTCACTGGACAGGATATAATATGGTATATTGGTATTTGACATAATTGTTGCATAATGCTGCGTTATACTTACTTGTGTATTTGGGATATTTAGATGTATGTGCTTTAATAATAGTCCCATAGTTTTCTTTACTGTGTGGCTCTGGTTGGTATCAGGTGTCCCTCTTAGTTGGAGCACTTTTGTTGATATTTTTGTTATACGTGACAACTAATTGTTGTTTTTTATATAATATTTATGAATAAAAATTGGGAATTTTATGTGCATACTGGATCTCTTCTTTACGGCTTCTGGTTGTGTGTTAGTCCATAATTGGGTGATTGCTTGATTATCTAAGTGGACAGACTAATATGGCGGGCTGCTTGTGTCAGCACATCAGCATTGTCCTTTACCATGGCACTCTTGCAGGTGGCGATGATTCTCAGTGGCAGCTGAGACTTAAATATGGCCAATAGATCTGTCATTGGTCTGGTATCTATTAGACTCTGCCACAGAAAGTACCCAATAGGGCTGCCTGGCCTGAGGAAGACATCTGTCCCATGTTAAAACGTGTAGCTCAGTTATTTTAGATAAACTTTTATGAAGACATTACCTGCCTTTTTGTCACACTCAGCAGCGCTTTTATCACCCCCTTTTTTATCTAAAAATTTTTTACATTTTTTTCTGATACAGGATCAAGGATAATAACTCTTATACTGGTGAGGGTCTCGGAGGTTGGACGCCCCCATGATTTAGAATGACTTCTTTCTGGAATACGTTGTTAGCGCCTAGAACACACAATACACCTAAGTGAATTATTTTTACCCGAATAACCCTAGTTAGCAATGGGTGTGAAAGACATAACAAATCTACTTTTTTAGGAGGGCGCAAACATTTTTGTTCCAGCAGTCCTCTCTCTGACTACGTCTGTACACCTGACAACCTTTATCTACCAATAGATGGTCTACTATTATGTAATGCTACCTTTTGGTAGCAGTCATATATTAAAGCAGTGATATCTCACCCTCTCGCTCATGGGTCTCGTGCTCCGTAGCTGGGTGGTCTCATTATTTGTCAGGATGTCTCTTCTAGTGTTTGCATGAGATCTCTCTAGAATGCCCCTCTGTTTCTGCAGTTTTTGGATATGTTGCTCCGTCTCCCGCAAGGCTTGTCGCAGGATGGACATTGCGGTTCGGGTTTCTCTCATGTATCCACGGGCATAAATATTGCAAGTGTCAGTGATGAGGTCTCGATTGAAAGGTGGAGGCGTAGGGTGATATCCGCTAATCTTCATTGGCGAGTTGTCATCCTCTGCTCTCATCTTCTCAGAAAGGGTTAGGGGAGATGGGAGACACGAGAAGGGACGAAAGCTAAGATCCTGCGCCAGACGGATGGTCTTAAAGGAGGCATCTCGCCAGGTGGCCGATCCCACAGAAGTGTCCGCCATGGAGTGAGCGGAGGGTCCTGAATCACAGAAATAAAATGAACGTATCACAGAAGTGAATATCTTCCCAGGGGCGGACATTGACAGCTTAGGGCCCCTGTGCAAGAAATGTGTCTGGTGGGGGCCTTTTATGGCGAAAAAGATATATATACTAGCTATTCAACCCGTTATACGCCCGGGTGGTGAGCATTTATATTGGTATATGGTCTCCATCCTGTTATGTGCTTCTTCCATCCTGCGCCCTAATCTTGTCATGTGCTGCTACCATCTTGCGCCCCCATCCTGTTATATGCTGCTCCCATCCTGCACCCCATTCCTGTCATGTGCAGCCCCCATCCTGTACCCTCATCCTGTTTTGTGCGTCTCCATCTTGTCATGTGCTACTCTCCTCCTGTGCCCTCATCCTGTCATGTGCCCCCATCATGCACCCCAATCCTGTCATGTGCTCCCATCCTGCGCCCCAATCCTGTCAAGTGGTGCTCCCATCCTGTGCCCTCATCCTGTCATGCGCTCCCATCCTGCGCCCCAATCTTGTCAAGTGGTGCTCCCATCCTGCACCCCCATGCTGTCATGTGGTGCTCCCATCCTGCGCCTCCATTCTCTCATGTGCTGCTCCCATCCTGCGCCCCCATTCTGTCATGTGCTGCTCCCATCCTGCGCCCCCATTCTGTCATGTGCTGCTCCCATCCTGCGCCCCCATTCTGTCATATGCAGCTCCCATCTTGTGCCCCCATTGTGTAATGTGCTGCTCCCATCCTGCGCCCCCATTCTGTCATGTGCTGCTCCCATCCTGCGCCCGCATTCTGTAATGTGCTGCTCCCATCCTGCGCCCCCATTCTGTCGTGTGCAGCTCCCATCCTGCGCCCTCATTCTGTGGTGTGCTGCTCCCATCCTGTGCCCCCATTCTGTCATGTGCTGCTCCCATCCTGTGCCCCTATTCTGTCATGTGCTGCTCCCATCCTGCTCCACCATTCTGTCATGTGTAGCTCCCATCCTGCGCCCTCATTCTGTAATGAGCTGCTCCCATCCTGCGCCCTTATTCTGTAATGACGAAAAAAACCTAGCACTCAACTTGATGCTTATGTGAGATATTTATTGTAGTACCCAACAAACGTTTCGGTCCATCATACGGACCTTCATCAGTAACTACATGTGAACAAACAAACAATCAAAATAAACCAAAATAAATAAACATAAACAAAAGTATATACATCGCATGGAGAAAGAAGAACAACAGCATCTATATCATAACAAGTCCAATGTGCAAACAAAGTATATGCCGAAGAAGACCGTGCAGAATAAGGTGGCACATCACCGTCCACAACGTAGGGTGGTAAAGAGAGGGAGAAAGTGTGGCACGTACCGTACTATACTGAAGCTTGGGCAAAGAGACCGTAATGTCTCAGGGCACTTATGACTGTGGCGCCTATAAATCATGGGAGAGAAAATGAGAACCCTGCCTGCAGTGCAGTGATCAGGGGGAGTGCTGGTGTAAGCATACCTTAAGAGAACGCTGGGCCGGTAGAGAGACTGGGGGTAGAAAGAGGAATGCGGTAAGTATACATACCAAATGGCTATGAGGGTGAAGATGAGCCGCGCTGGAGGGTGGTTACCTGTGGAGGATGAATCGTGAAGTGCCGCTGACAGACGCAGAGTCCACCGCTAGTCTGATCAGGGGATATGGTAACCGCCATTAAAATGTACCAGGGGAGGGGCCATATCGGCCGATTAGCCTATGATCTGTGAATGTCCGTTGGACCGGAAGTGACATCACCGGGCCCTAGCAACGCTATGCAAACAGGCGTGCGGCTGTATAAACAGCATGCACGTGTGAAAGAGCCGGCGGAAGTGACGTTTATGTGTGTCACGGTTCTCTGGAAAGTTGCTACAGTCAGATAGGTTCCACCTGATAAAATGCGAATATAGGTAGTCACAGGAGAACGCGAAGGGGCGGTGCCTAGCGGAGATCCAGTGAGTCGTGGAGGATCTCCGTGGTGTATATGGTCGTTCTGCACCATGTTCAGCCGTGCGGGTAATAGGCTTGGTGGAGGAAGGAGACTTGGTCCAGTGCGATCTGTGACTATGCCGGTGGACAGTTGCATTAAAGAAACCTCAATACAGTCAGCTCTATTAATAAAAAGATAAATAGTTACATATTGTATGAATATTTACATTTGCCATACTAAATAACCACCTGTGGGAAGGATGCACAGATTGCAGGATATTATTATACAACTGGTATGGGCAGTGGCATTAAAGAAACCTCAATACAGTCGGCTCTATTAATAAAGAGAAAACCAGTTACATATAGTATGAATATATACATTTGCCATAATACATAACCACCTCTACCGGCCCAGCGTTCTCTTAAGGTATGCTTACACCAGCACTCCCCCTGATCACTGCACTGCAGGCAGGGTTCTCATTTTCTCTCCCATGATTTATAGGCGCCACAGTCATAAGTGCCCTGAGACATTACGGTCTCTTTGCCCAAGCTTCAGTATAGTACGGTACGTGCCACACATTCTCCCTCTCTTTACCACCCTACGTTGTGGACGGTGATGTGCCACCTTATTCTGCACGGTCTTCTTCGGCATATACAGTACTTCGTTTGCACATTGGACTTGTTATGATATAGATGCTGTTGTTCTTCTTTCTCCATGCGATGTATATACTTTTGTTTATGTTTATTTATTTTGGTTTATTTTGATTGTTTGTTCACATGTAGTTACTGATGAAGGTCCGTATGATGGACCGAAACGTTTGTTGGGTACTACAATAAATATCTCACATAAGCATCAAGTTGAGTGCTAGGTTTTTTTCGTTATTGCAATAAGGTGTGGGAGCCTACCTTAGCACCATCCTACCAGTAGTGCACACGCTTCTTTCTTTGCAGCCTTATTCTGTAATGAGCTGCTCCCATCCTGCACCCTTATTCTGTCATGTGCTGCTCCCATCCTGCTCCACCATTCTGTCATGTGTTGCCCTCATTCTGTAATGTGCTGCTCCCATCCTGCGCCCCCATTCTGTCATGTGTTGCTCCCATCCTGCGCCCCCATCCTGCGTCCCATTCACTGGCCCGGATGCGTAATTTACAAAATGGCGCCTGAAGCACGCTATACCCATGCGCCATTTCCGACGAAGGATTCATGTCCCGGCCTCCGGCCCAAAGAGACCCCGCGGCAATACCTCATAGGTAAGTTGTCTCCTGGACCACAGTCCTCATCCCCAGATGTGTAACTCTGTGGGGTCCAGACTGCCCAGTGATTTTAATACTGAATATACACTGCTCAGAACAATAAAGGGAACTCTTAAACAACTGAATATAACTCCAAGTAAATCAAACTTCTGTGATATCAAACTGTCCACTTAGGAAGCAACACTGATTGACAATCAATTTCACATGGTGTTGTGCAAATGGAATAGACAACAGATGGAAATTATTATTACCAATTATCAAGACACACTCAATAAAGAAGTGGTTCTGCAGGTGGAGACCACAGACCACATCTCAGTACCAATGCTTTCTGGCTGATGTTTTGGTCACTTTTGAATGTTGGTTGTACTTTCACACTCATGGTAGCATGAGACGGACTCTACAACCCACACAAGTGGCTCAGGTAGTGCAGCTCATCCAGGATGGCACATCAATGCGAGCTGTGGCAAGAAGGTTTGCTGTGTCTGTCAGCGTAGTATCCAGAGGCTGGAGGCACTACCAAGAGACAGGCCAGTACACCAGGAGACGTGGAGGGGGCCATAGGAGGGCAACAACCCAGCAGCAGGACCGCTACCTCAGCCTTTGTGCAAGAAGGAACAGGAGGAGGAGCATTGCCAGAGCCCTGCAAAATGACATCCAGCAGGCCACAAATGTGCATGTGTTTGCACAAACGGTTAGAAACCGACTCCATGAGGATGGTCTGAGTGCCCGATGTCCACAGATGGGGGTTGTGCTCACAGCCCAACACCGTGCAGGACGCTTGGCATTTACCACATAACGCCAGGATTGGCAAATTTGCCACTGGTGCCCTGTGCTCTTCACAAATGAAAGCAGGTTCACACTGAGCACATGTGACAGACGTGACAGAGTCTGGAGACGCCGTGGAGAGCGATCTGCTGCCTGCAACATCCTTCAGCATGACCGGTTTCACAGTGGGTCAGTAATAGTGTAGGGTGGCATTTCTTTTGAGGGCCGCATAGCCCTCCAAGTGCTCGCCAGAGGTAGCCTGACAGCCATTAGATACCGAGATGAGATCCCCAGACCCCTTGTGAGTCCATACGCTGGTGCGGTTGGCCCTGGGTTCCTCCTAATGCAGGACAATGCCAGACCTCATGTGGCTGGAGTGTGTCAGCAGTTCCTGCAAAATGAAGGCATTGAAGCTATGGACTGGCCCGCCCGTTCCCCAGACCTGAATCCGATTGAACACATCTGGGACATCATGTCTCTCTCCATCCATCACCGTCGCATTGCACCACAGACTGTCCAGAAGTTGGGGGATGCTTTAGTCCAGGTCTGGGAGGAGATCCCTCAGGAGACCATCTGCCGCCTCATCAGGAGCATGCCCAAGCATTATAGGGAGGTCATACAGGCACGTGGAGGGCACACACACTACTGACCATCATTTCCTTGTCTTGAGGCATTTCCTCTGAAGTTTGATCAGCCTGCAGTTTGATTTTCCACTTTGATTTTGAGCATCATTTCAACTCCAGATTTCCATGGGATATTAGTTTGTGATTTACAGTGCCTTGCGAAAGTATTCGGCAGTGAGCATGGACTTGAAGCTGGTGAGGGACTGCTTGTATGCAGTGAAGTGGTCGGCAGAGCGGGATCGCTTCCATCTCCGCTCAGTGACCCTGGAAGCCCGTCTCAGTTCTTTGGTCAGGCTGGTCAACCAGGGCTGCCTGTTGAGTGTACAAGTTTTGATATGCATGAGCGGGGCGGCCAAATCAAGTGTAGCTGTTATTGTGGTGTTATAAAAAGTGGCAGCAGCATCTGTGTCATGAAGGGAGGCTATGTCTGTATGAGGGAGAAGTGACTCAGAGAGTGATTGTAAATTGAGGTGGTTGAGATTTCTGCGAGGGTGAAGTGAGTTTGTGGAGTGGGGGATGCACACTAGGAGAGGAGAGGGAAGAGAATGTCACTAGGTTGTGGTCAGACAGGGGGAGGAGTGAGTTAGTGAGATTAGTAAGGGAGCAGAGGCGGGTGAAGATGAGGTCCAGCGTGTGGCCATCTTTGTGAGTGGCCTCAGAGGACCACCATTGAGTGAGGCCAAAGGAGGCAGTCAGTGATATATGTTTAGAGGCAGCTGAGGTGGAAGTGTCAATGGGGATATTGAAGTCACCCATGATGGTAGTGGGGATGTCAGCAGAGAGGAAATGAAATATCCTGGTGGTGTGGTGGTCGAGAAAGGTGGAGCTGGCTAGTTCTGGGGGGTAGTAGATGACAGCCAGCTGGAGGTTGGAGGGGGAATAGATGCGGATGGAGTGCACCTCAAACGAGGGAAGGATAGCAGAGGGTGGTAGGCGAGATTGGAGTAAAGGAGCAGGTGTCGGACAGGAGCAAGCCAACTCCTCCACCACGTTTGTTGCTGGGGCGAGGGGTGTGAGAGAGGTGGAAATCTATCAAGAACCGGCCATCCCTCTAAACTTTCATCTCAAACAAGAAGACTGATCATAGATGCAGCCAAGAGGCCCATGATCACTCTGAATGAACTGCAGAGATCTACAGCTGAGGTGGGACAGTCTGTCCATAGGACAACAATCAGTCGTACACTGCACAAATCTGGCATTTATGGAAGAGTGGTAAGAAGAAATCCATTTCTCAAAGATTTCCATTAAAAGTGTAGTTTAAAGTTTGCAACAAGCCACCTGGGAGACACACCAAACATGTGGAAGAAGGAGCTGTGGTTAGATGAAACCAAATTCGAACTTTTTGGCAACAATGCCAAACGATATGTTTGGAGTAAAGGCAACACAGCTCATCACCCTGAACACACCATCCCCACTGTAAAACATAGTGGTGGCAGCATCATGGTTTGGGCCTGCTTTTCTTCAGCAAGGACAGGGAAGATGATTAAAATTGATGGGAAGATGGATGGAGCCAAATACAGGACCATTCTTGAAGAAAACCTGTTGGAGTCTGCAAAAGACCTGAGACTGGGACAGAGATTTGTCTTCCAACAAGACAATGATCCCAAACATAAAGCAAAATCTACAATGGAATGGTTAACAAATAAACGTATCCAGGTGTTAGAATGGCCAAGTCAAAGTCCAGACCTCAATCCAATCGAGAATCTGTGGAAAGAGCTGAAAACTGCTGTTCACAAACGATCTCCGTCAAACCTCACTGAGCTCGAGCTGTTTGCCAAGGAAGAATGGGCAAGAATTTCAGTCTCTCGATGTACAAAACCCATACAGACATCCCCCAAGCGACTTGCAGCTGTAATCGCAACACAAGGTGGCATACGCTGCGTCATGAAAGTCTGTGCCAATCCGACCTATGACGCAGCGTATGCGTCATGGAATGATCGCGTCCCTGCAGATCGGGTGAAGGGGTTAACTCCCATTTTACCCGATCTGCAGAGACAGGGGGGTGGCTTCACCCCCCCGTGGCTACGATCGCTCTGATTGGCTGTTGAAAGTGAAACTGCCAATCAGAGCGATTTGTAATATTTCACCTAAAAAAATGGTGAAATATTACAATCCAGCCATGGCCGATGCTGCAATATCATCGGCCATGGCTGGAAATACTTAAGTGACCCCCCCCCACACCCACCGATCGCCCCCCCAGTCCTCCGTTATGGGGTCCGGTCCCCTCCGTCCGCCTGCCGGCTCCCCCGTCCTCCTGTCCGCTCCCTCCTTGTTTGAATTCACCCCCCCTGTGGTCCGATCACCCCCCCTGTGCTCCAATCCACCCCCCCACCACTCCTTCATACTTACCGATCCTCCTGGTGTCCGTACGTCTCCTCGCTGGGCGCCGCCATCTTCCAATATGGCGGGCGCATGCTCAGTGCGCCCGCCGAAATCTGCCAGCCGGCAGATTCCTTACAGGTACATTTTGATCGCTGTGGTAGGTTCTATCACAGCGATCAAAATAAAAAAAATAATAAATACCCCCCCCCCTTTATCACCCCCCATAGGTAGGGAGAATAATAAAATAAAGAAAATATATATATATTTTTTTTTTCGTTTTCCACTAGGGTTAGGGTTAGAACTAGGGTTAGGGTTAGAACTAGGGTTAGGGTTACGGGTAGGGGTAGGGTTAGGGTTATGGCATGTGCGGATTTGGCTGCGGATCCGCAGCGGATTTGGCTGCGGATCCGCAGCGGATTTGGCTGCGGATCCGCAGCGGATTGGCCGCTGCAAATTCGTTGCAGTTTTCCATCAGGTTTACAGTACCATGTACACCTATGGAAAACCAAATCCACTGTGCCCATGGTGCGGAAAATTCCGTGCAGAAACGCTGCGTTGTATTTTCCGCAGCATGTCAATTCTTTGTGCGGATTCCGCAGCGTTTTACACCTGTTCCTCAATAGGAATCCGCAGGTGAAATCCGCACAAAAAAACACTGGAAATCTGCTGTAAATCTGCAGGTAAAACGCAGTGCCTTTTACCTGCGGATTTTTCAAAAATCGTGCGGAAAAATCTCACACGAATCCGCAACGTGGGCACATAGCCTTAGGGTTAGGGTTGGAATTAGAGTTAGGGTACCGTCTCACAGTGGCACTTTGATCGCTACGACGGTACGATCCGTGACGTTCCAGCTATATCCATACGATATCGCTGTGTCTGACACGCAGCAGCGATCAGGGACCCTGCTGAGAATCGTACGTCGTAGCAGATCGTTTGGAACTTTCTTTCGTCGCTGGATCTCCCGCTGTCATCGCTGGATCGTTGTGACAGCGATCCAGCGATGCGTTCGCTTGTAACCAGGGTAAACATCGGGTTACTAAGCGCAGGGCCGCGCTTAGTAACCCGATGTTTACCGTGGTTACCAGCGTAAAAGTAAAAAAAAAAACCGTACATACTCACATTTCGGTGTCCTTCAGGTCCCTTGCCGTCTGCTTCCCGCTCTGACTGTCTGCCGGCCGGAAAGTGAGAGCACAGCACAGCAGTGACGTCACCGCTGCGCTCTGCTCTCACTGTACGGCGGCACTCAGTCAGAGCGGGAAGCAGACTGCAAGGGACCTGAAGGACACCGAAATGTGAGTATGTACGTTTTTTTTTTTTTACTTTTACGCTGGTAACCACGGTAAACATCGGGTTACTAAGCGCGGCCCTGCGCTTAGTAACCCGATATTTACCCTGGTTACCCGGGACCTTGGCATCGTTGGTCGCTGGAGAGCGGTCTGTGTGACAGCTCCCCAGCGACCACACAACGACTTTCCAACGATCACGGCCAGGTCGTATCGCTGGTCGTGAACGTTGGTAAATCGTTATGTGAGACGGTACCCTTAGGGTTGGAATTAGGGCTAGGGTTGGAAATAGGGTTAAGATTAGGCTTGTGGTTAGGGTTAAGGATAGGGTTAGGGTTGTGTTGGCGTTACAGTTGTGGGTAGGGTTGGGATTAGGGTTAGGATTAGGGTTGGATTTAGGGTTACGGGTGTGTTGGGGTTAGGGTTGTGGTTAGGGGTGTGTTGGGGTTAGGGTTGTGATTAGGGTTATGGCTACAGTTGGGATTAGGGTTAGGGGTGTGTTGGGGTTAGTGTTGAAGTTAGAATTGAGGGGTTTCCACTGTTTAGGCACATCAGGGGTCTCCAAACGCAACATGGCGCCACCATTGATTCCAGCCAATCTTGCGTTCAAAAAGTCAAATGGTGCGCCCTCCCTTCCAAGCCCCGACGTGCGCCCAAACAGTGGTTTACCCCCACATATGGGATACCAGCGTACTCAGGACAAACTGGGCAACAACTATTGGGGTCCAATTTCTCCTGATACCCTTGCAAAAATAAAAAATTACTTGCTAAAACATAATTTTTGAGGAAAGAACAATTATTTTTTATTTTCATGGCTCTACGTTATAAACTTATGTGAAGCACTTGGGGGTTGAAAGTGCTCACCACACATCTAGATAAGATCCTTTTGGGGTCTAGTTTCCAAAATGGGGTCACTTGTGGGGTGTTTCTACTGTTTAGGCACATCAGGGGCTCTGCAAATGCAACGTGACGCCCGCAGACCATTCCATCAAAGTCTGCATTTCAAATGTCACTACTTCCCTTCCAAGCCCTGACGTGCGCCCAAACAGTGGTTTACCCCCACATATGGGGTACCAGCATACTCACAACAAACTGGGCAACAAATATTGGGGTCCAATTTCTCCTGCTACCCTTGTGAAAAAAAAATTGCTTGCTAAAACATCTTTTTTGAGGACAGAAAAATGATTTTTTATTTTCACGGCTCTGCGTTGTAAACTTCTGTGAAGCACTTGGGGGTTGAACGTGCTCACCACACATCTAGATAAGTTCTTTGGGGGGTCTAGTTTCCAAAATGGCGTCACTTAGGGGGGGTTTCTACTGTTTAGGCACATCAGGGGCTCTGCAAATGCAACGTGACGCCCGCAGACCATTCCATCAAAGTCTGCATTTCAAATGTCACTACTTCTTTTCCGAGCCCTGACATGCGCCCAAACAGTGGTTTACCCCCACATATGAGGTATCAGCGTACTCACAACAAACTGGGCAACAAATATTGGGGTCCAATTTCTCCTGTTACCCTTGTGAAAATAAACAATTGCTTGCTAAAACATCTTTTTTGAGGAAAGAAAAATGATTTTTTATTTTCACGGCTCTGCGTTGTAAATTTCTGTGAAGCACTTGGGGGTTGAACGTGCTCACCACACATCTAGATAAGTTCCTTGGGGGGTCTAGTTTCCAAAATGGGGTCAATTGTGGGGGGTTTCTACTGTTTAGGCACATCAGGGGCTCTGCAAACGTAACATGATTCCCGCAGACCATTCCATCAAAGTCTGCATTCCAAATCGTCACTACTTCCCTTCCGAGCCCCGGCATGTGCCCAAACAGTGGTTTACCCCCACATATGGGGTATCAGCGTACTCAGGAGAAACTGGACAACAACTTTTGGGGTCCAATTTCTCCTGTTACACTTGGGAAAATAAAAAATTGTGGGTTAAAAAATCATTTTTGAGGAAAGAAAAATAATTTTTTATTTTCATGGCTCTGCGTTATAAACTTCTGTGAAGCACTTGGGGGTTCAAAGTGCTCACCACACATCTAGATTAGTTCCTTGGGAGGTCTAGTTTCCAAAATGGGGTCACTTGTGCAGGAGCTCCAATGTTTAGGCACACAGGGGCTCTCCAAACGCGACATGGTGTCCGCTAATGATTGAAGCTAATTTTCCATTTAAAAAGCCAAATGGCGTGCCTTCCCTTCCGAGCCCTGCCGTGCGCCCAAACAGTGGTTTACCCCCACATATGGGGTATCATCGTACTCAGGACAAACTGGACAACAACATTTGGGGTCCAATTTCTCCTATTATCCTTGGGAAAATAAAAAACTCCGGGCTAAAAATCATTTTTGAGGAATGAAAAATAATTTTTTTATTTTTATGGCTCTGCGTTATAAACTTCTGTGAAGCACCTGGGGGTTTTAAGTGCTCACTATGCATCTAGATTAGTTTCTTGGGGGGTCTAGTTTCCAAAATGGGGTCACTTGTAGGGGAGCTCCGATGTTTAGGCACACAGGGGCTCTCCAAACGCGACATGGTGTCCACTAACGATTGGAGCTAATTTTCCATTCAAAAAGTCAAATGGCGCGCCTTCCCTTCCGAGCCTTGCCGTGCACCCAAACAGTGGTTTACCCCCACATATGAGGTATCGGCGTACTCAGGAGAAATTGCCCAACAAATTTTAGGATCCATTTTATCCTGTTGCCCATGTGAAAATGAAAAAATTGAGGCTAAAAGAAATTTTGTGTGAAAAAAAAGTACTTTTTCATTTTTACGGATCAATTTGTGAAGCACCTGAGGGTTTAAAGTGCTCACTATGCATCTAGATAAGTTCCTTGGGGGGTCTAGTTTCCAAAATGGGGTCACTTGTGGGGGAGCTCCAATGTTTAGGCACACAGGGCCTCTCCAAACCTGACATGGTGTCCGCTAGCTATGGAGATAATTTTTCATTCAAAAAGTCAAATGGCGCTCCTTCTCTTCCGAGCCTTACCATGTGCCCAAACAGTAGTTTACCCCCACATATGAGGTATTGGCGTACTCAGGAGAAATTGCCCAACCAATTTTAGGATCCATTTTATCCTGTTGCCCATGTGAAAATGAAAAAATTGAGGCTAAAAGAAATTTTGTGTGAAAAAAAGTACTTTTTCATTTTTACGGATTAATTTGTGAAGCACCTGGGGGTTTAAAGTGCTCACTATGCTTCTAGATAAGTTCCTTGGGGGGTCTATTTTCCAAAATGGGGTCACTTGTGGGGGAGCTCCAATGTTTAGGCACACGGGGTCTCTCCAAACGCGACATGGTGTCCGCTAAAGATTGGAGCCAATTTTTCATTCAAAAAGTCAAATGGCGCTCCTTCCCTTCCGAGCCCTGCCGTGCGCCCAAACAGTGGTTTACCCCCACATATGAGGTATCAGCGTACTCAGGACAAATTGGACAACAACATTCGTGGTCCAGTTTCTCCTTTTACCCTTGGGAAAATAAAAAAATTGTTGCGAAAAGATCATTTTTGTGACTGAAAAGTTACATGTTAATTTTTCCCCTCCATGTTGCTTCTGCTGCTGTGAAACACCTGAAGGGTTAATAAACTTCTTGAATGTGGTTTTGAGCACCTTGAGGGGTGCAGTTTTTAGAATGGTGTCACTTTTGGGTATTTTCAGCCATATAGAACCCTCAAACTGACTTCAAATGTGAGGTGGTCCCTAAAAAAAATGGTTTTGTAAATTTTGTTGTAAAAATGAGAAATCACTGGTCAAATTTTAACCCTTATAACTTCCTAGCAAAATAAAAATTTGTTTCCAAAATTGTGCTGATGTAAAGTAGACATGTGGGAAATGTTATTTATTAACTATTTTGTGTCACATAACTCTCTGGTTTAACAGAATAAAAATTCAAAATGTGAAAATTGCAAAATTTTCTAATTTTTCGCCAAATTTCCGTTTTTTTCACAAATAAACTCAGAAATTATCAACCTAAATATGTCACGAAAAAACAATCTCAGAACCGCAAGGATCCGTTGAAGCGTTCCTGAGTTATTACCTCATAAAGGGACACTGGTCAGAATTGCAAAAAATGGCAAGGTCATTAAGGCCAAAATAGGCTGGGTCATGAAGGGGTTAAGTTAATGGGGCCGAATAATATTGCACGCCCCACTTTTCAGTTTTTTAATTTCCACAAAAATTTAAAATAACCAATACATTTCATTCAACTTCACAATTGTGTTCCACTTGTTGTTGATTCTTCACCAAAAATTTACATTTGGTATCTTTGTTTGAAGCATGATATGTGGGAAAAGGTTGAAAAGTTCCAGGGAGCCAAATACTTTCGCAAGGCACTGTACATTGATCATTGTTAGGTTTTACTGTTCTCAACGCATTCCATGTAATGAGTAAAGATTTACAACTGGAATATTTCATTCAGTGATATCTAGGATGTACGATTTTAGTGTTCCCTTTATTTTTTTGAGCAGTGTGTATGTACATGTATATATATATATATATATATATATATATATATATATATATATATATATATATATATATACACATGTGTATATATTTCATAGTTTTCTTTATTATGTATATTGCCGTCCCTTATTATACAGTGCCCTCTCTTGCGTACAGCCCCGTCCCTTACGTATTGGATTAGGCTACTTTCAAACTAGCGTCGTACTCGGTCCATCGCAGTGCGTCGGGCCGACGTACCGACGTTAGCAGTGAATGCGCCCCACAACGGGGGCAGCGGATGCTGTTTTTCCACGCATCCGCTGCCCCATTGTGAGGTGGCGGGGAGGTGGGGGTGGAGTTCCGGACGCGCATGCGCGGTCGGAAATGGCGGTCCGTCGGCAGCAAAAAACGTTACATGTAACGTTACAAAAAACGTTACATGTAACAACGATGGTATGTGCACACGTTGCGGATTCTGCTGCGGATTTTTCCGCAGCGGATTTGGAAAATCCGCAGTGCAAAACCACTGCGGTTTTCACTGCGGATTTTCTCGCGGTTTCTTCTGCGGATTCCTCTGCGGTTGAAAACCGCTGCAGAATCCGCACAAAGAATTGACATGCTGCGGAAAATAATCCGCTGCGTTTCCGTGCGGATTTTTCCGCAGTATGTGCACAGCGTTTTTTTTTTCCCATAGGTTTACATGGTACTGTAAACTTTGGGAAAACTGCTGCGGATCCGCAGCGTCAAATCCGCTGCGGATCCGCAGCAAAATCCGCAGCGTGTACACATACCCTAATAGCTGCAATTGCAAGTAGGGACAGTCATTCAGAGATGAGTCTCAGCAGCCAGCAAAGTGAGGCACATGGTGAGATCCTTTGCTCCTCTCTGCTCCACTTTCTTGCTTCCCCTGCGGCTTCCCTTAGGCTACTTTCACACTAGCGTTTTTTTGCATACGTCGCAATGCGTAGTTTTGGCGAAAAAACGCATCCTGCAAAGTCGTCTGCAGGATGCGTTTTTTCCCCATAGACTAACATTAGCAACGCATTGCGATGTATTGACACACGTCGCAACCGTCGTGTTGTGGCGGACCGCCGGCAGCAAAAAATGTTACATGTAACTTTTTTTGTGCCGACGGTCCGCCATTTCCGAACGCGCATGAGCGGCCGGAACTCCGCCCCCACCTCCCCGCACCTCACAATGCGGCAGCGGATGCCTGGAAAAACAGCATCCGCTGCCCCCATTGTGCGGCGCTTGCACAGTATGCGTCGGTACGTCGGGCCGACGCAGCGCGACGGCCCCGTACCAACGCTAGTGTGAAAGTATACAGGACACTGCTGCATTCTCTTATGTCCAGCTCACCGCCTCTGGCACAAGACATTGGGGGATCCTCTACAAACCCTGAGGGTATGTGCACACGATCAGGAATTGTGGCGTTTTTTGCGCGTTTTTTTGCGATAAAAACGCTATAAAAAAACGCTTGGATATGCATCATATCATTTAGAATGCATTTCGCAATTTTTGTGCACGTGATGCGTTTTTTTCCACAAAAAAACGCATTGCGGGAAAAGAAGCATCATGTTCATTCTTTTTGCGGGTTTTTTGCGGATTTCTCATTGTTTTGGAGTGTCAGGGAAAAAACACAAAAAATCCGCATAAAATTCGCAAAAAATAAAAACCGCTTCAAATCCGGGCAAAAAAAACCCGCGCAAAAACCGCAAAAAAAAATGCATGCAGAATTCCTGCGGAAAACCTCAGGTTTATCTCAGGAAAATTCTGCATGCATTCCAGACGCGTGCACATACCCTGACACTGCTTGCTGAAAGACTCAATCCAGGACCTGCTGTATGGGGGGGCAGAAACATTAACAGTGAGCAGGATTTTCTCTGCCAAAAAATCTCAAAAGTGTTATTGTCTACAGGCTTTAAACAAGATTTATTGTTATTGGTTGTTTTCTGCCTTGAAGTTCTCACTCTGCATTTGTTGGGAAACTACAATTGTCAGCAGGTTTAGTTTTGTCTAAGGGTACCGTTACACTAAAAGACTTACCAACGATCACGACCAGCGATACGACCTGGCCGTGATCATTGGTAAGTCGTTGTGTGGTCGCTGGGGAGCTGTCACACAGACAGCTCTCTCCAGCGACCAACGATCAGGGGAACGACTTCGGCATCGTTGAAACTGTCTTCAACGATGCTGAAGTCCCCCTGCAGCACCCGGGTAACCAGGGTAAACATCGGGTTACTAAGTGCAGGGCCGCGCTTAGTAACCCGATATTTACCCTGGTTACCATTGTAAAAGTAAAAAAAAAAAAACACTACATACTCACCTTCTGATGTCTGTCACGTCCCCCGGCGTCCACAGGGTTATGCGCTGCTGCCGAGAGCTTCCTGCACTGAATGTATCAGCGCCGGCAATAAAGCAGAGCACAGTGGTGACGTCACCGCTGTGCTCTGCTTTATGGCCGGCGCTGACACAGTCAGTGCAGGAAGTTCTCAGCAGCAGCGCGTAACCCTGTGGACGCTGGGGGACGTGACAGACATCAGAAGGTGAGTATGTAGTGTTTTTTTTTTTTTTTACTTTTACAATGGTAACCAGGGTAAATATCTGGTTACTAAGCGCGGCCCTGCGCTTAGTAACCCGATATTTACCCTGGTTACAAGTGAACACATCGCTGGATCGGCGTCACACACGACGATCCAGCGATGACAGCGGGTGATCTGACGACGAAAGAAAGTTTCAAACGATCTGCTACGACGTACGATTCTCAGCGGGGTCCCTGATCGCAGTAGCGTGTCAGACACAGCGAGATCGTAAGTATATCGCTGGAACGTCACGGATCGTGCCGTCGTAGCGACCAAAGTGCCACTGTAAGATGGTACCCTAAGGATCAGTAACACATTGACATCTCCAAGTATGCGACTGCATTTGACCTGCAGAGTCTTGTGAAATACCGTCTAGACTTGAGTAATACCGTCTAGACTTGAGTAACGACCCAATATCACAGTGAGCCAGACACAAAGTAACACAGGCTGCATAGGAATAATGGAGCAGAACTGGGGACAGAGCAGAGTAATACCCCGGACCACCTGTCACATATTAGATAAAAGTAAACTTTTAGTCATTTAAAATTGCCGTAGTTCTAAAGAGAACACAGCATTGTGCTGGTGCAGAAGAGAAGAGGATACAAATGTAATAATCTGAATCCAGACTGATCAGAACTTCCTTTTACAGGAAGGCAATAGTGTGTGTAGCTCCATGGATGAGGTTTGGGGGTAATATCATATAATAGACCCCGCGCTATACAAAAGAGTCAGTACTGAACAGTCTACTGATCACCAGTGGATTTACGAGTGCAGAAGAAGGAAAAGACAATAGATAAATAGAGAAATACATAGATATGAGGTGGAGAGAAATGGGAGATACATAGATATGAGATGGAGGGAAATGGAAGATACATAGATATGAGATGGAGAGAGATGGGAGATACATAGATATGAGGTGGAGAGAGATGGGAGATACATAGATCTGAGGTGGAGAGAGTTGGGAAACATAGATATGAGGTGGAGAGAGATGAGAGATACATAGATATGAGGTGGAGAGAGATGGGAAACATAGATATGAGGTAGAGAAAGATTGGACATACATAGATATGAGGTGGAGAGAGATGGGAGATACATAGATAAGAGGTGGAGAGAGATGGGAGATACATAGATATGAGATGGAGGGAGATGGAAGATACATAGATATGAGGTGGAGCGAGATGGGAGATACATAGATAGGAGATGGAGAGAGATGGGAGATACATAGATATGAGGTGGGAAGAGATGGGAGATACATAGATATGAGGTGGAGAGAGATGGGAGATACATAGATATGAGGTGGAGAGAGATGGGAGATACATAGATATGAGGTGGGAAGAGATGGGAGATACATAGATATGAGGTGGAGAGAGATGGGAGATACATAGATATGAGGTGGGAAGAGATGGGAGATACATAGATATGAGATGGAGAGAGATGGGAGATACATAGATATGAGGTGGAGAGAGATGGGAGATACATAGATATGAGGTGGAGAGAGATGGGAAACAGAGATATGAGGTAGAGAAAGATTGGACATACATAAATATGAGGTGGAGAGAGATGGGAGATACATAGATAAGAGGTGGAGAGAGATGGGAGATACATAGATATGAGATGGAGGGAGATGGAAGATACATAGATATGAGGTGGAGCGAGATGGGAGATACATAGATAGGAGATGGAGAGAGATGGGAGATACATAGATATGAGGTGGAGAGAGATGGGAGATACATAGATATGAGGTGGGAAGAGATGGGAGATACATAGATATGAGGTGGAGAGAGATGGGAGATACATAGATATGAGGTGGGAAGAGATGGGAGATACATAGATATGAGATGGAGAGAGATGGGAGATACATAGATATGAGGTGGAGAGAGATGGGAGATACATAGATATGAGGTGGAGAGAGATGGGAGATACATAGATATGAGATGGAGAGAGATGGGAGATACATAGATATGAGGTGGGAAGAGATGGGAGATACATAGATATGAGGTGGAGAGAGATGGGAGATACATAGATATGAGGTGGGAAGAGATGGGAGATACATAGTATGAGGTGGGAAGAGATGGGAGATACATAGATATGAGGTGGGAAGCGATGGGAGATACATAAATATGAGGTGAAGAGATGGGAGATACATAGATATGAGATGGAGGGAGATGGGAGATACATAGATATGAGGTGAAGAGATACATAGATATGAGGTGGATGTGATCTGGGCAGATATAGGATTAATGGATCTTTCTCTCATCACCATATATATTATATTTCTCGTCTTCTTACCGTCTCACTGTGATGTCTTTCTCTGTGATCTCTGCAGTCACATTAGTTGTCTGTCTGCTCCTCCGCCCTGTTGCTGTCTCTCAGGATACAGTTACTATGTACAGTGTCTCATGTTCTCTGCTATTGAAATCCCTTCACACAATGACACAGTGTAACAAACCTGCTCCTGATCCTGCTCCGAACGCTTCTGTCATCATCATTACACTTTATAAAGCTCCTCACAGAAGTTGAGTGCCCGGGCATTATAATGGGACCACCCTATAAAAGTCAGCAGCCTGGTCCGTATGCGGTGCCAGTCCCATGTAAAGACAGGTAGTGATTACTGTAAAAACTGGCAGAAAGTGATAGTTGGTTTTGCTCACAAGTCATGAATAATAACAGGAGTAGACGGACACTTCAGCATTTAAAGGGAGCCTGTCAGCAGGATTGGGCTCAGTAACCTACAGACACTGTCAGGTCGGCGCCATTATACTGATTACAATGATACCTAGTGATGAAATCCGTCTTATGGTTGTTCTTTAATCTTTATTTTCAGTTAATGAGATTCTCGTGCTCCTGGCGGTCTGTGGGTGGATCTGTGGGCGGGGCCCTGTGCGTGCCGTGGGTGGAGCTGTGAGTGGGGCTTTACGTGGTGCTTTGCTCACATATTCATCTGTATGGGCTTATGACCTGCTGCCCATTTTACATACTGCATAGACAGAGGTGTAGCTAGGGTTTCAGCTCAGGAGAGGCGAAACATCTGAGTGGGCCCCTAAACACTAACCATGATTACAGCTACAGTGGCGCACCGTAATTGTGGATATAGGAGAACCTCAGCAGATAACCATTCTGTTATTGAAAAGAAATCTATATACAAAAGCGAGCACCGATATTACCACCATATGGGACCATATAAGATTACAGTACATTTATATATAATGACTTACCGCTGATGTTCTTTCTGATGAAATCTTTCATTTTTGCCGTCTTTTCCATCTGGCCCAGACCAACATGACGACTTCTCCAGCCAGGACTCGGCTGCAAAGATTACAGCACAGACACATTTGACTTGTCACATTTCCAGTACCGTCCCCAACCTGCACAATCCTCATCCTGCTGATACCCCAATACTGAGCCGCTGCTGCCGTTTGTGTTTTTATTACTGCACCTGCTGTGTAGCACAATAACAGCTCCTCTTACCGCCCCATATAATAATGCCCGTCACCGTGCCCCTTACATAGTAATAACTCCTCCTTTGTGCTCTCTAGATAGTAAAATTGCCCACTACAAAATATTAATGCCCTGTGCTAGTGCCCTTCACATTTTATCCCTAGAAAGTAATAATACCCCCTATGCAACTTTGATGGTCACAATACTGAGTGCCCCTATAACAATAATTCTTAAGTGCCCACTTAACAATTAATAATATTCCCATGCTCCCACATATACATCTCCACTATACACAGTATGGTGGGCCTACAGCTCCACTATACACATAATGCCTTCACAGCTCCTTTATGCAAAGTATGATGGGCCCACAGCTCCCATACATACCCAGTTCCCCTATACAGTTGTGCTCAAAAGTTTACATACCCCGGCAGAATTTTTGCTTTCTTGGCCTATTTTCAGAGACTATGAATGATAACACCAGAACTTTTTCTCCACTCATGGTTAATAGTTGGGTGAAGCCATTTACTGTCAAACTACTATTTTTTATCTTTTTAAATCTTAACAACAACCCAAAACATCCAAATGACAGTGATCAATAGTTCACATACCCCATTTCTAAATACCATATATTGCCACCTCTAACAACAATGACAGCTTGAAGTCTTTTGTGGTAGTTGGTGATGAGTTTCTTTATTTTCTCAGATGGTAAAGCTGCCCATTCTTCTTGGCAAAAAGCCACCAGTTACTGTAAATTCCTGGGCTGTCTAGCATGAACTGCGCAATTGAGATCTCCCCAGAGTGGCTCAATGATATTGAGGTCAGGAGACTGAGATGGCCACTCCAGAACCTTCACTTTATTCTGCTGTAGGCAATGACAGGTCGACTTGGCCTTGTGTTTTGGATCGTTGTCATGTCGGAACGTACAAGAACGTCCCATGTGCAGCTTCCGGGCTGATGAGTGCAAATTTGCCTCCAGTATTTGCTGATAACGTGCTACATTCATCTTTCCTTCATCTCTGATCAAGTTTCCTGTGCCTTTGTAGCTCACACATCCCCAAAACATCAGCGATCCACCTCCATGCTTTACAGTAGGAATCGTGGTCCTTTCATCATAGGCCTTGTTGATCTCTCTCCAAATGTAACGTTTATGATTGTGGCCAAAAAGTTCAATTTTGGTCTCATCACTCCAAATTACCTTGTTAAGCAAGTTTTGAGGCTTGTCTCTGTGCTGTTTTGTGTATTGTAGGTGAGATACTTGGTGGCATTTGCGCAGTAATGGCTTTCTTCTGGCGACTCGACCATGCAACTCATTTTTCTTCAAGTGCCTCCTTATTATTCATCTTGAAACAGCCACACCGCTAGTTTTCAGAGAGTCCAAGATTTCAGCTGATGTTATTTGTGTTTTTTTCTTTGCATCCCGAGCAATTTTCCTGGCAGTTGTGGACGACATTTTTGTTGGTCTACCTGACCGTGGTTTTGTTTTTACCGAGCCCCTAATTTTCCAATTGTTAATAACAGTTTGAACGCCGCTGACTGTCATTATCAATTAATTCCTTAGATATCTTTTTGTATCCCTTTCCTGTTTTATACAGTTCAACTACCTTTTGACCTGTTGACAATTCTTTTGCTTTCCCTATGACTCACAATCCAGAAACATCAGTGGCTGGATGAAAGATGCAAGAGTCTGTCTGGGTCCCAGAAACTCACTCAGCTTTTATGCACACACACTGATTACAAGCAAACAGGTCACAGGTGAGGATGTTACCTTTAGTAGCCATTCAAACCCATTTGTGTCAACTTCTGTGCATGTTATCAGGCCAAAATCATCAGGGTATGTGAACTTTTGATCAGGGTCATTTGGATGCTTTGGGTTGTCATTATGATTTAAAAAGAGAAAACACAGTAGTTTGACAATAAATGGCTTCACCCAACCACTAACCATGAGTGGAGAAAAAGTTTTGGTGTTATCATTCATATTCTCTGGAAAAAAGGGCAATGGAGCAAAAATTCTTCTGGGGTATGTAAACTTTTGTGCACAACTGTACACAGAATGATGTCCCCACTGTTCCCCCAAAACAGAGTATAACTAGCGTTCTGACACCGTGCAGTGCCCACACTGAGAGACCCTCTGCCAGGAGGAAATTAACCTTATTCCCTATTCCCTATTATTCCTATTTCACAGTGTATTCACATTTTGAGACTGGGTGCTTCAGTGTTGTGCACATTATGTGCTGCCTGATGTATTAGATTTCAGTGTAGCAAAACGGGAATACAAAAGATAACGAACAGGACAGTCGATATACCTGTAGAGATCTGGATGCTCAGGGTAAAATATCAACAGGTGTTAGCAAGGGGTCAATGACCAATCAAATAAGAAAAAAGAGGTGCCCAATATATATAATTAAAAAATAGCAAAAAAAAGGGGGACCTAAAACATAACAGCACAGTTGTACATAAACAATTCTCTGGACCATCCTGCCTACAAATCCACAAGCAGAGAAAAAAAAACTCAGTGGTCAGATATTTAATTTGCCAAACTACACCCTTGGGGAGGAGATATGGTGAGTGGCCATCCCGCCCATCTCATACAGCCACTCACAAAAAAGCCCAACCCTGTCATGGCTGATTAACCCCTCAGCACATAGTATGCTGGAGCAAAACTTCTGGGTTTTCAGACTACAGAAGTTAGCAATCTTCGTGATACATATCCCCCCTCACTTACATTGCCGGTATCCCTGACCCAGTGTGTGTGCATATATATATACACTCACCGGACACTTTATTAGGTACACCATGCTAGTAACGGGTTGGACCCCCTTTTGCCTTCAGAACTGCCTCAATTCTTCGTGGCATAGATTCAACAAGGTGCTGGAAGCATTCCTCAGAGATTTTGGTCCATATTGACATGATGGCATCACACAGTTGCCGCAGATTTGTCAGCTGCACATCCCAAAGATGCTCCATACAAGGCAGGATGGATCCATGCTTTCATGTTGTTTACGCCAAATTCTGACCCTACCATCCGAATGTCGCAGCAGAAATCGAGACTCATCAGACCAAGCAACGTTTTTCCAATCTTCTACTGTCCAATTTCGATGAGCTTGTACAAATTGTAGCCTCAGTTTCCTGTTCTTAGCTGAAAGGAGTGGTACCCGGTGTGGTCTTCTGCTGCTGTAGCCCATCTGCCTCAAAGTTCGACACACTGTGCGTTCAGAGATGCTCTTAGGCCTACCTTGGTTGTAACGGGTGGCGATTTGAGTCACTGTTGCCTTTCTATCAGCTCGAACCAGTCTGCCCATTCTCCTCTGACCTCTGGCATCAACAAGGCATTTCCGCCCACAGAACTGCCGCTCACTGGATTTTTTTTCTTTTTCGGACCATTCTCTGTAAACCCTAGAGATGGTTGTGCGTGAAAATCCCAGTAGATCAGCAGTTTCTGAAATACTCAGACCAGCCCTTCTGGCACCAACAACCATGCCACGTTCAAAGGCACTCAAATCACCTTTCTTCCCCATACTGATGCTCGGTTTGAACTGCAGGAGATTGTCTTGACCATGTCTACATGCCTAAATGCACTGAGTTGCCGCCATGTGATTGGCTGATTAGAAATTAAGTGTTAACAAGAAGTTGGACAGGTGTACCTAATAAAGTGGCCAGTGAGTGTGTATATATATATATATATATATATATATATATATATATATATATATATATATATATATATATATATATATATATATATACACACAATGGGGAGAATAGGTATTCGATACACTGTCGATTTTGCAGACTGTTCCACCTACAAAGTATGGAGAGGTCTAATTTTTATCGTAGGTACACTTCACCTGTGAGAGACAGAATCAGAAAATAGCAATCTATAAAATCATATTGTATGAATTTTACATAACTAATTTGCATTTTGTTGCATGAAATTTGTATTTGATCACCGACCAACCAGCAAGAATTCTGTCTCTCCTAAGAATCCCTCCTACTCTACACTGATTACCTGTATTAGTTGCACCCGTTTGAACTCGTTACCTGTATAAAAGACAACTGTCCATACAATCAGTCACACCCCAACCTCACCATGGCCAAGACCAAAGAGCTGCCTAAGTACACCAGGGACAAAATTGTAGACCCGCACAAGGCTGGGATGGGCTACAGGACATTAGGCAAGCAGCTTGGTGAGAAGGCAACCACTGTTGGCACAATTATTATAAAATGGAAGAAACACAAGATGACTCAATCTTCCTCTGTGTGGGACTCCATGCAAGATCTTGCCTCGTTGGGTAAGGATGATTCTGAGAAAGGTCAGGAATCAGCCCAGAACTATATGGGAGGACCTGGTCAATGACCTGAAGAGAGCTGGAACCACAGTCTCAAACATTACCGTTAGTAACACAGTACACCGCCCTGGATTAAAATCCTGAAGGGCATGCAACTCGACTCACGGTGTTTGGAGGAAGAAGTAGTATGAGTACAAACCCAAGAACACTGTCCCAACTGTGAAGCATGGTGGGGGAAACATCATACTTTTAAGTACTTTTCTGCAAAGGGACAGGACGACTGCACTGTATTGTAGGGAGAATGGATGGGATCATATATCGCTAAATTTTGGCCATCAACCTTCCTCCCTCAGTAAGAATATTGAAGATAGGTCGTAGCTGGGTCTTCCAGCATGACAGTGACCCGAAATGCACAGCAAGGGCAACTAAGGAGTGGCTCCGTAAGAAGCATTTCAAGGTCCTGGGGTGGCCTAGCCAGTCTCCTGACCTGAACCCAATATAAAATCTTTGGAGGGATCTTAAACTCAATGTTGCCCAGTGATAGCCCCGAAACCTGAAAGATCTGGAGAAGATCTGTATGGAGGAGGGGGCCAAAATCCCTGCTGCAGTGTGGTCAAACTCGGTCAGGAACTACAGGAAACGCCTGACTTCTGTAATTGCAAACAAAGGTTTTTGCGCATAATATTAAGTTCTGTTTTTCAGTTGTATCAAATACTTATTCATTTGCATTTTATTGCATGAATTATGTAAAAGTCATAAAATGTGATTTTCTGTTTTTTTTTTTTGTTTTTTTTTTAGATTCTGTCTCTCACAGGTGAAGTGTACCTACAATAAAAATTACAGAGCTCTCCATTAATTGTAGGTGGGAAAACGTGCAAAATCAGCAGTGTATCAAATACTTATTTTCCCCACTGTATATCTAGCGAACACAGAAAAAGCAGAAGGTAAAAAAATAGAAAAGGCAACAATCAAAAAGTGACTAAAACTAATAAAATAATAAAAATAATAAAAAAAAGGGCTCATACAGCATAGTGAATCAGGTCCAATAAGATTGCGATCTGGAAGCCTCTGATATTGTGTTCTGTGTTGTAATAATTAGCAACAATTCACTAAATAGGGGAAATAAGGATCAACATGCAAGTATTCGCAATCTGTAAACATCTCATTAATTGCCCCTCCACGGAACTTGCTAATTGGGAAGCAATTATTGCTGTGAAATCACAATCCTAAATTAAATTGGAAGTGTAAGTTAATTATGTGGGGGATACAGAGGCACAAAGGATGTTTTCCTAGTGGAAATCATTTGTATCAACCTGACATATATTGAAAACGTTAATTGTCTTGATAGTTTTGTGTATGGTGAAGATACATTGATAAAAGTAGTCCCTGTGGGTACTGTTGACCCATCACCACTCTGTGTAGCACTATACACCGCCTTTAGGTTATAACATGTAGGTGGCGATACCCCCGTTACACGAGGTACCACAAGGCACAATATGGTATGGACCCATTTCAAGTTACAAGACAAATCCTGAATAGGACATAAAATCAGTAGGTGACAGAAGGACTAAGATGAAAGTTATTATTATTATTTATTTATATAGCACCATTAATTCCATGGTGCTGTACATGAGAAAGGGGTTACATACAGGGTTATAGATATCATTTACAGTAAACAGGTTTACAGTGACAGACTGGTACAGAGGGGAGAGGACCCTGTCCTTGCGGACTTACATTCTAAGTTAGATTGTCTTCATCTACATTTGCATTCAAAATTACTCACCCCCCCATTACACATTTTTTTTAGAAACTTTCTGCTATTTGCTATCAACCAGTCAAAGAAGAAGGATGTAATGAGTGCAACACGACTAATATATATCAAGTGGTTTCTTCAAATTCAGCACAAGTTGCTGAAAGTCTCCAATTTGTTCCCTCTGTCATGACCAGCATTTTTAGTACTTAGAAGAGCACCTCTGGCTGTTGTGACCTGCCGTACACATGATGCCGAGCCAGACACCAGCTTTTAGCAGCGCTCCTCAGGGATCTTAGCCAGTCCTCATGGGCAATGCCTTGTTTAAATCCTACCAAAGATTTTCTATGGGGTACAAGTCAGGTGATTGTGACAGACACTCGAAAATCAAGACTTCCTTTGAAACCAAACCTCATTGGACTGTGAGATATAATAGGATCCTTGTCTTGTTGCAAAGGCCAATATCATCCAAGGATTTCCTGATACTTGATTGAATTCCTCTTGCCCTCAAGCTGCAAAGCACCTTCAGAGCATCACCAAGCTAACTCCATGATAACACTATTGACATTACCCAAACCCCTGCCATGTATGACTGTAGGGGGGCTGATAAGTTTTTTGGAGATGGAAATTTAATTCTCCAGCAGGACTTGCCACTTGTCCACACTGCCAAAAGTACCAAACTTGGTACCCAAGGCAGCAAAGTAGCCTGACCTTAACCCCATAGAGAATCTGTGGGGTATTGTTAAGAAGAAAATGAGGTACACCAGACCCAACAATGCAGATGAGCTGAAAGCTGCTATCAAAGCAACCTGGGCTTCCATAACACCTCAACAGTGCCACAGGCTCATCGCCTCCATGCCACGCCGCATTGATGCAAAAGGAGCCCCGACCAAGTATTGAGGGCATTTACTGAACATACATTTCGGATTTTAAAATCATTTTTCAAACTGGTGTTATAAAGTATTCTAATTTACTGAGATAATGACTATTGGCTTTTCATTGGCTGTAAGCCATAATCATCAACATTAACAGAAATAAACACTTGAAAAAGATCACTCTGTTTGTAATGACTGTTCCAGGGCGACCCTCAAGTCTGGGCATTTTCTTTCCCATCTGATTCCCAGTTTCTTCGAGGAATTTTTTTTACAGCTCTGGGTCTGATCTATGAAGATCCCGACCGAGTTTCTCTGGCTGAGTCTAAATTACATCTGCTTCAGCGGGGAGATCGGCCAGTGGAGGAGTTTTGCTCCTAGTTCTGTAGGTGGAATGACCCTGCACTCCAAAGTCAATTTTGTTAGGGGCTGTCTGAAATTATAAAAGATGCCTTTGTCTTGTATGAGACCCTGATTTTCCAAAAAGGCTGCCATGTCTTTAGCGATCCATGTAGACCACCGACTCAGAGACAAAAGGTGACACCTCAGTTTTCAGGGAGTCATGTCTAATGCACCTTGGCCTGAGTCCAGTGAAGAACCCATGCAGTTAATGGTGGGAAACTCTTTACTCTGGTCCACCAGCAGCTCGATGCAAAAGGGAGTGGGTTTTTTTTTGGGGGGGGGAAGATGCGTAATTTTGTTGGTACCTGCCCATCCATATGCCGTTATTCAGGGGCATTTCACTCATGTCTTTTAGGATATACATATTCGGGTAGGGGCCATACACACTGAATCCATCACATGTTATGTGTTAGAGGGCTTGCCCTCGCTTGTGGATCTAGGCCTACCTTGGCTGACGTTACATAATCCGGTAGTGGACTGGCAGGCACGGGAGATAGTGAGGTGAAGCAATTACTGACAAAATAACTGCATGTGCACTCGTTTATCCATGGTAACAACCAGGTCTCTACCAGAATATTTGTCTGATTACGAGGATGTGTTTTCAGAACAAGGGTGTCGAGAACTACCACCTCACCGTCCTTATGATTGCTCAGTGGATTTGATTCCTGGGGCTAAGTTGCTTAAGAACAGGTTGTATAGTATTCCTGGGCCTGAAAGATGTGGCATGAAAGATTATATTGCAGAGAGCCTGGCTAAGGAACATGTCAGACCCTCTTTATCTCCGGTGGCAGCAGGATTTGTCTTTAAGAAAAAAGATGGGGTGTTTGTATTTCAGGCAGTTTAATCGGATCAATGTTTTGGTTCCATATCAACTCCCTCTTATTCCAGATTTCTTTAATCAGATATTTGGGGCTAAGTGGTTTTCCAGACTGGACTTTAGGGGGGCCTATAATCTCATCTGTATTAACCCCTTAATGACCAGAGGTATTTTTGGTTTTCTATTTTCATTATTTGCTCCCCTTCTTCCCAGAGCCATAACTTTCTTTTTTTTTTTTTGTCAAAATGGCCATATGGCCATTTGTTTTTTGCGGGACGAGTTGTACTTTTGAACGACACCATTGGTTTTACCATGTCGTGTACTTAAAAAGAGGAAAAAAATTCAAAGTGCGTTGAAATTGCAAAAAAATGCAATCCCACACTTGTTTTTTGTTTGGCTTTTTTGCTAGGTTCACTAAATGCTAAAACTGAGCTGCCAATATGATTCTCCAGGTCATTATGAGTTCATAGACACTAAACATGTCTAGGTTCTTTTTTATCTAAGTGATGAAAAAAATTCCAAACTTTCTAAAAAACAAAATTACGCCATTTTCCAATATCCATAGCATCTCCATTTTTTGTGATCTGGGGCCAGGTGAGGGTATAGCTTTTTCTCGAAATGATGAGGAATCCAGCTCCACGAGGTGGTGAAAAAAACCCTTCCTTTATTCACTTCAAATCATATTCATATCCTTGAAGCTAATTGCCCTAATAATACAATATGAAGAGAATACTTTAACAAAATTACAACAAGACATTGAGACTATAACAAAGGATGTTAAAGATAAAATGACACCCGCACAATTCGATGAGTTTTCAAACGCCAGCAATTCCAAAATTTCTAAGGTAGAAGAAAAAATTCTGGACATGAAAAAACGCAAACTGGATCGTGACTTGTATGATTACGCTAATCAACAAGTATATGAATGGGGCAGGTGGGATAAAGTGGATCAATCCCAGAAATCAATCCTAAAAACCCCTGAATACCGTACTTATGGAAATCGCATGCAAACACAAGTCACCTTTAGCTCATCAGAGTTGGATACTTCTACTGGAGCCACGGAGGATTCAGATTCGGAACCACCACAGGAATCAAAAAACTCTTATTTCAGAAAAAAACAAGCCTCCATCAACAAACAAAAAAAGGTTTACCAGAGAAAAGGAAGGAAACATCAATGCAAACAAAAATTCTCGGAGATATCATCTCAGACACCAACGTTAGGACATTTTGATGTTGTTAACATGTCTTCCATTATCCTTACAGAAGATCAAAAAGAACTTTTATCTCACGGACTTAATTTTGTACCGAACTGCAATTTTGACCTTTTTTCCACCATCTGTGACGTAAATAGATTCATTACAAACATTACTCTTAAATTGCATTTCAAAGATGACCAAACGGAGGTGAAATGCGACACCAATGTTTGCGATAATGTCTTCAAACCTTTTGGTTTTATGGAACAATTGTCACTTATTTGTTTGTTAGATTTACAAGATGTTGATCCTAAGGGTACTGTCTCACAGTGGCACTTTTGTCGCTACGACGGTACGATCCGTGACGTTCCAGCGATATCCATACGATATTGCTGTGTCTGACACACAGCAGCGATCAGGGACCCTGCTGAGAATCGTACGTCGTAGCAGATCGTTTGGAACTTTCTTTCGTCGCTGGATCTCCCGCTGTCATCGTTGGATCGGTGTCTGTGACACCGATCCAACGATGCGTTCGCTTGTAACCAGGGTAAACATCGGGTTACTAAGCGCAGGGCCACGCTTAGTAACCCGATGTTTACCCTGGTTACCGTCGTAAATGTAAAAAAAACCAAAACAGTACATACTCACATTCTGGTGTCCGTCAGGTCCCTTGCAGTCTGCTTCCCGCTCTGACTGACTGCCGGCCGGAAAGTAAGAGCAGAGCACAGCGGTGACGTCACCGCTGTGATCTGCTTTCACTTTACGGCGGCACTCAGTGAGAGCGGGAAGCAGACGGCAAGGGACCTGACGGACACCGGAATGTGAGTATGTACTGTTTTTTTTTTTTTTAACTTTTACGATGGTAACCAGGGTAAACATCGGGTTACTAAGCGCGGCCCTGCGCTTAGTAACCCGATGTTTACCCTGGTTACCCGGGGACTTCGGCATCGTTGGTCGCTGGAGAGCGGTCTGTGTGACAGCTCTCCAGCGACCACACAACGACTTTCCAACGATCACGGCCAGGTCGTATCGCTGGTCGTGATCGTTGGAAAGTTGCAGAGTGTGACAGTACCCTAACTCCAAAGATGGTAGAATCCCCCAAAAAACCCATATGCATGTGCCTAATCCTCATTACTATCCTGTGCAGGCACGGAAACCTGTAATGGACAAATTTCAGAACATCATAGAAACGCAATTAAGGGCTCTTTCTGAAGGTGTGTGTGACAGATGCTTACACAGTAACAATCTAAAACCCATTTTGCAAAAAGCATTATGAGAATTGAAAAATAAGGATAATCTTGTTATTAAAAACTCAGATAAAGGTGGATCCGTCGTCGTAATGGACAAGGATAATTACATTTCATGGGTTGATAATATGTTACTTGATTCTGCTGTGTATAAGCGACTGTCTGCCAACCCTACTTTACCGATAAAAGATCGACTTTTTAAACTTGTGGACGAAGGTCTTAGTTTGGGTTTCTTCAATAAAAAAGAAAGCGATTATCTGAAAGTTACCAATCTAGTGACCCCAATATTGTATGCCTTACCTAAAACCCACAAATGTCAATACCCTCCACCTATCAGACCTCTTTGTACACGTCTATACCACTTGAGATAGTGTTCGTTCACACGATCCTTTTTTTGCTGCTGTTCCGCAGCGCTTTTCAGGCTGCGGATTCCCATCCTTTTTCCATGCAGGGTACAGTACAATGTTACCCTATGGAAAACAAAAACCGCTGTGCCCACTATCCTTTTTTTCTCAGGCAAATCCGCGCTGATTTGCCTGCAGAAAAAAAGAAGTACCATGTCACTTCTTTCTGCGGATTCAGCTCCTGTTTTCAACAGGCACCAATAGGAAAGTGCTGTTGAAAACCCGCAGAGGAATCTGCAGAAGAAACTGCAGGAAAATCAGCAGTGCAGTTTTGCACTGCGGGTTTTCCAAATCAGGACCTGAAAAAAAAAGGATCAAAAAAAGGATCGTGTGAACATGGCCTTATACGCACTGAAGTTCCATATGGAAAAATACAGTAATTTTACTTCAGATCTTCAATCTTATGTGATAGAAGTAACTTTCTTTCTTATAACTACAAACTTTTTCTGCTTCAACCAGACTTATTATATGCAAATTAGCGGTGTTTCCATGGGAGCCAAATACTCGCCGTCTCTCGCTAATCTTGTGATGGGTTGGTGGGAAGAATCATATGTTTACAGCACCGAAAATCCATTCAAAGATTGCATATGTTGGTACGGCAGATACATCGATGATATCATTATTATTTGGAATTCTGATGTATCTGCCATACAGGATTTACCCGTAATCCTTTCAATCTCAGTTTTACTGCTCGCCAGGAACCCACTTGTATAGAATTCCTTGACTTAAAACTCAAGGGTTTACCAAATACTCCTGTTGTTACATCAACTTTCAGAAAAGCTACGGCAGGAAACACGATATTGCATGCTAACAGTCATCACCCAAAACATACAATTAAAAGCATACCTGTGGGTGAAATGGTAAGAGCCAAGTGCAACTGCAGCACACATGAGGATTATTCTCAAGAGGTTAAGGATATTAAGGAACGACTCACACAGAGAGGACACAATAAATGGAACTTACAAAGAGCTGAAAAAATAGTGGAACAAAGACCACGTTTCAAACCGAATCAAAATTAGAGCATTTGTTCCACAAATGCAGTCACTCTGGTTTTTCAATATAGTAACCAATTCTCTTTGATCAGAAAGCTAATTAATGATATTTTATCTATTCTGAGAGAAGATCCTGACATAGCCAGAATATTAGAAAACGGATGCAGAATTGTGTCCAGAAGGGCACGCTCTGGGTTGTAGCCTTTCACCTAGTTCTCTAAATGCCCCCCGTGCTCAATCTTCTAATTGGCTCAGCACAAAAGGTTTCCATAAATGTGGTGCAATAGCCTGTAAAACCTGCAAATTAAAAAAAAAAGTCTTGATTTTACGGATGTCAATAACCAAAATACATATACAATAAAAAACATTTCTAAACTGTAACACAAACAATGTAATCTATATTATGGAATGCACAGCTTGCCATCTTAAATACGTTGGCAGCACTATACGCCAACTTAAAACAAGAATTCAAGAACATATTTATGATGTAGAAAGTGTTAATATTAATAGAAACACATCACAAGTTTCAAAACATTTTATTAATCAACATCAATCTAATCTTGAATCACTCAAAGTTTATGCAATAGAAAAAACGCACAAACCATTCAGAGGAGGGGACACTGAGGTAACATTGAGAAACAGAGAAACCTGGTGGATATTCAAACTTGGTACTAGAATACCGCATGGTCTAAACAAGAGGAAGGACATCATGCTTTTCTATTAATGTTGCTTTCCCACTAATATTGCCCTGTTTTGTTTTTGGGCCATAATTAATTTATCCTAAGTCATTCATATAGAAGTCTTCATCTCAAATGATTTTCTCTCTATTATAATTATGCATACATCGGACAATCACATGCAAAAACTCTAAATGTGAAGTCCAGATGACAGATCCACTATGTCCAAAGAGAAGAAAATATGTATATCCGCACAGCTGCATACACGATCACCTTTCTGCGTGCTGTGAAATGCTGTACCAGTGCCTTTACCTCCTACTCATTGCAAGGGCACTAGGGGTGCATAACCAAAAAAGTGCATGACATCCAAAAAGAAAAGAAAAAAAGTAGTTAGCACTCACCAAGCCCGTTGCTGTAAAAGTCTTTATTAGGACATGGACAGGGAGAACATGATGTCTACAGGATGACAGCTGTTTCGCGCTACATGCGCTTCTACAGATCCCGATCGGGATCTGTAGAAGCGCATGTAGCGCGAAACAGCTGTCATCCTGTAGACATCATGTTCTCCCTGTCCATGTCCTAATAAAGACTTTTACAGCAACGGGCTTGGTGAGTGCTAACTGCTTTTTTTCTTTTCTTTCCAGATGACAGATCCCTCAACCGTAGCATGGGGATCCAGCCCAGCCGGCAACCAATCTCCAAAACTCCATAGGCCATTCATTCATCTCAGCCTGGATCCTCTCCCCTCAACATCACTCCAACAACAACAACATTTCCTCGTCGTCGTCAGTCCTCAATATCCCAAGCTGCCCCCAGAATGGAGTCTGACCCTTGGTAAACACTCCTCTCCAAAAGCTAAAGGTACCGTCACATTTAGCGACGCTGCAGCGATCTAGACAACGATGCCGATCGCTGCAGCGTCGCTGTGTGGTCGCTGGGGAGCTGTGACACAGACAGCTCTCCAGCGACCAACGATGCCGAAGTCCCCGGGTAACCAGGGTAAACATCGGGTTACTAAGCGCAGGGCCGCACTTAGTAACCCGATGTTTACCCTGGTTACCAGTGTAAATGTAAAAAAACCCAAACACTACATACTTACATTCCGGTGTCTGTCGGGTCCTCCGGCGTTCTGCTTCCCTGCACTGCACTGTGTTCACTTGTAACCAGGGTAAATATCGGGTTACTAAGCGCAGGGCCACGCTTAGTAACCAGATATTTACCCTGGTCACCATTGTAAAAGTTAAAAAAAAAAAAACACACTACATACTCACATTTCGATGTCTGTCACGTCCCCCGCCGTCAGCTTCCCGCACTGACTGTCAGTGCCGGCCGTAAAGAAGAGCACAGCGGTGACGTCACCGCTGTGCTCTGCTTTACGGCCGGCGCTGACACAGTCAGTACGGGAAGCTGACGGCGGGGGACGTGACAGACATCGGAATGTGAGTATGTAGTGTTTTTTTTTTTTTTTTACTTTTACAATGGTAACCAGGGTAAATATCGGGCTACTAAGCACGGCCCTGCACTTAGTAACCCGATGTTTACCCTGGTTACCCGGGTGCTGCAGGGGGACTTCGGCATCGTTGAAGTCGTTCCCCTGATCGTTGGTCACTGGAGAGAGCTGTCTGTGTGACAGCTCCCCAGCGACCACACAACGACTTACCAACGATCACGGCCAGGTCGTATCGCTGGTCGTGATCATTGGTGTAAGTCGTTTAGTGTAACGGTACCTTTATAGTCTTTAGTAAGTGGCCAACTCCTCACACCATCTGATATTGTTTTGGACGGTGGTGGGGGGGGGTGTTTCAATTTATTTGCAAAAATTTGGAAAGCATTTTGTGCTCATTTGGGTATTCAGCTTTCATTTTCATCCTACTTTCATCCATAGGAAAGGGCTGTGCTCATCTTAGTTTTCTGCTAAGAGGAAGTTATAGAAGTTTGGATTAGACCAAGAACAGTTGAGTCCCAAAAAGACTGCAGGATTTAGTAGGAGATCTGCTCTCGCCCGTTGGGCTGCACACTTATTATTATTATTAGGGGAGAACTTGAGGTCTTCTGGTAAAAGCATGGAGGCTGAGGATATTACGTTTATTTTTACTGTACTGTTGACAGCTTTTGAAACGTTCTACATCTTTTGGTTCCTTGTATGTTTATTGTCTTGTAGGCAGTTACCATGATTATTTTATTAGTGCATGATTTACTGCAGCCATTTGTGAACCCATTGATTCTTGCATCTTTGAATACATTATGAAACACATGTGGATTATATAATCTGCACTGGGTGTCAATTTCCATGTGCAGAGGAGATTTGCTAAAATCCTTTCTACGTCGCTGATACTGTTGTTGATTTTTACAAACTCAATGTTGAGAATCTTCAGCCAGCTTTATGGTGCAGTGCTATTGCCAGTGCCCCTGCATGGTGTTACCTTCCCCCTCCATGCAGGGACGACAACTTATTTACTGCCCCAGCCTTCCACGCAGTCCCTGGTGTGCTCCTGCTCCCTGTTTGCGCTCCATAGTTCTGGAGGCTTGCATTCATCTATTGGGTATTGTCATGAGTGACATACCAAACCCAACAATGCAGACGAGCTGAAGGCTGCTATCAAAGCAACCTGGGCTTCCATAACCCCTCAGCAGTTCCACAGGCTGATCGCCTCCATGCCACGCCGCATTGATGCAGTAATTGATGCAAAAGGAGCCCCGACCAAGTATGGGTTTTCATTGGGTGTAAGCCATAATCATCAACATTAACAGAAATAAACACTTGAAATAGATCGCTCTGTGTGTAATGTCTCTATATAATGAGTTTCACTTTTTTTATTGAAGAACTGAAATAAATTAACTTTTTGATGATATTCTACAGTAATTTAGTAAAAAGCACTTGTAGATAGCACTGGAGTCAATATTTGCATATTTATTTGGGAGAGATGTTGCACAGGTGAGGTGGCATGGTGTCTTCAGCATTAAGATTGCACTTTTCTCAGTGTGTATTGTAGTCTGGAGAGGGTTACTTTAATTTTTCCAAGATGTCCGGGAGTATTTATTTAGGGAATGGGAGCATCAAAAACTGCCATATTGACCATCTCTTCTGCCTTGGAAGAGATTTATTGGGTTTGTACTTTTGCCATTAATTATCCAGACTGTTTTGGCACCTTAGTTAATGTGTTGGACGTATGTGAGCAGATTAAGGCTAAAGATATGCCTGATCGGGGTGGCATATAGACATGTCCATGACTGTCTAGGGCCTTTTCTGCATCGACATCAAGCATAATGTATGGACACCTCCCAATAATATGTCTGACAGTTTATAATATTAGGCGATCACGTGTAGGTTAAACATGTTACTATACAGTGAAATTATCTAAGGCCTCTTTAGTGCCTCCAGGGAAGAGATGTTATTGTAGTAATTGTTTCGGCAGAGGACACACAGGTTACACTATGGTGGCTAATGCTCCTCAGGGATATGCCAGTTTAATGCTATAAATCTCTGTGTATCAGATTCGACACGTCTGGATCCCAATTTTCCTCCAGTTCTGCATTTTATTATTTTACTGGACATTTTATATAATAATTTCTGATTTTTATATTCCAGTCAATGCCATCATTTTGTATAAGAGTATACAGCCGACTAGTCATTGGAGCTTCTCAACTGGACATGATATGATGGTGTTACAGTTGCCATTTGCTTGTTAGTATTTTCATATATTGATAAGAGATTTTGATTTAGTGTCTGACATTTTTCCGTTATCTTTTGTTTCTAAACCACCATGTTGTCTTTCCTAATCCTCATACATTGAGCCCCCCCTCAAGTAATTAAGAATACACATGAAGGTTCATTTTATAGACTAGATGCAATTGTTCAAACCCTCTAGATCTATCAAATTTGTTTCCGTTTACTGACGACATTCGTAGATCACAAAATGGTTGTATTAAGTTGCAAAACTTTTCATTTTATATATTTGTTTTAAGGTATCTCTATATGTACAGTACTATTTGGCCATAATTATATAAGGTCTGTTTGTAGCAAAGCCAACACTGTGCATCACCAAAAGAACCCAGTGAAGCATGGTGGAGGCAGCATTATGCTTTGGGGCTGTTTTTCGGTAGCTGGAAATGAGGCTTTAGTTAAGGTGGAGGACATTATGATCAGTTCCAAATATCAGTCAATTTTGAAACAAAACCTTCATGCCTCTGTTAAAAAGCTGGAGATAGAGAGAATTTCACCTTTCAGCATGACAAATACCCTAAGCGGACCTCCAAATCACCAAAAGACCAGCTTCTCCAGAAGACTATCAAGGTTTTGGAGGAGCCCAGCCTTAGGTAGACCTAAATCAAAGTGACAATCTGTAGTGACCTGAAGAGGGAGCTATACACAGGAGATGCCCCCGCAATCTGACAGATGTCGAGTTGCTGCAAGGAAGAGCAACTGCAGACTGCTGAGTCGTGACAGTGTGCAATTCACGATTCCCCTCTCTAAATTCCTGGTGTGGTGGGCGTCCATTTTTTAGCACAGGAGAGTTATGTTAGCATGTGTCTGCAATTTTGCAAATTCTGTAAATGTAGACACGTGACTGCCCACCCATATGGGGGCTGCATCGGCATTGTGATGGTCTGCACATCACACAATGTCACAATTCAGCAGTCTGCCGGCACAAAAAGTGCAGACTATTTGTCTTAAACTGGACAACCTTGCTTAAATTCCATTAAATTAATGCATCAGCCTTTTTACTGATAAAAAATTTGGAGATCTCTATTCTAAAATGTCCCAAGGACAGACCACACAGCACCAGCACCTCCATCATGTCTGGAGTCTTGATGCATTGACTGTAGTGAGGAACCAACACAGACTTACAGAATTATTGATAGATCATCAAAATGTACAACCAGTTAATACAATTGTTATAGTGGGGACTAAATGCAGTTAATGGGGGCTTCCAACAAGACTCCTCGAAGGAGGATCTGTAATATCAGAGTTTATACTGGACATCTGCTTATAACAAAAAAATTAACAGGTGAAATGTATATTTTGGATGAGGTTTTAGAATGATCAAATTGTCATTCCTTTGTATTAGGAAATATGACATCGACAGACAACGTAAATCAAACCATGACCACCATCTTTATTATTGTGGGCTTCCAGTCCATGCGCAGTATGGAGCTTTTACTCTTCTCCCTTTTCTTCAGTATGTACATGTTAACACTGGCGGCTCACTTTCTTATCGTTACTCTTGTCCTTCTGGAAGAACATCTTCACAAGCCAATGTATCTTTTCTTGGCCAATTTCTCCTTGGTGGAAGTCCTGTATACCACGGTGACTGTACCGAAGATGCTTGATGCCCTACTGATGAGAAATAAAGCAATTTCCGCTTCAGCTTGTCTTGTCCAGTTTTACTTTTTCTTCGCCTTTGGGGCAGCTGAGAACTGCTTTCTTGTAGTCATGGGCTATGACCGGTATGTGGCCATCTGTCGGCCACTGCACTACTCTACGTTGATGTCTAAAAGGATGGCTGTAAGGCTAGCCTGTGGACCCTGGGTTGTGGGCTTCATAACCGCTGCATGCCCTGCGCTGTGGATCTCCACTCTCACATTCTGCTTCCCGAATGAAATCGACCATTTCTTTTGCGACTATTCTCCTCTTTTGAAGCTGTCATGTGAAGACACATCCAGCGGTGAGTTCACCTTCTCTGTCATCTCCTGGAGTTTGACTCTCAGCTGCTTCTTTCTTATTTTAATCTCTTACACCTTCATCATTTTGTCTGTTCTTAAGATCCCATCCGTAGAGGGGCAGAATAAAGCTTTCAACACCTGTGCGTCCCACCTCACCGTCGTATTAATCTTTAATGGTACGATAATCTTTATGTACATTCGTCCGAACTCTCACGTCAGATTCACTCTCGACAAGGTGGTGTCGATCTTCTACTGCGTGGTGACCCCAGTAATGAACCCCATGATATATTGTCTGAGGAACAAAGAGGTGAAGAATGCCCTGAGAAAAGCAGTTCAAAGGCGAGTAATCGTATGAATAGGAAAAACACTTGGTCGTAGAAAACGGGGAGCAGTAACATATTGATATGGACAGCCCCATCATATTGATTATCCCAAACAAAAAGGGGGAAAAAATAATAATTTTCAACAGCTAAGATAATTTTTAATACCTGTAATATACAGTGTGTTTTCCAGGATCCTCAATTAATACTTTGACGGTACTGAAAAATTGGCTTTAGAATTCGGCTATAGAAAAATTACATGTAATGGAGGCAGATAAAATCTTATAACAGTGATAAAGGTTTTTTTTTTTTACCAAATGGTCTACAGAGAAATAAGGGTTAGGGCGACATTTACTTGTTTGTCTTCTCACTTGAAATGAAATGGGTGCCTGACAAATATTGGCAGCACATGCGGCTTTTATCATGAACTGGTAGGATTGCGATTTTCTTAGAGCCTTGCTTTATAAAGTAAAAGCTCAACAATTCTGCACTGGTGAAATCGCATCAACTTATCGAGAATTCAGACTGGGGGACACTTTGGTTAAAACACATCATAAATTATGAGATCTTTCAGGACTTGACTGCTCACAGCAGGTGAACTTAGAGATATTTTTCCACTATATTGATCATCTATACCCAGGATAAGGCAATAAAATTGGGCCGATTGGGGTCTGACAACTGGCACATCCACCGATGAGCTTTTATCAGGTCCAGCAGTGGTCAGATGTAAACGGCTTACGGATCCAAAACATCACAATGTGGTGGCCATTCTAAAATACTACAACCCGGGACCCTCTGAGATGGATAGGAGCTGCTGTACCCAGAAATGACTACTAACATTGTGTACTGAGTTGTGCTGTTTCGGCTCCATACATTGTTTACATTAGGTCACTAATAAATCTGATTGCTGGACCCCCACCGATCTAATACTGATGAATTGTCCTTTAAGATAAATTAGCAGCATTGTAGTAGTGGACAACCCCTTTAACTCATAGAAAAATCTGTGTAAGGAGCTCACAGATATAAGGGGATTCAAAGTGTCACCAAAACAATAAAAAAAAATTATATTTTGAATGTATTAAAGGGTAAAGGGGATAGGAAAACTGACGTCAGCCATCATTAAAAAATGTCAACAAGTCAAACTTTGTACTAATCCTAATAAGATTATATGGGACAGAGACACGGCAATATTTAGCACCGCATCGGTATATTCACATATTACTGTAAATACCTAATGAGCATAATGTCTTGTTGTATAGATTGTATTATACGACTGCTTTCTAGACTGTTGTGAAAAACTGGCGATGTAATAAAAGCTTGAATATCTTTAATAAAATTCTGATTATTAACAAATATAATAATAGAAATCGCAAATCGCGTGGAAACTGTGAATGAGTTTTATGAAAAAGAAGCTTTGTTTGGAGAGAAGCTAATTATGTAATGACATTGTACCTTTTTTATTGTTTTCTGTACTTGTTCCCATGTGTCCGTATGAGATGTTTCTCCTTTTATCTTTGTAAAGTTTAAAAAAAAGGGAAGAAAAACTACCGTACTCCTATTGTGGGCTCTAACACGTGGTGGTTTTCTTAGAACATAATATAACAATAAAATGTCAATACCTATTTGTTTTTTCTTATTTTTATCATATGAGGAATGTTCAGTCTGTAAAAGTATACAACCACTTTTGTTACTAGATCAGGTACAGGATGAAGAACCATTGTACGTTGGATCCTGTCATTCTACAGTGCACATACAGTGTGGAGAATAAGTATTTGATACACGGGACAATTTTGCAGTTTTCCCACCTACAAAGAATGGCTAGGTCTGTCATTTTTATCGTAGCTACATTTCACCTGTGAGAGACAGAATCTAAAAATAAGACTGAAAATCCCATTGTATAATTTTTACCTAATTAATTTGCATTTTAATGCATGAAATAAGAATTTAATACAATAGAAAAACAGAACTGAATATTTGGTACAGAAACCTTTGTTTGCAATTACAGAGGTCAGACGTTTCATGTAGTTCCTGACCGAGTTTGCACACACTGCAGCAGGGATTTCGGCCCCCTCCTCCATACAGATCTTCTCCAGATCTTTCAACATTGAGTTTCATCTCCTTCAAAAGATTTTATATTGGGCTCAGGTCAGGAGACTGGCTAGGCCACTCCAGGACCTTGAAATGCTTCTTACGGAGCCACTCCGTAGTTGCCCTTGCTGTGTGTTTCGGGTCATTGTCATGATGGAAGACCCAGCCACGATC
This sequence comes from Ranitomeya variabilis, assembly GCF_051348905.1. NCBI lineage: Eukaryota > Metazoa > Chordata > Amphibia > Anura > Dendrobatidae > Ranitomeya > Ranitomeya variabilis. The sequence goes on along the minus strand of NC_135233.1, from coordinate 383,451,184 downwards.
CATCTTCAATGCACACACTGAGGGAAGTAGGTTGCTGGCCAGAATTTTGCAATATATAATGGGTACGGAAAGTATTCTGACCCCTTAAAATTTTTCTTTTTTTATTAAATTTGCAAAAATTTCTACATTGTACATTAATGTGAAAAAAATGAACTTTTTTTAATTTACCAAATGGCTGCAATGAAAGAGTGACAAATTTAAAGGGGTCTGAATACTTTCCATACCCACTATAAGATCCCATTCATTCTCCCTTCAATACGGTGCAGTCGTCCTGTCCGCTTTGCAGCAAAGCACGTCCAAAGTATGATGTTTCACCAGCCATGCATCACAGTTGGGACAGTATTCTTGGGGTTGCACTCATCCTTTTTCTTACCCCAAACACGGCAAGTAAAGTTGATAGCAAAAAGTTATATTTTGATCTCATCTGACCACATGACCTTCTCCCATGCCTCCTCTAGATCATCGAGATGGTCTTTGGTGAACTGCAAACTGGCCTGGACATGTGCTGACGTGAGCAGGAGGACCTTGTGTGCCCTGCAGGATTTTAATCCATGTTGACGTAGTTTGCTACTAACAGTAATGTTTGAGACTGTGGTCCCAGCTCTCCTCAGGTCATTGTCGAGGCCCTCCCATGTAGTTCTGGGCTGATTCCTGACCTTCAAAATCATCCTTGCCCCACATGGTGAGATCTTGCATGGAGCCCCAGACCAAGGAATATTGACAGTCATCTTGTGTTTCTTCCATTTTCTAATAATTGTGCCAACAGTTGTTGCCTTCTCACCAAGCTGCTTGCCTATTGTCCTGTAGCCCATCCCAGCCTTGTGCAGGTTTACAGTTTTATCCCTGGTGTCCTTGGTCAACTCTTTGGTCTTGGCCATGGTGGACAGATTGGAGTGTGATTGTGTGTGGACAGGTGTCTTTTATACAGGTAATGAGTTCAAACAGGAGCAATTAATACAGGCAATGAGTGCGGAGTAGGAAGCTTCTAAAAGAAAAACAGGTCTGTGAGAGCAGAATTCTTGCTGGTTGCTAGATGATCAAATACTTATTTCCTGCAATAAAATGCAATTTAATTATGTAAAAATCATTTTCTGTTTTTTGTTTTTTTTTTGTTTGTTTTTTTTAGATTCTGTCTCGCACAGGTGATGTGTACTTGTGATAAAAATTACAGACCTCTCCATTCTTTGTAGGTGGGAAAACTGCAAAATTGTCCGTGTATCAAATTCCTATTTTCCCCACTGTATTAATGGGGTTGTCTGGTTTAGGAAACATCTCTACAAAAACCCTTAGAGCATCGCGATTTCATAGAGAATGAATTCCCTCTATTTCATACTGAGAACTTGGGAATATTTAGAGTCTTAGGATTTTTACTAACTAGAGATCAGGGAACTCGGTATCTTATGGAAGAGCCAGTGGAGAGAGGCTAGGTGTTGTGTAGTGGATGCATCCTGGAAATCTGGAATCGGTTTTCTTAATGGTGGCCAATACCTGCTGTGATTGGAGTGCATTGAGGTCTCCTGTGTTTGGGCCTGGTGTAGTCTTTTGTCACACTTGTTTTGAACATAGGATCCATACTGTCATAGACAAACTGTCCAGAACTCTACAGATACTTTTGAGGATTGACCTTGTCATCCACATCTGAAGCAGTAATTCTACAAACTTGTAGCTCATCATGATTACCATGATTGTGCTGATATGGCCAAGATGTCCATAGTCACATAAAGTTAGGTTTTCTTGTTGGTGGCCAAAACATACAGGGACTGGAGTGTGTTGAGATCTCCTGTGTTTGGACCTAGCTTGGTCTCTTGTTGCTCGGGTCTTCAACAAAGGCTCCATACTGTCATACAATAAGAATAAGAAGTTCTACAGATACTGTTGAAGAGGAAACTTGTCGCCCACAAGTAAAGCGATAATTCTACAAGCTTGTAGCTCATCATGAATGCTATTATTGTGCTGATACGGCCAAGGTGTCCATATTCACATAAATAAGGTACAAGAATGAGCCTTATACTTTGGCTTTGGTGGACCATACTTTGGTTAACAAGAACATGGTATTGATAATAAATAATAATGAAAAATATTTCTATAGAACCAACATATTCTGCTGCACTTTACAATTCAAAAGGAACTTGTACAGTCAATAAAGACGTAACAAAGTAAACACATAATTGAACAGATACATAGAAGAGGGGCTCGTAAGCTACAATCTATGAAGAAATAGGGGGACACGAAAGGTAAAAATACTTGTTGTACTTGTCGTATGAGGTCCATCAATATAAAGGAGCAATTAAATAAGGCTGCATAAACCAGTAACCAGCCAGTATGTGTACAAGTACAGATATAAAGTGCTACCGAGTGCATGGAAGAGAGGACAGGGGACAATTAGATTAATGAGGTGATAGATAAGTCTAAAGGAATGTGTTTTTAGGCCATACTAGAAGCTGTGGATACTGGGAATTCCATGGATTGTCTGGGGTAGTGCATTCCAGAAACTGGTGCAGCACGAAAGAAGTCTTAGAGACAGGAGTGGGAGTTTCGGAATATAAAGGATGTTAGTCTTAGGTCATTAGTGGATATACTTTACAAAACCATGCATAAGAGTGACACATTTTTAGGAAACTGAGCAGATACTTTTATCTAATTCTGGACAATGCCTTTAAAGCTGTCAAAACTAGCAGAACCCAAGATCTAGTCAGGATGAGGCTCTGAAGAAGGCAGAATGCTCAACACATATTAGGGAAAAAAGGAATGGGCATGTTGGATTACAACCTGCCCAATCTTTTCTTCTTGTGAGATCGGATTTTGTCGATCAATTATTTTTGTATGAAATGAACCCTTGTGTGTCTACAATAGGAAAAGCTTCAGGGTTCGTGCACACGCTGCGGAATCTGCTGCGTTTTTTTCCGCTGCGGAATTGGAAAATCCGCAGTGCAAAACCGCTGCGGTTTTCACTGCTGATTTTCCTGCGGTTTCTTCTGCGGTTTCCTCTGCGGGTTTTCAACAGCACTTTCCTATTGGTGCATGTTGAAAACCGCTGTGGAATCCGCAGAAAGAAGTGACATGCTCCTTCTTTTTTTCTGCAGCAATTCCGCGCGGTTTTTACTGGGATTTTCCGCAATGTGGGCACAGCGGTTTTTGTTTTCCTTAGGGTAACATTGTACTGTACCCTGCATGGAAAACTGCGGATCCGCAGCGTCAAATCCGCTGCAGATCCGCAGCAAAAACCGCAAAGTGTGAACATAGCCTCAGTGTAGACAGGCAGTAGACATTGTTAGTCTTTCTTCTTTGGTTATATGCTGGTTAAAAATGGTAAGATTCAGATACTCAGTGGAATCTCTTGGGATCCTCTCCCCAGATATAACGCTGTGTCTGGAGTCCATAAATACCGGCATTGTGTGTTCATTAGGGGCTCTGGCTGGATATGATTTCAGGTATCGTGCAGGTCTGTGTCATGCAGCAGCTGCGGTTCCAGCGATGAAGGATTACCTCCTGACTCTATGATAGCAGTACATGCACACTATGATCGGGAGGATGATAAACTTTGGCAGAAAGTGACCCGGTGGGGTTGTCCGTTTCTGGACCTGAAAAATCCTGCCGCAATGGGTCCTTATTATCACATGGACTGTAGGATCCTTCGGTCTATTGGCGCCTAAATTGTGATCACTTTCTATTACGGCTACTACAATACATTCGTCCTCAGTTTTCTTTGCTGTCCTTTTTTCCCCCATGTTTCCTTTTTCTTACAGACTTTGATTTAGTCTTGTCTCCTTTTCTTTGTTTCCACATGGTTAAGTGAATAAATCACAAGTGCAGGCGCTGAGCTTTACTGAAATGCGATCAAAGGAGAAATGTAACATCGCAGAGCCATGGGTGGTCTTCATTGCAGGACGGGACAGATCCTCCAGGGGGCACATTGTGCAGCTGCTCAATGCTCTGGGCAAGAAATGAGGATCCTGAACAGGATTTTACCCCTTTCTATTAAAGGGCTGTTCTCAAGTGTGAACGTTACCTCCAATCCACGATTAGGAGATACATTTTTGACTGCTAGGGGTCCAACTGCTGTGTCTGCCACTGATCCCGAAAACCAGGGCGTTGAAGTTGGCTGCGTGGAGCGGATGTTGATCATGTGCTCTCCCTCTCCATGCAATCTAATAGGAGCGCGGAAGATCAGGTGAGCGCTGCACTTGGCAATCTCCGGCGCTCCCATTAAGATTGAATGGGCCGGTAGAGCTCATGTTCAACATTCACTCCGTTCACCCAGCACCCTTCATAGTCCCAGGTCTCGGGTTCAGTGGAGACCACGGCTTTCACACCCCTAGCGATAAAAAAGTTATCCTCTATCTCATGGATAGGGAGTAACCTTTAGACCTCATTCACACGTCAGTATTTCATCAGTATTTGTATGCCAAAGCCAGGAGACTCCCTGGAACATAGAACAGGTGTCAATCTTTCAATTACAGGTTTTCTCTGTTTTGGCATACAAATGCTGATGTAAAAATACTGACGTGTGAATGAGGCTGTAAATTCGAGAACACCCCTTTAACTAAGATCTCTAATAGTGTGCAGGAAAATGGGATTTCTAAACTAAACAACACCTAAAATAAATGAAACCAACTCAGAACTAAAGGAACTCAATATTGTATACAGCATACCTGTCATGCCGCCTCCTCTGCCGCCTCCTGCAACCGCTCATACTTACCTGGTCCCGGCGCGGCTCTCCTGCAGCTTCCTCTCTCCAGCGCTCGCTTCCGACGTCTGCTGGCCGTCGGGCGCGCGCGCACGTCAGGTTCTCTTCTGTGCACGCGCACCTGTAACCTCTGCTGGCTCCTTCTGTCCGGTCCTCTCTATCGTCCTGGAGGACCCTCTTCACCCGGAAGTAAGGCGCAGCGTTCCTATTTCTTCCTCTCTGCATCTCACCCCTGTGCCTGATGATCACTTGTGTCTCTCTAGTGCTCCAGGCCGCACATGTGTTCAGTGCATCTATTGTTCTCTGATTCTATGCTCTGCTTTCTCTCCGCAGATCCTCTTAGTACTCTCTGTCCTGACCGTGCCTGTGTTCCTGCAGTCCTCGTCGCTCTTCTGTTTCTGTGCTCCCGTAATCCCAGTGTCTCTGCAGCTCCTGTGCTTCTGCAGTCCCAGTCCCTCAGCGGTCTCTGTGTTTCTTCCGTCCTTAGTCCCAGTGGTACTCCATCTGTCCTTTGTCTCTTCCGTTCCCGCCAGCTTTTGTGTCTCATCTACTCCACACAGTCCTCACTCTCCGTTCGTTTCTCCCCTTTTTCTCGCCTAGGTCCCTCCGGCCTCCGTGGCGATAGTCCCTCACGGTCCTGCCCCTAACTCTTTCTGTATAGGGGGAGGTCTATTTGGCCAGCTTGCCCGTGAGGGGATCATCGTCACGGTCTAGTGGGTCCACTCTTTCTACTTTGGTACCTCACAATACCAATTAGTAAGCTGAAAAGGTGCTAAAAATCTAATAGAGAAAACTGTGCACCAATCCATAACAAATACAATGACCAAGCATAGAAAGAAACCAAACAAAGAGAAAATGATAAATAGCCAGGTAATGTAAGACATATATATATATATATATAAATATATATATACATTTATTCATAATTACATATAGGTTTAAAAACAAAGAAAACACCTGAAAAATGCAAAAAAATTCTGCGCAGTCACAAAATTGTCACTAAAGGTTCTGTAAGAACATATATATGATCTATATGATCACAAGATAAAGCCATAAATTGCAGACTCAATGAGAAATCATTAATGGTGCAAAAGCTTTTCTGAATTAGTGAATGACTAATATAGGTAATAAATTCATTAGACAAATCCAGAACAAATAATGAAAGGTATCAAATAATATATAAATTCAAGATTCAATGGAAAATAGTTGGGTCAAAAAAAGTCCAAAGACGTTGTAAAGTCATATATGAATAATAAATAGTTGTGAACAATTCTTTGGACAAATCCAGAGTAAATTCTGAAAGTTATTGAATAATAGAAGAACAATTAATTAGACCAAACATCACAAAAGAAAGCCCCTGTATGTGTGTCCTCCTGCCGGGAAGACGCCAGCCCCCCAATATTGGAGCCCATTCCTATTCTATTACTAATGACTGTTCCCCAGAACATATTAATATTTTACATTTCACTTTTCCCATTTTCATCAGCATTGTCGGGTTTATATTCTTTGTGGTCGGGGTGTAGGATCCTCCATTTTAGAACAATTTGCATTTTGTTTTCAGACTTTTTAGGATATTCTCAGAATTGCCACGCAGAACTTGGTAAATGTATTTTATATCACCTAAAGTCTCTGAGGTTCACATTGCAATAACGACAGACGTCACATGCAGGACGCCCTGCCAAGTGTGATCACTGTGAACCTCTCCTCTGATCAGAGTAAAATGGCACCATAATAAATGCAGTGCCGCATGTCACTTTATAAGAAAAGCCTTCTAAAGAAACTAAGCAAAGAATTGGAGCTATCCACAGGCAGCAATCACATTCAGGGAAACATTAAAGGTCCATGTAGGGATTTGTCGTGGCAGCGTCAGGAGCCCTCCGTGATACAAAGCAGAACCATAGCATAATCTAATTTCAGAGAATTTGATCCGTGGCACTCATCAAATGTCCATTCAGTTTTTTATTCATTCATGGATATCAGGTACATGAAAGCATTATATGGGGCCTTTTCGCATGTGAATACACTTTCTAGAGGCCTCGAAAAAGCATATTTACATACGGAACGGCCGCCGATCGCTTTTGGAATACTATATTTCCATATGTCTTCTATTGATGAATAAAATAAACTGAATAGGCGTTTGGTGAGAGCCTCAGATCACATTCTGTGAAATTGTAGCCTTCTAAAGATGTTTGGCATAGACCGGGGCTTCCAGGAATTGCAATCTGCAAACATGTTTGGATCTAGAGACGTAGCCTTTCTTCTATGGCTTTCTTTTCTTATTTTATTTAAGATATCCTGAGATAAGTTTCACAAGATTTTCAGCTTTGACGGGAAAAAAAATTGGGTCCTAAAAGAGCACTCCAAAAGATGATTTTTTTTTTTCTTATGTAGGACATTTGGCATCATTCATGTTGGATAGACATCCGTGCAGTAGAAGTAGTAATCTAGGACTCCCAACCAATTAAGAATCTGAAATGTCTTCTGAATTGTGCCTGGGGGGGGTAGAACTGTATAGTCTACATATATAGGTTTGTGTCACGCTTCTGAAGTTACCCGATCACACACTCTTGGCTCTTTTTGAGCTTGGTCACAATATCCCTTCCTCATAGTGGGTGTGATACTATTTTTTACCCCTTGACCTGTTTTACTTATGCAATTCTTTGACTCGTGTCTATCTTCTCTGATTGTATGACTATCCTGTTCTAGGTAGAATGCCAAAAGCAGACAATGGGAACCGCAGTATTGCCTCCTCCTTCATCATCGTTGGGTTTGAAACTTTCCGGGAGCTTGAGGTTGTGTTGTTTGCACTCTTCACTGGTATGTACATCCTCACTATTGGAGCCCATTTCCTCATCGTTACATTGGTGGCAGTGGACAAGCGTTTACATAAACCCATGTACTTACTCCTAGCCAACTTCTCCATGCTGGAGGTGCTCTATACCACGGTGACTGTTCCGAAAATGCTCGATACCTTATTGACTCGACAAAAAACTATTTCCTCCCCATTCTGCCTGGCTCAGTTCTACTTTCTGTTTGGTTTTGGAGCAGCAGAGAACTGTCTTCTTGCAGTGATGGCCTATGACCGATATCTAGCCATATGCAAGCCCCTTCATTATGCCACAATGATGACTAGTAGAACCAGCATTAATTTGGCTCTTGGAGCTTGGGTCGGTGGCCTATTCGCTGCTTCCCCTCCGGCTATGTGGATTTCCACTTTGAAATTCTGCTTTCCCAATTTTATAGACCATTTCTTCTGTGATTACGCCCCTCTCCTAAAGCTCTCGTGTGAGGACACATCAGCAGGAGAGTTTGCTTTTATGGTCATGTCCTGGAGTGTTATTTTGGGCTGCTTTTTCCTAATCATGGTGTCGTACAGCCTCATTATTTTTGCAGTACTAAAAATCCCATCAACTAATGGTCAGAGGAAAGCATTCAGCACTTGTGCTTCCCACCTGGCCGTGGTGTCTATTTTTTATGGGACTGTCATATTCATGTACATTCGGCCCACCTCCCATATTAGGTTTTCCATGGATAAGGTGATCTCCATCTTCTACTGTGTAGTAACTCCTTTAATGAATCCTATCATATACTGTCTGCGGAACCAGGAGGTGAAAGGTGCGGTGATCAAAACTTTACATATGTTGGCAAAAAGTGAAAATGACTTTTTATTGAGTCCATGTGATCAAAGCCAAAATCTACCTAGAAAATAAAAATGACTTCCAACTTAGTCCACACTGTACATACATGATGCGTGAATGTGACCTCATCATTTACACCATGACATCAGTTGTGCACCGCGTGAGATAAAGATGATCAACGCGCGGTGGACTACAGTCTTAGTATTGCCGATAACAACATTTTGGAAGATTGTTTTCATTTCTCAAGACCCCATGTAGAATTTTTCCCTTAGTCAGAAATCATCAATATTTTGATTTACTTTTTAAAGTTGGTACAAATATTAGTTTGCAGCACACAATTAAATGTCTGATATCGTCAGCAACGCCATCCATGGCCACTCTTCAGTGTAACGTTATTTGGAGTAAAGTGGCCGATTCTAAAAAGAAGAGGTGCCGGTTGAGCAGTGTTTGTAAGGCCAGAACGGTATGAGCAGGATATTCGCCGCACTCTTTTTCCAAAATTGCAGGTTTTTTACATTTCAAGTGAAGAAAGCAGAGATGCAAATAACTCCAGAGGTGCCGGGAGGTGGGCACCATAAACTACTGATGTTTTTTATCCTTCCTCGGTCTTTGTCACAATAGTCACAAGAAAAAAGGGCAAGAACATAGCCATAGTGCCAAGGAATATTGATAAATGTAATGAGCATAGTATGATACATACAGTCGTGGCCGATAGTGTTGGCGCCCTTGAAATTTCACCCTGAAAATTATTATAATTACACACGTTTGTTATACTGTACACATGTTTATTTCATTTGTGTGTATTGGGACAACACAAAATAAAAATAGAAAAAAAGGCAAATTGGACATAATTTCGCACAAAACCCCCAAAATGGTCCAGACAAAATTGTTGGCACCCTCCACTTAATATTTGGTGGCACACTCTGGAAAAAATAACTGCAATCAATCGCTTCCTATAACCATTCACAAGCTTCTTACTCCTCTCGGGAGAACATTCAGGTGACGATGTCAGTGTGACCCCATCACCCACCTTAGTAAACCACGTGACAGCCACTGACAGGCTAGAGACTGAGCCACAGTTTCTCCCCATTGTTTGCCTGTCATGAGATAATTCAGATTCTTTAGGTGGTCCTCCATTTCATGTCTATACCTTCATGTACTGATTGTCGTCTATATATGTACCCAAAAAAAAATGTAAGTAAAGGGCAAACTACCAATCACAATAAAAAGCAGCAAATTTTATTAAAGAATTAATTAAAACAGTAGATTAAAAACTGTTGGTCACCACCCCCTGAAGAAGCCGATGCGAAACGCGCGTTGGGGTTTAGCGGCTCCTCATCTCCAGGTAATGCACCATGCACTTTGTCTTCTGACACTTATGGGTCTTGTTGATTTTTATACCTCTTAACTGAAGCCTGATGGACTGATTATTCTTCTGCTACAGTGCGTCTATTCTGTTTAGGAACCCTTCCTTTATTATTGAGCATTTTTGATGTAGCGTTGTGTGGATACTTAGTTAACTTTCACCTTCTTTCTGGTCACCTGACTTTTGTGCTGCATAGTGATTGTTATCCCTCATTCTTCCTGTAGAGCCATCAGTTGTCCCCCTGCAAACACTTGGCTTACAAGCATTTGTCATCTATATACCACTTATCACATTCTCCATGTGCTCCATAATATATCTGAATGTTGTTTTTGAATGTACCCCTTCTCCAGATCACCTCACGATTCCCGGGTTATTAATGAGCAATTGTATATATTATATATGTTGTATATATGTATCATGCTATGTACATTGTATTGATCCATATTCCTTGGCACTATAGCTATGTTTTCTTCCTTTCTTCTATTGACTAATGTAACAAAGACCAAGGAAGGGTCAAAACTTTAAAAGTCTGTCGCCCCCTCCGGGCACCATTGTAGTTATTTGCATCTCTGCTTTTTTCACTTAAAATAAAAAGAAACAACTGCAATTTTGGAAAAAAAAAGTGTGTGATTAATTTCCTACTCATATTTACACTATATGGCAAAAATATTGTGACCGCCACAACACACTTCCACATTTTGCCCCTTCATCTAGAAGAGTATTTGTGGGGTCAGAACATGATGTTGGGGGATGTTCACAATCCCTGGTCTAGTTATTGGATGAGGGTGAGGTCCGGGCTCTGTGCAGCCGCTCATGTTCCCCCCTCCATGGCTTAACACCACTCTATCCGATGCTCGGCATTGTGCTTGGTGATGTACGGCTGCATAAAGCTAAAGCATAAAGCATAAAGGCCATGAAGCTCCCTTTGCTTTTAACAATTGGAAATTAATGATGGAATCCTTTAAAAATGATGCATGCGCTGAATCACTGAGATTCGTTATCAATTATGTAGACCTGGGGTTACCCTCTATTGATGTTATTTATGTTACCATTTAGGAAAATATATTTCAGGTGAAGATAAAAAGTGCCTTAGTTAGCGAGATGAAAAATGTAAGTTTTGATTGACGAATCTAGAACGCCTTTGAGAGCGTCTGTTTTTATTAATTATATTAAAAAAACAGTAACAAATGCATTTTTGGATTTAGTTTCTTTAGAAATAATGACAGATGTTCTATAATTATGGCCTGTCAGAAGAATACCATGAAAAGAAAAAGGAAATCCCAGCATTTTTTTTTCCAAGAAACCTTTTTTAGCATTTTGGTTTTGTTTCTTGAGCAGAAAACGCCTGAAGAATGGTCAGTTCACTTTATTAAACTGCTTGGAGTCTTGAAAACCTGAAGTAGCTAAAAGACAAGGAGATGATGCTCAGTAGTGTGTGTGGCCTCCAAGTGCCTGTATGACCTCCCTACTGTACAACGCCTGGGCATGCTCCTTATGAGGCGTTGGATGTTCTCCTGAAAGATCTCCTCCCATCTGAACAGCGAATTGTTTTCACATAGAAATATCTGTGTTCATTTAATTTCAACAGTCGCGCTTTTACAGGCAGGTTTCAGAGCGGATTCACCTGTAAATGAAAAAAAAAAATGTGCGCATATACCTAAACGCCAGCATAAAAGATGTCCCAGAAACACACACAAAAAAACCCCAAATGAATAAAAACACCAGTGGCCAAAATTGGCGAAAAAGCACTTTGGGAAACAACAACAAATAAAAAGACCCTTCAAAGATGAAAAAAATGCCGGCGTTTCCTGAAGTGCCGTTTGCTTGAAAAATTAGGCAGGGTCGCCCTCCTGAAAAGACATAATATGGTTGGAAAAATACTTTTTTATTACATTTTTTTGGGAAGCGGAGCAACCCAACCCACCCAGAAATGTTATGTATTTAATTCATTTATATATGTGTGTGTGTGTATATATATATATATATATATATATATATATATATATATATATATATATATATATATATATATATATATACACTGCTCAAAAAAATAAAGTGAACACTAAAATCCCCCATCCTAGATATCACTGAATGAGATATTCCAGTTGTAAATCTTTATTCATTACATAGTGGAATGTGTTGAGAACAATAAAACCTAAAAATGATCAATGTAAATCACAACTAATATCCCACGGAGGTCTGGAGTTGGAATGATGCTCAAAATCAAGGTGGAAAATGAAGATACAGGCTGATCCAACTTTAGTGGAAATGCCTCAAGACAATGAAATGATGCTCAGTAGTGTGAGTGGCCTCCACGTGTCTGTATGACCTCCCTACAATGCCTGGGCATGCTCCTGATGAGGCGGCGGATGGTCTCCTGAGGGATCTCCTCCTAGACCTGGACTAAAGCATTCGCCAACTCCTGGATAGTCTGTGGTGCAACGTGACGGTGGATGGTGCGAGACATGATGTCCCAGATGTGTTCAATCGGATTCAGGTCTGGGGAGCGGGCGGGCCAGTCCATAGCTTCAATGCCTTAATCTTGCAGGAACTGCTGACACACTCCAGCCACATGAGGTTTGGCATTGCCCTGCATTAGGAGGAACCCGGGGCCAACTGCAAGAGCATATGGTCTCACAAGGGGTCTGAGGATCTCATCTTGGTACCTAATGGCAGTCAAGATACCTCTGGCGAGAACATGGAGGGCTGTGCGGCCCTCCAAAGAAATGCCACCCCACACCACTACTGACCCACTGCCAAACCGGTCTTGCTGAAGGATGTTGCAGGCAGCAGATCGCTCTCCACGGTGTCTCCAGACTCTGTCACATCTGCTCAGTGTGAACCTGCTTTCATCTGTGAAGAGCACAGGGCGCCAGTGGCGAATTTGCCAATCCTGGTGTTCTGTGGCAAATGCCAAGCGTAAAAAACACAACATGAAGAGCAGACTCACCAAAGCCTTGTCAAATGACAAATGCACTCGCAGGGTGCAGCAGGCCCCCGATAATAAATGCTAGAGCAGCACAGGTGCAAGCTACTGATGTGAGCAACGACCCACACATTAGAGGGGTTGGCTGCCTAGTAGCAAAAATGCACAAAGGTGTGGCTTGCATTAGACACTATTCACACAGATAAATGTGATGCACAGTGTCTGGACAACCTATTGATCACGCCCATAGTATTACCAGGCGGGCCATCCAGCACTATATATATATATATATATATATATATATATATATATATATATACACACTCACCGGCCACTTTATTAGGTACACCTGTCCAACTTCTTGTTAACACTTAATTTCTAATCAGCCAATCACATGGCGGCAACTCAGTGCATTTAGGCATGTAGACATGGTCAAGACAATCTCCTGCAGTTCAAACCGAGCATTAGTATGGGGAAGAAAGGTGATTTGAGTGCCTTTGAACGTGGCATGGTTGTTGGTGCCAGAAGGGCTGGTCTGAGTATTTCAGAAACTGCTGATCTACTGGGATTTTCACGCACAACCATCTCTAGGGTTTACAGAGAATGGTCCGAAAAAGAAAAAAAATCCAGTGAGCGGCAGTTCTGTGGGTGGAAATGCCTTGTTGATGCCAGAGGTCAGAGGAGAATGGGCAGACTGGTTCGAGCTGATAGAAAGGCAACAGTGACTCAAATCTCCACCCGTTACAACCAAGGTAGGCCTAAGAGCATCTCTGAACGCACAGTGCGTCGAACTTTGAGGCAGATGGGCTACAGCAGCAGAAGACCACACCGGGTACCACTCCTTTCAGCTAAGAACAGGAAACTGAGGCTACAATTTGTACAAGCTCATCGAAATTGGACAGTAGAAGATTGGAAAAACGTTGCTTGGTCTGATGAGTCTCGATTTCTGCTGCGACATTCGGATGGTAGGGTCAGAATTTGGCGTAAACAACATGAAAGCATGGATCCATCCTGCCTTGTATGGAGCATCTTTGGGATGTGCAGCCGACAAATCTGCGGCAACTGTGTGATGCCATCATGTCAATATGGACCAAAATCTCTGAGGAATGCTTCCAGCACCTTGTTGAATCTATGCCACGAAGAATTGAGGCAGTTCTGAAGGCAAAAGGGGGTCCAACCCGTTACTAGCATGGTGTACCTAATAAAGTGGCCGGTGAGTGTGTATATATATATATATATATATATATATATATATATATATATACACATATATATATATATATATATATATATATACACATACATGCAACACACAAGGAACAACATAAAGGGGCCCTGCCGCACCCTGCAAAATGATAAAAAGTGCCAAAAAGATGAACAATTAAATAATGTATATAATACATTAGATGAGGTATTAGTTACAATTTTGGCCAAAATGGATAAGTCTGCAACCCAACGTCAAGGGTCCTCATCAACTTGCAAGTCCTACTCTAATATCAAATACAGCTAACATAGAAAAACTCCAAAAAACACAACATGAAGAGCAGACTCACCAAAACCTTGTCAGATGACAAATGCACTTGCAGGGTGCAGCAGGCCCCCGATAATAAATGCCAAGCGTCCTGCACGGTGTTGGGCTGTGAGCACAACCCCCATCTGTGGACGTCGGGCACTCAGACCATCCTCATGGTCTCGGTTTCTAACCGTTTGTGCAGACACATGCACATTTGTGGCCTGCTGGAAGTCATTTTGCAGGGCTCTAGCAGTGCTCCTCCTGTTCCTCCTTGCACAAAGGCTGAGGTAGCGGTCCTGCTGCTGGGTTGTTGCCCTCCTACGGCCCCCTCCACATCTCATGGTGTACTGGCCTGTCTCCTGGTAGCGCATCCAGCCTCCGGACACTACGCTGACAGACACAGCAAACCTTCTTGCCACAGCTCGCACTGATGTGCCAGCCTGGATGAGCTGCACTACCGAGCCACTTGTGTGGGTTGTAGAGTCCGTCTCATGCTACAACGAGTGTGAATGCACAACCAACATTCAAAAGTGACCAAAACATCAGCCAGAAAGCATTGGTACTGAGATGTGGTCTGCGGTCCCCACCTGCAGAACCACTCCTTTATTGAGGGTGTCTTGATAGTTGGCAATAATTTCCACCTGTTGTCTATTCCATTTGCACAACAGCATGTGAAATTGATTGTCAATCAGTGTTGCTTCCTAAGTGGACAGTTTGATTTCACAAAAGTTTGATTTACTTGGAGTTATATTCTGTTGTTTAAGTGTTCCCTTTATTTTTTTGAGCAGTATGTATGTATGTATGTATATATGTGTGTGTATATATATATATATATATATATATATATATATATATATATATATATATATATATATATATATACTGTATCTATATATATATATATATATGTGTATATATATACTGTATATATATATATATATATATGTGTGTATATATATATATATATATATATATATATATATATATATATATATATATACAAATATATACAAATATACGGTATACAGTGTGTGTGTGTATATCTATAATGTGTGTTTAAATATATGTCGAATCCATTAAAAAAAAGAAAAATGTTATATATATCTTTGTAATAAAATGGAGTTTCAAGAGCTAATTTGACTTGTTTTCAGATGCAGACTTAGGGCTCATTTCCACATGCGAGGCACACGTCCGTATCTCGCATGTGGAAACCAAGCTGTGGAGCCGGCACTCCAGAGCGGAGCGTGCGGCCGCATAGGAACACATGGAGCTGCACAGCTCCGCTCCAAAGTGCCGGCGCCAGAGCTTGGTTTCCACATGCGAGATACGGACGTGTGCCTCGCATGTGGAAATGAGCCCTCATAATGACAATACATTTGCATGCATTTTCCATAGACTGCAATGTTATAAAATCTGATTATATTCTTCTGTGGCTTAAAGCGACTTTCTACACAAACATAAGTCAAACTGATAGAATAGGAAAAACACAGGATTTTCTTATTCTTTATAAACATTCAAATAAGTTTTTTTTTACTTTTGGATTTGTCGAGCGCAGCGCAAAACCGTGGTGTGAAATGGAACTTAGAAACGTGGGAAGTTTGAGAGGTTTCATCATAGGGTGCTAATAGAGGGATGATGGGAGTAATGTGGTGCATGATGTCCCATGTGCATCGAGATCACTGAGGACCTCATTATTTCTGATCCCGGGGACGCTGAGCTGTGAACGAGCCTTATAAGAGGGGATTACTGGGACAATAGCCAGGGATTGTAGATTAGATTCTCCGCAGGATCCTCGTGCACAGTCAGTCCACCTTTATGCTATTAGCTCTATTATCGTGTCTGGGGAAGAAGCTTAATTTCTGCAAAATGTCATTTTATAGGGACTTATGTATAATGCATTGCACGTTACGACTGGACAAACTTTAGCATAACTACAAGGCCCAGCATGTCTGGTTCATTAGTGAGTGCAGAGGTGTGGTATATACAGAATATTCTTATTATTATTACACGTTCCAGTGATACAATGTAATCCGATCAGAAATCCTAGGGGCGACTAACTAGGAGAGGTGAGAGAAGAAGCAGGTGGAAATTAGAGAAAACCGACCCTTTCTTATGAGTTTTCAGGGTACATTTGCAGATGTTTGGGGGTTGGAAAGTTTTGACTAGGAAGTAATTTCCAGAGAAGACGTGAAGCTGGATAGGAGTCTTGAAGATGGCCCTACATTTACAACGCACACTGTCGTGGGAACTTGGATGATTGGAAATGATTTTACCATGATTTTACTAGGAAGGGTATTCCAGAGATCAGAGGAAGCACAAGAGAAAATGGCAATAAGAGGGGAGCTGCGGTATAGAAACCTTGGATCTGATTTTACCCAACTCTCTAAGAAGCTGTGAAGGCAGAAATAAGAGTATCGCGGATAGGTGGATATACCCTAAATAACGGCTGGAGGTAGAGCGCAGCTCTGAGAACAGAACGAGCAGAAATCCTACTTAGACTGTGCTACTTTCTAACCCTTTCAGATATTAATCACTACTAAAGGTGCCGGTCCTTGTGTGCAACCAGCCTCATTACTGAATATCCTGCCTGATGAAACGATCATGTCACCCTTCATGTGTTTCATCACTTATTATCGGGGAGTAGACCTGCAGCAGAGTCGTTGTGCACCCTGATCATGGCACCATCTGCCTCTGCTCTCCTCTCTTACACTCGCTGCCCCTTTTTCCTGTGTAAGATGCAGGTGTATAGGCGACAGGGACACTCAGGCTGGATTATATGTCAACGCTTTACTTAGTAAAGATCAGGAAAACTGCAGTAAATATAGGAAATAAGGAAAATAGCAAGTGTGAGGTTGAAGACTCTAAAGCTGGATGGGTTCTGAATAGGGGCAGCAGGCCACCATGGTAAAAAAAATCAATCAGTCCCTGAATACTTGCAGGCACAGATGATGGACCCCGGGGGTCCGGATCTTGCTCCGGCTTCTGAGGGTGCCGTCCTCTTGTCCGGTTCTGTAGCTTGTACATGTGCTCTTTATGGGGCAGGTTCCTTCTGGACTGTGCCTGGTCACTCGGAGCAGTCACAGAGTGTCTCCAACTCTCTGACACTGCTAGGGTGGCCGCTGTCGCCACCAATTGCTGTGATTCCTCCAGCTCCTCTCTTTCCCCAGAACAC
The DNA here is from genome assembly GCF_051348905.1 of Ranitomeya variabilis. Taxonomy (NCBI): domain Eukaryota; kingdom Metazoa; phylum Chordata; class Amphibia; order Anura; family Dendrobatidae; genus Ranitomeya; species Ranitomeya variabilis. The sequence continues at coordinate 383,433,879 of NC_135233.1, read as the reverse complement.
ACACTCACACTTTGACTTGTGCACCTTACAAAAACGTCCCTGACTAAAACCAGAAGTGAAGGTCCTGCTTCTTTACTGGGTACTGCAGAGAGGTTTAGGCTCCATCGACTGGTCATTGCAGGTTCATCTTTCTTGCGTGTTCTCCAGTAATCTCTTGCCGTGTGTTACACGTGGAGTCCTTGTCCTTTTAAGGTAAGTTCACATTGGGCGTTTTTGCTGCTTTTTTTTTTCTTGCAGCAAAACCTGATTTCTTGGAAGGAAGGAAAGAAGCTGTGCCAAAAAGGCAGGTTTTGGGGCGTTTTTTTTTGTTGCGGTTTTGGGGCGTTTTGATGGTGCGTTTTTTAGGCTAACTTGTGTCACTTTGTCCATGCTAAATTCCATGACTTTTCTGCAGCAAAAATGCTGCAAATAATGATACCTAGAAAAATTAGGAGGAAAAGGGAGTACTTAGGTTAAAAAAAAGTATTTTATTGTGAAAATTAAAGTGTAACACACAGTAAAAAATTACAACAGGATGACACGAAAGATCATGAGTGCCATATACCCCACGTAGCTGCCAGTATCACATAAATCAGGAAGGCATGCCATAATGAAAGTGCTAATATAGTGCAATAGTATGGTCTCACTGAATAAATCCTTATACAATAGCACTTCCCTGCAGCCACCACCAGACGAAATGAGTAGCACTAAAGAAAGAAAAAAAAAAGAAGTGCTAACCCAAAGTAGCCATCAAAGCAAATAGCTGTAAATGGCGCTTACCAGCAGCGAACACCAGAATGGGGTGGATGGCACCAGAGGAATCCAACAGAGCCCCTGGTTACTTTGGGTTAGCACTTATTTATTTATTTTCTTTTTTTTTTCTTTACTCACTTCGTGTGGTGCTGGCTGCAGGGAAGTGCTATTGTATTAGGATTTATTCAGTGAGACCATACTATTGCACTATATTAGCACTTTCATTATGGCATGCCTTCCTGTTTTATGTGATACTGGCAGCTACGTGGGGTATATGGCACTCATGATCTTTCGTGTCATCCTGTTGTAATTTTTACTGTGTGTTACACTTTATTTAATTTTCACAATAAAATCCTTTTTTTTAACCTACTGTAAGTACTCCCTTTTCCTCCTAATTTTTCTAGATAGTATATGGAGTTGGTTTCCTTTGCTGTCCTCTTTTTTGAGGCTTTGTTTTGCATCATTTAATGCAAGGTATTTAGACAATGTGGGTATCTGGTATCTGTGTGCCAAATAATGATACCTGCGTTTTTGCAGCGCCCATTCAAGTCAATGGGTGAAAAACGCTGTAAAAACGCTGAAAGAAATGACGTGCTCTATGTCCAAAAAAAGCAGCAAAGCACAATATCCTGATGACAAAAAAAACTGTGTGTGTGTATGAGATTTCTGAAATCTCATAGGCTTTGCTGGTGCTGTAAAAAGCAGCTGAAAATTGACATAAAAAAGGAGCAAAAACGCCCAGTGTGAACTTACCCTTAACCTTGTTCCACTGACTCCTTGGTAACTTATCGCCCGTCCACTGGATACGTAAAAACGTTTTCAAGAACAATATACGGTACTCCATTGCTTATGTGACTGCCGAACATAATCTGGCACTGTACTCGGCCACTTGTACAAGTTTCATTGAGCATTTCAGAGCCCCGGGTTCTAGGACTATGAGGGTCCTAGCATGGAGACCCCATCACTCTGCCACTTATCGCCCTCCCTTTAGATAGGTGATAATTTGCCACGTTGAGACAACCGCTTATCAGTTTAAGAATACTTCCTCCCATCTGTGATGGTTTTTGATTATTTGGACTTTCGTAAGAAAGTCGCGCCCCTTCCCAAATCCGGTCTGGGACATTCATTTTTAGTATAGGAGTCACATGTTCTAGACACTTTTCTGCTGACTTCTGCCCATACAATATATAGTGTCCCTGAATGTGGAATGTACAGTAGCGTAGCTACCGGGGGGGCAGAGGGGGCCATCGCCTCTGAGGGGGCCCACCCGGACCTACGCTACTGTAACTGTATCAGCGTGCACAGCGCGCCAATACAGTTACATTCTGAGGCAAAGCAGGGAGAATCGATCTCCCTGCTCTGCCACCCAGCCGCTATGGGGCCCCTGAGCAGGCGGTGGGGGGCCCAGTGCCAGCAGTGGGCCCCCCGCCCATCATCGCAGGGTCAGCTGTATCGGCATCTAGCCAATACAGCTGACGGCATTGATGAGAGAGGGAACGTTATGCTCCTTCTCCAATCATCCCTGTCAGCGTCTGACGTCACCGACGCCGACACAGATAGCGGTTGCAATGATGTCACTGCCCGGCACCCACGGTCAGGAGATGTGTGGGCGATCAGAGCAGTGGAGGAACCAGGAGGAAGACAGGTGAGTATTTATTTTTATTTTTTTATGAGGTGCTGCCTTATTACAGAGTCTGCCCATGGGGATGCTGCCTTATTACAGGGTCTGCTTATGGGGGTGCTGCCTTATTACAGGGTCTGCCTATGAGGGTGCTGCCTTACTACAGGGTCTGTCTATGGGGGTGCTTCCTAATACTACAGGGTCTCCTATGGGGTGCTGTCTTATACTACAGGGTCTGCCTATGGGGTGCTGTCTTATACTACAGGGTCTTCCTATGGGGGTGCTGCCTTATTACAGGGTCTGTCTATGGGGTTCTGCCTTATACTACAGGATCTGCCTATGGGGGTGCTTTCTTATACTACAGGGTCTGCCTATGAGGTTCTGCCTTATACTACAGGATCTGCCTATGGGGGTGCTTTCTTATACTACAGGGTATGCCTATGGGGTGCTGTCTTATACTACAGGGTCTGCCTATGGGGTGCTGCCTTATACTACAGGGTCTGCCTATGGGAGTGCTGCCTTATACTACAGGGTCTGCCCATGGGGATGCTGCCTTATTACAGGGTCTGCTTATGGGGGTGCTGCCTTATTACAGGGTCTGCCTATGAGGGTGCTGCCTTACTACAGGGTCTGTCTATGGGGTGCTGCTTTATACTACAGGGTCTGCCTATGGGGGTGCTTCCTAATACTACAGGGTCTCCTATGGGGTGCTGTCTTATACTACAGGGTCTGCCTATGGGGTGCTGTCTTATACTACAGGGTCTTCCTATGGGGGTGCTGCCTTATTACAGGGTCTGTCTATGGGGTTCTGCCTTATACTACAGGATCTGCCTATGGGGGTGCTTTCTTATACTACAGGGTCTGCCTATGAGGTTCTGCCTTATACTACAGGATCTGCCTATGGGGGTGCTTTCTTATACTACAGGGTATGCCTATGGGGTGCTGTCTTATACTACAGGGTCTGCCTATGGGGTGCTGCCTTATACTACAGGGTCTGCCTATGGGAGTGCTGCCTTATACTACAGGGTCTGCCCATGGGGATGCTGCCTTATTACAGGGTCTGCTTATGGGGGTGCTGCCTTATTACAGGGTCTGCCTATGAGGGTGCTGCCTTACTACAGGGTCTGTCTATGGGGTGCTGCTTTATACTACAGGGTCTGCCTATGGGGGTGCTTCCTAATACTACAGGGTCTCCTATGGGGTGCTGTCTTATACTACAGGGTCTGCCTATGGGGTGCTGTCTTATACTACAGGGTCTTCCTATGGGGGTGCTGCCTTATTACAGGGTCTGCCTATGGGGTTCTGCCTTATACTACAGGATCTGCCTATGGGGGTGCTTTCTTATACTACAGGGTCTGCCTATGAGGTTCTGCCTTATACTACAGGATCTGCCTATGGGGCTGCTTCCTAATACTACAGGGTCTCCTATGGGGTGCTGTCTTATACTACAGGGTCTGCCTATGGGGTGCTGTCTTATACTACAGGGTCTTCCTATGGGGGTGCTGCCTTATTACAGGGTCTGTCTATGGGGTTCTGCCTTATACTACAGGATCTGCCTATGGGGGTGCTTTCTTATACTACAGGGTCTGCCTATGAGGTTCTGCCTTATACTACAGGATCTGCCTATGGGGGTGCTTTCTTATACTACAGGGTATGCCTATGGGGTGCTGTCTTATACTACAGGGTCTGCCTATGGGGTGCTGCCTTATACTACAGGGTCTGCCTATGGGAGTGCTGCCTTATACTACAGGGTCTGCCCATGGGGATGCTGCCTTATTACAGGGTCTGCTTATGGGGGTGCTGCCTTATTACAGGGTCTGCCTATGAGGGTGCTGCCTTACTACAGGGTCTGTCTATGGGGTGCTGCTTTATACTACAGGGTCTGCCTATGGGGGTGCTTCCTAATACTACAGGGTCTCCTATGGGGTGCTGTCTTATACTACAGGGTCTGCCTATGGGGTGCTGTCTTATACTACAGGGTCTTCCTATGGGGGTGCTGCCTTATTACAGGGTCTGCCTATGGGGTTCTGCCTTATACTACAGGATCTGCCTATGGGGGTGCTTTCTTATACTACAGGGTCTGCCTATGAGGTTCTGCCTTATACTACAGGATCTGCCTATGGGGGTGCTTTCTTATACTACAGGGTATGCCTATGGGGTGCTGTCTTATACTACAGGGTCTGCCTATGGGGTGCTGCCTTATACTACAGGGTCTGCCTATGGGAGTGCTGCCTTATACTACAGGGTCTGCCTATGAGGGTGCTGCCTTATACTACAGGGTCTGCCAATGGGGGTGCTGCCTTATACTACAGGGTCTGCCTATGAGGGTGCTGCCTTATACTACAGGGTCTGCCTATGGGGGGTGCTGCCTTATACTACAGGGTCTGTCTATTGGGGTGCTGCCTTATACTACAGGGTCTGCCTATGGGGTGCTGCCTTATACTACAGAGTCTGCCTATGGGTGCTGCCTTGTGCTATAGAGTCTGCCTATGGGGGTGCTGCCTTATGCTATGGGGTCTACCTATGGGTGCTGCCTTACACTACAGAGTCTGCCTATGGGGGTGCATTATACAATATAGAGTTGGCCTATGGGGAGTTCATTATACTATATGGAGACCTATGGGGAGTGCATTATACTATATGGAGACCTATGGGGAGTGCATTATACTATATGGAGGCCTATGGGGAGTGCATTATACTATATGGAGGCCTATGGTGAGTGTATTATACTATATTTAGGACTATCTGGTGCATTATACTATATGGAGGCTATCTAGGGGTTATCATACAATGTGGAGATTGCAGTGAGGGGGCCATCATACAGTGTTGGAGCCATCAAACAGTTTGGAGGCTACTAAAGGGTCAGTATACTGTGTGGGGGTACTGTACAGTGAGGTGTTATTATACTGTGTGTAAGAGAGCATCATACTGAGTATAGGGGAGCTGTACAGGGGGGAGACTCGGGACATTATTAAATGTAAAGTGGGCACTTATTGTTATAGGGGAACTCAGGTTACTGTGATTGTCAAAGGGGCACACAGGGCAGTATTACTTTCTAGAGAGCAAAATGTGGGCACTGTTTTCTAGGGCATTTGCGCCCGGCATTACTATATTCTAGAGGGTTGCTTTAGAATTTAGAAGGCACAGAGAATCACACAGCAGGTGCAGTAATAGGGACACATACGGCAGCGGCGGCTCAGTATTGGGGTATCAGGGGCAGTAATAGGGACACATACGGCAGCAGCGGCTCAGTATTGGGGTATCAGGGGCAGTAATAGGGACACATACGACAGTAGCGGCTCAGTATTGGGGTGTCAGGGGCAGTAATAGGGACACATACGGCAGCAGCGGCTCAGTATTGGGGTATCAGGGGCAGTAATAGGGACACATACGGCAGCAGCGGCTCAGTATTGGGGTATCAGGGGCAGTAATAGGGACACATACGGCGGCAGCAGCAGCTCAGTATTGGGGTATCAGGGGCAGTAATAGGGACACATACGGCAGCAGCGGCTCAGTGTTGGGGTATTAGCAGGATGAGGAGTTTGTGCAGGTTGGGAATAGATGGTGATGGCTGGAATATGAAAAGTGAAATGTGTCTCTGTTGTATTCTCTGCAGACAACTCCTGGTTGGAAGAAGTTGTCATGTCGGTCTGGGCCAGATGGAAAAGATGGGAAAAGTGAACGATTCCATCAGAAAGAACGTCAGCGGTAAGTCACCATCTGTGACTGTGCTGTGATCTGTTATATGTTCTGTAGGGCTGGAATCTACCACTGACCATATGGCGGTAATATCCATGTTGGTCGTTATATAGAGATTATCTTCAGTAACAGCGCGGTCATCTGCTGAGGTTCTCCTCCACTATAAGGGTGTGTCACCCAGGTGTAATCAAGGTGACCTGGTCAGGGGCCCACTCAGAAGCTTTGCCCCCCCTGAACCAAAACCCTAGCTACGCCTCTGGGAATGAAGCTAGAAATTTGTTGGTTCTGTGTGGACCCGAGTTCCAGCCTCTTATTTTATTGCCATCTCCAGCTGGATCACTGTCTGTGCAGAGAATGTTCTGGAAAAATACGGTAAGCTTTGGTGCACTGCATCTAAGTTACAAGAGAATTGTTGCATTGTCGGTGCTGGTGGGCTCGCCTTCATTTTCTCTGTTTATTCTATATGGCAGTAATGCAGAATATACAATGTCTTGTAAAAGTCTTCATACCTCATGAATTTTTCCACGTTATAATCACTAGCTTAAATGTTTAAATTAGAAAATATTAGGATTTTATGTGATATCAACACTAAGTAGCAAGTGTTTGTGAACTGTAAAGGAAATGATACAGGGTTTTTAAAATATTTAAAAAATATTAATCTGAAAATTGTGAGGTTTATTTGTATTCGAACCCCCAGAGTCAAAACTTTGTAGGGCCACCTTTCTCTGCACTTCCTGCTGTAGTCTTTTGGGGTCTGTCTCTACCAGCTTTGCACATCTAGAGGCTGACAATTTTCTGCATTTTCTTTGCACACTCGCTCTCAATGAGATTGGATGGAGACACCTGTGAGCAGAAATTTTCACGTCTTGCCACAGATTCTCACTGAGATTTGGGTCTGGACTGTGACTGGGCCTTTTTACACATCTCAATATGGTTTGGTCTAAATCCTCTATTGTAGCTCTGGCAGAATTTTTAGATCCTTCTGGAAGGTGGACCTCTGCCCGTCTTAAGTCTTTTGCACCCTCTAACAGGTTTTCCTCCAGGATTGCCCTTTATTTAGCTTTATCTATAATCCCATCATTTCTAACCAGCTTCCTTGCCCCTGCTGAAGAGAAGCCCCCCCACAGCATAATGCTGCCACCACCATGTGTGATGGTGGGGATGGTGTTTTCAGGGTGATGTGCAGTTTTAGTTCTGGTCTCATCTGACGAGAGCAACTTCTTCCGCATGCTCGCTGTATTCCCTACATGACTTTTTGCAAAATGCAAACAAGACTTTTGATGGCTCTCGTTAAAAATGGATTTCTTCTTGCCACTTCCATAAAGGACAGATTTGTGGAGTATACAGCTAATAGTTGTCCTCCGGACAGATTCTCCCACCTGAGCTGTGGATCTCTGCAGCTTTTCCAGAGTGACCGTGGGCTTCTTTGCTGCTTCTCTAATTAGTGTTCTCCTTGCTTGCGATCTCAGTTTAGGTGGTTGGCCATGGCTTGGTAGGTTTGCAGTTGTCATACTCCTTCCATTTTTGGATGATGGATTGTACAGTGCTCCTTGAGATTTTCATAGCTTGGGCTATTTTTTATAACCTAACCCTGCTTTTACTCTTCTCCACATCTTTATCCCTGACCTGTCTGGTGTTCTCCTTGGTTTTTATTATGCTGTTTGATCTCACACAAACCTACGAGGCTTCCACAGAAAACCTGTAGTTATACTGAGCAGAAATTACACATAGGTGGACTGAATGTACTATATAGGTGACTTCTGAAGGCTATTGGTCACTCGGGGTTTTATTTTGGAGTATCAGACTCTACAGGGGGCTGAATACCAATGCACGGCACACATTTCAGAGTTATATTTTTAAATATTTAGAAAACCTTGTATCATTTCCTTAACACTTCACAAATCTTTTCTGCTTTGTGATAGTATCACATACAATTGCAATAAAAAAAAACATTTAAAGTTGTGGGTGTAAAGTGGAAAAAATGGGGAAAAGTACATGAGACATGAATGCTTCAAAGCATTGTATGTATAGTCTATATGGGAGTTTGCATTTCCCATATTTAATGTTTGCACATCTTATATGACATTGTATGCTTCAGCACAACTTGTCATTTCCTGTACCTACATGTCTGCTTCCTTCACAGGATCTCCATTGTCACACCTCATGAACGTCACGCCTCCTATTGAATTCCTCCTCTTCAGCCTCTCAGATGACCCGTTGCTTCGTCTTCCGCTCTTCATATTCTTTTTACTCATTTATCTGATCACTCTTTCTGGAAATGTCATGATGTTAAGTGTCATAGTGCATAACCCCCGTCTTCATTCTCCCATGTACCAGCTCTTGTGGGGCTTCTCCCTCATGGACTTCTCGTTTTCTTCCACCACTGTCCCCAGTATGTTGGCTCTAATGTTAAGCCGAGAAACAATTATCTCTCTCCCGTTATGCCTTACTCAGATCTTCTTCTTTCATGCCTTTGGGAATAGTGAAAACTTGTTACTGTCTGTGATGGCTTATGACCGATATGTGGCCATTTGCCACCCATTGAGATATTCCTCAATCATGACTAGGAACACGTGTGTAGCCTTGTGTAGTGTGTGCTGTGCGTGTGCATCTCTGCATGCTCTGCTCCACTCGATGGTGACATCTCTCCTGCACTTTCATCACCTGGTCCCTATTCCTCACTTCTTCTGTGACATCCCTCCACTCCTGGAGATCGCTGCCTCCGACACAAGGTTCAACCAACTTCTGATCTTCACGGAGGGTTCTGTGGTGGCCCTGGTCCCTGCTTCACTCACTGTGCTTTCCTATGTTCGTATTACTATCTCTATTCTTCGTATTCACTCATCCACGGGTAGACAGAAGGCTTTCTCCACTTGTGCATCACACCTTATGGTCTTCTTTCTCTTCTCCGCTTCGGCCGTGTCCATGTATTTTAGACCTTCATCTGTTTCGTCACCTGAGAAGGGTAAATTTATCACACTCATGTATACTGCATTGACACCAATGTTCAACCCATACATATATTGTCTGAGAAACAGCGAAGTGAAGACTGCCCTCAAGAAGTGGTTATCCTCCAAAAACAACAACAAATCAAAGTGATTGGAAACTAAAATATTAGGTTTACAAATTACAAGGCCACAAATAAAAATTTAATTTCCATGTGTATATTGAAAATCGAAAGGCCTGAAATATCGGAGATTTTGTTTTCAGTGAAAAGTGGTGTCATTGTCAATCCCATTGTTGTAAATATGTCGACAAATAAATGATGCAATGAAGAAAATGACAAAATTGAGTGAAATCACTAGATGTACGATCTGTTCCATTCATTGTCTTCTCTATATATACAGTAGTTTACATGGTTTTTAAATGCTTTAAAGGGAGATTGTCACCACCAAAATGCAACGTAAAGAAATTAAGCAGTTATTAAACAATTATTTAGGGGATTTAGCCCCAATAAAATCATGCTTTTTTATGGTCCTTTTTCTTCATGGGTGGATAATTTTTGGCATGCTTTCTCCATGGTTCTCTTACATAGAGGTAGCAGTGCTTTGAATGCTGAGCTGTGTATAAACCCCGCCCACACCCCGATTGACAGTTTTCCGTGTACATCATACTTTATCAACAATCTGCCAATCAGTGGTGGGGCGGGGGTTACACAAATTAGCCCGACTGCCTGGCACGTGACATCTAGTCCTGTAGCGATAATCTCCTGCTAAAAAAACACTGCTTGTATTGCTGAACAAGTGATACATCCCTAGAATCAGGCTTTCTGCCCCTAAATTATGCTGCTCTCAGATTACATAGCAAAAACCTGGTGACCGATTTCCTTTAAGAATCTAAAAAATTCCATCATTGTCAAACGTTTATGTCCACTGCCAGAGTATAACAAATACTCAAATTGCGGAGGATTTTTATCGAAATTGGAGCATAAAAAGCAAAGGTTTCACAATCAGGACTTTTCCACTGGATAAACCATAGACCTTCAAGGCCACCACCGATCGCCAGAATGGGCGACTTCTGTTCACTGTTTGAATAGAGTTTGAGCAAGGACCTCAGCTGCTCCACTCATTCTCAATGGACATAACACGTAAGGGATTTCTACTCTAATGCCCACCACCTTCAAATAAATCGCTGTAATCTTACATATAGAAAAAAACATGAAGAGTCATGTCACCATCCCAAGGGTTAGTTCAATAGTAACATCCTGCAAATACATTGAGTTGTCTCATCTGTGGTGCATGGTAAAAAGAAGACACCGAGACGGTCCTCAGGTGTATAGAAATAGATCCAAGATTAGAGATGTTCCAGCATCCACAACAGTATAACATATAACCTTTACTAAGTCACAGTAAAAAATGGAGACTATGCTCATGGTCAAAAAACTTCTGCGGTGTTACGAATTTCCGATCACATACGGTATCCTTATTCATAGTGAATGTGACCCAAAACGTGTAGGACTGTAGGAGTTTTTAACCATGTCTATAGTCCCCTTTTTTACTTATGTCTTATTAAAAGTTCTATTTGATACTTTTGTAGAAGCTGGATTGTTCCTCCTCATGACTCTGTTTCGTAGTTTGGAAATCCAGATTGCATTCTACATTTTGTTTGTGATTTTAAGTTATCTTGGAAAACTTGAATCACAATGTTGTTAGTCTGTACCTTTATTTAGTCCATAGACAGAACGACTATTACTGTCAGCAAAGAAAATGATTGGTTAAGGCTATTTTCTGATTTTGGTACCTACATTTAGTATATAGGTGTGTACATCCCCATAGATTTCAGAACCCTTTTATTTTCCATCACCTGTACCTTGTCTCACTGGTTGTTCATTATAGATATATTCGCGTCTCGGTTATTCGTAGCTGAATAATAATCTGTCTCTTTTCGTTAGCCATAAGTGGTCAGGAATATGGAAACAGCTGAGCAGGTTGCTCATCCAACAAAAAAAATGGCAGAGAGCTGCTTTACGTTACTAGCTGCTGGCGGGTCATAGTGTTCTTCAAAAGCTTACACAATGGATCATGCCACCAGTGTCCTTGTCAATACTGGTATCATGAGGCTTCACGTGCGACCCAATCTGGTTGCCCAGGTTGTCCAACTCCTCCAGGATAACACATCCGTTTGTACCTCCCGATACAGTCTCAAGACCAGATACAAGGATATGAGCCATTACACGGTTTGTGTTATGGACCTGGTGGTTAGGTGTACCAGGAATGACCTGATAGTTAAACACGGAATCGGGACGAGCTCTGGGGAAATGGGAACTCTGCTGACCGCAAACCCTACTCCTATCAACACAACTAGAAATAGCTGTGGAGCGTGCCTGACTCTGCCTAGACGCCTCTTCACAGCCTAAGAGCTAACTACCCCTAAAGAAAGGAAACAAAGCCTCACTTGCCTCAGAGAAATTTCCCCAAAGGTAAAAGCAGCCCCCCACACGTATTGACTGTGAGTTAAGAGGAAATCACAAACACAGGATGAAATAGGCTTTAGCAAAGAGAGGCCAGTCTAACTAAACAGATTGAGGATAGAAAAGGGATCTTTGCGGTCAACACAACAAACTACAAAAACCATGCAGAGTGTGCAAAAAATACCCCCGCACCGACTCACGGCGCGATGGTGCCACTCTGCACCCCCAGAGCTTCCAGCTAGCCAGGCAGTTTCATGAAAGCCAGCTGGACTAGAACTTAGCAAGAAAAACCATAAGAACAAATGAACAAGCCGGAACTTAGCTTTGGCTGGAGTAGTCAGGTCCTCAGAAAGATCCAGGAGAGATCTGAACTAGTACTAGAACATTGACAGCTGGCATGGAGTAATGATCTGAGTGGAGTTAAATAGCGAATCCAGCCTAGCCCTAAACGAGGGCAGGTGGGGAAGGAATCTCAGAACCAGCAGCTCCATTCACAGCCACCAGAGGGAGTCCACGGACAGAACTCACCGAAGTACCATTCATGACCACAGGAGGGAGTTCGAGAACGGAATTCACAACAGTACCCCCCCCCCCTTGAGGAGGGGTCACTGAACCCTCACCAGAGCCCCCCGGCCGATCAGGACGAGCCAAATGAAAGGCACGAACTAAATCGGCAGCATGGACATCAGAGGGAACAACCCAGGAATTATCCTCCTGACCATAGCCCTTCCATTTGACCAAGTACTGAAGTTTTCGTCTCGAAATACGAGAATCCAAAATCTTCTCCACCACATACTCCAACTCCCCCTCGACCGACACCGGAGCAGGAGGATCAACGGAGGGAACCATAGGCGCCACATATCTCTGCAGCAACGACCTATGGAACACATTATGGATGGCAAAAGAAGCAGGAAGGGCCAAACGAAATGATTCAGGTTTAAGAATTTCAGAAATCTTATAAGGACCAATGAAACGAGGCTTAAACTTAGGAGAAGAAACCTTCATAGGAAAATAACGAGATGATAACCAAACCAAATCCCCAACACGAAGTCGGGGACCAACACGGCGACGGCGGTTAGCGAAACGTTGAGCCTTCTCTTGGGACAAGGTCAAATTGTCCACCACATGAGTCCAAATCTGCTGCAACCTGTCCACCACAGAATCCACACCAGGACAGTCCGAAGGCTCAACCTGCCCTGAAGAAAAACGAGGATGAAAACCAGAATTACAAAAAAAAGGTGAAACCAAAGTAGCCGAACTGGCCCGATTATTAAGGGCGAACTCAGCCAATGGCAAGAAGGTCACCCAAAGGACCTAGCCACCAAATCTCTGGTACCAAAAATCCCAGGATGACCAGCCAACACCGAACAATGAACCTCAGAGATAACTATTAGTCCATCTATCAGGGACAAACAGTTTCTCCGCTGGACAACGGTCAGGTCTATCAGCCTGGAACTCCTGCAGCACCCGCCGCAAATCAGGGGAGATGGCAGACAGAATTACCCCCTCTTTGAGAATACCAGCTGGCTCAGGAACCCCAGGAGAATCAGGCACAAATCTCCTTGAAAGGGCATCAGCCTTCACATTCTTAGAACCCGGAAGGTACGAAACCACAAAATTGAAACGGGAGAAAAACAGCGACCAACGAGCCTGTCTAGGATTCAACCGCTTGACAGACTCGAGATAAGTCAGATTCTTGTGATCTGTCAAGACCACCACGCGATGCTTGGCTCCTTCAAGCCAATGTCGCCACTCCTCGAATGCCCACTTCATAGCCAACAACTCCCGATTGCCAACATCATAATTACGCTCAGCAGGCGAAAACTTTCTTGAAAAGAAAGCGCATGGCTTCATTACAGAGCAATCAGAATTTCTCTGAGACAAAACAGCCCCTGCTCCAATTTCAGAAGCATCAACCTCGACCTGAAAAGGGAGCGAAACATCTGGCTGACACAACACAGGAGCCGAAGAGAAACGACGTTTCAACTCCTGAAAAGCCTCAACGGCCGCAGAGGACCAATTCACCACATCAGCACCCTTCTTGGTCAAATCAGTCAACGGTTTAACAACACTAGAAAAATTAGCGATGAAGCGACGGTAAAAATTGGCAAAGCCCAGAAATTTCTGAAGGCTCTTCACAGATGTAGGCCGAGTCCAATCATAAATAGCTTGGACTTTAACAGGATCCATCTCGATAGTAGAAGGGGAAAAAATGAAACCCAAAAAGGAAACCTTCTGAACTCCAAAGAGACACTTAGATCCCTTCACAAACAAGGAATTAGCACGAAGGACCTGGAACACCATTCTGACCTGCTTCACATGGGACTCCCAATCATCCGAAAAGACCAAAATATCATCCAAATATACGATCATGAATCTATCCAGATACTTTCGGAAGATGTCATGCATCAAGGACTGAAACACAGAGGGAGCATTAGAAAGGCCGAATGGCATCACCAGGTACTCAAAATGGCCCTCGGGCGTATTAAATGCTGTTTTCCATTCATCGCCCTGTTTAATACGCACGAGATTATACGCCCCTCGAAGGTCTATCTTGGTGAACCAACTAGCCCCCTTAATCCGAGCAAATAAATCAGACAATAGAGGCACAGGGTACTGAAATTTGACCGTGATTTTATTAAGAAGGCGGTAATCTATACAAGGTCTCAGAGAACCATCCTTCTTGGCCACAAAAAAAGAACCCTGCTCCCAATGGTGACGACGACGGGCGGATATGCCCTTTCTCCAAGGACTCCTTTATATAACTCCTCATAGCGGCATGTTCTGGCACAGACAAATTAAAAACTCGTCCCTTAGGGAACTTGCTACCAGGAATCAAATTAATAGCACAATCACAATCCCTATGAGGAGGTAGGGTACTAGACTTGGGCTCATCAAATACATCCCGGTAATCTGACAAAAACTCAGGGACTTCAGAAGGAGTGGAGGAAGAAATTGACAACAATGAAACATCCCCATGTACCCCTTGACAGCCCCAACTGGACACCGACATTGATTTCCAATCCAATACTGGATTATGGACCTGCAGCCATGGCAAACCCAACACGACCACATCATGCAGATTATGCAACACCAAAAAGCGAACATCCTCCTGATGCGCAGGAGCCATGCACATGGTCAACTGGGTCCAGTACTGAGGCTTATTCTTGGCCAAAGGCGTAGCATCAATTCCCCTCAAAGGAATGGGATGCTGCAAGGGCTCCAAGAAAAAACCACAGCGCCTGGCAAACTCTAAGTCCATCAAATTCAGGGCAGCGCCTGAATCCACAAATGCCATAACAGAATAGGATGACAAAGAGCAAATCAGAGTAATGGACAAAAGAAATTTAGGCTGTACAGTACCAATGGTGACAGACCTAGTGAACCGCTTAGTGCGCTTAGGACAATCAGAGATAGCATGAGTGGAGTCACCACAGTAAAAACACAGCCCATTCTGACGTCTATGTTCTTGCCGTTCAGCTCTGGTCAAAGTCCTATCACATTGCATAGGCTCAGGCCTCTGCTCAGAGGATACCGCCAAATGGTGCACAGTTTTGCGCTCACGTAAGCGCCGATCGATCTGTATGGCCAAGGACATTGATTCATTCAGACCACAGGCGTGGGGAACCCCACCATAACATCCTTAAGGGCTTCAGAAAGACCCTTTCTGAAAATTGCTGCCAGGGCACACTCATTCCACTGAGTAAGCACAGACCACTTTCTGAACTTCTGGCAATATACCTCTGCTTCATCCTGACCCTGACACAAAGCCAGCAAAATTTTCTCTGCCTGATCCACAGAATTCGGTTCATCATAAAGCAATCCCAGCGCCAGAAAAAATGCATCTACATTACGCAATGCAGGATCTCCTGGCGCCAGGGCGAATGCCCAGTCTTGGGGGTCGCCACGCAACAAAGAAATAATGATTCTCACTTGCCGAATAGGGTCACCAGAAGAGCGGGGTTTCAGAGCAAGAAACAGTTTACAATTGTTTTTGAAACTCAGAAATTTAGATCTATCCCCAGAAAACAAATCAGGAATTGGAATTCTAGGCTCCAACATAGGATTCTGAACAACATAATCTTGAATGTTTTGTACCCTTGCAGCGAGTTGATCTACACTAGAGGACAGACCTTGAATGTCCATATCCACACCTGAGTTCTGAACCACCCAGAGTTTAAGGGGAAAAGAAAGGCAAAACACACTGCAGAGAAAAAAAAAAATGGTCTCAGAACTTCTCTTTTCCCTCTATTGAGATGCATTAACACTTTGTGGGCCAGCTGTACTGTTATGGACCTGGTGGTTAGGTGCACCAGGAATGACCTGATAGTTAAACACGGAATCGGGACGAGCTCTGGGGAAATGGGAACTCTGCTGACCGCAAACCCTTCTCCTATCAACACAACTAGAAATAGCCGTGGAGCGTGCCTGACTCTGCCTAGACGCCTCTTCACAGCCTAAGAGCTAACTACCCCTAAAGAAAGGAAACAAAGCCTCACTTGCCTCAGAGAAATTTCCCCAAAGGTAAAAGCAGCCCCCCACAGGTATTGACTGTGAGTTAAGAGGAAATCACAAACACAGGATGAAATAGGCTTTAGCAAAGAGAGGCCAGTCTAACTAAACAGATTGAGGATAGAAAAGGGATCTTTGCGGTCAACACAACAAACTACAAAAACCAGGCAGAGTGTGCAAAAAATACCCCCGCACCGACTCACGGCGCGGTGGTGCCACTCTGCACCCCCAGAGCTTCCAGCTAGCCAGGCAGTTTCATGAAAGCCAGCTGGACTAGAACTTAGCAAGAAAAACCATAAGAACAAATGAACAAGCCGGAACTTAGCTTTGGCTGGAGTAGTCAGGTCCTCAGAAAGATCCAGGAGAGATCTGAACCAGTACTAGAACATTGACAGCTGGCATGGAGTAATGATCTGAGTGGAGTTAAATAGCGAATCCAGCCTAGCCCTAAACGAGGGCAGGTGGGGAAGGAATCTCAGAACCAGCAGCTCCACTCACAGTCACCAGAGGGAGCCCACGGACAGAACTCACCGAAGTACCATTCATGACCACAGGAGGGAGTTCGAGAACGGAATTCACAACAGGTTTGGGCCAGACAGGACCGCAGAAAGGCATAAACAGGGCAATAGGAGGAGCACAGCCAGAGCCCTACAATATGCCCTCTACCCAGAGCTGCCACCAGGAATTTCAGAGCCCCATACAGACAAAATTTTGCCCCCTTGAGACTCCACCCAGGTTTTACACCAGTTCCGCCTGCACCCCTCGAACCTTCCACAGTCCCACCGCCCACTCTTGGAAAAACTCCACTTCTGTACCACGTCCTCAACAATCACACATTAACCGTTCCCATCGAACACCATATCGCATACATAGCCAGCAGCTTTTGTTTTGGTCAAAATATTTTTTTAAGCCGCCACCACAAGAAGGCAGACTCTTTTGGCCCGGATCCTACTCTTCTCTAATCTTTTAAACATTTGTTAAAATATCCAATACACTTTTAGGTGTATTTTTATTTATTTGTCTTTAAGTGAATGTGTTACATACGTTTTCTAAAATGAACAATACCATATACAAGGGACAAATACCGTCACACCATGGTTGAACCAGATGTTATCACCACATTGTGACTGAATAATACCACATACAATATGCAAATACCACCATACCATGGCCAGACCACATATTACCACCACATAGTGACCGAATAATACCACTCGCAAGAAACAAATACCGCCACACCATGACCAGACCACATATTACCACCACACAATGACCGAATAATACCGCATACAAGGAACAAATACCACCACACTATGACCAGACTACATATTACCACCACATAATGACCGAATAATGCCACATACAAGGAACAAATACTGCCACACCATGACCAGACCACATACACCACCAGATATTGAATGAATAATACGACATACAAGGGACAAATACCACCACACCATTGTTCAGACCACATATTACCAGCACATAATGACCGAATAATACCACATGCAAGGAGCAAATACCGTCACACCATGACCAGACTGCATATTACCACCATATAGTGACCGAATAATACCATATACAAGGAACAAATACCGTCACATTGAGTATCGTTCTGCCCATGGGAAAGGAGTACAGGCATTTGGTGGGATGAGCCCTGGTCCATGCGGTCTTTGTAAAGACAGCCAGGCCATTGGACAAGAGCATCTATTAACCCTCGTGTCCCCACAGGGCCAACACTTGGGCGTGGAGAGGGGTGAATATTCATTCTCTTTGCTAAAGAGAATGAATATTCACTCCTTTCCAAGTCCAAGGGTGTGAGGAGCAGTACATATTTATTTCTCTTTAGCAGAGGGCACAGGCTTTAGCTGCAGCAGCCGGCTCCTGCCTCCTGGCACCCGCTGCTCCACTGCTGCTTCTCCCCAGCGTGCGCCGCATTCAACTGTATCAGCATCATAGATGCCGATACAGTTGAAAGCAACAATGGAGGAGATAGGGGCGGTTGACGCTCCCTCCCCCATCATTCCCATCTGCCTCGGACACAGCCAATGCGCAATGATGTCACTTCATTGAGCACCATGCTGTATGTGTCGAGCAGATGACAGTGCAGCAGCTGAGACAGGAGCAGAGCCGGGATCAGCGGGGAAATCGAGGAGAAGTGAGTATTGTGTATTTTGGTTTTCTTTTTTAATATATATCAGTGAGTGAGTACTCGTGGCCATAGTACTATAGAGAGGGCTACATTATATTCTATGGAGGGGGCTGCATTATACCCTATGAGGGGGCTGCATTATGCCCTATGTTTGGGGGCTGCATTATACACTATGAGGGGACTGCATTATACCCTATGTTGGGGGGGAGCATTATACACTATGAGGGGGCTGCATTATATTCTATGGGGGCCACATTATACTATTTGAGGGGGCTACATTATACCATATGAGGGGGCTGCATTATACCCTATGAGGGGGCTACATTATATTCTATGAGGGGGCTGCATTATACCTTATGAGGGGGCTACATTGTATTCAATGGAGGGTGCATTATACTGTATGAGGGGCTACAGTATATTCAATGAGGGGCTGCATTATACCCTATGAGGGGGCTACACGATATTCTATGGGGGGCTGCTTTATACTATTTGAGGGGGCTACATTATATTCTATGGGGGGCTGAATTATACCCTATGAGGAGGCTACATTATATTCTATGGAGGGGGCGCTGCATTATAATTTGAAGGTCTACATTATATTCTATGGGGGCTGCATGATACTATATGAGGGGGGCTGCATTATACCCTATGAGAGGGCTACATTATATTCAATGGGGGGGCTTTTTTATACTATACTGAATTATACCCTATGGGGGGCTGAATTATACCCTATGAGGGGGCTGCATTATATTTTGAGGGGGCTACAGTATAGTCTATGAGGGGGGCTACCCAAACCCCTGCTATATCATTAAGACGTGTACTACCTTATATTATACCCTGATATTAGCGTGTTTTACCGCACGATTGGTGGTCTTGTATTTATTGCTACGTAGCTACATAGTGGGCCCCAAGAATGATTTTCTCTGGTGGCCAAAGGTGCTCCAGTCCGACGCTGAATGCGGGTGTATTTTACTGTGTGTTTTTAAGGAATAAATACATTTTAAAAAATGGAGTGGGGTCCCTCTTAGCCCCTTAGTGAGAGGGCCAAATTTTTTAAATGTGACCAGTGTCACTTTATGTGGTAATAACTCTGGAATGCTTCAATGGATCCCATTGATTTTAAGAATGTTTTTTGTGACATATTGTATTTTATGATAATGGTAAATTTATGTTGATATTTTCTGCAATTATTTATAAAACTATCAGAAATATTACAAAAAATTAACAAAATTAGCAATTTTCGAACTTTGAATGATTATCCCTCTAATCCTGACAGTCACACCACACAAAAACATTAATAAATAACATTTCCCTCATGTCTGCTGTATCTGAAACATCTGTAAAATGTTTTTATTTTGTTAGCATTTTAGAAGTCATTTTTCGGAGTTCTACATACTGGAAACCCCCAAAAGTGATACCGTTTTAAAAATGGTGCCCCTCAACGTATTCAAAATTGCTTTCAGGTAGTTTATTAACCCTTCAGGTGCTTTTCAGGAATTAATGCAAAATGGCATAGAAGGAATGAAGAAGTTTATTTTTACCATCTAAATGTTGATAACTTCTGAACGGGCCACTATAGCCGACAGACTCTGAGGCCATAATTTGGCCATGAATTGCCATGGCAAACCACAAGACCAAGATTTCAGGGTGCTGATGGGGCTAAATAGGGAGCCCCACACTCTGATAACCATCTAGATGCTGTAATTCTTGTTGACAGCCGCATTGAAGGGGTTAAACAGCTATAGTCAGTACAAACACTGATCGTGGCTGATGCAGCAAGTTGTCAGCTATATTGTACATATTTGAATTATTTGAACAAAACACTCCCCGACCCTCTTTTATCCAAATATTCATTTATTAAGATCAAAATAAAAATAAAAAATCACAGTATTCCTCACCTATCCGCCAATAATCCAAATGTCCCACAATGAACTCCATTTCTGCTAATTCTAGATGCATTGCTGAGCAGTGACATAAGTATTGCGACCGCTTAGCCCGGCGCCCAGGACACGCTGAGGGTGAGAACGCGGCTGCGTGTGACCAGCGTTAACCTTAATGACATCACCCCTGGTCACACACAGTCGCGTTCTCACACTAAGCTCAGTGTGTCCTTGGTGCTGGGCTGAGCGGTAACATTTGTCACCAATCAGCAATGCAATCAGATCTAGAGTTGGGGATCAGTATCATGGGATATCAGTATTATGGGTTATCGGCGGACAGGTGAGTATAAATTTGATTTTTATTTATACATTAATGAATCGGTAAAAGAGGGTTATTGTGAGGGGAGTTAAAATAAAGGACTTTGCTCTGTGTGTCTTTCTTATTATAGGGTTAGTAATGGGCGTGTCTAATAGACGATTCTCCATTACTAACCCTGGGCTTGGTGTCAGCTAACAGAAAACAGCTGACACCAATCCCAAAATTATTACCCCACTTGCTAAAGCTAAGCACCAGAATGTACGCATCTAATAGATGTGCTTTTCTGGGAGGCTGCAGGTTGTTATTCTTAGGGTGGGGAGGGCCAATATCCATGGTCCCTTTCTAGTCTGAGAATACCAGCCCCCAGCTGTCTGTTTTAGCTTGGCTGGTTAACAAAAATGTAGGGGAACCCAAGCCATTTTGTAAAAAATTTATTATTTATATAATTATAAAAAACGGCTCTATTTTTTATAACCAACATAAAGCTGACAGCTGGGGGCTGCAGACAGCAGCTGTCAGCTTAACCTGCGCAGTTGATCAAAAATAGAAGAGACCCCACGTCTTTTTTTTTTTTATTATTATTGTTTATATATATTTTTTACACAGTGTGCTAGCCAATAATTAACATGGCTATGATTGAGCCGGAAGTACCTACACCGGAAAAGCTTGTTGATTGACTGCGCTGCAGCCTTTCTACAATTTTTGTTAGGGCTGCTGAGCCCGAACAGTAACATACCCATCCTTAATGATCGCACAAACCTCCACATTATGCCAATATTATCCTGACTGCATTTGGGTACCAGCATGAATTCTCAGAGCCATTGTCAGACCTTACATTAGTTCAGTGACCCTGGATTCCTCCTGATACAAGACAATGCCTCGTCTCATGTACCCAGAAGGTATAGACACTTCCTTGATAATAAAGGCAGTGATGGCTTTGCCTGTTCTTGGCATTCCCCAAACCTGAATCCAACTAAAAACCTCTGGCCCACTATGTATCATGGCATTGGATCCACTGACAGTGCACGAGCCACTGGTGCCCCGATCTAAGTCTGGAAGGAGATCCCCAGGAGCTGGACTAAATGCCGGAAATACAAACCGACACATGATGGCCATACACACTATTGATAACATTATGAGTTAGTAATATGCTTTCTTTTTTAGTGATTTGGGTATATCTTGTCGCAGAGGGACAGCTTTATGCTTTTTTTTAACCAAAAACAGTGTTTACTAAATACCGTATGTTAATTACACCATGTTCCGAATTATTATGCAAATGATATTTTTCTCGGATTTTCCTAAATGGTTGGTGCAAATGACAGTCAGTCTAATAAAAGTCATCACCCGTTAGATTATACATCGAATTTTATTGAATAAACCTCCCAATGATAACAGTATAATCTCCAAAATGAATAAAAACTCTAAATGCACTGTTCCAAATTATTAGGCACAGTAGAATTTCTAAACATTTGATATGTTTTAAAGAACTGAAAATGCTCATTTGTGGAATTTGCAGCATTAGGAGGTCACATTCACTGAACATAAAAGCTATTTAACTACTCCAAAACATCCTAACAGGCCAAGTTACATGTTAACATAGGAGCCCTTCTTTGATGTCACCTTTACAATTCTTGCATCCATTGAACTTGTGAGTTTTTGGAGAGTTTCTACTTGTATTTCTTTGCATGAAGTCAGAATCGCCTTCCAGAGCTGCTGTTTTGATGTGAACTGCCTCCCACCCTCATAGACAGGTACGGACTGAGGCGGAAATTCAGCCCTGGCATTTGAAATCACACAGGCCTATTTTGTCCCCATCCCCAAGCACCAGATGGGAATATATTACTAATATTACCCTGTATGGAGGAAAGCAAGATTTACTACATGACCAATATTTCTAATTATACCCATGGCCTGCTGGGGTAAGTGAATGAGTCAGCAACTTTGTGCTCCATCACAACTCTTAAAGGGCCACTGTCACCCCCTCCAGCCGTTATAAACTAAAAGAGCCACCTTGTGCAGCAGTAATGCTGCAGTCTAACAAGGTGGCTCTTTTAGTTTTTGCTTTTGTTATTCCCTCAATAAAGCGTTTTATAATTTTCCCTAAATACCTGTCTTTGTACCTGGAGGCAGGTCTGAAGCCTCCTCTGTGAAGCGCCCAACTGCCGTCACTCATCTCTTCTGGGGCGATGGTCGCCGCCCCCTGCGCGCTGTTCTTCTTAAATCCGGAGCCTGCGCTGTGCGTGCCTGCCTGTGCGGGCAGTGCGGCCACCCTGTTACTGAATCCCCGCCCCGCACTGTGTTATGAATTATGCACAGTGCGGGCTGGGATTCCTGGGCAGATTCCTGCACAGACCGACGCTGGAAGGCGGGGAACCTGGGGGAGCGTCTGACAAGCGCAGTGCGCATGCCCAGGAATCCCAGCCCCGCACTGTGCATAATGCATAACACAGTGCGGGCCGGGGATCCAGTAACAGGGTGGCCGCACTGCCCGCACAGCGCAGGCGCCGGATTTAAGAAGAACAGCGTGCAGGGGGCAGCGACCATCGCCCCAAAAGAGATGAGTGACGGCAGTTGGGCACTTCACAGAGGAGGCTTCAGACCTGCCTCCAGGTACAAAGATATTAAGGGAAAATTATAAAACGCTTTATTGAGGGAATAACAGAAGCAAAAACTAAAAGAGCCACCTTGTTAGACTGCAGCATTACTGCCACAAGGTGGCTCTTTTAGTTTATAACGGCTGGAGGGGGTGACAGTGGCCCTTTAACAGTAGACAGACTCTGCTAACAACTTGGCAGACAAGGCAGCCCACAACCAGACAGGCCCTTCTGGCATTTGCCAGAATTGCCAGATGGCCAGTCCGGCCCTGCTCATAGATCTATTGCTTGATGATCCTCCAAAGATTCTCCATAGGGTTGAGGTCAGGGGAAGATGGTGGCCACACCATGAGTTTCTCTCCTTTTATGCCCATAGCAGCCAATGACTCAGAGGGATTCTTTGCAGCATGAGATGGTGCATTGTCATACATGATGATTTTGCTCCTGAAGGCACGTTTGTGGTTTTTTATACCATGGAAGAAAGTTGTCAGTCAGAAACTCTATATACTTTGCAAAGGTAATTTTCACATTTCAGGAACCTTAAAGGGCCCTACCAGCTGTTTCCCATGATTCCGGCCCAAAACATGACTCCTCCACCTCCTTGCTGACGTTGCAGCCTTGTTGGGACATGGTGGCCATCCACCAACCATCCACTACTCCATCCATTTGGACCATCCAGGGTTGCTCGACACTCACCAGTAAACAAGACTGTTTGAAAATTAGTCTTCATGTATGTCTGGGCCCACTGCAACCGTTTCTGCTTGTGAACACTGTTTAGGGGTGGACGAATAGAAGGTTTATGCACCACAGCAAGCCTTTGAAGGAGCCTACACCTTGAGGTTTGAGGGACTCCAGAGGCACCAACAGCTTCAAATAACTGCTGCTTTGTAATGGTATTTTGGCAGCTGCTCTCTTAATGCAATGAATTTGTCTGGCAGAAACCTTCCTCATTATGCTTTTATCTGCATGAACTCTGTGCTCTGTTTCAGTCACAAATCTCTTCACAGCATGATGATCACTCTTAAGTTTTTGTGAAATATCTAATGTTTTCATACCTTGTCCAAGGCATTGCACTATTTAACGCTTTTCAGAATCAGAGAGATCCTTTTTATTTCCCATGTTACTTGAAACCTGTGACCTGCTTAATAATGTGCAACATCATTTTTAAGTAGTTTTACTTTAATTGGAATCACCTGGAAAAGGAGTTATCACATGTGTTTAAGATTGATTTCAGTGATCCATTAAGCCCTGAGACGCAATACCATCCACGAGTTTATTTGAAAAACAAAACAATTAAATCATTATGACACTTAAATCCAATTTGCATAATAATTTGGACTTGCACTTGCTTTTTTACTTATTTATTTTCATTAGGGTATATGCACACATTGTTTTTTCTTTGGTTTTGCATGTATATATGCAGTATATGTATGTGTGTATTTATATATATAAATTATATGCACACATATTTATCTATAGAAAATAATAATGGATGGTACAAAGGAACTTGACTGTCACCAGACTCCATAATACATGCTGCACATATATTATTAAAGCAGTTGTCCACTACTTAGCTGCCCCAGTTTAATCAACTCAGAACCCCCATTAAAGCGAACCTGTCACCAGGTTTGGCCCATACGATATACGGCCACCACCTTTCTGATATGATATACAGCATTCTATAATGCTGCATATCTGCCCCAAAACTGACCTGAAAGATAAACAAAAGTGTTTATTATAATCACCTGCGGGACGGTCCGGACCAGGGGTGTCAATATTTTTGGTTCGGCGCCTCCCATCTTCTTACGATCCCTGTCTTCCTTCTTGCTTTGTGTGGATGACGTGTCCTTACGTCATCCACACAGTCTCCTCGGCACTTCACACTTGTGCAGGCGTATGTCTCTGCGCTGTTGAGGGCAGATTAAAGCAGTGCGCATGCGCTTGGACCTCTTTGACCTTTTCCACTTTCCCAGTGCCAGTACTTTACTCCACCCTGAACAGCACAGAGACGTATGCCTGCGCAGGAGCGCGATACCGGGGAGACTGTGTGGATGACCTAGGGACCCGAGACACTGACTGTGTGGATGACGTAGGGATGAAGAAGGAAGGCGCCAAACCAAGAAGAGCAACGGACCGAACCACCCTGCAGGGGAGTATAATAAAAGGTCTTTTTCTTCTCTTTTAGGTCCGGTTAGGGGCAGATATACAGCATTATAGAATGCTGTATATCAGCCCTGAAAGGTACTGGCTGTACCTCATATCGGCCAAACTTGGTAACAGGTTTCCTTTAAAATAAAAAACATTGTACAGTCACCTCCTGCAAGCAATGCCTTTCCAGTGATGTGTGCGCCGCTGTTTCCATCGGTGGTGTGACTTATGTTAGGTGCTGGCTGCAGCCAATGAGCGGCCACATTTTAGTTGCAGCCTTTGCTATGTCATCAAAGCGGACATCCGTCTCCAGAAACAGCGGCAAAGTTTTGCTGGAAATCACTAGAACAGCGCCGTTGCAGGAGGTGAGTATAGATTGTTTTTATTTTAAATGGGATCCAGAATGGATTAAACTGTCGTTGGCCATATGTGGACAATCCCTTTAAATAGATCTCTTGGGCCTGGTGAGGCTGGTGTGCTTACTCTGAAAATCTGTTAGGATGGTTGTATAATCCTTTTTTGAAATTTAAAAACTGAGAAATTCAGTCTACAACCATCTAGTCTGATGGACAGCTCCTCAGGGTTCCTCCTCTCTCTCTGCTGCTGAGATCTCTCGCTGCCCAGTACAAGCTGAAACTGTCAGGCTAGGTCGGAGGTTACTGAATATACTTTGGCTCAGGATCTCTCACTCTTTATCTGGACTCATGCACAAAGGGTGTTGCTCAGCTATGCCTGTGTATTTTCCTATTGTAACCTCCGGTGACTGACACTTGGTCATTGTCATTCCTATCTCAGTCACTCATGTCCTATAAAGACTAAACATAGATTTGGCAGAGTCCTCATATTTTGTTAGATTAAAAAAATTGTTTTCATAGGACATGAGCCTCCACTACAAATGTCTGGTACTCCCCTTACCCCATGCTCGTATAATCTGATCTTGCAAGTTTATAGAGAAGTTGGGTGGCATAGTGGTAATTCAAACAAGCGTTGGGCCTACAGCTATTATAGGTGGAAGGAACCCTATATTCCATATCCCGCTGCCATCATAGCAGATTTCTGCTATGTAAGAGATGACGCTCCCCTTGAAAAATATCAGTGCGAAACGTGCGTCAGGGTGGTTGTGATGGTCTCCGTGATTTTGTGATTACACTGTGGGTGAGCAATGATTTAACTTAGCTTTATTCTAATGGATTAGCCAGACTAAAAAGAGGTCTAATTTAGACTACACATATACATTGTCTTTTGGCAGCCATTTTATTTTATCATAAGATGAGTAGTCTTGGTATTTATGTCTTAAATCACCTGGTTTACCATCAACTCTTTTTCTTAACTTAAATTACCCTCTTTGTCTAATCCTCCTACACGTGTCTTCCTTTTTGTATGATGCATAATTTAATATTTTCTTTGTGAGTGATTAATGGATATTTTGTATTCATATATGAAGAGCTGAGCATAAAGACTTCTCTTTTGAAGCCGGAATCCTCGGCGCATCTTGAGCTTATTTGGCCCCAAGACATGATAATCGCATTGTGTAAAACAAAGTAATTCATAAACCACATTCTGTGGATGAAACTTTTATTTTCCCTCAGTAAATCGACCCGATAGTCACAGCAGAACTTTTTATTTGATGGTTTATTTGCCCTATTCCCAAAGCCACAGACTGGTAATTGGTTTGTGTGGGAGCCATCGCATCCTCTGGGTATGATCAGTGCTAATAAATATGGCTGAGACTTAGAGAGGAAGGAATCCATGAGAAAATGCGAGGAGCAGAGAACGTGTGTGACTTGTGCCGCCCGTGGCTATAATGACGCTCAGCGCAGGTTTGTGCACAAGATAACGGCCTTAGGTTTATTCTATGTTGATCTGAGATTATTCTTGACTTTCTTTTCCTTTTGTTCCTTAGACTCAGAGATACTTTACGTTACACTAAAAAACGTTGCATATGAAAACGAATCAATCTACAGTAGCTGCATTTTGAGCCATTTTAACCTCTTTATGCCACTTTTTTTTTTATTTTTTTCATTGGGTCATTCCAAAAGTCATACATTTTTTCTTTTTTTTTTCTTTTATTTCTTTTAAGTAATTAGGTTTCATTGAACAAGAGATAGGAGAGGCCATAAAATCCTTCCCAATTGGATAAGCCCTGGGCCAGATAGATTTTGTAAGATATTTGCACCCCAGTTATTATCATTTTAGCAAAATTATTGAGTATCTCAGAAGACTCCCTCTTTTTCCCCCAATTGTTTGAGGCTCACATAAAGGTTTTATCAAAGTCTGGAAAATTAATTAATATAGATGTCTCAATATTCTCTAAAATATTTGCGACATGGCTCTCCCACTCCCTACCCTCAATTGTTAGCAACGATCATGTTTGCCTCGTTAAGGGTAGAGAAGCATACAAAGAAAACGTTGTTAATTTCACATGCAAAAAAGCCCAGAAGATCCCAATGTGCTTTGTTTCCGTCGACGCTAAAAAAGCATTTGACAGAGTGCACTGAACTTTCTTGAAGAGCGCCTATGACGAATTGGGATGGACCCTTTCTTGCTATCTAAAATTCCATTCTTATAACCCTAAAGTGAGAGCTAAGGTAAACGGCCTTCTATCTGATACATTTTCTATTAAAAATGGGACGAGGCAAGGGTGTCCCTTATGACCTCTGACCTTTACACAATGGTGATGGAACATTTAGCGGTAGCATTACGTAAAAATCCAGATATTAGTGGAGTTAGTATAGACTCACATCTCTATAGATTAGCTCTATACACAGATGACTTACTCTGTTTCAAACCCAATATCTAATTTCCCTCTAAAGTAAAGGAATTAGAAGAATTCGGCCATGTAAGTAATTTTAAAGTCAACTCTAAAACAGAAGCCATGAACATAATTTTTAACACTCAACTGACACAACAACTAATTTCTAATTTTTCCTTTAAGTGGTAGACAGACGCAACTAAGTACCTGACTTCACAAATTCTGGGAAATTTGGATGATCTGTATCGTTTAAGTTATATCCCCATTCTCGAACAAACTCTTCAAAATCTAATGAACTATAACTTGAAACCTTTGTCCTGTTTGGTCGTATTGTGATCAAAATGGATATTTTTCCAAAACTTGTTTGTATATTCCACACCGTTCTTGTTTGCGTTCCTCAGACCTTTTACACCCGTCTCAATAAGGCTGTTGTCAAGTTTGTATGGGGAACGTCGAGGCCTAGGATACGTTTTAAAATATTGTGTTGTCCCAAGAATAAAGGGGGTACTTGTCGGCGTGATCTAAAAAAATACCATCAGTCTGCGATTCTATCAGAGCAGTGGACTAGTTCATGTCTGTGATACACAGGGCCGGCGTTAGGGGCAGGCAGACCAGGCAGCTGGATGGGGCCCCCGCTCCTCCAGGGGCCAGCAGCTAGCGGCAAGTCACGCAGCCGCTATGGGGCCCCTGTGAGGCAGGGGGGCCCGCCTGCCACCAGCGCCGACTCCCCCGCCGCATTGAACTATACCGGCGTCTGCAGGTACAGTTCAAAGCAATGATACTGTACTATACTACTATATGGACTGTGCTATATACTACTATGTGGGCTGTGCTATATACTATGGGGGTATATTATATTCTATGGGGAGGCTGTGTTATATACTATGTGGCTGTGTTATATATTTGGGGGGTACATTATACATTATATTATATGGAGGAGGCTGTGTTATATACTATGGGGGGCTGCATTATATTCTGTGGAGGGCTTTATTAGATTTTATGAGGGATGAATGCATTATACCCTTTGATGGGGCTACATTATATTCTATGGGGGGGGGCTGTATTATATTTATATTCCTTGATGGGTGATTGCATCATACTCTATGAGGGGGCTACATTATACTATATGGGGGGCTGCATTATATTCTATGGGGAGGTTACATTATACTCTGTGGGGGGGTTACATTATACTCTGGGGTGGCTGCATTATACTCTGTGGGGTGGCTGCTTTATACTCTTTGGGGTGGCTGCATTATACTATATGTGGGCTGAATTATACTGTATCGAGGACTATGGGGAATACATTATACTATATGAAGAACTGTGGGGTGCATTATACTATGGGAAGTGAATTGTACTACATGGATGACTATGGCGGTGAATTATACTATATGGAGCACTGTGAGGAGTGTATTATGCTATATGGAGGACTGAGGAGTATATTTTAATATATGGAGGACTGTGGTAGGTGTATAATACTATATGGAGGATTATGAGGAGTGTATTATATTATATGGAGGACTATGGGATACATTATATTATATGGAGGACTATGGGGTTTGCATTTTACAATATGGAGGACTGTGGTGCACATTATAATATATGGAGGACTATGGGGTGTATTATATACTAAACAAGCAAAATGCTGCATATTCATTGGGTGATTGGATTGTTTATGCCGGAATAAAAATCCTTGTTCTCAGCAGCACATTGCCGGTGTAAACTGTAGATGTGCTGCTGATAACATGATACTGTATGGTGATCTGTTAGTGATCTATTAGTGATCGTTCTGTCCCCTTCATTCTTTCTCAGATGGTGAAAAGAGGCCGGGAAACAAGCGTTGAACAAGTTCAGTATTGTAGATCACACTCATTTAGCAGCCTGAGATCAGCTCATGTAAATACAACCAAAATGCTTCTGTGTGATGTGCAATATGTTAGCATTTGGGGCCCCATTTTAAACTTTGCCTAGGGCCCCACTTTGCCTAAAACCGGCCCTGGTGATACATAAGCACTGGTGAAACTGGATGGGGGACCTCTCTCCCTGGACACTCACATCTTTACCTTGTACAAACTAAACAATTACCGATACTCACTGAACACTTTTTGTAAACATGGGAGCAAGCCTTAATCTCATCATCTATATCACATAGTTGGGGTGCATTAATGACCCTGTTTGACATCCCAGATTTCCCACCGCTTCAGGTGCGGACTCAATACTTATCTGGGATAGAGCCGCTGGGCTAAAGACTGAGACACTTTCTCATGGGATCAGTCTCTTATCTTTCCTTTACAGAACTTGGTGTCTCTTGTGGAAGGTAGGCTTCTATCCTGGCTGGCATATGTCCAGCTCAGGTCATTTATACATTCTCACCTATCTGACTAGTATAAAGGATGAACCTGCTCTGTTTGAAGCTCACTCAAGTAGGTCTTTGTACTAAACTTCTATCTTGTATATACAAAGCAACACAAAGAGACACCTGCAATGACCCTCTACTCATTACTGGGGCTTGGGAGAAGGAATTGGGTAGTCACATTTCAGAGGAGGAAGGGCAAAAAATCATTCATAAGTTCCTACAAATTATCTATTACTGCCATGCTCAGGAGAAAAACTATAAGATTCTATCTAGATGGTACCGTTGTCCCACTATTCTACATAGGATCTTCCCCTCTGTGTCGGAATCGAGCATTCCCACCATATATGTAAAATAGACCCGGTTGCACATTGGTTTCTGGATTATGGAATTCAATTTTCTCACTATACAATAGTCTCACTGGTAACAGAGTCACCTCCCCCAAATAGATCGAGTTTCCATTACTCCGGATTCAATCTCTAAGGGTACCTTCACACTAAACGATTTACCAACTATCACGACCAGCGATACGACCTGGCCGTGATCGTTGGTAAGTCGTTGTGTGGTCGCTGGGGAGCTGTCACACAGACAGCTCTCTCCAGCGACCAACGATCAGGGGAACGACTTCGGCATCGTTGAAACTGTCTTCAACGATGACGAAGTCCCCCTGCAACACCTG
This sequence comes from Ranitomeya variabilis, assembly GCF_051348905.1. Classification (NCBI taxonomy): domain Eukaryota; kingdom Metazoa; phylum Chordata; class Amphibia; order Anura; family Dendrobatidae; genus Ranitomeya; species Ranitomeya variabilis. The sequence goes on along the minus strand of NC_135233.1, from coordinate 383,403,028 downwards.
GGTAACCAGGGTAAACATCGGGTTACTAAGTGCAGGGCCGCGCTTAGTGACTCGATATTTACCCTGGTTACCATTGTAAAAGTAAAAAAAACCAAAACACTACATACTCACATTCGGATGTCTGTCACGTCCCCCGCCGGCGTCCACAGGGTTAAAACTGCTTTCGGCAGGAGCGATGCTAATGCACGCGCTGCTGCCGAGAGCCTCCCTGCACTGACTGCGTCAGCGCCGGCAGTAACAGCGGTGACGTCACCGCTGTGCTCTGCTTTACGGCCGGCGCTGACAGTCAGTGCAGGAAGCTCGCGGCAGCAGCACAGCATTAGCAAGCGCTCCTGCCGAAAGCAGTTTTAACCCTGTGGACGCTGGGGGACGTGACAGACATCAGAATGTGAGTATGTACTGTTTTTTTTTTTTTTACTTTTACAATGGTAACCAGGGTAAATATCGGGTTACTAAGCGCAGCCCTGCGCTTAGTAACCCGATATTTACCCTGGTTACAAGTGAACACGTCGCTGAATCGGCGTCACACACGCCGATCCAGCGATGACAGCGGGTGATCAGCGACAAAATAAAGTTCTGGACTTCTAGCTCCGACCAGCGATATCACAGCGGGATCCTGATCGCTGCTGCGTGTCAAACACAACGAGATCGCTATCCAGGACGCTGCAACGTGACGGATCGTTGTCGTTCTCGTTGCAAAGTTGCTGAGTGTGAAGGTACCTTAAGGCAAAGAAAGATATCCTTAGGCACTTTCTGAAAGTTGTTAAGTCAATTTATTCCACCTTACTGCAAATCCACAAAAACTCCTACTTTGGGTAAATGAGTGGAAGAGCTTAACAATATTATGAAAATGGAAAACATGATTGCACATGATAACAATCGCCTCAAAACTTTTCATCACCAATGGACGTGTTGGGTATTATTCAGTGAGGGGAATGACCTGGCAATCTTGTCAGAAAATACCTAAAATAGAATGTCGTGGTGGATATGGTCTCCTCTGAAGTGCTGGTTTCAATTAATTTTTTGGTTTGTTTTTTTGTTCCACCCATCTTTTTTTCTTTCCCTTGCTTTCTCTTTCCAACCCTCCTTTCTTCTTTACATTCCTCTAGCACCCAATAATTATTTGGTTCATGTAAGAACTTATGTTAATACCTCATGAAATTGATTATACTTGTATTCTAATGCTTAATGATAACTTAATATTCACAGCCATGAACTTTTTTATTGTTGTTATTGAACATAATTGGAATGTTCTGTTTTCATACCAATGTTGTTAAAGAGAAATAAAAAAAAACTTAAAAAAGAAAAAAAATCTGTTTTACAGGTCAGTACTAATATGACAATAGCAAACAAGTGTAGCCTTTTTTAATGAAAAAAATTGTTTTATGGAAAAAAAAAATTATCGTAGTGTAGACATTTAAAGTCAACCTTTTACTTCTATGAAAGTGGCAGTATTTGTTCTTGCTTTTTTTTGCAGCAGTAGAATTGTTTTAGCGTAGATGTAATTTTTGTTTTATACGTTTTTTTTAGGGGGATTGCAAAAACAAAACACAAAATTTCAGCCATTGTTTTTAACATTATTTTCCACTACTGACCATACAGGAAAAAATAAAAGTTAAGTTTTGAACTGGTTTTCTTTATTTGGTGCAGTTGTGGCAGCATCAAACCTGTATTTTATTGTGAAAGAATTAAATTTAAAAAAATCTATATTTTTTAAGGGTCGGGAGACTTTTTATATAGCCTAGTGTCATTTTTCTAAACTTGGTGACTTGGCAGCGCGATCGTGTGAACTTATGTAGTACATTATTATTCCAAATCTTCATTGCCGGCCAGTGGCACATGGCCTTACAGCCAGAAATGTATTGGACCCTGGTGCCATAATACCGGAGGCTGTTAGCACGAACATCAGGATTAAGCATAACACAGTATTCCAATGAGCAGGAGATGTCCCGGAATATCACTATATAGAAGTCAAGAGAAATTGTTGAGTTGAGTTCCCTGTATGACAATGCATTTTAGGTTTCATGGTCTGTTCATGAAGGAGGAATATCTGGATGAATACTACTCACGGAGAAAAGCAGTGGCCTACAATCTGTGGCTCTCCTGTTGCTGGTAAACTACCATTCCCGGCATGCCTTGATGGCTGCAGGCTTTCGGGACATGTCGGGAGTCGTAGATTCCCAACAGCTGGAGAGCCACAGCTTTGCACTGTAGGCTCACACTCTCTGATATTTGGGTAGGACCTTCATCAGAGTTCATCCCAATCTTCCCAAATAATAAATAATATTTTTTGACTAAACGCTAATTCGCCCCTAACTGGAGAATTTTTATGTCCATGGGTTGTGCGAGGACATAAAAAAAGTAAAAAAGCCCCATATACATTAGAATAAAGCCGACCAAACTGCCAATCATCTGATGTGTGTGCATCCGGGTAGTTGGATTTTTTTTTCCCTCTATCTCTGTTGAAAATATATGAACTCTCAGCTCAGATCTTGCGTATGGGGGATGAAGGAGAGGTGGTTGTCAGCTGAACGTTCCTCTGACGGCCAACTCATGTATATGGCCAGTTAAGGCTACTTTCACACTAGCGTTGTGCACTGCACGTCGTGCGACGGTTGCGTCGTGTTGCGTCGGACCGTCGGCACAAAAGAAAGTTACATGTAATGTTTTTTGGTGCGTCGTGTCCGCCATTTCCGACCGCACATGCGCGGCCGGAACTCCGCCCCCGCCTCCCCGGACATCACAATGGGGAAGCGGATGCGTTGTAAAACTGCATCCGCTACCACCGTTGTGTTTTCTAATCACAGTTTGCGTCGGTACGTCGCCGCGTCGCATTGCGACGTGCGTTGTACGACGCTAGTGTGAAAGTAGCCTTAAGCCCTTGATAAGTGTCAGCAGTAAAATGGGCTGCATCTGTAGTTTTATATTATAGGGCCTCTATTTTTTTTCAAATATTTTCAGTAGTATTGTTTTTCCACCATAAATATTCTTCTGAATTTTTTTTTAGGTTGAGTGGATAATTTATGAAACCTTCCCAGTTTAATGGAGGAAAAGAATAACACAGATCTGGTTCTACAAGGATCATGTAGCCATTCATAAAAGGAAACAATCTCCAACCAATTTCATGATCCGTGGATCATGAAGCCCCTCAGAGCTGCTCCATACAGAGAATTTACTCCAATCTTCACGTATCTGAATATTTTTTTAGTCTTGCTCTCGTTATAGTTTTTTCCATATCTTAACCTTCCATGAACAATCAGCATCTAGATGTCTCATGCTCATGATAGTTAGAACTTGAAGACCATGTTATTGTATTATTGCCTTTGCAGCCTTTTTTATATGGTCTTCACTGTCTATCCGCGACAATGGAATATCAGAAAGGGCACTATCTTTCTGTACCTTGAAGACACAAGATCTCATCTGTTGGCTGAGTCTTGAGCTCTTTAATCTGAAGCTATGGATCTGAAGAATCAAACCTTCATTAGTTTTACTCTACTGGGCCTCTCGGAGAAGCCGTATCTTCGACTGCCTCTTTTCTATTTATTTTTGGGAGCCTACATTTTCTGTATTATTGGTAATATGCTAATCCTTATACTCATCTCATTGCAGTCTCAACTCCACACCCCAATGTACTTATTATTGGGAAACCTTTCGATTGTAGATGTTTGCTTGACATCCATCACCATTCCCCGAGCAATTTCCAGCCTCCTCTTCCAAAAATTGTCCATCTCATTTCATGGTTGTTTTGCTCAGCTCTTCCTGTTCCACATGGTGGGCAACATGGACAGTTTTTTGCTGGCCATCATGGCCTTAGACAGATATGCTGCAGTCTGCCAGCCTTTGCATTACACAACTATCATGAGTAAGAGGACATGCTTGAGCCTGGTGACGTCCTCATGGGTTATAGTCAGCCTTCACTCAACTCTGTTCACTGCCATGACATCTACGCTTTCCTACTGCAGTTGGGTCATCCACCATTATTTCTGTGATGTCCCAGCCATGCTGTTACTCTCCTGCACAGACACATCTGCTCAGCAGATGGTTGTCTTTCTTGAAGGCTCACTAATAGTCATGGTACCCATGTTATTTATCTTGGGTTCCTACATTCTCATTATTAGAGCTGTACTAAAACTTTCTACTTCCAAAGGCCGCCAACGAACCTTCTCCACGTGTTCCTCACACCTAACTGTTGTCATCTTCTTCTACAGCTCCGTTATCTTCATGTACTTTCGCCCAAGTTCCCTCTACTCAGCAACCTATGATCGAGTAATAAGTGTGGTTTACAGCATCATAACTCCAATGCTCAACCCCTTTATATATAGCTTGAGGAACAAGGAGGTGAAAAATGCTGTGAAGAAGGTCATACAATGTGGCCGGAAATATGGTCAGAAATGGATGAAAGACGTAGAAGATGAGTATTAGGAATATTGTTTTGTTTTGATCAACTAAATTTACTGTTGACCTCAAAATTTAATCCAAAGTATTTTTAGTATTTGTCAGTGAAATTAATGATTCTACTAATCAGTATCAGTTATAAAAGTCTAAAACTACCATGGGGATTTGTCAAACTAAAAGTGAAAGTAGTCTATTTAGTATCCACTGTAGTGTTGTCATCTCTATTCCTGCTACATCTGGATTCTGTGTCCAATAGAAAGCTATTTGATATAGAATAAGGCAGCAGCTGTCCTGCTGTTTGCTACCGATAGGGAAATGTCACTGCAGCCAGACCTTCGCTAATCAGATATTGGTGGCATATCTCAGTGATGTACCATGATACCTCCAAGTAAACCTCTTTTTCATACTTGAAGCCTTAGATTGTCTTTGTTGAGTGTAAAGACTCAAAGATGTCGTAATAAAATTTTTTACCTGGTCCCAGCAACGGATCTCTGTTGTAAAGTCACATTTTATCCTATTGCTGGGATGTCCTGTTCTAACAAAGTCCTCCAGTCTCTGCCACAATCCTTATGGTTTTCGACAAAGCTCTCAAAAAGTGATTAATGTTGGGTCATCAGGGCAAACCACCCCTGGATCACACAGGTCACCATACCATTCCTAAAAAGGTTCAAGTCAGGTATCTCTTTATAGAAATTTGCTTTGTGGTCTATCCTCCGTATTTCACCCAATTTTTATGGGTGAAACTAAATCTTAGGAGTAACCCATTTCTTTTGATCTCCAAGCTGTCTGACCCTGTTAGTCCCTTAATGACCGGCTTTTTTGTTTTTGTCTCTCCTCTATGCAGCAGCCATATTTTCCTTTATTTTTTGTGTCACTGATATGGCTGTGTGAAGCATAAAATATGGTGGTGGTAGCATGATGGTCTGACGCTGCTTCAGGAGCTGGAAGACTTGCTGTGGTACAAGGAACTAAATTCTGCTGTCTAACAAAAAATTCTGAAGGAGAATGTCCGGCCATCTGTTTGTGACCTTAAGCTGAAGCACACTTGTGTTATGCAGCAGGACAATGATCCAAAACACACCAGCAGGTCCACCTCTGAATGGCTTAAGAAAAACAAAATTAAGACTTTGGAGTGGCCTAGTCAAAGTCCTGATGTTAATCCAGTTGAGATGCTGTGGCATGACCTCAAAAAGGCGTTGAATGTCTGGAAACCCTCCAATGTGGCTAAATTACAATTCTGCAAATAAGGAAAAAGACTCATTGCCAGTTATCGCAAATGATTAATTGCAGTTGTTGCTGCTAAGGGCAGCCCAACCAGTTATTAGGTTTAGGGGGTAATCACTTTTTCACACAGGGCCCTGTAGATTTGGATTTTTTTTCCCTTAATAATAAAGACCTTAATTTAAAAACTGCATTTTCTATTTAATTGTGTTATCTTTGTCTAATATTTCCATTTGTTTGGTGATCTGAAACATTTAAGAGTGACAAACATGCAAAAGAATAGGAAATCAGGAAGGGGCAAACATTTTTTTCACACCACTGCATGTAATTAAATGTATTCTATATGAAGAAAAATGGAATTATTTTGCTTGTTTTTTGGTGGAGATCTTATTTATAGGTTGTTTTTTTTTTACATTTTTTGTAGATGTTTAATACAAAATAATATATTGTATATTATTTGTAGCCCCATAAAAATCCATCCATCTGCTGGGACCCATCAGCTGTGCTATGCTGGCAGAGACCGTGCGATGAAATGATAACCAGGATCTACAGAAGCTTTGGGGATACCTATGCTTCTATACACAACTTAGAACTTGTTAAACGATATGCAGCCGGCAAAATGGAAAACAGAAGCAAAAATAAACCACTGACCAAACTCTGATGACTTTAATTAAGAACATTGATGCTCATTCAGTAAAGAAAACCGAGTGATACACACTTGTCTCCTGAGGAAGGGGGGCGAAACATGTCTGAATACTGAACCATTTTCCATTTTTTTTCCTCACTATTTCGGGAGCTGTAACCTTTCTGTTCTTTTCACTGTGTTTTTTTTCACGTACATGGGTGTCAAGTTATTTTTATCAAGCAAAATGTGAAGACATACAATTCCACCACTGTCTTTTTTTTTCTCACATCCTAAATTATGTTTTCATTTTATCTTATGGGCGGTAATGAAGAGAATAGATGATATATATAATTTTTTATTACTTAAAACTAATTGTATTAATCTTTATTTTTCATGTTTTGTTTTTACTTTTTAACTAACATTTTCTTTTTTTCATTATAATATTTTATTACATTTCTTCTCAAAGTCCCCAAGACCTTCTTGAAATTTCACATTTGAGTCTGCTTTCATTTAATTTAAATTATTCATCTTCCTTCTTCTTCCGTCCCTGGATGTTTGGATCTGTAATTGGTTTATGAGGGAAATGTTGGGATTCTCCGGGGTTCTCACAGGTGGACGCAGATAGTTGATGAGGGAGACGTTCTGCTCCTCTGAGATTCTTCAGAGAAGCTCAGTCATTACCGTAGACTATTGAAAATGGAATCGGCCTTGTATCACGGACAATAGAAAACCTGAATATACAACATATACTCAACGACACAGAAGAGGCCATGGTGGACATCGGCTAAGAATCACTAAGGCTAGGTTCACATTGCGTTAACAGCAGCCCGTTCAACACATGCGTTACGGGCTGCTGTTAATGCAAGTGCCGACATGACATCGCGCTAGCTATAGATCATCTATCTGCGCTAGCAGTGACGGACCTGGAAACGCTGCAGCCCGTATCCCAGGGTCCGTCACTCAGTGACGGCACATCACTCACAATGGACGTGCACTAGCGATGCGTCTGACATTGGACTCAATGGCGGCGTTAACGGACTGCGTAACACCGAGTTATGCCGCGGTGTAACGTAGTCCGTCTAACGGAAGCCTAAAATGCAGTATGAACCCAGCCTTACAGGTAGCCGCACACTCCTCCAGCTTTCCCATCTTATCTCATCCTAGGATCTTGGACCCAATACCTCATTGAATTTGCACCTTTTTTTCTTCTAGCTTTTGGTGTTTTATGTCTGTTTTTCATTTTATTTTTTGAAGTCACTTTCTTATATGTTCCTGTACAATAACAAATTATATTGTGGTACCGTGTTAGCTAGAAAAATCAATGTAAATATTTTTATGCCTAATGATGACAAAAATATTCTCGCAGTGATACCTTTATTGGGTAACCAGAAAAAAAAGATATGTTTGCAGCTTTCAGAGCACAAAGGCTCCTTCTTCAGGCAGGATTACAAATGAATTAATAAGAAAAAGGCACAACATTTAAGAGATATTCTAGAGCAGGACATTTGCTTTATGAGGTGGGGGGGTGAAGCCTCCTAGTTCACTATTGTTGCTGAGATTTGGGGTCTAAAGATGTTTTTGCCTGCTTCATCAATTATAACTTTTCGAGAAGTCGCAAATATTTTTGCACGAATGTACACCATCCCTTTGAAGCGATTATTTTATATAAGCCAGAATATTTTTTTACACACTTTTAGGCCTCTTTCACATGTCAGTGTGTCTGGTACGTGTGGTGACAGTTTACACACGTAGACCCATTCAAGTGAATGAGTCTGTGCAAATGTCAGTGTGTTTCTATGGACCGTATGTCTGTGGGCAAAACAGGTTGACAGGTCTGTTTTTTACCAGCAGCATGGGCTGCAAAACGTCCCACACACGTGCACACTGATGACATCCGTGTGTGTTCAGTACCACGCATACCGGCACCTGAGAAGCAGCAATACTGTTAGCGCTGTTCCCCGGCACCCGGTGCTGAAAACGGCTCTCATGATTCTCCCCTGCTCTGCCGGCGAGCAGGGGAGAATGATGAGAGATATTTTCAACAGCGAGAGCAAGCAGAGGCTGATTCCACTATTATGGGAATTATAGGAAATTCTCATAGTGATCTGCAGTGAACTCACTGAGCTGAACTGCGGTGAACTGAATGACTTTTTCCCACGGAGCTGCGGTTACTGCATTTCAGCCCTGCTGGGAATGCAGCCTCACCAACTGTCTGTAACCACAATTATGTCTCCGCCGGTCACTGAGGCTGTGCTCGCAGCAGCTCATTCTCCCAGTGGTTCTCAGCCTGGATGGTCGCATCTTGGCACTGTCCGGGTTGAAAACTATTAATCCCCAGACATGAATTATGTCATGGGACAGAGCGTCTGACAAATGAGGGATATTGGTGTTTTTTTTATTTTCGTTTTATTAGAGGAGATGTTGGCTTCAATGCAATTAGGCATTAGGTGAGAATAACTGTGTTTTGTTATTATTAAATAAAAATGGAAAAGTGTGTTTTGTTTTATTTCAAATAAAGGACTTTATTCTGGCTGTCTTTATTTACAATACAACTATAGGATTAGTAATGGATAGGTGTCTTTTATAGATGCCTTTCCATTAGTAATCTATGGGCTTGATGTCACCAGATAATACAAAGGTGACATCAACCCCATAAATATTACCCTACTTAACACCACTAATAGGATGCGCCTTTTCTGGGTGGCTGCGGGCTGCTATTTTTAGGCTGGAGAGCCAATGTCCATGGCCCCTTACCAGCCTGAGAATACCTGCCCCCATCTGTCTGCTTTAGCTTGGCTGATTGTCAAAAATGGTGGGACCCCACATTGTTTTTTGTAAATTATATAAATAATTTTTAAAAACAGCATGGGGACCCCTCTACTCTTGATAACAAGCCTTGCTGACAGCTGAGGGTTGCAGCCCACATCTGTCAGTTTTGCCTGGCTGGTTATCAAAAATACAAAGGAACCCACTCCGGTTAATTTATCTATTTATTTATAGCGCAGGTGACGGCTTATGAATACTCCCATCAGCCTCCGCCTACTCTCACTGTTACCACTTGAATAGAACTCTCATCATTCTCCCCTGCTCGCTCTGATCATCGCAGAGTAGGGGGGAATAATGAGCCGACTTCAGCACCTGGGAACAGTGCTAACTTTACCGCTGCTTCCCTGGTGCCTGTGTGGTGTGGTACTGATTTGTCATACGGTTGCCACGTGTTCTACAAGTATTACACACATGGACACGGATATCTTTGGTACCATTTTTTTCTGTACTGGAAATATCAGGATGTGTGAAACGGGACTTGTGGTAGTTTGCAAAAAAGAAAATATTTACACTAGAGAGTCACAAAGTTTAAAGATAAAAATAAAGATTTTTTTACTTTGCACAAAATTCATAATTTTTTGTGACTTTTTGCACAAAAATAAAGAAGAGATTTTCACTTTGTGCTAAATTCATGTTCCGTTCTGAAGAATTAAGCCCCAAAAATTGCCACAAAATTCTACAGGACAAATAAGTGACTTTAAAAAATAAACGCAAATGATGATTCGGGTCCGTCGTATTTATTTCTTCATTCGTCTCTGCACGGGACATTGTATGTTAGGAAATGATACGATCTGTTCTCGAGGATTTGGTTGCACGTTCATACAAGGACAGGACTTAGGATGCAAAAAATATCACATAAGTATCATAATAAATCGGTATAAGAATTCCACCTTAAATAAAATCTCCAGTAAATATAAGTCATCCTCTCCAATACGTCCTCCATTACAGCTCCAACCCTGGCATTCAACTTTTTGGAAAACCTTATGTCACACTGTAAACGGCGATAAAGGGGCAGGATGGCGTACTGGGACCCGCACCTGTCCCTGACACTATAAAGGGGCCATGACTTGCCCTTATCTCAGGGGTACCTATAATGGTTAGGAGACCTGAGCCGCCAGCGTATCCCTGTCTCCTGTGTAGACCCTATCAGTGGCCCCCTCTCCCCCCCCCAGGAAGGAGGACTGCACAAAAATAGCAAAACGACAAATAGACAGGGAATACAGACAAGGTAACTTAAATAGCAAACACCCCGAAAGCTCACCCAACCACAGAGGAAACACTGAGTAGGAAAAAGGGGAGCAACAACAAAGGAGAGAAAACAGGTTTAACATGCAGACAACAATCACAGTAGATAAACCTCCAAGCTCCTAAAGGTATGTGCACACGTCCGTATTTCTTGCAGAAATTTCCTGAAGAAAACCGGAAATTTTCTGCAAGAAATCCGCATTTTTTTTTTGCGGTTTTTTTCCGTTTTTTTCGCGGTTTTTTTTTAGCATTCTGCAAGCGTAATTAGCTTGCAGAATGCTAAAGTTTTCCAAGCGATCTGTAGCATCGCTTGGAAAACTGACTGACAAGTTGGTCACACTTGTCAAACATACTGTTTGACAAGTGTGACCAACTTTTTACTATAGATGCTGCTTATGCAGCATCTATAGTAAAAGATAGAATGTTTAAAAATAATAATAAAAAATTTAAAAATGGTTATACTCACCCTCTGCAGACAGCCAATCTCCTCAGCAGCGTCTGTTCCTATAGATGCCGGTGTGGTTCAGGACCTTCGATGACGTCGTGGCTTGTGATTGGTCGCATGAGTCACATGAGCGGTCAGGCGACCAATCACAAGACAGCGACGTCATCACAGGTCCTGAACCACACCATCTCTAGGATCGGAACAGAGAGCATGCACCGGAGAGGCGGGAACACTCCGGGGTACATCAGAGGGTGAGTATATCACTATTTTTATTTTAATTCATTTTTTTTTACCAATTATATGGTGCCCAGTCCGTGGAGGAGAGTCTCCTCTCCTCCACCCTGGGTACCAACCGCACATAATCTGCATACTTCCCGCATGGTGTGCACAGCCCCGTGCGGGAAGTAAGCAGATCAATGCACTCCTAGGTGTGCGGAATCCCCGCAATTCCGCATTTTTAAGGAACATGTTGCTTTTTTTTCCGCGATGCGATTTTTTCGCGGAAAAAATCGCAACATTTGCACAAAAAATGCGGAATACCCTGTAAATAATAGGAGGCATATGTAAGCGTTTTTTTCACGTTTTTATCACGTTTTTATAGCGAAAAAACGCGAAAAAAACTCGAAAAATCCTGAACGTGTACACATGGCCTAACACCACGCTCCTTCACACTCCAAGCCAGGCAGCTGATCTGATCACTGACAACAGTTGTAGTCAAAGCTAGGTCTATATAGAGGATGAGATTACAAAATCCAATTCAGCTGAGAGACCAAGCTCTCAGCAACTTCAGCAACAAGGTTAACTCCTGCAATGCTGGCACAAGGCAGCCAGGTCAGAATTCAGGAGAAGAGCTTCTGTTCACTGTGTGTGAACGAGGCCCAGAGCGCTGCGGTTCTCCGAAACCTCTCGGTCGCGGTAGCCCCGTGACACCTGATAAGAAATGTCCTTAAGGCTGAGTCACACATAACGATATCGTTAACGATATCGTTGCAACGTCACGCTTTTGGTGACGTTAGCAACGATCCCGCTAACGATCTCGTTATGTGTGACAGCGACCAATGATCAGACCCCTGCTGGGAGATCTTTGGTCGATGGGAATGATCAGGACCTTTTTTTGGTCACCCGCTGTCATCGCTGGATCGGCGTGTGTGACGCCGATCCAGCGATGTGTTCACTTGTAACCAGGGTAAATATCAGGTTACTAAGTGCAGGGCCGCGCTTAGTAACCCGATATTTACCCTGGTTACCATTGTAAAAGTTAAAAAAAAAACACTACATACTCACATTCTGATGTCTGTCACGTCCCCCGGCGTCCACAGGGTTAAAACTGCTTTCGGCAAGAGCGCTGCTAATATGCATGCGCTGCTGCCGAGAGCTTCCCTGCACTGACTGTGTCAGCGCCGGCTGTAAAGCAGAGCACAGCGGTGACGTCACCGCTGTTACTGCCGGCGCTGACACATTCAGTGCAGGGAAGCTCTCGGCAGCAGCGCATGCATATTAGCAGCGCTCTTGCCGAAAGCAGTTTTAACCCTGTGGACGCCAGCGGGGGACGTGACAGACATCAGAATGTGAGTATGTAGTGGTTTTTTTTTTTACAATGGTAACCAGGGTAAACATCGGGTTACTAAGCGCGGCCCTGCACTTAGTAACCCGATGTTTACCCTGGTTACCCGGGTGCTGCAGGGGGACTTCGGCATCGTTGAAGACCGTTTCAACGATGCCGAAGTCGTTCCCCTGATCGTTGGTCGCTGGAGAGAGCTGTCTGTGTGACAGCTCCCCAGAGACCACACAACGACTTACCAACGATCACGGCCAGGTCGTATCGCTGGTCGTGATCGTTGGTAAGTCGTTTAGTGTAACTCCAGCTTTAGTTCTGCAGCAATAGAGGAGCAATTGGAAATATGGCATACACAGGAAGTCAGGAAGGTTTCCTGGAGGGATAAGTTTCAGGGGTGTTTGCATAAGTAATTTAAGGTGTGTAACTCATTAAAAGATTTTAACTGTTTAAAAACTTTGCTCTTATGTTTTTTTTCACACTTTTTCAGAACGATAACTTAACTTTTTTTAATCTTTCTGTTGACATACACCGTATGAGGGCTTTGTTTTTTTTTTTTTTTGCAGGGTAAGTTGTAGTTTTGATACAGGGTACCAGAAAACGAGAAAAATAAATCCAAGCATTGTGAAATTGCAAAAAAAAAAAGAATAACCCTGCAATTCTGCCCTTGTTTTTGTTTAGATTCTGTTTATACTGTTTTCGTTATATTCTAATAATGACCTGGTGATATGATTCAACAGGTCAATATTGTTCTGACAATATCAAAATAGTAAAAAAAAATTAAATATTTTAGTGGTAAAAGAAAAAATATGAAATTTGATAAACTTTTTTCAGATAGGTATTTTGGTGCTGTTTGAGGGCTTGTTTTTTTGCACCCCCTGCTGATTATGTCATTGATAGTATTTTGAGGTGCATACAACATTCTTTTGGGGAAATGTGGCAACCGAAAAATAAGAATTGTGTTTTAATTTTTGTTTCTTTCTAGTGTTTAACATACAGTTTGATTTTTGATAGCCTTTTGGACATGACAATACCAATTATTATTTTTTTTCATATTTGAAAGGCAATGAGAGGATAATTTACACTTTTGTAAATCTTTAATTTTTTTTTATTTTTTAAAACATTTTTTAATCTTGACCTTTTTTTAAATTTGAAAACTGGAACCTGTGACTGTTTGATCACTGATATAATACACTGCACTTTTAATATTATTTATTTATATGCACTACCACACTTTTGCAGTATATTGCAAAATCCCCAGTGGATGGGCATCATAGGAGGACTAACATGGCTTTAGCGTGATGTGATGACCCCGCACCTCGCCATCCCACCTGACATCAACCTTACATCTGAGGGATCGTGCAGTACGGTCTCCTCACTTGCACTAACACACCCTTGGGACACGTAAGGTCAGGTTGGCACAGTTTTACACAGACACCCCCTGTCCACACAGGCCCAGGGAGGCACGAGGAGTGAAAGGATGTGGCCCACACAGTCGCTCGCTCACAACCCTGACAGGCTGAGAGGCCCATTTCTCTAACACCAGCCCGATAGGACTGCCACCAGTTTCTCACTAGATATCAGCCCGGTCCGTAAACTGGATTATATCAGGCCAGAAACCAGTTCTGATATCATGGAAAGTTAAAAGCGAGAACACGGACGTGTGGATGTGAAATAAAAGAACAGCCAAGGTTAAATTATATATTTAATCTCCTTAAGGGCACACTACACAAAACAATATGTACACAATGGTTATACATATACAATGGTCAGATATGCAAATACAGGTAGTAGTACAAAAGTATAAGTAGATGATACAAAAGTCAGTTACCGGCTTGATGTTTTGCCATTGGATGCTGGCAGCTACATGGGAGATGTGGGGGCCAGCTATTTCCGGTTTCATCCCACACACTGCACGGCATGACCTCCCTTGGCAGAGAACGAATGCCCACATTGTCACACGTGCACTTAACCCCTTGGCTAGTCACTCCCTTCCCTGCCCTCCGGGATGGTCCTAGTTTCCCTCCCACTTGCGCTGGCCGCTGAAACTCCATAACCTATGATGGGTCATAACTTCTCTATGGAAGGACATATGGCGGTGGTTTTGGCACCATCGGATCCAGCTGGGCCACCATTAAATTGGAAGACCAAACACAGCTTTGCTACCTGGCTTTTACTAGCTGTTCTACATATAATATATCCCTACCACTGAGGTGCTAGAGCGGGTCGAGACCGCTGTGGACGTTCGGCTCGTTCCTGAGATCTTGAAAATATAACCGTTATACAGCTAGGACATATGATAAGTAAAAAACTCCTTACGAAATTACGGCTCCCGTCCGGCTGGGGGATTTTTTTCATCAGTTACTTAGCTTTACATACACTCAATAGGGATCCATCCTGCCAGGAATAGCTTAGCCCCAGCTATCTGCTGGAGGCGTAAATTTAGCTCGGCCACCTACTGAAAATGGTTTCCTGCTGTCACGGGGAGACTAGGTGAGCGAGAGCTAATAACCCGGGCCCCTGCAATTTCCCTCAGACTAGGGATATACTGACTGACCCTCTACCTGAAGTTTACACTGATGGTGTGCATGTCCAGGCCTCGAACCTCACCCTGCCTCCTGTTTCAACCCTAAGCTGAAAACCTCCGCCCTCCACCCAGTGAATGCAATACACCAATACCCACAGTTAGCACAGACAAGGATAAAGGAAAATATACACCACGCCGCAGTCACTCAGGAATTCACTATAAATGTGCAGGGCAAAATAAATACAAATATAGGAAGGAGTAAATAAGACAAAGGAAAATACACCACCAGCAACGACTCCCCAGCAACCAGCTCTCCACTCCAGACCGAGATAACAATGCACAAGACAGAAGCTATAATCGGCGACGCCCAATGATCAGGAGAACTATTTAAAGGCAATGGGCATGGCCCAGCCTCCAGTCCGAGGATCAGGAAAATTAACCCCGGAACGGCTAGACAAAATATAGCCGACGCCAATGAGCAAATAGTGGTAAAAAGCGGAACTACCGCTGTCTGTCGGACGACCTGGTCTGAACAGCGTCCGACATGACAGTACCCCGCCTTCTACGAGGGACCCCAGGGCCCTCATGGCTTATAGGACCCGGCTTGTCCAGATGGCGACGATGAAAAAACCTGACCAGCCGATCCGCATGAATGTCCGAGGCTAGTACCCAGGACCTCTCCTCAGGCCCATAACCACGCCAGTGTACCAAGTTCTGTAAAGTGCGGCGCACTACACGAGAGTCAACCACCTTGGAGACTTCAAATTCCAGGTTACCATCCACCAAGACTGGAGGTGGCATAGGCGCCGCGTCCACAGAACCCACCACCTTCTTCAGAAGAGACCTGTGGAACACGTTGTGTATCTTATACACCGTAGGGAGCTCCAGTCGGTACGCTACTGGGTTAATGACGGAGGTGACCCTAAATTCAAAATACCATCCCTTAAATTGGGTCCACGGTTTATTGGTCTTATGTTTTTTGTGGATAACCACACCCAGTCATCCACACTCAGGTCCGGACCTGGCACACGCCTACTGTCAGCCACACATTTGTACCTAGCACCCACACTCAACAGGCGCTGTTTAACTCTCCTCCAGACTGACGACAATTGTGCTCCTAACTGGTCCTCCTCCGGAACGCCGGAAGAGCCCCTCTGACTCAAAGTACAAAATTGAGGATGTAGCCCGTAAACACAAAAAAACGGAGACTCCCCAGATTACTCCTGGCGGTGATTATTGATGGCAAACTCAGCCAAAGGAAGAAAGGTAGACCACTCCTCCTGGTTATCAGAGACAAAGCAGTGTAGGTACTGTTCCAAATTTTGGTTCATACGCTCAGTCTGACCATTTGACTGAGGATGAAACGCCGAAGAATGGGACAACTTGATCCCCAGCCGTGAGCAAAATGCTTTCCAAAATTTTGCCACAAACTGAGACCCCCTATCAGACACGATGTCAGACGGAACCCCATGAAGTCTGACCACCTCCTGCACAAATACCTGAGCCAGAGTCTTAGCGTTAGGCAACGAAAGCAAAGACACAAAGTGCGACATTTTTGAAAACCGATCAACAATCACCAAGATGACCGTGTTCCCAGCTGATGAGGGCAAATCAGTGATGAAATCCATGGAGATTTCCGTCCATGGCTTACTAGGTACCTCAAGAGGAAGTAGTGTGCCAACAGGACGGGAGCGGGGCGTCTTAGCCCTAGCACACGTGGTACAAGCTGACACGTATGAGACCACGTTCTGTCGGATCTCGGGCCACCAAAACCGACGTGACACCAACTCCAAGGTACCTCTAACCCCTGGGTGGCCAGCCAGGACAGCATCATGATGCTCCGCCAAAACCTTTAAGCGGAGATGAAGCGGTACAAAAGATTTGTTGATGGGAAGCTCAGATGGTACCTCCTCCTAAGCCTCGGCTATCTCAGCCTCAACCTCGGTAGTGAGAGCCAAAACCACAACACCCTTTTGGAGGATGGGTACTGGATCCTCCCGAGGTTCTCCCCCCGGAAAACACCTTGACAGAGCATTCGCCTTAGTGTTTTTAGACCCCGGTCTGTACGTGACAACAAAATTGAACCGCGTGAAAAACATTGCCCAGCGAGCCTGCCTGGGGGACAGACGCTTGGCTGACTCCAAATACAGCAGATTCTTATGATCGGTAATAACCGTAACCTGATGTACCGACCCCTCCAAGAAGTGTCGCCATTCCTCAAAGGCCAACTTAATAACCAACAACTCCCTGTTGCCGATATCGTAGTTACGTTCGGCGGACGACAATTTCTTGGAGAAATAGGCGCATGGACGCAAACCACTCAAAGATGAGCCTTGAGATAGTACCGCCCCCACACCAACCTCAGACGCATCGACTTCCACAACAAAGGGTTTTGATACGTCTGGCTGCACAAGAATGGGGGCTGAAACAAAACTGTTCTTAAGAAACTCAAATGCGCGCACAGCAGCCTCAGGCCAAACGGAGAAATTGGTACCATTTTTAGTCATGTCAGTTAGCGGTTTAGCAATGATGGAAAAATCCTTGATAAATTTCCTATAGTAGTTAGAAAACCCAAGGAACCGCTGAAGTGCTTTCAGGTTATCAGGACGTTCCCAATGCAGCACCGCTTGCACCTTAGCGGCGTCCATTTTAAAACCAGAAGCAGACACAATATAACCCAAGAACGGCAACTCTTGAACAAAAAATACACATTTCTCAAGTTTAGCATACAGCTTATTCTCTCTGAGAAGCTGTAACACCTGCCTGACATGATCTAAATGAGCATCACGGTCGCAAGAATATATGAGAATGTCATCTAGGTACACAATAACGAATTTCCCCAAAACATGCGAGAACACATCATTGATGAAATGTTGGAACACTGCAGGTGCGTTAGTCAACCCAAATGGCATCACCAAATTTTAAAAATGACCCTCAGGGGTATTAAAAGCCGTCTTCCACTCATCACCATGACGGACTCTTATGAGGTTGTACGCCCCCCTGAGGTCAAGCTTGGTAAACCACTTAGCACCTGCCACCTGGTTGAACAAATCTGGTATTAGTGGCATAGGGTATGGATCACGAAGCGTAATCTGGTTCAACTCCCTGAAATCAAAACACGGGCGTAATCCGCCATCTTTCTTCTTCACGAAGAAGAACCCTGCTGCCACCGGCGAGGATGACGGCCTGATGTGCCCTTTGCTCAAGCTTTCAGCAATATAATCTTTTAACGCTTGTCTCTCCGGACCGGAGATGTTAAACATCCTTGCTTTAGGCAATTTGGCCCCTGGTTTAAACCTGATAGAACAGTCATAGGGACGATGTGGCGGCAACTCTGAACAACCCTTCTCAGAGAACACATCCACAAAATCCAGAAGTGACTCCGGAACGCTTGAGGTCACCGCAGCCACAGATGTGGCCAGGCAATTCTCCTGGCAGAACTCGCTCCACTGAATTATGTCCTGAGTTTTCCAGTCAATTACCGGGTTGTGCGTAGACAACCAAGGAAAACCCAAAACCACCTGAGCAGGAAGATTCCTGAGCACCTTACATGTAACCCGCTCGGAATGTAGAACCCCAATGTGGAGTTTCACCTCAGCCACAAATTCAGTAATCTCCCCCTGAGAGAGAGGAGCTGCATTGATGGTGACCACGCGGATAGGATGAGGCAGTTTTTCAATCCTAAAACCTGCTGTGCTCGCAAACTCCTCATCAATGAGATTTGTGGCTGAACCACTATCCACAAAAACAGTAATTGGCAGCTCACTGCCAGCGATAAAAACCTTAGCAGGGAGCATGCATTGAGAAACCACCACGGAGGATATACATAAGCTCAGATTGGTCTCCTCCACACCCTCTGAGCTTAGAAGATTTCCGCCGTTGCGTTTTTCTTAGTCAGCAGAGGACAGATGTTAATAAAATGACCAATTTTACCACAGTAAAAACAGGCTCCCTGCTTCCTGAGCTCAGGGGCTCGACGCTTTACATGTGACACCCCTGCGATTTGCATAGGTTCCGTGAGCTCACCTGCAGCAACCTCACATGAACCTAAACCTTCTCCCATAGGCGGTGTCTCATGCTCCCCCTGACGCAAATGGCGATCAATGCGGACAACCAGACTCATAGCGGAATCTAGAGAAGCAGGAGTCTCGTACATCAGAAGGGCTTTTTTAACCCTTCCAGAAACCCCATGAATGAACTGACTCTGCAATGCTGGATCATTCCATTGTGTATCGATCGCCCAGCGGCGAAATTCAGAACAGTAATCCTCTGCAACTCGCTCCCCCTGGTGAATAGAGCGTATCTTAGATTCTGCCAGAGCCATTCTGTCAGGTTCATCGTAGATTTTCCCAAGAGAAGAAAAAAACTCTCCACAGAGTCAAATGCAGCAGAATCAGATGGCAAAGAAAACGCCCATGCTTGGGGATCCCCGCTTAACAATGACAACACCAGGTCCACACGCTGAGCCTCATTACCCGAGGAGATCGGGCGCATATGGAAATATAGTTTGCAAGCTTCACGAAAAGAAACAAATTTACTGCATTCCCCAGCAAATTTTTCAGGCAAAGGAAATTTAGGCTCAGCAACTCCTCCTGTCGCTCTAGCTTGCACATTAGATACTGCTAATCCCTGTTGCTCTACTGCCCCCCTCAACTCAGTGACCTGTAGGGACAGCGCCTCCAACTGGCGGGTTATGGAAGTCATGGGATCCATGACAAAACACAAAAAAAAGGAAACCCTTTTTTTTTTTGTTGTTGGGCCGATTATAATGTCACGGGGAGACTAGGTGAGCGAGAGCTAATAACCCGGGCCCCTGCAATTTCCCTCAGACTAGGGATATACTGACTGACCCTCTACCTGAAGTTTACACTGATGGTGTGCATGTCCAGGCCTCGAACCTCACCCTGCCTCCTGTTTCAACCCTAAGCTGAAAACCTTCGCCCTCCACCCAGTGAATGCAATACACCAATACCCACAGTTAGCACAGACAAGGATAAAGGAAAATATACACCACGCCGCAGTCACTCAGGAATTCAATATAAATGTGCAGGGCAAAATAAATACAAATATAGGAAGGAGTAAATAAGACAAAGGAAAATACACCACCAGCAACGACTTTCCAGCAACCAGCTCTCCACTCCAGACCGAGATAACAACGCACAAGACAGAAGCTATAATCGGCAACGCCCAATGATCAGGAGAACTATTTAAAGGCAATGGGCATGGCCCAGCCTCCAATCCGAGGATCAGGAAAATTAACCCCGGAACAGCTAGACAAAATCTAGCCGACGCCAATGAGCAAATAGTGGTCAAAAGCGGAACTACCGCTGTCTGTCGGACGACCTGGTCTGAACAGCGTCCGACATGACACCTGCCTCAGCTTCACACTTTGTAAGAGGACTATAATCTTGAACCGGATATGATAGCTGATTGGCAAGAAATGTAGCCCCCACATTCTTCACATGTGCGCCTTCAGCAGCTAAGGAACACAGCCGGTAACTGCCCTATGTAAAGCCACCTCGGGTCGAGAGCAAACTTCATACCTTGTTTAGCAAGCCAAGATGAAAATGTACATCATTAGTCATTAAGCAGTGACACAGCAGCTCGGGATCTGCAGTCCTTTACAAACTGAGCATAAAGCATCTGTAAAGGATCTGAAGGAGTGAGCGATCTTGAGTGTTTTGTTTTAAGTGAGCGAGCGTGCTTGCGAGTGTTTGATTTTAAGTGACTGAGTGAGCCGGTGAGTGTTTTGTTCCAAGCTGTTTTGTCTAAAGTTTTTGACTTTGGATTCATTGACTTCGGAAGGAAGTGACTGATTTATTAATCCCAACTTTATTTGTTTATCATCACTGTCATTATTGGAGCTCAATTCTCTATCACTATGTATTTTGCAGGAAAATGAGCTTTCTGTAGTGATTGACCACCTGTCTTAGGGTGCACACTGCTGTGCTGGATGCGTGCATGGTGTACATTACAAGTCCTGCCTTACCAAACACCAGGTCACAATACTAACACACTACAGGATGCAGAAGCCCTGTGATGAAGGTGGAGGCAGCACAGGTACAAATTACTGATGAAATAACAGCTCACACAATGACTATTCATGGAGTAAATGTACACAGATAAGGCTTGTATATGGCCCCGGTCACACAGAAATGAGTGATGCCCCATACACAGCCTGTGGGTCATGTCCACACTATTAGATCAGGCGGGTTGCCAAGCGCTATGTCAGTGCATCCCACAGGAACTGACACCCTAATTCCTCCCACCAGGAACTCACACCCTAATTCCTCCCACCAATATTCCAGGGCCTGACTGCACCCTGCAAAGCACCAAACTTGGCCAAAATACTCAAGATCGCCACCCACGTCAAGGGTCATCAGTGTCTTGCAATTCCCTATACTGAAATTATTATTTTTAACCCCTTAATCCCATCTGACGTACTATCCCGTCAAGGTGACCTGGGACTTAATTCCCAGTGACGGGATAGTACGTCATACGCGATCGGCCGCGCTCACGGGGGGAGCGCGGCCGGGTGTCAGCTGCCTATCGCAGCTGACATCCGGCACTATGTGCCAGGAGCGGTCACGGACCGCCCCCGGCACATTAACCCCCAGCACACCGCGATCAAACATGATCGCAGTGTACCGGCGGTATAGGGAAGCATCGCGCAGGGAGGGGGCTCCCTGCGGGCTTCCCTGAGACCCCCGGAGCAACGCGATGTGATCGCGTTGCTCCGAGGGTCTCCTACCTCCTTCCTCGCTGCAGGTCCCGGATCCAAGATGGCCGCGGCATCCGGGTCCTGCAGGGAGGGAGGTGGCTTACCGAGTGCCTGCTCAGAGCAGACGCTGGTAAGCCTGCAGCCCTGTCAGTGAGATCGGTGATCTGATAGAGTGCTGTGCAAACTATCAGATCATCGATCTGTGATGTCCCCCCTGGGATAAAGTAAAAAAGTAAAAAAAAAATTTTTTCCACATGTGTAAAAAAAAATAGAAAAAAATCCTAAATAAATAATAATAATAAAAAAATATTATTCCCATAAATACATTTCTTTATCTAAATAAAAAAACCAAAACAATAAAAGTACACATATCTGGTATCGCCGCGTCCGTAACGACCCAACCTATAAAACTGCCCCACTAGTTAACCCCTTCAGTAAACACCGTGAGAAAAAAAAAAAAAACGAGGCAAAAAACAACGCTTTATTACCATTTCGCCGAACAAAAAGTGGAATAACACGCGATCAAAAAGACGGATATAAATAACCATGGTACCGATGAAAACGTCATCTTGTACCGCAAAAAACGAGCCGCCATACAGAATCATCAGCAAAAAATAATAAAGTTATAGTCCTGAGAATAAAGCGATACCAAAATAATTATTTTTTTTATAAAATAGTTTTTATCGCATAAAAGCGCCAAAACATAAAAAAATGATATAAATGAGGTATCGCTGTAATCGTACTGACCCGTCGAATAAAACTGCTTTATCAATTTTACCAAACGCGGAACGGTATAAACGCCTCCCCCAAAAGAAATTCATGAATAGCTGGTTTTTGGTCATTCTGCCTCACAAAAATCGGAATAAAAAGTGATAAAAAATGGTCACGTGTCCGAAAACATTACCAATAAAAACGTCAACTCGTCCCGCAAAAAATAAGACCTCACATGACTCTGTGGACCAAAATGTGGAAAAATTATAGGTCTCAAAATGTGGAGACGCAAAAACTTTTTTGCTATAAAAAGCTGCTTTTAGTGTGTGACAGCTGCCAATCATAAAAATCCGATATAAAAAACGCTATAAAAGTAAACCAAACCCCCCTTCATCACCCCCTTAGTTAGGGAAAAATAATAAAATTAAAAAAATGTATTTATTTCCATTTTTCCATTAGGGCTAGGGTTGGGGCTAAAGTTAGGGTTAGGGTTAGGGCTAGAGTTGGAGGTAAAGTTAGGGTTAGGGTTGGGGCTAAAGTTAGGGTTAGGGTTGGGGCTAAAGTTAGGGTTAGGGTTTGGATTACATTTACGGTTGGGATTAGGGTTGGGATTAGAATTATGGGTGTGTCAGGGCTAGGGGTGTGGTTAGGGTTACCGTTGGGATTAGGGTTAGGGGTGTGTTTGGGTTAGGGTTTCAGGTAGAATTGGGGAGTTTCCACTGTTCAGGCACATCAGGGGCTCTCCAAACGCAACATGGCGTCCGATCTCAATTCCAGCCAATTCTGCGTTGAAAAAGTAAAACAGTGCTCCTTCCCTTCCGAGCTCTCCCGTGCGCCCAAAAAGGGGTTTACCCCAACATATGGGTTATCAGCGTACTCAGGACAAATTGAACAACAACTTTTGGGGTCCAAGTTCTCTTGTTATCCTTGGGAAAATAAAAATTTGGGGGGCTAAAAATCATTTTTGTGGGAAATTTTTTATTTTTTTATTTTCACGGCTCTGGGTTGTAAACTGTAGTGAAACACTTGGGGGTTCAAAGTTCTCACAACACATCTAGATAAGTTCCTTGGGAGGTCTAGTTTCCAATATGGGGTCACTTGTGGGGGGTTTGTACTGTTTGGGTACATCAGGGGCTCTGCAAATGCAACGTGACGCCTGCAGAAAAATCCATTTAAGTCTGCATTCCAAATGGTGCTCCTTCCCTTCCGAGCTCTGTCATGCGCCCAAACAGTGGTTCCCCCCACATATGGGGTATCAGCGTACTCAGGACAAATTGGACAACAACTTTTGGGGTCTAATTTATCCTGTTACTCTTGTGAAAATACAAAACTGGGGGCTAAAAAATCATTTTTGTGAAAAAAAAAAATAATTTTTATTTTCACAGCTCTGCGTTATAATCTGTAGTGAAACACTTGGTGGTTCAAAGCTCTCAAAACATCTAGATAAGTTACTTAGGGGGTCTACTTTCCAAAATGGTGTCACTTGTGGGGGGTTTCAATGTTTAGGCACATCAGGGGCTCTCCAAACGCAACATGGCGTCCCATCTCAATTCCAGTCAATTTTGCATTGAAAAGTCAAATGGCGCTCCTTCCCTTCCAAGCTCTGCCATGCGCCCAAACAATGGTTTACACCCACATATGGGGTATCAGCGTACTCAGGACAAATTGCACAACATTTTTTGGGGTCCAATTTCTTCTCTTACCCTTGGGAAAATAAAAAATTGGGGGCGAAAAGATCATTTTTGTGAAAAAATATGATTTTTTATTTTTACGGCTCTGCATTATAAACTTCTGTGAAGCACTTGGTGGGTCAAAGTGCTCACCACACATCTAGATAAGTTCCTTAGGGGGTCTACTTTCCAAAATGGTGTCACTTGTAGGGGGTTTCAATGTTTAGGCACATCAGGGGCTCTCCAAACGCAACATGGTGTCCCATCTCAATTCCAGTCAATTTTGCATTAAAAAGTAAAATGGCGCTCCTTCCCTTCCAAGCTCTGCCATGCGCCCAAACAATGGTTTACACCCACATATGGGGTATCAGCGTACCCAGGACAAATTGCACAACATTTTTTGGGGTCCAATTTTTTCTCTTACCCTTGGGAAAATAAAAAATTGGGGGCGAAAAAAATCATTTTTGTGAAAAAATATGATTTTTTATTTTTACGGCTCTGCATTATAAACTTCTGTGAAGCACTTGGTGGGTCAAAGTGCTCACCACACATCTAGATAAGTTCCTTAGGGGGTCTACTTTCCAAAATGGTGTCACTTGTAGGGGGTTTCAATGTTTAGGCACATCAGGGGCTCTCCAAACGCAACATGGCGTCCCATCTCAATTCCAGTCAATTTTGCATTGAAAAGTCAAATGGCGCTCCTTTCCTTCCGAGCTCTGCCATGCGCCCAAACAGTGGTTTACCCCCACATATGGGGTATCAGCGTACTCAGAACAAATTGTACAACAACTTTGGGGGTCCATTTTCTCCTGTTACCCTTGGTAAAATAAAACAAATTGGAGCTGAAATAAATTTTGTGTGAAAAAAAGTTAAATGTTAATTTTTATTTAAACATTCCAAAAATTCCTTTGAAACACCTGAAGGGTTAATAAACTTCTTGAATGTGGTTTTGAGCACCTTGAGGGGTGCATTTTTTAGAATGGTGTCACACTTGGGTATTTTCTATCATATAGACCCCTCAAAATGACTTCAAATGAGATGTGGTCCCTAAAAAAAAATGGTGTTGTAAAAATGAGAAATTTCTGGTCAACTTTTAACCCTTATAACTCCCTAAGAAAAAAAAATTTTGGTTCCAAAATTGTGCTGATGTAAAGTAGACATGTGGGAAATGTTACTTATTAAGTATTTTGTGTGACATATCTCTGTGATTTAAGGGCATAAAAATTCAAAGTTGGAAAATTGCTAAATTTTCAAAATTTTTGCCAAATTTCCATTTTTTTTTTACAAATAAACGCAAGTTATATCGAATAAATTTTACCACTAACATGAAGTAGAGTATGTCACGAGAAAACATTGTCAGAATCGCCAAGATCCGTTAAAGCGTTCCAGAGTTATAACCTCATAAAGGGACAGTGGTCAGAATTGTAAAAATTGGCCCGGTCATTAACATGCAAACCACCCTCGGGGCTTAAGGGGTTAATTTTTTTTCACAACTGGTGCAGGAACCTTAAGGGGGGGTGGGTTCTCGATCTATTATTAACAAATATTTCATACAGAATGTCAAGTGTCCTGGGGTAATAGTGATCCTAACATAATACATTTTCATGTTTCCTGTTATAAGATGTATGGTAGAGGGGCCGCAAGGACTGAGATGACTCAAAAATGGTAGTGTTAAAAATCCAAATATAAGAGAAGAAAATGAGGGAAAGGATGATACAAAATATTGAAAGGTTTTGTAAGAAACGCTATTAGGGAATTTCCCAATACAAATCTATCCAGCTGCTACACTGATGACTCCACCCTGTGCCAGTCATTGCACTGCCTACCCATTCACTACAGATTACCATATACATTTATCACGCACACCCACAAGACTGACATCTTCCATAATCCGAACCTCTCACTCCCATCTCCGAGACTTGTTCTCTGTTCTCCCATCCTAACTCCTCCCTAAAACGCCTTTCCTATCCCCTGTTCCCGCACCCTCCATGTGCACTCAGTAGCACTTTGAATCTGGACATATACAGTAATGTCTAATATTGTCTGTACATGTAACCTCTGAGTTTTACAGAGCTGCAGAATATATTAGTGCTATAGAAATGATTAATAGTACAGAGGGATTTCTGTATGTTGGAAGCATGGGCCGAGAGATGGCGACTGATGGTTACAGTAGATAAGTGTAAGGTCGGTCACTTGGGCCAGGAAAATACATTATGTACTAAATGGTAAAACACTGGGTAAAACTGCGACTGATAAAGACTTGGACAGCAAGCTAAACTTTAGTGACCGATGTCAGGCAGCTGCTGTCAAGGCAAATATAATAATGGGAGACATTAAAAGAGGCAGAGATATACAGTACACAAACAAAATTTCCTCTATACAGGTCACTGGTGCGGCCGCACTTGTATACTGGGTACAATTTGGTCTCCAGGGTATAAAAAAAACAGCTGAACTGGAGCGGGTGTGGAGGAGAGCAACCAAGGTTATTAAGGGAATAAGTGACTGCAGAAATTGGGTTATCAGAGTTTGAGTTATTTGGTCTGGAAGAGCCGAATGTATAATATATGAGACGGTACAGAGATCTGTATAGTTAGATTTTTATGCTTAGACTAGTGACATGAACAAGGATGCATTCTCTACGTCTAGAGGAAAGAAGTTCAATCATAATCACAGATGGTGACTCTTTACTGTGAGAGCAGTGAGGCTATGGATTCTTTAGTGAACGAGCAGTGAGACTATGGATTCTTTACAGTACGAGCAGTGAGACTATGGATTCTTTACTGTAAGAGCAGTGAGACTATGGATTCTTTACAGTACGAGCAGTGAGACTATGGATTCTTTACTGTAAAAGCAGTGAGACTATGGATTCTTTACTGCAGAAGCAGTGAGATTATGGATTCTTTACTATAAGAGCAGTGAGACTATGGATTCTTTCCTGTAATAGCAGTGAGACTATGGATTCTTTACTGCAGGAGCAGTGAGACTATGGATTCTTTACTGTAATAACATTGAGATTATGGATTCTTTACTGCAGGAGCAGTGAGACTCTGGATTCTTTACTGTAATAGCAGTGAGACTATGGATTCTTTACTGTAATAGCAGTGCTACTATGGATTCTTTCCTGTAATAGCAGTGAGACTATGGATTCTTTACTGCAGGAGCAGTGAGACTATGGATTCTTTACTGTAATAACATTGAGATTATGGATTCTTTACTGCAGGAGCAGTGAGACTCTGGATTCTTTACTGTAATAGCAGTGAGACTATGGATTCTTTACTGTAATAGCAGTGCTACTATGGATTCTTTACTGTAATAGCAGTGAGACTATGGATTCTTTACAGTAATAGCAGTGAGACTGGATTTTTTTTACAGTAATAGCAGTGAGACTATAGATTCTTTACTGTAATAGCAGTGAGACTATGGATTCTTTACTGCAGGAGCAGTGAGACTATGGATTCTTTACTGTAATAGCAGTGATACTATGGATTCTTTACTGTAATAGCAGTGAGACTATAGATTCTTTACTGTAAGAGCAGTGAGATTATGGATTATTTACTGCAAGAACAGTTAGATTATGGATTCTTTACTACAGGAGCTTTGAGACTACGGAACTCTCTGCCACCGGATGTTGCCTTTCTTGATAATACACTGCTCAAAAAAATAAAGGGAACCGTTAAACAACAGAATATAACTCCAAATAAATCAAACTTCTGTGAAATCAAACTGTCCACTTAGGAAGCAACACTGACTGACAATCAGTTTCACATGCTGTTGTGCAAATGGAATAGACAACAGGTGGAAATTATTGGCAATTATTAAGACACCCTCAATAAAGGAGTGGTTCTGCATGTGGGGACCACAGACCACATTTCAGTACCAATGTTTCCTGGCTGATGTTTTGGTCACTTTTGAATGTTGGTTGTGCTTTCACACTCGTGATAGCATGAGACGGACTCTACAAGCCACACAAGTGGCTCAGGTAGTGCAGCTCATCCAGGATGGCACATCAATGCGAACTGTGGCAAGAAGGTTTGCCGTGTCTGTTAGCATAGTGTCGAGGCTGGAGGCGCTACCAGGAGACAGGCCAGTACACCAGGAGATGTGGAGGGGGCCGTAGGAGGGCAACAACCCAGCAACAGGACCGCCACCCTCCGCCTTTGTGCAAGGAGTAACAGGAGGAGCACTGCCAGGGCCCTGCAAAATGACCACAAGCAGGCCACAAATGTACATGTGTCTGCACAAATGGTTAGAAACCGACTCCATGAGGATGGTCTGAGTGCCTGAAGTCCACAGATGAGGGTTGTGCTCACAGCCCAACACCGTGCAGGATGCTAGGCATTTGCCACAAAACACCAGGATTTGCAAATTCGCCACTGGCGCCCTGTGCTCTTCACAGATGAAAGCAGGTTCACACTTAGCACATGTGACAGAGTCTGGAGATGCCGTGGAGAGCGATCTGCTGCCTGCAACATCCTTCAGCATGACTGGGTTGGCAGTGGGTCAGTAATGGAGTGGGGTGGCATTTCTTTGGAGTGCCGCACAACCCTCCATGTGCTCACCAGAGGTAGCCTGACTGCCATTAGGTACCGAGATGAGATCCTCAGACCCCTTGTGAGACCATATACTGGTGCGGTTGGCCCTGGGTTCCTTCTAATGCAAGACAATGCTAGACCTCATGTGGCTGGAGTGTGTCAGCAGTTCCTGCAACATGAAGGCATTGAAGCTATGGACTGGCCCACCCGTTCCCCAGACCTGAATCCGATTGAGCACATCTGGGACATCATTTCTCGCTCCATCCACCAATACATTGCTCCATCCTCCATCCATCCTCCATCGCTTGCACCAAAGACTGTCCAGGAGTTGGCGGATGCTTTAATGCAGGTCTGGGAGGAGATCCCAAAGGAGACCATCCGCCGCCTCATCAGGAGCATGCCCATGCATTTTACAGTAGGGAGGTCATACAGGCATGTGGAGGCCACGCACAATACTGAGCATCTTTTCCTTGTCATGAGGCATTTCCACTGAATTTGGATCAGCCTGTAATTTGATTTTTCACTTTGATTTTGAGCATCATTCCAAATCCAGACCTCCATGAGATTTTCATTTTGATTTACATTGATAATTGTTATGTTTTATTGTTCTGGACACATTCCACTATGCAATGAATACAAATTTGCAACTGGAATATTTCATTCAGAGATATCTAGGATGTGGTATTTTAGTGTTCCCTTTTTTTTGAGCAGTGCATATTAGTGGTTATGGGCACTAGATTCTGGGAAGAGGCACTGATCCAGGGACCTAGTCTAATTGCCATATATGGAGTTGGGAAGGCGTTTTACCTTAATATGGGGCAATTAGCATCTGCCTCATTCAGCTTTTGCCTTCCTCTGGATCAACACAACATGTTAAGTTATAGGTTATGGACTTATGTCTACTTTCTGTCCTAAAACCATGAAACAAGTGTGAACAGCACAGATGTGAAATAGTTCTGCCATATTGACAATTTTTACATATTCATTAATCTATACAATAACTTTACCTAACTCCTCTAAGCAGAGGCGTAGCTAGGGTTTTGGTTCAGGGGGGGCGAAGCTTCTGAGTGGGCCCCTAACCAGGTAACCTTGATTACAACTGGGTGACGCACCCTAATAGTGGAGGACAACCTCAGCAGATGACTGCGCTGTTGCTGAAGATAATCTCTATATAAAGACCAACCTGGATATTACCGCCATATGGTCAGTGGTAGATACCAGCCCTACAGAACATGTAAGAGATCACAGCACTGTTACAGATAACAACTTACCGCTGACGTTCTTTCTGATTGTGTCGTCACTTTTCACGTCTTTTCCATCTGGCCCAGACCAACATGACGACTTCTCCAGCCAGGACTCGTCTGCAGAGAATACAACAAAGACACATTTCACTTCTCATATTCCAGCCATCACCATCTATTCCCAACCTGCACAAACTCCTCATCCTACTGGTACCCCAAATACTGAACCGCTGCTGCCGTATGTGTCCTATTACTGCACCTGATACCCCAATACTGAGCCTCTGCTACCGTATGTGTCCCTATTACTGTCCCTGATACCCCAATACTGAGCCGCTGCTGCCTTATGTGTCCCTAATACTGCCCCTGATACCCCAATACTGAGCCGCTGCTGCCGTATGTGTCCCTATTACTGCCCCTGATACCCCAATACTGAGCCGCTGCTGCCGTATGTGTCCCTATTACTGCCCCTACTGTGTGGTACTGTGTGCCTTCTAAATTGTAAAGCAACTCTCTATAATATAGTAATGCCGGGTGCAAGTGCCCTAGAAAACAGTGCCCATATTTTGCCCGCTAGAAAGTAATAATGCCCTGTGTGCCCCTTTGACAGTCACAGAAACCTGAGTTCCACTATAAGAGTAAGTGCCCACTTTACATTGAATAATGTCTCGAGTCTGCCCCTGTACAGCTTCCCTATACACAATATGATGCTCTTTTATACACAGTATAACGCCCCCTCACTGTATGGTAGCACCCACATAGTATACTGGCCGCTTAGTAGCCCCCAAACTGTTTGATGGCTCCAATATGGTAAGATGACCCACTCAATATAATCCCCACACTGTATGATGGCCCCCTAGATAGTCTCCATATAGTATAATGCACCAGATAGTCCTCAATATAATAATGCACTCCCCATAGGCCTACTCTACTGTATATTGTATAATGCACCCCCATAGGCAGACTCAATAGCATAAGGCAGCCCCCCACAGGCAGACTCTGTAGTATAAGGCAGCACCCCATAGGCACTCTGTAGTATAAGGCAGCACCCCATAGGCAAACCCTGTAGTATAATGCAGCACCCTCATAGGCAGACTCTGCAGTATAAGGCAGCCTCCCATAGGCAGACCCTCTGGTATAAGGCAGCACCCCATAGACAGACTCTAGTATAAGGCAGCACCCCACAGACAGACCATCTAGTATAAGGCAGCACCCCATAGGCAGACTCTGCAGTATACGACAGCCTCCCATAGGCAGACCCTCTAGTATAAGCCAGCACCCATAGGCAGACTCTGTAGTATAAGGCAGCACCCCCCTTCCCCAGGCAGACTGTAATATACGGCAGCACCCCATAGGCAGACTCTGTAGTGTAAGGCAGCACCCCATAGGCAAACTTTGTAGTATAATGCAGCACCCCTATAGGCAGACTCTGCAGTATAAGGCAGCCCCCCATAAGCAGACCCTCTGGTATAAGGCAGCACCCCATAGGCAGACTCTGTAGTATAAGGCAGCCCCCCTCCCCACAGGCAGGCTCTGTAGTATAAGGCAGCCCCCCTCCCCACATGCAGACTGTAGTATTAGGCAGCACCCCCCCTTCCCCAGGCAGACTCTGTAGTACAAGGCAGCCCCCTCCCAACAGGCAGACTCTGTAGTATAAGGCAGCACCTACCCCTTCCCCACAGGCAGACTCTGTAGTACAAGGCAGCCCCCTCCCCATAGGTAGACTCTGTAGTATAAGGCAGTCCCCCTCCCCACAGGCAGACTCTGTAGTATAAGGCAGCCCCCCTCCCTTCAGGCAGACTCTGTAGTATAAGGCAGAACTCCCATAAAGAAAAACAGTACTCATCTCTCTTCTTCCTGGTTGCTGAGCTGCTCCCGCTCACCTCCGGACCGAGGGCGCCGAGCAGTGACGTCATCGCACCCCCTGTCAGTGTCGGCAGCGTCAGACGCTGACAGGGGGATGATTGGAGAAGGAGCGCTGCGTGCTCCTTCCCTCATCAATGCGATCAGCTGTATCGGCTAAATGCCAATACAGCTGACCCTGCGATGACGGCCGGGGGGGGCCCACTGCTGGCACCGGGCCCCCCCCACCTGGTCAGGGGCCCCATAGCGGCAGAGCAGGGACATCGGTTCTCCCTGCTCTGCCGCAGAATGTAACTGTTTCGGCGCGCTGTGCACACCGATACAGTTACAGTAGCGTAGCTCCGGGTGGGCCCTCTCTGAGCACCAAGCCCGGGGCGCCCGCCCCTCTGCCCCCCTGGTAGCTATACTTCTGCCTCTAAGCAATAAATTTAGTTGCCCTTTTATGTGGTTTCTGGTCAAAAATTAGCTCAGAGGAAATCAGAAAAGTGTTCCAAATTCCACATCAGAAAGAACTCACAGACTGATTCTCAGATGACTCATTCTGCAGTCATAATTTTTTTTAGAGTATGTGCACACGTCAGGATTTCTTGCAGAAATTTCCTGACAAAAACCGGACATTTCTGCCAGAAATCCGCATGCGGTTTTTTTTGCATTTTTTATGCGTTTTTTGTGCGTTTTTTCCCAATGCGTAGAATAGCGTGAAAAAACACGAAAAATCCGCAAAATTAATAAACATGTTCATTTTTTTACCGCGATGTGTTTTTTTCCACGGGAAAAAAGCGCATCATGTGCACAAAAATTGCGGAATGCATTCTAAATGATAGGATGCATACGTACAGTATGCATTTTTATCGCAAAAAAACGCGAAAATTCCTGAACGTGTCAACATAGCCTTAAGCTCAAAATATATGCATTTACAGTAGTACTTCAAAGTCTTACATAATTCTGCACATATGTGACCCTAAGCAAATGTTCACACAAGTCCCAAAAGTAGATAAAGAACCGAATCAAAACAATAAGTAAAATTATTAGACTTTGTCTGTAGAAAAATTATCCAATATCACATGTCATATGAGTGGAAAAAGTATGTGAACCTTTGCGTTCAGTATCTGCATCTAAACGTTTCCGGTAAATGTTGATTAGTCCTGCACAATCGGCTTGGGGAAATTTTAGCCCATTCCTCCCTACAAAACAGCTTCACCTCTATTATGCTGGTGTTTTTTTCCCATGAACGACCTGCTTCAGGTCCTTCCAAAATATGTCTATAGGATTAAGGTAACAACTCTGACTCAGCCATTCCAAAACTGTAACTTCACTCTTCTATATCCTTTCTTTTGTGGAGCGACTTTTGTACTTTGAGTCATAGAATCCTAGAATGTTAGAGTTGGAAGGGACCTTCCAACCCCCTGCTCAATGCAGGATTCACTAAACCATCTCAGACAGATGTCTGTCCAGCCTAATGGAAATCCAAAGTAGTCAAGACTGAGGGCCTACAGGTCTTTGTTTCCCTTGGCAGCTGTTTGGGCCTCCACAATCCTTAGGCGTTATCACCATCCTGAGTCATTATCAAGCTTCATGACCCACATTCTCTTGCGATTGAGCTCATTTACAGATGTCCTGACTTTTTCCTTTAGAATTTTTGGATGAAATTCAGAATTAATTGTTCCATCAATGATGATGGCTGTCCTGGCCCAACAGGCCCAAACCATGTTACTAACACCACCTTAAGAGGTTTTAATTCTGTCATTCATTGTTTTTCTTTCTCCAAACATAAAGCTTTTCGGTGTAAAGGAGAAGCATTATTTTTTATTTTTGTCTCATTAATTAAAAAAAAAACATTGTTCCAATATCCTTCTGGCTTGTCATCGTGATCTTCAGCCAAATGCAGATGGACTGCAATGTTCCTTTCGGAGAGTATCAAGAAACTGTAGGAGAGATCACCGCATTAGGGTCTTATCCGAGAAATACAGTTAGTTTAGCAGTCAGATTAAACTCTCCTGTTCAATCTGTTAAAGACGCATATAATGTAGAAAATCAGCCGCAGCGGATCCACGGGTCAGCAAGCAACCATCAGACATCTGACTGTAGAGGGAGTTAGTGGACAATATTCCGCGCTGCCAACAGAATGGAGACGTATATCCCAGTATGGTACAGTAAGGTGGTGGTTTATTTCAATGCGTTTCGAAGTATATAACTTCTTCTTTAGGAAAAACCACAGATATGACGAGACAGCAGGAGTGTTACAACTGCCGCTTCTACTTACCTCTCCAGGTGTCGCGCTGGCTCCTCCTCGCTCGCACCCATTCCCGCTGCGATGTCTGTTGCTTCTCTTCCTCCTCGCCGCTCTTCTCTCCTCGCTGTCCTCCCCTCCATTGCGGTCGCTGCTGTTCCCGAGCTTCCTGTGCGGCTGGCTCCTCCTCGCTCCAGACGTCTCCCTGCTTCTCTGTTTCCTTCTTCTGCCACTAGGGGGTTTCAGCATGGTGCTTCTCTTCCTGCATTGTCTCGGTCAGTCTCTGCTCCATTCAGGTGCTTTAGGGCACGGGCGCGGACTCCTTGTTTCAATTAACCCTTTTCTGCTCCATCCCAGCAGTCCTTGCTTTCCAATCAGATTGTGGCATCAGGTATATCTGGCGTCTCCTCCCTACCAGCGACGCCTGATTATCGTGTGCATTCCATGCATGCTTCTGGCCCCGTAGCTGACTTGTCCTTGTTTCATTGTCTTGCCTTTTGGCTGGATTTCTCAGTTGTCCGTATTCTCTCGCTTACTCTTCTGAGCCGTCCCTCTTGGTTTCCAGCAGTTGCGGTATCTGACTCCTCGGGCCTGCTCCTCACGATCCCTGTATAGGGGTTGGTCTCCCAGGTTCGCTCGCCCGTTGGTGCTTCAGTGCCATGACCCAGAGGGTCCACTCTCTGTCCGTTTCTTCCGTCCTCACGGTCGCAATAAGGAGTATCGTTGAAATAGGTTAACGCTTTGAATATGGGCGCCAAAAAACTGAACCACATGACAACATGTCAGGGTTAAGTCCGGTACCACATGGTAGGACACATGATGTATAAAAACGTTAGTAAGTTTCAATGCAAAACAATAGTGTCATTTTAAAAAAAAAATAACCTATAGACCAGCGGTTCTCAACCTGGGGGTCGCGACCCCGAGGGGGGTCGAACGACCAAAACACAGGGGTCGCCACCTCTCTCACCTCCCCATCCACCTTCCCCCCCCCCCGTATGCCTGGACTGCTGGCCAGTGGCGTAGGAAGAGGGGGGCGGTCCGCCCCGGGCGGCACAATGCTGGGGGCGGCACAATGCGGGGGTGAGTCAGTGCAGCGGCTGCAGCCGGCAGGGGGGCGCAGTCGGGCCGCCTAAAGCGGCGGTCCGCAGTGTCTCCCCCGGCGGCTGCATTCTGCCGCCCCCGCACTGTGAGTCAGCTGTTCTGTGTGCCGACTGTCAAGCTGACAGCCGGCACACAGAAGCTGCGGCGCGCCGGCTCCCAGTGTTCAATTGTACTCGTATCTGTGATACGAGTACAATTGAAGCTCTGACTGCCGGGTCAGAGCGACGCCAGCAGCGTGATCAGGTCATGTGATCACGCTGCTGACGTCACTCACCTGCGCGGCAGAGCAGGAGACACAGAGCGGTGGTAAGTGCTCCAGTGGAGCTGAAGACACCGAAGGTGCAGGGGAGCATACATTGTGGGGGGGATTTACTGTGAGTGGGAATGGGGGGCATACATTGTGGGGGGGGATTTACTGTGAGTGGGAATGGGGGGCATACATTGTGGGGGGGATTTACTGTGAGTGGGAATGGGGGGCATACATTGTGGGGGGGATTTACTGTGAGTGGGAATGGGGGGCATACATTGTGGGGGGGATTTAATGTGAGTGGGAATGGGGGGATATATTGTGGGGGGATTTAATGTGAGTGGTGGTGGGGGATATATTATTGGATGGGGGATATTTAATATGAGTGGAGCTGGGTGGATTTATTGTGGGGGGGAGATTTAATGTGAGTAGGGAGGGGGGATTTATTGTGGGGGGGGGGAGATTTAATATGAGTGGAGATGGGGGGATTTATTGTGGGGAAGGGATTTAATGTGAGTGGAGATGGGGGTATTTATTGTGTGTGGAGAATTGGAGTGGAGATGGGGGATTAAATGTGTGTGGGGGGAGATTTGTCATGGGGATGGGGGGATTTAATGTGTGGGGGAGATCTAAGGACACAAAATGAAGAGCAAAGGGGGAGATGGGGGGGCATATATGAGGAAACAGTATGGGGGATGGGTGCAGACAGTTTGGGGTCAAACGGGGGATTGTATGCGGACACAGTATGGGTAGCGATGTGAAAAACGTATGTGGACAGAGTACGGGGAGTGAGGGTGTTGGGATGTGTGCATGCGTAGCATGGGGGACAGTGTAAGGGCACAGCCAGGAGGGGACAGTATACCAAGGAGGGGAAGTATGATGAGAGAGTACAGTATAAATACTGGGCCCTATAGGGGGGACACAGTCTGAGAGGACAGTGTGAAGAGGGGGCCAGTATGGAAAGGGGAGGTCAGTGTAAAGAGCGTGTACCATAAGACAGACAGTGTGGGGGTCATATTTTGTGCAGACAATATAGTGAGGGGCAATTTTTTTATTCAGGAGCATTATAATGACACTTGTATCTTTAAGGGCGTCATGTGGAGATTTTCTGCAAAAGAACGGAGAAGATGGAAGTCTGCAGAGACGGCTGTGGATGAGAAAACGCATCATGGGGTCTGGACAACATGAAGAAAAGAAGAACGGCTCCAGAGGCAACGTCATCTATAAGGTACCTGGATGTAAATGTTATTTGTGATACTGACTAATTCTCATGTTTTTATTTATGTTAGGAGCATTAAAGGGGATGTCCAGGTTTGTGATGAGTCTGCAGTCATTCTTTGTGACTGCAGACTTCTGACTTCTCACAGTGCACCTTGCACACTGTCAGGATTCTCTGGTGCTGGCGATTTACATACATGCGATCACGTGCTGACTAGACATGTGTGGCCTCACTCAATGAAAATGAACTGAGTGAGGCCGGGCACGTCTAGTCGGAATGTGGTCAGAAGTATACAAATCGCATGCTTGTGCTGACATGACCGTCCACCGGCAAGGGAGAATCCTAAAAGTGTGCAGTGCATGCGTTGTGAGATTTCAGAAGCTGCGATGTCAGGATTCAGCTCTGCAGGTTCCAGTCGTCGACACATGGAACACTTCACTCATATGCGATTTTCATACTCATGGTCCTGTGACATCGAGCTTCTCTTCTGCTTCTCTCAGTTTTTCACTGAACATTGGGAGCTTAAGGGAGAGGAGCTCGTCGGTACATGACTAAGTGTGAAAATCACATAAGTTCGGGGGGGGGGGGGGCGCCAAACTCGGGAACAGCCCCGGGCGGCAAAAGCTCTAGCTACGCCCCTGCTGCTAGCTTTACTCCCGGCATAGCTTTGGGATCCCCGCAGGAAAATGAATAGATCGCGCATCGGATCTAGGGAGATACCAACTTCCGACGTCCCCCCTTCTTGTTTGGTGTAGCCAGGACAGATCCGGAATCTGTGGCACGTATCTGGCAACGGAATGCAGGGATGCAGGAAGAACGCGGCTGCCGGCATCGGTAATCGGCTTGAAGGGCTGCGGAAGAGCACGCCATAAAGGAGCCGTTCGGTACCCAGCAGTGATCCGCCGCCATCACTGTGTTCAGGGGCGTAACTACCGCGGTCGCAGCGGTCGCCATTGCGACCGGGCCCCGCAGGTCAGGGGCCGCGGGCCGGCAGGTCTGAGCAGGGCCGGGCTGGCCATCGGGCACTTCTGGCAAATGCCAGAAGAGCCGATGCCAGTAGTGGGCCGCTGCACTGTTCCTCCCCCGGAACCCCCCCCCCAGTGCCGCCGCCGCATTTAACTATACCGGCGTCTATGACACCGGTATAGTTCAATGCAATGATGAAAGAGAGAGCGTCACCTGACGCTCCCTCTCCCATCATTCCCCGCTCTGCCTCTGACAGTACACTGCGGGTGCGCGATGACGTCATATCATACCACTGTGAGGGCTGTGCTGGATATACCCCTGTGCTGACTGTGCTGGATATACCACTGTGAGGGCTGTGCTGGATATACCACTGTGCGGGCTGTGCTGGATGTACCCCTGTGCTGGATATACCACTGTGAGGGCTGTGCTGGATATACCACTGTGCGGGCTGTGCTGGATATACCACTGTGAGGGCTGTGCTGGATATACCACTGTGAGGGCTGTGCTGGATATACCACTGCGGGCTGTGCTGGATATACCACTGTGCGGGCTGTGCTGGATATACCACTGTGCGGGCTGTGCTGGATATACCACTGTGAGGGCTGTGCTGGATATACCACTGTGCGGGCTGTGCTGGATATACCACTGTGAGGGCTGTGCTGGATATACCACTGTGCGGGCTGTGCTGGATGTACCACTGTGCGGGCTGTGCTGGATATACCACTGTGCGGGCTGTGCTGGATATACCACTGTGCGGGCTGTGCTGGATATACCACTGTGCGGGCTGTGCTGGATATACCACTGTGCGGGCTGTGCTGGATATACCACTGTGCGGGCTGTGCTGGATATACCACTGTGCGGGCTGTGCTGGCACCCAACACCATGTTGCAGTGCAGGAGATTCCTGCAACATTTTGTGATTATTTATTATGTTTGATTTGTAGCAATGAGAATACATAATGCATATCAGATATTTACATTCCGAATCATAACTAATAAAATTACAGTTTTAAAGTAGCCACCAAAATTATTTTTTGGGTTGGGGGTCACTGCAACATGAGGAACTGTATTGCGGGGTCACGGCATTAGAAAGGTTGAGAACCACTGCTATAGACAAATCTGTTTTTATGGAACCGCAAATGAAAGCTTAACAAAAAATGCAAAAAAAAAAAAAAATGTATACAAAATATTCACCTGGAAAATAAAATTCAAGAAATACTCATGTGTGACTGACCCTGAGGACAGCTGTATAACTAAAGGAGTGTCTCTGATCAATGTGTCTCTTTGTCAATAAAAAAGGACTATGTACTCAGAATCAATTGCTTATCTGTTCTCATAGGTGCAGCCTTTAAGAGTGAAAATAAAACCTTACCTATTGCTTTAATAAACCAAAATTTGACTAATTTAAAATGCGTGTCTTGGGTTCATCTTAATTAATTTAGAATATTATGTAAATGAATTGAAAACAAGATTTGGTTGTTCAATGGATTAATCATCTGGGATATTAAAAAGAAAAAATTGTAAAAAATATTTATGAATTCTGCTCATTTCAAAATGTTAAAAGAAATAAAAATAAAATGGACAGCAACTGTTTAGTGAATTTACATGAAACTGTGCAAAAAAAAAAAAAGCACACCATTGTTCGGTAATTCACCTGGGGATTGAACTAGTGCAGAAGTGCTGATAGAGTGAGAGAGCCAGAAGACATTCCACCACCTTACTATACCATACTGGGATATACCTTTCCATTCTGCCAGCAGCACGGAATATTGTCCACTAACTCCCTCTACAGCCTTTAGGAGAGTAGTGATTTTCTCCTTTCAATCCTACCAGGCCCATCATTGTTGTTCTGTGGTGGACTCATGAACATTAAATTTAGCTAATGTAAGAGTCCTTTAGTTGCTTATAGGTTACCATAGGTTCCTTTGTGACCTATCGTGCACCTTGCTCTTAGAATGATCATTGTCAGACAGCAACGCCTGGGGAGAGTAATAATAGTGTTAATTTTCCTTCATTTGTACACAATCTGGTGGAGTCCAAACTATTTAGAGATGGTTTTGTAACTTTTTCTTCCAGCTTTATGAGTAACAAATACTCTTTGTCTGACCACCTCATAAATATCCTTTGTTCATGCTATAATACACTTCCAGAAACGTGTTTGTGAAGATCAGACTCTTGATAGATCCCTGTTCTTTGAGAAAAAAAAAACAGGTCGCCCAGTCACACCTGATTGTCATCCTATTGATTGAAAACATCAGACCCAATTCAAATTATCTTCTAATTTTAAGATTCACATACTTTTCACGCAGAGGTGTAATATTTAATAACTTTTTTCAATATAAAAAGTCACATTTTTTACTCATTTGTCTGATTTAGTTCATTATCTACTTTTGTGAAAATCTGTGTCAGATAGGTAGAGATGCAATAATAACCATCATGTGACCTTATAATCCTCAAGTACTCAGGTTAGCCATTCCACCCGTGACACATGATTTGGAAACTGTTTATGTGTCTATGTTGGCTTTCACTAAACATTCACAGATATATCTTAAAAATGGTCAAGTGGAAATTGTAGGGGGATAATAACCATGAAATCATTTTCATTGCAGATATTGAATCTGAATTTTTAGCATTGAACTTTGACTGATCATGTGGTTGTTTTGCTGTATTTTTAACTCTGTCACATCCATGGACTTCTAAAGGATGATAACACTGACTTAAGGTACCGTCACACTCAGCGACGCTGCAGCGATATAGACAACGAGCCGATCGCTGCAGCGTCGCTCTTTAGGTCGCTGGGGAGCTGTCACACAGACAGCTCTCTCCAGCGACCAACGATCAGGGGAATTACTTCGCATCGTTGAAACTGTCTTCAACGATGCCGAAGTCCCCCTGCAGCACCCGGGTAACCAGGGTAAATATCGGGTTACTAAGCTCAGGGCCGCACTTAGTAACCCGATATTTACCCTGGTTACCATTGTAAAAGTAAAAAAAAAACACTACATACTCACCTTCTGATGTCTGTCACGTCCCCCGGCGTCCACTGGGTTACGCGCTGCTGCTCAGAGCTTCCTGCACTGAATGTGTCAGCGCCGACAGTAAAGTAGAGCACAGCGGTGACGTCGCCGCTGTGCTCTGCTACTGCCGGCGCTGACACATTCAGTGCAGGAAGTTCTCGGCAGCAGCGTGTAACCCTGTGGACGCCGGGGGACGTTACAGACATCAGAAGGTGAGTATGTAGTGTTTTTTTTTTTTTACTTTTACAATGGTAACCAGGGTAAATATCGGGTTACTAAGCGCGGCCCTGCACTTAGTAACCCGATGTTTACCCTGGTTACAAGCGAACACATCGCTGTATCGGCGTCACACACGCCGATATAGCGATGACAGCGGGTGATCAAGCGACGAAATAAAGTTCTGGACTTCTAGCTCCGACCAGCGATATCACAGCGGGATCCAGATCACTGCTGCGTGTCAAACACAACGAGATCGCTATCCAGGATGCTGCAACGTCATGGATCGTCGTAGTTCTCGCTGCAAAGTCGCTTAGTGTGAAGGTACCTTTACCTTCATGATCTGGTAGGGCAATCTAAAAAATTCAGACAATGTTGACACTGAGCTTAAAAACAAGACCCCCGATGGGTTCATACTGTTGGGATTCTCTGAGATGCCTCACCTTTATCTCCAACTCTTCTCTTTGTTCTCAGGAGTGTACATTTTGTGTACTGCTGGAAACATCTTCATTTCCATGTTAATCCTATCACAACATCACTTTCACACCCCTATGTACATGTTGATAGGAAATTTGGCAATGGTGGATGTCACCTTCACTACTATCATTATACCAAGGGCCTTGTATGGGCTGATCTCTGGAGACACCAACATCTCTTTCCATGAATGTTTTACACAGCTCTTCTTCTTCCTGGCTGTCGGTAACATGGATAGTTTCCTCCTGGCAGTCATGACATTTGACAGATATGCTGCAGTCTGTCATCCATTACGTTTAGTGATTATGAATAGAAAGACTTGCATCTTCCTGGTGGCCTCCTCCTGGGTCGTCGTATTCCTCCATTCTACTTTATACACAGTCATGGCCTCTATCCATTCGTACTGTGGATGGGTTATTTACCATTTCGTCTGTGATTTGCCCGTCATCATGTTGTTGTTTTGTCCAGATACTGCCTGCATTGAAGAAATTATTCTGTTCATTAAAGGAACCAGTGTCATCTTCAGCCCAGTGCTCTTCATCTTGGGGTCCTATCTCCTCATCATCAAAGTGGCGGTACAGCTGAGTACACCACAAGGGCGATGGAGAACCTTCTCCACCTGCTCCTCCCACTTAACCATGGTCATCTCTTTCTACAGTACAGTCATATTTATGTATTTTCGACCAAGTTCTGTGTATTCTCCAATTTATGACCGGGTGATCAGCATAGTGTACAGTGTTATTATTCCCATGTTGAACCCTTTTATCTACAACCTGAGGAACAAAGAGGTCAAATTTGCTATGATCAGGCTTTTTAAACTTTGTTTTTTACAGGAAGAGTTCACCAAAACAAGTTGTAGAATTAGACTTCTAAGGTCGATAGTGTCACATCTCGATTTGCTTCATGTTACCTTGATCATTTGCTATTATAATGATTTGATCTTCATCCACTTTACTGAAATATATTGTGAACTGCTATGGTTTGTGATGTGGGTGTGATGCCCTGGTCCAGGCTGAAGACCCCTTTAGGTTTTCTTTGTTTGCTTTTCCTTCTCGTTCTTCCCTCCATTACTTTGATTTTATGCTTCTCTTTGGCCTTCATTTATCTCCTTTGCTTTTCTTGTTTTCTGAATTCCCCGAAACCTTATCACCTTGCTCCAAATTTATCTACTACCATCTTTTTTTGGTATATTTTGTTGGTCTGCTTTGTGAGAGCAACTCCCATTTTGACACACTTAAGTCATCGGTCTGACAATACAAAGTTTCCAAAATCAGATGCATGTTAGGAGCCAGACCCACCGCAATCCGCGGACGGCCACCAGAATTATGTAGTTTTTAATTAAACTAACCCTTTAAGATCTCATTCTGATGGGTATCCCTTGTTTATCTGCACATAGTCTAGGTGGATGGATCCCCTGGTTATAATGAACCAAATTTACAGAATCCCATAAGTTTGGTTTGGTGAAGCAATAACGAATCCGGCTGTTACATCCAGAATACGGATACTTATACATGAGTGCTGTAAAAACTTTTTCAACTTTTCAGTCTAAGTAATAAAGGAAGTAAGAACACATAAGGGGTGAATATTATATGATACATTTGATATAGGTTAAATAGTTAACATTCATGAACGATATTCTGCTCCCCCCATGTATGGTAACGTTGGCTATACTATTCTTTTAGCATCTGGAATACTTTTCTTAAAAATCTGAATAAAAAAAGTTAAAATCAAATAACTAGAATAAAGGAAATTATACAATTACATCAATATATTTTCTATGTTACAGCTGCGGTTTTATTAATATGGGTTCTAAGCTTGGGTGGAAAGTTATCAGTCACCTCGAGAGGTCTCTAACTTGTGCAACAATTTGAGCAATAATACCGTCTTTTCTAAAATGTTTTGAGATATTTCCCATAGTCTTTACTCTCTAGGGGCAAAATGCTCTGTGAGGAACTGGCCACGGACTGAGGACTATTGGACCAATGCCCGTAGAGCGGAGTCCATAGCTTTATGGGATGCAGACTTTACAAGCACGGAGCACCAGTTGCATCGATATTGTTGTGTTTTACTAATGATTTGCTTGCTGTGCTTTATTAGTGATTTGCTTGCTCGTCAGTTCATCCTCAGGAGTCAATGGTTCCATTCAGTGACAGCAAGCAGAGGAAGGCGTGCAGGCTGGACCAGACAGGAGATTGCGAAAGGTAAATGTAAAGCAATCTTTCTATTAATCTGTATCTCAGTGTCTCACGCCATTGTGCTTCCAGCAACTAGACCCATTGTGTGGATGAGGATAATAGACCCAGGGGAGCCATCACTACAGGGGGTCTCACATGCAAGCCCAGGTGATGGGATGCTGTAACATTCTTCATGCTTTAAGCTAAAAGCAAATGTTTAAGGGCGAGCGTGTGTACGCTTCTGCTCATTCAGGTGGCTGATCCCATGGAGGGGGAAAAGATCCACATGGTTAGGGAGAAGAGAGTGACTTCAAAGGGAGAGGCTCGAGGATGGCGTTCTTTGGAGATCGGTTGTTGCCTGGAGGGGCATCCATGAGCTACGGTCGTGATATCCATCGTCTGGAGGAACATAGGCTGTGACTGCACACTTTACCGGCTGGAGATACCAAAAGCTGTGAGCCAACCAAAGGTTGGAAGACAGTGGGTATCATCTGGTATGGGGGCAGTAGATCTTGTGGACTGAGGACATTGTGTTTTGGCCATCTACCTGGATTTGTTGTACAACCATGGATGTAAGGAATACAAAATAGTTGCATCATTAAGCTGTCGAGGTTATTATTACAACCTAAAAACTCAAATCTTCACATGCTCCCCCGCCTTCCTGTTTATCGTGTCACAATGCACAATGTGCTCCTCATTGATTGACACTTTGATCAGCTTTGTCGCTGCTGCATTGGAGGAGCCCAGTGACAACGAAGCTTGCCAGGACCAGGAGCTAACAGTACCCTCCAGTGGTCCCACCAGCTTCAGAGCAGAGCTTACAAGTAGAGATGAGCGAACATGAACTTAAATGTTCGGGGTTCATACCGGACACTGTGCCCGGTGCTAAACTCCGACCACGGACTTTTCCTGGACGTTTAATGTTCAGAGTTCCGTAGGTAGAAAGATATAGAGAAAGACAGAGAGAGAAATTTTTGAGATTCAACGTTCTTTTCCCCATTGTTTTCAATGGGTTTTATGTTCAGGTTTCGTTCTGGTACCCCAATTGAACTTTTGACTAAAGTTGGGGTCAAGTACCAGAACTTGAACCTCCACAGGTCTGCTCATCCCTACTTATAAGCTATATTTGAAAGAGCTTGAAAGCACTGCACTTTTTACCTAGGAGACCAGTCACCGCTGATAGACTGCAGAGGTGGCCGGTAACCAAGGCAGTGAACAATAGATAATAAAAGAAAAAAATCCTCCATTCTTGTAAATTAGTAATAAAGTAAATAGCAAAGTTGCTTGTTTTTACATATAACATTTATGATGAGAAAACCCCTTTAACATGATCTGTCACCTGTAAATCCCTTTCTCTGTAATATTGCTCAATTTTACTATTAAAATATATTCAATTTTTTTTATTTGCAGAAACAGCACCATTCTTGTCGATAGAATGAGTCTGCTATTGCAGTTCAGCTTTAATTGCTTAAATATTCGACACTGTTCCATGAACAAGATTGGGGTCCATTACTATAAGACCAACATAAAATGTAAAACGTACAGTGGTTTGCAAAGTATTCACCCCTCGGCAATTTTCATGTTTTGCTACCTCACAACCTGAAA
Organism: Ranitomeya variabilis; assembly: GCF_051348905.1. Classification (NCBI taxonomy): domain Eukaryota; kingdom Metazoa; phylum Chordata; class Amphibia; order Anura; family Dendrobatidae; genus Ranitomeya; species Ranitomeya variabilis. Next base: position 383,358,206 of record NC_135233.1, on the reverse strand, counting down.
TTTCATTGGGTTATGTTTTTGAGGGTTTGATTTAGTTCATAAACTATAAACTGGATACACAGGTATAGAATTCAAATCAAACTCACATAAACTAATACCTAAAATGATTAATCTTTATTAAATACAAATCGACAAACAACACTTAAAGGCACCGGGCCTGCGCAAACTTTTGATTTGGTGCTCCTACATATACAAATCCCTATAAGGCCCTAACGCACCCTAGTATACCCTTCCTTACAGCGGAGGTTGGCACCCTAGCTTGAACGCAAATTGGCGCCCCAGCTCACCGGCGGCTTACCCTAAATGCACCCTGCTGTTCCCTATAAAGGTATAGAGTGCAGACGGTAAAAAATCTTAATTAACAGAACAATTGTGCCGTGGTGATTGGAAGGACAAGGGAGAAAAAAGGGGGAAGGTGAACCCGATTAAGTGATCAACACTAGATAACAACCTGCTTATCATCAGGAGCCCTACAAAGACGGTAACACTCAAATCAAACCAAAAACTCAGAAAACCAAAACGATAAAAAACGGATAAATCTGAACATGATTCAGTGATGGGGGTGGCACGATAAAGCCTAATATGGTCCTCCCTCTACTCACCCTACTCAAACCGTCCCTACCTGACTGCGGAGGTTGGCACCCTAAATAATTACGCAATGTGGCGCCCCCGCTCACGTCGACTCACCCTCACTTTCCCTTAGAATTAGCCCTCTCTGCTCTCAAACAAGAAAAAGGATAGAAGAGCAAGAAGGAAAAAACAAAAACTGAGGGAAATAAATTTAGTGGGTGATAGGGATGGATAGTGAATCAGACAAATAATGGTGCACCCAGGGATTATATCCCTAATAATAGCTATTGTATATCATAACAGCAGGGCAGAACCCCTGAGTGCACCAATATCCGTTTGTGGGATCGTGATTCAGAGGCATGTATATACCATTCGGACTTCAGTCAGTATTCCACTACTATTGTGTATTGTATTCGGGAGAGTGCAATAGGGCAATTGGTGCAATTTAAAAAGTCTTTCCCGTTTTAATGGTGAGCATACTATAAGGAGGAGACCTTACAAAAGACAGTGAATCACTCATGAGTATGTCACTGGTCTCTTTGGTTGATCATTTCATTAAGCATGCTGTATCTTCTGCCCTGCTGTTATGATATACAATAGTTATTATTAGGGCCAGGCCACTCCAAAACATTTACACTTTTCCCCTATACCACTCGAGTGTTGTTTTTTTTAGCAGTATGCCTTGGGTCCTTGTCTTGTTGCAAGGTGAACCTCCATCCCAGTCTGAGATCACTGACAGACTGAAAGTAGTTTTGCTCAATAATATCCCTGCATTTCGCACCATCCATCTTCCCCTCTACTTTGACCATTTTTTGTGTCCCTGCTGCCAAAATATATCCCCACAGCATGATGCTGCCACCATGTTTCACTGTGGGGATGGTATTCTTGGGGTGATGAGCTGTGTTGGTTTGGCACCAGACATAGCGATTACCTTGGCAGCAAAAAAGTTCAATTTTGGTCTCCTCTGACCACAGCAGCTTCCTCTATACATTTGGGGAGTCTCCCACATGTCTTTCGACAAACTCAAAGCGAGCCTTACAATTTGTGTGTGTAAAGGCTTCTTTCTGCCCACTTTTCCATAAAGGCTACCTCTATGGAGTGTACGGCTCATTGTGGTTGTATGGACAGATACTTCAGTTTCCGCTCTTTACACTCTACTGAAACTGCCCTCACTAAAGTCTCTAATGACCTACTAACAGCTAAATCTAATGGTCACTATTCCATGCTCATTCTCTTGGATCTCTCCGCAGCATTCGACACTGTGGATCATCAGCTCCTCCTCACTATGCTCCGCTCCATCGGCCTCAAGGACACCGTTCTCTCTTGGTTCTCCTCCTATCTCTCTGGCCGATCCTTCACTGTTTGTTTTGCTGGTTCCTCCTCCTCTCACCTTCCCCTTACTGTTGGGGTTCCTCAAGGATCAGTCCTAGGCCCCCTCCTCTTCTCTTTGTATACTGCCCCTATTGGACAAACAATCAGTAGATTTGGTTTCCAGTACCATCTCTATGCTGACGACACCCAATTATATACCTCTTCTCCTGTTATCACGCCGACCTTTTTAGAAAACACCAGTGATTGTCTTACCGCTGTCTCTAACATCATGTCCTCCCTCTATCTGAAACTGAACCTGTCAAAAACTGAACTCCTCGTGTTCTCTCCCTCTACAAACCTACCTTTGCCCGACATTGCCATCTCTGTGTGCGGTTCCACCATTACTCCAAAGCAACATGCCCGCTGCCTTGGAGTCATCCTTGATTCCGAGCTTTCATTCACCCCCCACATCCGATCACTGGCTCGCTCTTCTTATCTGCATCTCAAAAACATTTCCAGAATTCGCCCTTTTCTTACTTTCGACTCTGCAAAAACTCTTACTGTCTCACTTATTCATTCTCGTCTGGACTATTGTAACTCTCTACTAATTGGCCTACCTTTTACCAGACTCTCCCCGCTCCAATCTGTCCTGAATGCTGCTGCCAGGATCATATTCCTCGCCAACCGTTACACCGATGCCTCTACCTTGTGCCAGTCATTACACTGGCTACCCATCCAATCCAGAATCCAGTACAAAACTACTACCCTCATCCACAAAGCACTCCATGGCTCAGCACCACCCTACATCTCCTCTCTGGTCTCAGTCTACCAACCTACCCGTGCCCTCCGCTCTGCTAATGACCTCAGGTTAGCATCCTCAATAATCAGAACCTCCCACTCCCGTCTCCAAGACTTTACACGTGCGGCGCCGATTCTTTGGAATGCACTACCTAGGTTAATACAATTAATCCCCAATCCCCACAGTTTTAAGCGTGCCCTAAAAACTCATTTGTTCAGATTGGCCTACCGCCTCAACGCATTAACCTAATTATCCCTGTGTGGCCTATTAATAAAAAAACAACAACATAATCACGTTCCTCCATCATGTTCTCATACACTTTATGCAGTTAATAGCCTCTGTGTCTGTACTGTTACATACTTAGGTAGTTAACTGGTTCATGCAGCTTTACATGAACACCCGAGCCTTACACTATGGCTGGTCCAAATAACTAAAGCAATTGTTACCATCCACCTCTCGTGTCTCCCCTTTTCCTCATAGATTGTAAGCTTGCGAGCAGGGCCCTCATTCCTACTGGTATCTGTTTTGAACTGTGATTTCTGTTATGCTGTAATGTCTATTGTCTGTATAAGTCCCCTCTATAAGTTGTAAAGCGCTGCGGAATATGTTGGCGCTATATAAATAAAATTATTATTATTATTATTATTATTATTCAGTCTCTGCTTGGGAACTCTTCAGCTCCTTCAGGGTTACCTTTGGATCATCAGAGATTAGGAGATTTTTTTCATAACCCAACCCTGACTTGTTGTTCTCAACAACTTTGTCTCTGACTTGTCTGTACAACTCCTTGGTCTTCATGATGATTGGAGATCTCCTTGGTCTTCATGGTGTTGTTTGGAGATCTACTTGGTCTTCATGGTGTTTGGCCAGTGGTGCCTCTTGGTAATGGTGTTGCAGCCTCTGTGGCCTTTCAGAGAAGGTAAAGTGTATATACTGACAAACATATGACATTTAGATTGTGCACAGGGGAACGACCTGTCACTTGGCATGGGACTTATGAAGGGAACTGCTTGCACCAGAAATTTTTAGGGTCTTCATGGCAAAAAGGGTGAATACATATGCCCATGTCGATTTTAAGTTGTTTCACCCCATAAATTTAATTTATGCTTAGATTTTTCTCACTTCACTTCCCTAACTTAGACTATTTAGTGCTGAGGCATCACACACAAAACAAGATTACAAAAATATTTAAATATAAATTGTAATATAACAAAATAGGTAAACAGCCAAGGGGATGAATAGTTTTGCAAGCCACTGTAGATATGGCTATCCTGACAGCCAATTGCTAGATTAAGAGCACTTGACCAATATTTACGGACCAAATAGGGGACATGCTGAAAGTAGTTATCTTGGATATCCACCAATCCACCCGGTGTTCATCATGAAATACATCTATCTTTGGCCTGAATTCTAATGAAACTGAAAATCAAAGACAGATGTGAAAATTGCCATATACCGTATTAGTCCCTGTTCCATGGACACTCGGGTTATTTTTTTCAAAGGTCCATCGATATATTTAAAAAATAAAGGATGAAAATCCAAGCCAGTTTCACTTCAGCCACCAGTCCTCCACGTTGTCCATCAGGACTTTACAAATGTTTCCTCACATTTCATGTAATTCCTTGCAGTGATGTCTTTGAGGAATAATGAATTTCTGCGTTTCACTCTTTAATTAGTTTTTGAAATGCAGCTCCCCAGAGGCAACAGCATCTGCTATATATAACCGTAGCGTTCTCGCCTAACCATATCATTAATGTTTTCACCATTGGCTGTAGCATTTTGTGGATGCGTCCTCCTCTGTTCAAGCCAGCGTGACCTCCCGAGTCTCATTCATCCCTTTACTTCATGTTCCTTCTAGTTTTCAGATTTCTTGTCGTGTTCTTCACCTTTTCTAGCCATAATCTTCTACGTTTTTGAAGTGTAATTTTTTCATTGTTTTCAAGAACATTTATCAAAGCAAAATGACAAACATCACTCAGGTAGGAAAGAGAAGACCACAAAGTCTACACACAAGTATATTGTGCCGCCAAGCACTGGACTAGAGCCGGTGATTTCAAGTGCCACCACCTTAGACGGCTTCAGGATGGGCTCTCACATTTTTGGCTCTAAATTGGTCTGCAACTTTTGGCAGGATCCAGGGGTTATCTGATGTGTATGGAGACCTCAACACTCTCTATTCCATGTTTCTGAGAAAAAATTGATTATTTTCCTTATCCAACACTGAAAAAGCATGCACGCTCATTTCCACTGTCATATGCATGCAGATTTTGAGTAGTCCTAAATGTGTGGCCACATTAAAAAAGTTGTCTGGCAATTGTTTTTTTTTCTGGCAAATTTAAAAAAAATGCATCAGAAAACAGAAAAAGCTATCACCTTAAAAATGTCAACATTTTATTTTAGTCAATTTAAAATAGAGCTTTACAAACAACAACCATGTAATTTAAAAATGAGAAGACACAATGTGCAAAATGCAGTCGGTCTAGCCAGTATGGAAAAAGTGCCACAGGTTATGTAAAAGATAAACAAATGTGCGTTATAATTTTATGGAATATCAGTCAAAAGATCTTATGTGCATAACAGGGTAAAAAAACCTCTTGAAAGGGTCAAAGTGACCTAAAGATCCGAGTCCATAACAGATTAGTCCAATAAATAATATATTGCGTTTTTTGGGGGGTAACGAATGTGAAGAAACCAGATTGTATCTTAATTTCCCAGACAACCATGTTTTTGCAAACCAAAAGAACTGGCTTTTTATCTGAATATTGGCTTGTGAATTTAAGTGTTTATGTCTGATGGGTCAAGAAGACAGACTTGCCAACTGATATACTATCTAACATACTGTGTAAGTCTGTAATAGTGAGGGTACCGTCTCACATAACGATTTACCAACGATCACGACCAGCGATACGACCTGGCCGTGATCGTTGGTAAGTCGTTGTGTGGTCGCTGGGGAGCTGTCACACAGACCGCTCTCCAGCGACCAACGATGCCGAGGTCCCCGGGTAACCAGGGTAAACATCGGGTTGCTAAGCGCAGGGCCGCGCTTAGTAACCCGATGTTTACCCTGGTTACCATCATAAAAGTAAAAAAAACAAACAGTACATACTCACATTCGCGTCCCCCGGCGTCCGCTTCCCTGCACTGACTGAGCGCCGGCCCTAACAGCAGAGCAGTGACGTCACCGCTGTGCTGTGCTTTCACTTTACGTCCGGCGCTCAGTCAGTGCAGGAAAGCGGACGCCGGGGGACGCGAAGGTGAGTATGTACTGTTTGTTTTTTTTACTTTTACGATGGTAACCAGGGTAAATATCGGGTTACTAAGCGCGGCCCTGCACTTAGTAACCCGATGTTTACCCTGGTTACAAGCGAACGCATCGTTGGATCGGTGTCACACACACCGATCCAACGATGACAGCGGGAGATCCAGCGACGAAATAAAGTTCCAAACGATCTGCTACGACGTACGATTCTCAGCAGGGTCCCTGATCGCTGCTGCGTGTCAGACACAGCGATATCGTATGGATATCGCTGGAACGTCACGGATCGTACCGTCGTAGCGATCAAAGTGCCACTGTGAGACGGTACCCTGACTGTACATAGAGTGTGTTAAGCTTTGTTTATTGATGTGTGCTGATATGCTAATAGTGCTACCTTGATCCCATCACCATTGTTTACCTTATCTTGATGTTGGACTGAAGGACCCTGGGTAATTCTAAAAATAGCTTACATGCCTTGGGTATAAAAAGACTCAGAGATCACATCCTGGGAGACTGAAGTAACACAGAGCTATCAGCCAGACATTCTGCAAACCACCCAACAGACAAGAGAAAGGACTGTAGCCAATTCATCATTGCACCATCATGAGGGACACTGATCTATGATTCTATAGGAAACAACCCAGGGGTTTTCGGCTCCGGTTGGAAGGACACAGATCTGATCCAGTGACCATCTCTGAACCATGGATATGTTTGAAGAAAGCCAGGGTTGGGACCCGCTGGTCGCCTGGTTCCATGGAGATGGTCAGATAAGCCAAGTGGTGACTCTCGTGTCAACTGGCTTTGGACCTTGTATGGACTCTATGGACAGTGCTTGGTCATCTCCCTATGCTTGTCGTTACCCCTTCTCTGTGCGTGTATCCACAGATGGAGTAGCGACCCTGGGAGCTCTGACATAACATCTACCATTATCTCGGCGAGTCAGCGGAAGGGTGAGGCCCTGTAATGTGCACCATCTTGGGGTAATTGCTGAGATTGTTCTGTTTGCTATTGTGTGCTGTGGTTCAATAAAGTATTGCCACACTGTTTTACCTTAACTCTGTGTTGTCTGTGTAGTGTATTGCCCACTGGGAGATAGAGCGGGCGTTCAATGGTATGAGCCGTGGTCCATGCAGTCTTGCTAAAGACAGCCGGGCCAGCGGACGAGAGAACCCACTGACCCCGTTTCTCCACAACGAACAAGTATAAACAAAGTGTTATGCTGTCTGTAATGGTAAAGAGTCCAAATGCAAGTGCAGCCTGGTTAGATAAAGAGACTAAAGCAAATAATGTGAACAAAGACAGCCGTAAATAAAAGAATAAAAAAAAAAAAAAAAGACAGCCGTAAATAACCCAATAGTTATAAGGCACTAGTGGTGAAGGCACATTACCTCTCCGGCATAGACAGTCTCTTTATCTAACCAGGCTGCACTTGCATTTGGACTCTTTACCATTACAGACAGCATAACACTTTGTTTATACTTGTTCGTTACCCCCCAAAAAACGCTATATATATTTATTGGACTAATCTGTTATGGACTCGGATCTTTAGGTCACTTTGACCCTTTCAAGAGGTTTTTTTTACCCTGTTATGCACATAAGATCTTTTGACTGATATTCCATAAAATTATAATGCACATTTGTTTATCTGTTACATAACCCGTGGCACTTTTTCCATACTGGCTAGACCGACTGCATTTTGCACATTGTGTGTTGTCATTTTTAAATTACATGGTTGTTGTTTGTAAAGCTCTATTTTAAATTGACTAAAATAAAATGTTTAAATTTTTAAGGCGATAGCTTTTTCTGATGCATTGGTTCTTTGAAAGCTGCCTAGCCTAGGCATGTTACAATTTTTGAAGGAAATTTTTAAAAAGGGATGGGAAAAAAACAATTGGCTCATCAATCCCCTATCGCTCCCTTTCTGACACTGTCTTGTCCGGACAGGATCCGGGGAGGTGATAACTATCCATCTTTATGAACATTTCTGGCAATTTACCGGAAGCACCTGGACTGGAGGACTGAAACGGTTATTTTCTTCTCTGCCTTTAATGGCCGGAGATGGGAATAACGGCCACGATAGAAATGAACAGAGTAGCAAAGCGAGCGACTCTGCTGACGTAACCCCCGAGTTATAGTAAGCAGTGAGCCTCACTGTATTACTCTCCAGATTTTTTAGAGGCGGCAGAGTGTCCTGATGTTACTGACAGTAAACCTATTCAAGATTAAATAACTGAAGTTTATTCATTAATTTCCATTACATTTTATGGGAGTTAAGAAAGCAACATAGCAATGTGCTCGGCTGTATTAATAAACCACCTCTGGAGGCCGGCACCGAGAAGGTGCTGCTCATCTTGGCTGTGAAAGTCACAGACAGGAGTAACTATATACAGTCATGGATGAAAGTGTTGGCATCCTTTAATTTATTACAGAAAATTAAGTATTTCTCCCAGAAAATTATTGCAGTTACACATGTTTTCTTATATACACACGTTTATCTCCTTTGTGAGTTTTTGAGCAACACAAAAACAAACTGAGAAAAAAAGGGCAAATTGGACATAATTTCACACAAAACCATAAAAATGGGCCGGACAAAATTATTGGCACCTTTTCAAAATTGTGCTTAAACAACATTGTTTCAAGCATGTGATGCTCGTTCAAACTCATCTGTGGCAAGTAACAAGTGTGGGTAATATGAAAATAACACCTGAAACCAGATGAAAGAGGGAGAAGTTGACTCAATCTTTGCATTGTGTGTCTGTTTGTGCCGCACTAAGCATGGAGAACAGAAAGAGGATACAAGAACTGACTGAGGACTTGAGAACCAAAATTGTTGAAAAAGATAAACAAACAATCTCAAGGTTACAAGTCCTTCTCCAGAGATCTTGATGTTCCTTTGTCCACAGTGCGCTACATAATCAAGAATTTAACAACCCATGGCACTGCAGCTCTAATTTCCCTGGACGTGGCTGGCAGAGAAAAATTGATGAAAGGTTGCAATGCAGGATAGTCCAGATGGTGGAAAAGCAGTCCAATTCAAGTTCCAAAGAAATTCAAGCTGTCCTGCAGGCTCAGGGGGCAACAATGTCAGTGCAGACTGTTGTTTTGCTGCCTCTGGTACTGGATGCCTTGACTGTGCCCAATGCATCATGAAATGTAAAGATTATAGTAGTGGCCAGTGTCAGAAAGCTGGGCTTGTGTCCGAGTTCATGGGTCTTCCAGCAGGACAATGACCCCAAACATACTTCAAGAAGCCTCCAGAAATGGATGGAAAAAAAAGCATTGGAGAGTTCTGAAGAGGCAGCAATGAGTCCAGATCTAAATCCCATTGATCACCTGTCGAGAGATCTAAAATTGCCGTTGGGAGAAGGCACCTTCATATATGAAAGACCTGGAGAGGTTTACAAAAGAAGAGTGGTCCAAAATCCCACCTGAGAAGTGGAAGAAACTTGTGATGGTTATAGGAAGCGATTGATTGCAGTTATTTATTCCAAAAGGTGTGCAAGCAAATATTAAGTTGAGGGTGCCAACAATTTGGGGATTTGAGTGAAATTATGTCCAATTTGCCTTTTTCATTTTTTTGTGTTGTTTCAATACACACAAAGGAAATACATATGTGTGTAATAAAACGTGTGTAATTGCAATAATTTTCAGGGAGAAAGACTTCATTTTCTGCAACAATTTCAAGGGTGTCCACACTTTTGACCATGACGGTAAATGGGTGGCATTGGGACTGGAAAGAACACTTTCCTTCTAGTAACAGTGCCATACTTGCCCACGAGTTGTCTCAGAGACCCAAAACCAAGACCCAGTGAGACGATGGATCCCCCATGATGCGATTTGTACATTTTGTGTTGGGCTCTTGGGTTGTTTCCTTGCCGCCAACACTATCCAGAGGAAGTGGTAATGTTTTTTATTTTTGTAAGTTGTCACCAGTCATTAGCGTGGGGACCTTTTAAACAGATTAATTACTCTTAATGAGTGGTGATCGCCCACATTCCAAGTTGATCGGAAGTTGTTTTAGTATTATACAGTAGTCAGGCGTTCTGCGCTCAGATGATCATTCGATATTCCCACCGTACAGACTCTATTAAGAGTAGTGATGAGTGAGTGTGCTCGTTACCAGAGTTTCTCCAAGTGCTCGGAGATTTCTTTTGTGTCGCCGCAGCTGCATGATTTGCGGCTGCTAGACCACCTGAACACTTGCAGGGATTGCCTGTTTGTTAGGGAATCCTCACATGTATTCAGGCTGTCTAGCAGTCGCAAATCATGCAGCTGCGGCGACACAAACGAAATCTACGAGCATGCCCAAGATAATTGGAGAACACCCGAGCATGCTCGGAAGTCTCGAGTAATGAGCATACTCGCTCATCACTAATTAAGAGCGATCAGCAGATGGCTGATTACTCCAGGGGATGTGCTGACTACAAACCATTATCTTCATGTCGGCATAAAAGATGACATTTCTGAGCAAATTATTGTTTGATCGCTGGACATTTACACTAGAATGTGATTGTGAACGATCTTTAGATCTATTATTCCTCTGAGTAAAAGGCTCTTATATCCATGAGACTATAGACTGTATGGAAACGACTGTTGAAAGCTGCATGGAGACAAGAGAAGGGTCTCCAGCAACACATAATGATGGGGGATGATTGTGCCAGAACCCCCTATGGGAACACAACATGAAGGACCATCTCCCCTCCACTATATAAATGGATTATAAAAATATTCCACCGTTCCAAGATGAGAAAATAGCCCAAACTTATTAGAGGCAGACGAGTGTGTACTGGTGTTACTGAAAATAAACCCAAAGATGGGACAATTGAAGTTTATTCATTCAGCAGCAAAATGCTCTGTAACTTTGTAACACACTTTGTTAGTTTCTTGCTTAGTGCTTGCCCTCAGTGAATGGGCACCAGCATCGTCTTATCATAAGGCTGTAAACTCATCCCAACTTAGTCCTGCTCACAGAACTGAGCGTTTACTACAATCGTATCCAGTCTTTTCTAGACAATTCTCTGTGAGCTAAACAGTCTGCACCCCAGATGCACTATATCCATGTAGGTAAAATGTGACAAACTATGAGGACAAGACAAAGATGTGTGCTGCAGATGTGCTTGAACATGACTGGGTTCTAAGGCCTCTCATACAGCCAATCCAGAAATAGAGATTCTAGTTTAGCTTTTATCCGAAGTTATGTGGTAAGGCTCGATATTGACTTTTAGGATTTATTATGCAATAAGTGGCACTAGAGTTCGAGTCATCTTCCTCTCTGAAGAGGAAATTTACATATGTAAAAATGACGAACACTGTAACAAACACACTGCATGGGTAATGATCAGCTCGGGATGGATAGGGGAGGGGAATCAGCTTTATTAGGGTTGTGTCCTTTCATCAACAACCAAAAGTCTTTAAAATGGTTAGTAAAGAATACCAGTGATTATATCAGCCATTTATGTTCTCCTCCTTATAGACAGATCCAGGTGTCATCCTTTCTCCCCTGGTCTCTTCTGCAATCACCATTTACAATTCAACAAGTGTTCGGTTTGTCCTCCTGGGATTCTCAGATGTTCCTCAGGTTCGGTTCTACCTGCTCTTCATCATCTTCACCATGTATTTGGTTACAATTCTAGGGAACCTAGTCATCATCTCCTGCATCGTGTGTGACCGAGCTCTCCATTCCCCCATGTTTTTCTTCCTCAGTAACCTCTCTGTTGTAGACATTTGCTTCGTGTCCAGCACCATCCCAACCCTTCTCTCCACCCTGCTGTCCGATGCCAGGTCTCTCAGTTTCCTATCTTGTATCTCCCAAATGTTTTCCTTCATCTCTTTTGGAAACTTGGAAAACAACATTTTGGCCGTCATGGCCTATGACAGATATGTCGCTATCTGCAGCCCGCTGAGGTACAAGTCCAGGATGAGGAGCAGCTTGTGTATTCTACTAGTGGCCATGTCCTGGGTGGCTGCCGGCAGTCACTCTCTTCTTCATACTCTCATGGTGACCACTCTCCAATACTCAGGAATTAAGCAAGTGAATCATTTCTTCTGTGAGATCGCCCAGGTCTTGTCTGTATCGGATTCTGACACTACTTCTAATTTCTCCCTCATCCTCACGGAAGGGGCTGTCTCTGTTGGTGTCCCATTCCTCTGTATCATGCAGTCATACACATTTATTCTGGTGGCTCTATTTCGTCTTCGTTCTAAGGAAAGAATGCAGAAGACTTTCTCCACCTGCTCCTCTCACCTGACCACTGTCTGTCTCTTTTATGGGACGATTGCCTCTGTCTATTTTCGTCCTTCAGCCAACTCTGTAGGTCTAAGAGAAAGAGCAGCCACTATAGGATACACGCTACTCACCCCCATGATGAATCCCATTATATATGGTCTGAGAAATAACACCATGAAGAAAGCCATGAGGAAGGTTCTCAAATAGCTCTGTCCACCCTTGTAAATTACTAGCATCTGCTGTATAATGAATCATGAGATAAGTCCAATAAAAGGTGTTTTAAATTCTCAGAGAATATAGACCCAGAAATTCTGTTTATTAAAAGTTCTCAAAATATCGCAAATTATCACCAATCCAAATAATAGTTAATAACATGCTGATAGCTGGGTATCTTCATTCTGGACCTTCAGCGTCCTAAGAATGGGAATCTGCAAATCCCCATTTTGAATGGTATGGAGATGCCCATGCTCAGAGTACATGCTACTCGCTATTCGGCCTCCTCTGGCAGTCATGGAAGTGAGGCTCAGCATGCGCATCTCCACTCGATTAAAGGCTCTGCAGAGACCTATTCTTGGAATCCTATGGATAGGAATAACTTGCAATATTGGGGAAAGGGGGGAATCTTTTGACTACACACCCAAATGGATTTCACATCTGTTTCGAGACTTTTTTTTATTTTTTTATTAGGGAACCACTATATAGTAGTGTCAGAGAGAAAAAATTCAAACCCATACAGACATCTCTGGAGAGGGGACATATCCTCACATTGAACATTTGAAATCTACTATATAATTGTCTAAGGGTCACTTCCGTCTTTCTGTCTGTCTGTCACGGAAATCCCAAGTCGCTGATTGGTTGCGGCCTGCTGGCCGCGACCAATCAGCGATGGGCACAGTCCGGCCGCGAAATGGCCGCTCCCTACTCCCCTGCACTCAGTGCCCGCTCCATACTCCCCCCACCAGTCAGCACCCGCCACCCACATAGCAATGTAGCAGTCCGTTAAACCGACTGCGTTACACGGCGGCATAACACGGTGTAACGCAGTCTGTTAATACTGCTATTAACCCTGTGTGACAAACTTTTTACTATTGATGCTGCCTATGCAGTATCAATAGTAAAAAGATCTAATGTTAAAAATAATTTAAAAAAAATAAAAAAAATCGTGCTATTCTCACTTTCCGGCACCTTTCCCGTTCCTCGCGATGCTCCGGGCCATGCATTGCGGTCTCGCGAGATGATGACGTAGCGCTCTTGCGAGACCGCTACATCATCTCGCGAGACCGCAATGCATTCTTGGGAGCGGAGCGTTGCGAGGAGCATCGCTAAACGCCTCACCTGGATCCGGGGGCCGCCGGAGGGTGAGTATATAACTATTTTTTATTTTAATTTTTTTTTAACGGGGATATGGTGCCCACACTGCTATATAGTACTTTGGCTGTGATATATACTGCGTGGCTGCTATATACTACATGGGCTGTGTAATATACTACGTGGGCAGTGTTATATACCACGTGGGCAGTGTTATATACTGCGTGGGCTGTTATATACTATGTGGGAAGTGTTATATACTACGTGGGCTGTGTTATATACTGCGTTGGCAGTGTTATATACTGTGTGGGCTGTGTTATATACTACGTGGGCAGTTTTATATACTACATGGGCAGTGTTATATACTACGTGAGCAGTGTTATATACTGCGTGGGCTGTGTTATATACTACGTGGGCAGTTTTATATACTACATGGGCAGTGTTATATACTACGTGGGCAGTGTTATATACTGCATGGGCTGTTATATACTGCGTGCCTGTTATATACTGTGTGGGCTGTGTTATATACTGCGTGGGCTGTGTTATATACTATGTCGGCAGTGTTATATACTACGTGGGCAGTGTTATATACTACGTGGGCTGTGTTATATACTGCATGGGCTGTTATATACTACGTGGGCAGTGTTATACACTACATGGGCAGTGTTATACTACGTGGGCAGTGTTATATACTGCATGGGCTGTTATATACTGCATGGGCTGTTATATACTACGTGCCTGTGTTATATACTACGTGGGCTGTTATATATTACGTGGGCTGTGCTATATATTACGTGGGCTGTGTTATATACCACGCGGCTGTGCTATATACTACATGGGCAGTGTTATATACTAAGTGGCTGCTATATACTAAGTGGCTGCTATATACTAAGTGGCTGCTATATACTAAGTGGCTGCTATATACTAAGTGGCTGCTATATACTAAGTGGCTGCTATATACTAAGTGGCTGCTATATACTATGTGGCTGTGCTATATACTACGTGGCTGTCTGTGTTACGTGGGCTGTTATATACTGCGTGTCCTGTGCGATATACTGCGTGGTCTGTGTTATATTCGTGGCTGTGCTATATACTACAAGGCTCCTATATACTGCATGGCTGTGTTATATACTACATGGCTGCTATATATTACGCGGGCTGTTATATACTAAGTGGCTGTTATATACTAAGTGGCTGCTATATACTATGTGGCTGCGCTATATACTACGTTGCTGTGCTATATACTACGTGGCTGTGCTATATACTACGTGGCTGTGCTATATACTACGTGGGCTGTTATATACTACGTGGCTGCTATATACTACGTGGCTCCTATATACTACGTGGCTGTCTGTGTTACGTGGGCTGTGCTATATACTATGTGGCTGCTATATACATACATACATATTCTAGAATACCTGATACGTTCGAATCGGGCCACCATCTAGTTAATTATAACTGGGGAAGTGAGAAAGAAATGACACTTCAACCTCCATTGAAGTAAGACTTAACACTGAAAATATGGGATTAATTTTAACTGGGGAAGAGAGAAACTAATCATAACTGGTGAAGTGAGAGGTAGCTGACACTTCAGCTTCTATTGAAGTAGGGTCCTCCTGCAGTAACCAGGTAATTACAATAGGAGATGGGCTCTGGGAACCCAACCATCAGGACACCGATTAATTACGCAGAGTTGGGTAAATGCAATTCCCAGGCAAGAGCTTCCTCTGCTCAAAGCACTGTTCTGAGACTTTTTGGAACCAGAGGTCAGTGATGAATATTGGGGTTTGCATCGATCCGATATTTACGAGATACATTTTTGGCGTCATAGCAAAGGGACAAACAATAACACATTCACTCACATCACCTTAAAGCCATTCTAATACCTCCATCTTAATATTGGTCTAAATTAATTTTGCTATCCATGTCATGTTTCATCTCTATAGAAAAGTAAAATTGCAATAGGAAACATGACAATATCTACCGCCTGGCACTTCCAGGGGCAAATATTATAATTTATTATTACAGCGCCATTTATTCCATGGCGCTTTCCATGTGAGGAGGGGTATACATAATAAAAACAATTACAGTAATCTTACACACAATATAATCATAATACAAGTCTCGACTGGTACAGGAGGGGAGGAGAGGACCTGAAAGTTGGGGATCTCATAATTCTGACAAACCTAGCACATCCCAGATCCAGCCCCCATATGAGCTCACAAAGTGGAGGTATGTGGGTGTAACCTTCATCTAATAAAAATCAGAGATTGGATGTCTGTCATTGTTCATTCTGGAATACATAGTTCGCTGTGGGAGTGTCTATTTTCCTAATTGTAACGCTTCTCTCCATAAAGATAAGAGTCATTCCTGCAACTTAAGGTTTAGTACTTCTTTCATTATTCCTTATTTTATGTAATTGTATATACAGTATTAGTGTTCCCATTTTGTATAATCCTTGTTTATTCTTTTTTATAAACACTACCTACCTTTCTAGATTAAATACAGTATATAAAATGTTATAGCTATGTTCCTTTTGCTCTGTAAACTGCACCCCTGAAGCAATACACTACCAGTAACTGGTGTCCAAATGGCCTGCATACCAGTAACTGGTGTCCAAATGGCCTGCATAAACAATTGGTGGTAGCAGCTAGTATTTCATTTTCTTATTGTGGAGATGGCAGTGACCGTACCGGGGTATATATATATATACACATATATTCCATATGTTGAAATCAGAGTTGTATACAGTATACCATGGGCTGTGAGTTTCTCAATAGCCAGCCTAGTAGTGTAAGCAGCCGTGGCCTCATTCGTCACTCGCCAGTCAATTGTGTAATTGTCCAGACACTTGGAGGCACCGAAGTTGTGTCCCCTGACAAACTGCTGGCAGCGGCAGGATCTGAGTGACCCCTCCTCCAGTGTTATATGTGACAAGTAGTTATTATATTCCTGTACACAGCGGACAGTATTATAGTAATTATATTCTTGTACAAAGGAGCAGTATTATAGTAGTTATATTCTTGTACATAGGGGCAGTATTATAGTAGTTATATTCTTGTACATAGGAGCAGTATTATAGTAGTTATATTCTTGTACATAGGAGTAGTATTATAGTAGTTATATTCTTGTACATAGGGGCAGTATTATAGTAGTTATATTCTTGTACATAGGAGTAGTATTATAGTAGTTATATTCTTGTACATGGTCAGTATTATAGTAGTTATATTCTTGTACATAGGGGCAGTATTATAGTATATTCTTGTACATTGGGGCAGTATTATAGTATATTCTTGTACATAGGGGCAGTATTATAGTAGTTATATTCTTGTATATAGGAGCAGTATTATAGTATATTCTTGTACATAGGGGCAGTATTATAGTAGTTATATTCTTGTACATAGGGGCAGTATTATAGTAGTTATATTCTTGTACATAGGGGCAGTATTATAGTAGTTATATTCTTGTACATTGGGGCTGTATTATAGTAGTTATATTCTTGTACATAGGAGCAGTATTATAGTAGTTATATTCTTGTACACAGAGCAGTATTATAGTATATTCTTGTACATAGGGGCAGTATTATAGTAGTTATATTCTTGTACATAGGGGCAGTATTATAGTAGTTATATTCTTGTACATAGGGGCAGTATTATAGGTGCGCAGTGGTTAGCTCAGCAGCCTGGGTTCAAACCCCTCCAAAGACAACATCTGAAAAGAGTTTGTATGTTCTCTGCGTGTTTGCGTGGGTTTCCTCTGGGTACTCCGGTTTCCTCCCACATTCCAAAGACATACTGATAGGGAATTTAGATTGTGAGCCCCAACGGGGACAGCGATAATAATGTTTGCAACCTGTAAAGCGCTGCGTAATATGTTAGCGCTCTATAAAAATAAAGATTATTATTTATATTCTTGTACATAGGAGCAGTATTATAATAGTTACAGGTGCTTCTCACAAATTTAGAATATAATCAAAAAGTTAAATTTAGACATGGAAGCCTTTTTGGAAAATCAGGGTCTCCTACAAGACAAAGGCATCTTTTATAATTTCAGACAGCCCCTAACAAAATTGACTTTGGAGTGCAGGGTCATTCACCTACGGAACTAGGAGCAAAATTCCTCCACTGGCCTATCTCCCTGCTGAAGCAGATGTAATTTAGACTCAGCCAGAGAAACTCGGTCGGGATCTTCATAGATTATACCCAGAGCAGTAAAAAAAATTCCTCAAAGAAACTGGGAATCAGACGAGAAAGAACATTCCCAGACTTGAGGGTCGCCCTGGAACAGTCATTACAAACAGAGTGATCTATTTCAAGTGTTTATTTCTGTTAATGTTGATGATTATGGCTTACATCCAATGAAAATCCAAAAGTCATTATCTCAGTAAATTAGAATAATTAACAAAAAACATCTGCAAGGGCTTCCTAAATGTATAAAAAGGTTATTTAGTCTGTTTTCAGTAGCTCCACCATCATGGGGAAGACTGCTGACTTGACAGATGTCCAGAAAGCAGTCATTGACACACTCCACAAGAAGGGGAAGCCACAAAAGGTCATTACTAAAGAAGCCAGCTGTTCACAGAGTGCTGTATCCAAGCATATTAATGGAAAAAAAGTTGAGTGGAAGGAAAAAGTGTGGTAGAAAAAGGTGCACAAGCAACCGGGATAACCACAGCTTTGAAAGGATTGGCAAGAAAAGGCCATTCAAAAAAGTGGGGGAGATTCACAAGGAGTGGACTGCTGCTGGAGTAATTACTTCAAGAGCCACCAAACACAGACGTCTCCAGGACATGGGTTACAAGTGTCACATTCCTTGTGTCAGCCACAAATGACCAATAGACAATGCCAGAAGCATCTTACCTGGGCCAAGGAGAAGAAGAACAGGACTGTTGTCAGTGGTCCAAGGTGTTGTTTTCAGATGAAAGTAAATTATGCATTTTATCTGGAAATCAAGGTCCCAGAGTCTGGAGGAAGAGTGGAGAGGCCACAATCCAAGCTACTGGAGGTCTAGTGTGAAGTTTCCACAACCAGTGATGGTTTGGGGAGCCATGTCATCTGCTGATGTAGGTCCAGAAAATTTTAGAGCAATTCATGCTTTCCTCTGCCAACAAGCTTTTTGGAGATGGACATTTAATTCTCCAACAGGACTTAGCACCTGTCTACACTGCCAAAAGTACCAATACCTGGTTTAAAAACAACAGTATCACTGTACTTGTTTGGCCAGCAAACTGACCGAAACCCCATAGAGAATCTATGGGGTATTGTCAAGAGGAAGATGAGAGACACCAGACCCAACAATGCAGACAAGCTGATGGCTGCTATCAAACCAACCTGGGCTTCCATAACCCCTCAGTAGTGCCACAGGCTGATCGCCTCCATGCCACGCCACATTACTGCAGTAATTGATGCAAAGGGAGCCCCGACCAAGTATTGAGTGCATTTACTGAACATACATTTTCAAGCTGGTTTTATAAAGTATTCTAATTTACCGAGATAATGACTTTTGGGTTTTCATTGGCTGTAAGCAAAAATCATCAATCAACATTACCAGAAATAAACACGTGAAATATATCACTATCTGTAATGACTCTGTATGAGTTTCACTTTTTTTGCATTGAAGAACTGAAATTAACTTTTTGATGATATTCTAATTTTGTGAGAATCACCTGTATATGCTTGTACATAGGGGCAGTATTATACTAGTTATATTCTTGTACACAGAGGGCAGTATTATAGTAGTTATATTCTCGTACATAGGGGTCAGTGTTATAGTAGTTATATTCTTGTACATAGGGGCAGTATTATAGTAGTTATATTCTTGTACATAGGGGCAGTATTCTAGTACTAAGCAGAATTTGTAAATACCAAAATGCTACAGGTTCCAATTAACCCCTGATGGCATTGATATTGAGCTTGAGATACTCCTGCACCATCCTCTGCAGTCGTTCATGTGTCAGACTTGTACTCTGTTCTGCTGGTACACATGCTGGTCTAAAAAATATTTTAAATGACTCACAAAAATTGCTTATACAACTTACACTGCTGCTACTGCTAATGTTTTGCGTTGACGACTCGATATTCCCAGGGTTGGAAGTCTTTAAGTGTGATGCACACTGTGTGCCTTACTGCTCTCTTGGGGAAAAACCACTCCTAAGATTGTCTAAAAGCGTGTTTCAATACTTCAGCATGTGTGCATCCCTTTCCAGGGTGGAGGAAGCATCTGGCAAAATTTACTCTTGTACTGAGGATCTAACAGAGTGGCAACCCAGTAGTCAGCACTAATTCTAACCCTAAGAATACGGGCATCATGTTGAAGATAGTGCATCAAGAAGGCGCTAGGATCCAACTCAATGGTGTGTTGGTGGCAGGGTAACACTTAAGGTTGCTTCCTCCTTCCCCTCTCGCCAACCATGGACAACAGAGAGGGATCATTATCCCTTTCATCTCCTGACTGTTGCGCTTTCATCACCTCTTCCTCCTCAATTTGTTCCTAGGCTTCTGCACCTTCACTGTCAGTTTGTCTAGTACCATGAACCCCGTTGATCGCTGTAATCCACCCTCCCATGGCACAAGCCTGTGCAACGACAGTCCGGAACTTAGAGATATTTTTATCCCTTCCACATCTTCCTCTGGGACCACCACCTCCTCCCACAGATTATTCAAAGTGTGCTCCAGCTTGTAGATGACCGAAATAGTGATGCTAATGATGGCATAGTCAGCGTTTACAATCTTAGTAGCCTTTTCCAAAGGGTGCAGAGGTCCTTCATCTGTGCCTACTCAGCAAGCATGTATTGTGGTGGTCCAGGCTATGCAAAAGAACATACTGCACCAATGCTCGTCGCTGCTGCTACAGTTGCTGCAATATGTGCAGAGTGAAATTCCCCTGTCTGAACATCACAAATCAAACGGTTAACCAGTAGTCCGAAAGACCTCTGTAGTGATTTAAGTCGATGACCTGCGGGGTGCAATCGTCAGAAGTGAGCACACAGCGACCATGCATCCAGGCCGGGATAGTGGGGTAAATATTGCTGTACCACCAGGTCGAGGTTGTGAGCCATGCAAGGCACGTGTGTGAGGTTTCCATGGCATAGGGCCACCACCAGGTTTGCACCGTTATCACACATGGACTTCCCTGGCTCCAGGTTCAGTGGAGACAGCTATTGCTCTAACTCGGCCTGGATAACGGTCCACAACTCTTGAGCCATGTGACTGCGATCTCAAGGGCATATTAATTTTAACACTGCCCGATTTTCAGTGAGCCCTGGCTATGCAGTAGAGAGGTGAGGGGTATTCTCTCTGCACTGTTGGAACGTGTGGCTCTTTAAGGGATAGGTTGAGGGTGCAGGTGGAAGTCTTAGAGGAGCCAGAGGAGGAATGTTATATACAGGTTTGTCCCACAAGCCTTGGGGATTCCAAGCCCCTTTACCGCCTGCCCCCACAGCCACCCAGTGCCCAGTTAGTGAGGTGTAACACCCCTGCCCATGTTTGTTCATCCAATGGTGAAATGCACC
The DNA here is from genome assembly GCF_051348905.1 of Ranitomeya variabilis. Lineage (NCBI taxonomy): Eukaryota > Metazoa > Chordata > Amphibia > Anura > Dendrobatidae > Ranitomeya > Ranitomeya variabilis. The sequence goes on along the minus strand of NC_135233.1, from coordinate 383,337,226 downwards.
CTGGCATAGATTTTCTTCAGGAAATGGGTGGGGTTTTCTGCGACATGTTGATGTCGTGCAGGCACAGCTTTCTTAAGGTACCGTCACATTAAGCGACGCTGCAGCGATAGCGACAGCGATGCCGATCGCTGCAGCGTCGCTGTTTGGTCGCTGGAGAGCTGTCACACAGACCGCTCTCCAGCGACCAACGATGCCGAGGTCCCCGGGTAACCAGGGTAAGCATCGGGTTGCTAAGCGCAGGGCCGCGCTTAGTAACCCGATGTTTACCCTGGTTACCAGCGTAAAAGTTAAAAAAACAAACAGTACATGCTCACCTGCGCGTCCCCCAGCCTCTGCTTCCTGACACTGACTGAGCTCCGGCCCTAACAGCACAGCGGTGACGTCACCGCTGTGCTTTCACTTTCAGTTTAGGGCCGGCGCTCAGTCAGTGTCAGGAAGCAGAGGCTGGGGGACGCGCTGGTGAGTATGTGCTGTTTGTTTTTTTAACTTTTACGCTGGTAACCAGGGTAAACATCGGGTTACTAAGCGCGGCCCTGCGCTTAGTAACCCGATGTTTACCCTGGTTACCAGTGTAAAATATCGCTGGTATCCTTGCTTTTGCTGTCAAACACGGCGATACACGGCGACCTAGCGACCAAATAAAGTGCAGACCTTCTAGCAGCGACCAGCAATTTCACAGCGGGATCCAGATCGCTGCTGCATGTCAAATACAGCGATATCGCTATCCAGGTCGCTGCAACGTCACGGATCGCTGGCGATATCGCCTAGTGTGACGGTACCTTTAGAGAAGTAATGGCGACTGGGCAACTAATACTAGGGGACTGTGCTGGCCATCAACTTTCAGAAACAGTCTGTATCCACCATGCAGAAAGGCAGCATTTCTGTGGCCAACAGATTGAAGATGACGGAGTTCAAGTTTCTAACTTTGGCATGTGTAGGAGGAAACATTGTTTTACGTGATCACATCGGCAGGACCAAGGGCTGACTGATGTGCTGAGAGAAGGTGGAGTAGGGTGAACAGGACAAACTGCTGGACTGTGAGGTGCAGGCAGAGCTGTTACGGTGGATTGAGAAAGATGTGTTGTGGTTGGTGAAACAAAAACAGCAGCCATCTCCACTTCCGTAACAGCTGATGGGCTCTCACTCACCTGACTGTAGGGGGTAAACAAGTGAAGTTACAGTGGACATAGACCTGTGTGAGAACATTTAGCACTGTGACGGTGGGCAGATATCGTGAGTTGGGTCATCCTTTGCGGTCTCAAAAAAGGTCCAAGCAAGGCAACCCTTGCCACCCCTGCTAACTGCAAACTTGCAACTGGTGCTGGCCATGGCCAGAGTTGTGGCTGAGGATGCAGTGCTTGTTGTGGTTGCATCACTCAGTGTCTGTGCAGCAATCCACGATGTAACCTTCTCGTCTTCCTCCTCCTCTGCTGAGTTACATGCCTCTGGGTTCACAGGAAGTGGGATCTACAACCTCTCAGTTATCCCACTAGGGTCATTCCATATCAAGTGATCCAAATATGAATATTTTTTTTACCTTACGTCTTTAGATTTTTTTTATTTTTATGAAGTACAACTTTAGTTAATTACAAATTAAAAGTTTAGAATTTTTTTCTTCATCAGTTAATTTTTTTTACAGATTTTTAGGCACACACGTTGCGGTTTTTGCTGCGGATCCGCTGCGGATTTGGCGCTGCGGATCCGCATCAGTTTTCCATGCAGGGCACAGTACAATGTTACCCTATGGAAAACAAAAACCGCTGTGCCCACTTTGCGGAAAATCCCTTTAAAAAACGCGCGGAATTGCTGCGGAAAAAAAGAAGTAGCATGTCACTTCTTTCTGCAGATTCCGCAGCGGTTTTCAACATGCACCAATAGGAAAGTGCTGTTGAAAACCCGCAGAGGAATCCGCAGAAGAAACCGCAGGAAAATCCGCAGTGAAAACCGCAGCGGTTTTTGCACTGCGGTTTTTCCAAAAGCGGAAAAATCCACAGCAAAAAAAGGAAAGTGTGAACAAGCCCTTAAAGTTTTGAAAAAGCGCAGATTTTGGCCTGGTATGGCTTTACATTTTTTTTATCATATCTTGGGCTAGAATTAAGATATAGAGGTGGGAGAGGCATCATTTTTCTCAGAACGGTACCGGCTTTCATTTGATATGTCACAAAACTATGTTTCTTTATATTTTGTTTTGGAGAAATCAAATTAAAAATTTTGATGCGCAATTCTGAAAAAAACGTATGTTTTAAAATTGTGAAAACATGCATGTGTGTTACTTGTGTTCTTGTTTATATTTGTACAGGGATTCAACTTGGGATCTATCAAATTTTTTTTTTTTTTTAAGCCTTGAATCATCTGATTTTATGTTTGTGAGTTTCTTCCTTTTTTCTTTTCAAATTACAACTTACTGCATTCAACATTCACATGCAACAATAAAGAAACACAAAAAACAAATACCAAAGTGCCAGAATAAATACATCTTAATCATCATAACAACCTGCTCAGCATTTTCAACCTGAATTCATTGAACAAACCAAACGATAAAAGGTGATCACATCCTCCAGTGTGGTTTTCTAAATAGTCTGATCCTAATTATATGTTAAAAACAAGATTAAAAGAACCAATATTTCTACCACCTATTTATACATGGAACAATTTTTTTTCTACTATATCACTAAACATGTCATTTCTGAAGTGTTTAAGAAGAATAGTCCAGTAGTTAAATCCTCGTTCTATAAAATATGAACTAATCAAACAATTAATAGTAGGTTTTTACACTGGGCTTCTATCATCAATGTGTCCCTTCTAGAGGATGAAATGTCATCTTGTCCATAAGCGCTCACTAGCAATGGCCATTTCCTTCTGTGTCAGAGTACGTGCGGCTGTCATGGTGCTCGGCTCCACCTGAGTTATATCTGATTTTTGTAACTTTTACAATGTCTGATTTTCTTGGATACACAAAGAACGGCGCTGGACCAGAAGGTGCAGAAAAGTCACTTCTACGTCTTCATTTTCACAATCTTTGGAGAGTCCAGTAGCCGTCAGCGCCGATCATATTCACAGGTCACATAGCCAGTTGTGTCATCCATTGCCGATCTTGTGCCGCCTTCTACCACGTCATGGACGTCACGGTCTTTATTTCCACTACATGGGATGACAGTCCGGTATTGCCGAGTCCCTGTGATGGGTTCTGCTTCCTGTAACCGATGTTATAACAAACTCTCCTCCTCTTCGTAGTCCTGGTTTGTACAATACATGAACTGGATGTTAAGAGTATTTTTCTCCCCCAATTTGAGGAGTTACCTCTCCTGGGTGATAAGATTAGGTGTGAATATGGCCTCTGGAGGCCCGAGCTGCCGGCCTGTCATCTGCTCTGCAGTCACCGTCTACCCCTGGTCATCCTCAGCCCTAACAAAGCTTCTCCTCTGTCCTCTCCTGCTTCTAAGTGGTAACATAATAAAATAATACAGTAATATCTAACAATCATGGATTATCTGGTAAATATGGACCCCACACTGTTAGACCACAGGCTGAACAGATCTGAAATCAAGATTTTTGAACTGACACTGTAAGGGTATGTTTCCACGTTCAGGAAACGCTGCGTTTTTGACGCTGCGTTTTTCCGCAGCGTCAAAAACGCAGCGTCCAGATGTTACAGCATAGTGGAGGGGATTTCATGAAATCCAGACTCCACTATGCGTTAAAAAACGCATGCGTTTTTGCCGCGAAAACGCACGCATGGTGCGTTTTTTCAAAACGCAGCATGTTGCTACTATGAGCAAAACACGCAGGTACACCGCAGGTGACCTGCCAGTGACCTCAGGTGCAGTTTTGGTCAGGATTTTACCTGCATAAAATCCTGACCAAAGCCTGATGCAATCCTGAACGTGGAAACATACCCTAATAGTTTTATTTTTTAAAATATGATCCCATCACGATCCCAGCTTGTATTTTGGTACAGATGTGGCTAGGAGCATAGCAGGCACATGTGCAGTTTTTGAAATTTTTAAATTAAACGTTTTTTTCAGAAATGCGTTTTAAAGTTTTGCGCTTGCGTTCGCATAGGTAAAATATTATCAAAGATACTCTTGTGACATATCTGGTGAAAGCCTGTACTGTTCTGAGTTACCCAGGGACTTCGGCATCGTTGGTCGCTGGAGAGCTGTCTGTGTGACAGCTCTCCAGCGACCACACAACGACGAAACAGCGATGCTGCAGCAATCGGCATCGTTGTCTATATCGCTGCAGCGTCGCTTAATGTGACGGTACCTTTAGGCCCACAGCTGTCAGTCACCTATCACTAAATGAACAATCACTATTTATTTTCTTAGGCTGGCCTCACATTTGCAGATGAGGGCTTTGCGGAGGGCTGCGTAGTTCCTCCTTTAACCCCTTCATGACCTTGGGATTTTCCAGTGTTCGTTTTTCGCTCCCCTCCTTCCCAGAGCCATAACTTTTTTATTTTTCCGTCAATTTGGTCATGTGAGGGCTTATTTTTTGCGGGACGAGTTGTACTTTTGAACGACATCATTGGTTTTACCATGTCGTGTACTAGAAAATGGGAAAAAAATTCGGTGAAGTGCGGTGAAATTGTAAAAAAAAGTGCAATCCCACAATTGTTTTTTGTTTGGCTTTTTTGCTAGGTTCACTAAATGCTAAAACTGACCTGCCATGATGATTCTCCAGGTCAGTACGAGTTCATAGACACCTAACATGACTGGGTTATTTTTTATCTAAGTGGTGAAAAAAATTTCCAAACTTTGCTAAAAAAACAAACAAATTGCGCCATTTTCCGATACTCGTAGCGTCTGTATTTTTCATGATCTGGGGTCGGTTGAGGTCTTATTTTTTGTGTGCCGAGCTGGCGTTTTTAATGATACCATTTCGGTGCAGATACGGTCTTTTGAGCGCCCGTTATTGCAATGTCGCGGCGACCAAAAAAACGTAATTCTGGCATTCCAAATTTTTTTCTTGTTACGCCGTTTAGCGATCAGGTTAATGCTTTTTTTTTTTATTGATAGATCAGGTGATTCTGAACGCGGCGATACCAAATATGTGTAGGTTTGATTATTTTTTTATTGATTTATTTTGAAAGGGGCGAAAGGGGGGGTGATTTAAACTTTTCTATTTTTTTTTTTTTCACATTTTTTTTTAAACTTTTGCCATGCTTCAATAGCCTCCATGGGAGGCTAGAAGCTGGCACAACACGATCGGCTCTGCTACATAGCAGCGATCTGATGTTCGCTGCTATGTAGCAGAAATGCAGGTGTGCTGTGAGCGCCGACCACAGGGTGGCGCTCAGAGCTGCCGGGGATCAGTAACCATAGAGGTCTCAAGGACCTCTATGGTTACCATTCAGAAGCATCGCCGACCTCCAAACTTGTGACAGGGGTCGGCAATGCGATCATTTCCGGCCGCCGGGAAGCGCCGGTTAAATGCTGCTGTCTGCGTTTGACAGCGGCATTTAACTAGTTAATAGTGGCGGGTGAATCGCGATTTCATCCGTCGCTATTGCGGGCACATGTCAGCTGTTCAAAACAGCTGACATGTCCCGGCTTTGATGCGGGCTCACCGGTCAGAAAGCCACGCCTCTTCCTTCAGCTCCGCCTATGTCAGCAACCGTCCTGTGTACCCTATCTTTAACATTGGGATTTAACATGCGGATGCCTCCGCATGCATCGTTTTGACGCTGCGCCGACCCCAACATGTTGCATTTTGCAACATGCGGTCTGCGCAGCCTCAAAATGGCATATGTGGAGGCATCCGCATATCCTGCGTACCCTATCTATAACATTGGGTTAAACTGACGCATGCCGACATAGGCGGAGCTGATGGAAGAGGCACAGCAGTGGGCGGGGCTTAACAGGGGAACTACGCAGCCCTCTGCAAATGTGAAACTAGCCTTAGTGTGACTGAACAACACTCTTTTACCTAACGATTTTGATGAGCAAATGGGGCCTCCTAATTCCTTACTGCAACTCAGTTTTATACCAAACGGTTTGGATTAGAAAATAGGGCCTCCTTGCTGAACCCCAATATTAGGCCTAATGATTTTTAAGAGAAAATTTGGTCTTCTGATTCCTCACTGCAACACAGTGTTTGCCCAAATGATTTTGGGGCCTCCAGAGACTGCCACACAGTTTTAGCACAATCTAGTTACCGTATATACTCGAGTATAAGCCGACCCGAGTATAAGCCGACCCCCCTAATTTTGCCACAAAAAACTGGGAAAACTTATTGACTCGAGTATAAGCCTAGGGTGGAAAATGCAGCAGCTACCGGTGAATTTCAAAAATAAAAATAGATGCTCCATACCGTTCATTATGGCCCCATAGCTGTGCCATATAGTGCTCTGCACCGTTCATTATGGCCCCATAGCTGTGCCATATAGTGCTCTGCACCGTTCATTATGGCCCCATAGCTGTGCCATATAGTGCTCTGCACCGTTCATAATTGCCCCATAGCTGTGCCATATAGTGCTCTGCACCATTATTGCCCCATAGCTGTGCCATATAGTGCTCTGCACCATTATTGCCCCATAGCTGTGCCATACAGTGCTCTGCAACATTATTGCCCCATAGCTGTGCCATATAGTGCTCTGCACCATTATTGCCCCATAGCTGTGCCATACAGTGCTCTGCACCATTATTGCCCCATAGCTGTGCCATACAGTGCTCTGCACCATTATTGCCCCATAGCTGTACCATACAGTGCTCTGCACCATTATTGCCCCATAGCTGTGCCATACAGTGCTCTGCACCATTATTGCCCCATAGCTGTGCCATACAGTGCTCTGCACCATTATTGCCCCATAGCTGTGCCATACAGTGCTCTGCACCATTATTGCCCCATAGCTGTGCCATACAGTGCTCTGCACCATTATTGCCCCATAGCTGTGCCATACAGTGCTCTGCACCATTATTGCCCCATAGCTGTGCCATACAGTGCTCTGCACCATTATTGCCCCATAGCTGTGCTATATAGTGCTCTGCACCATTATTGCCCTATAGCTGTGCCATATAGTGCTCTGCACCATTATTGCCCCATAGCTGTGCCATATAGTGCTCTGCACCGTCCATTATTGCCCCATAGCTGTGCTGCTGCTGCAATAAAAATAATAAATGACATACTCACCTCTCTTGCTTGCAGCTCCTCGGCGCCATCTTCCCGGCGTCTCTCCGCACTGACTGATCAGGCAGAGGGCGGCGCGCACACTATATGCGTCATCGCGCCCTCTGATCTGCACAGTCAGTGCGGAGAGAGAGACGCTGGGAAGACAGAGCGGCGCCCAGGCGTGTGGAACGAGGACAGGTGAATATGCGATACTTACCTGCTCCCGGCGTCCCGCTCCTTCCCCCAGACAGCTGGTCTTCGGTGCCGCAGCCTCTTCCTCTGTCAGCGGTCACCGGCACCGCTGATTAGAGAAATGAATTATGCGGCTCCGCCCCTATGGGAGGTGGAGCCGCCTATTCATTTCTCTAATGAGCAGTCCCACGTGACCGCTGAACAGGGGAAGAGCTGCTGCACCCGGAGACCGTGGGACGGGCAGGGACAGCGTCAGGATCGCCGGGACTAGGTAAGTATGCCTCAGCGCCCTCTCCCCCTCACCCGCCGACCCTGACTCGAGTATAAGCCGAGGGGGCACTTTCAGCCCAAAAATTTGGGCTGAAAATCTCGGCTTATACTCGAGTATATACGGTAGATGCTGAAAGATTGATTTCACACAGGTCAGGATCCTATCTAGCTAACGGACAAGTTCACTTGCAGCACTATCGGGAACGGCTTCTCTGTACTGTGACACTGAGAAAATGGCATGAGCCAAACAAGATGTCCACTTTTTATATGGACAGGGACACGTGACCTCGGAAGCCAATCACAGAAAACTTTGCGTCATGATGCTGTGGATGGTATCTGCACCGATTGGCTGCTGGAATGTACACACGACGTTATTACAGAACAAAAAAAAAAAAAGTGCGCTGCTCCTCTGACGTCCCCACACCCCCTCATCAAACACGTTCCCCCACCACTGCTCATCATACAGCACCACTATCCTAGTCAAAGTCATACAAAAGTATTAGTGGAAACGAGATCATTTACCGATCTGTGACCGAATTTTGCCGACTTTGAGGGAAAATGCTCATGAAACCGAACACGAATCCGAATGTTACGTTTGTGCCGAATTTGAGATTCAAGAACGTTTTCCGAACAAGCTCGCTCATCTCTAATTATAAGCACACCGTTTGCAGCTGTGTAAAATGCCCAGAACCTCCCTTGTGATCAGAAGCTTTCTCCCCTGAATCCTGTTGCGTAGCGTCTCATCGTTGGTCACGTATATAATGATGAAATCTGGTTTTACTTTTTTATTTCAGACACCAGAACTAGGAACGATTCTATGTTACATACAAGCTCAGAGCGTAGGATACAAGGGGACATGTAGTAAAAACGGACAATGCATATTGGTAAACTCTCATTAATACAGTATTCATACATTAGTGTTGTGGCGTCATTGGACCACGAGCGTTCCGATTCCTAAAAGTGGGTGACATCACCCAAGAGCTACAGGGAGATCTAATCTAAAACCAAAGAATTTATGGGCCGACTCATCAGTGGTTGACGTTCCCATGATAACACTTCTTGTTCTGGAAATCCAGTGTTATTATAGGGATGAAAGTTTCATATAATCCAGAATCCGGATGTTATTTGTCGGTTAGCAATAATAAACCAGGTCCTTTAATAACACTGTGGTCCAGAAGTGTTGTCATGGGGAGATTTTCTATTTTTCACTGTAGGAAGGGAAATGTAACCCCTCGTTTCGATTAAAAAATTACTTTGACTTTTTTTTTTTTTTGTAATATAGACCACTAAGGTGGAAAATAAATGACTAGAGGGCCTCAGATACGACTGAAGAAGATCCATCCAGACTGTTTTCTGTTCTGTATTTAAGAAACGATCCTAAAAGGGTAAAAACATTGGACTTTTTCCGAGGAAAATGACCCTTAATTTACAAGCATCCACTCTGGATGTTGTCACCAGGTATAATGGCGGCTGCTCAATCCATAATCTGCTTTACGCTTTACAGTACTTGACAAGTATGTAATGTATCTAAGCACACAAGACATGTATCACCACCGCACTTCCGTATCAGGTTCACAGCCTTTTCTTTAAGTGTGCCGACCCCATGGATGGTCATAATGTCTGGATCCTTCTGCTCCTGTCACACATTCCCTTTCTAGTCACTCTGCCTTCGTCACCCCCTTAGGACCCTCTATATGTAAATTAACATGTAGCAGGTTATCCAGACATTTCTGGAAACAGCCAGTCCATGCACCTGTAAGGGGAGATTTCTGCAAGTTCAAAGAGAAGGGGGAACATAAAATATTTCTGCAACAATAAAAACATCTGTGACTATAGCCTCAACCGTGTGAATAGTCCTTACAGCCCCAAGAGTTATGGTGCTGCCAATGAGTGGAGGAACTGATCACCATGTACCGGGCATTACTACAGGACCTGCTCCCGTGTGTTCATTATATGGCACATTTATTACATAAAACAATTGCTACGATCTACATAAAATGCTACAATAAAGCACAAAAGGTGAAGGAATGAGGACATCGATCACTTGATTCAGGGTGGAATTTTCTTCATGGGCTGTAGGACCGTCTTTGTAACTAAGATGTGGTCGTAGCAGTTGTCACTTCCGGTCCCCTGCTCCTTCGGCTTTCAGTGTAGCCCAGCAGGGGGCGACACTGAATATAGGAGACACCATATTTCACACGAGGCTGAGAATCTAGAATCTGCACTCCATCCTGAGGCATGAGGACGACATTCATAAAAAAAAAAAAATTAAAAAAAATAATTGGGGTTTTCCCATAAAAGTCTTAAAAATGTCAGTCCCATCCCTGGCACCTACATCTGTGTTAAGTACTAGGATTCTGATTCTGCTATTATTTCCATTAACTTCCATCAAAGTTCCATAAACAGCTCTGAACTCCCATAGACGTGGAGATAACCGAGCATGTGCAGCAACCTCTCCACTCTCAGTGGTGGTAATACGGGTCCCAGTGGTGGAATCTGCTCCAATCAGTTATATCTGATTGGGAAGGGGGGATTCCCAGTTAATATCTTTACCAGGAGTTGATTTCCCATATTTACAGCCTAAATGTAAGACTTCAATTACCTCCCTCAATACCACCTCTTCGTGAAGGTTTATCTTTTTGGGGTGATAGGTTATTGCAGGTAACACATTCTTCGACCCTGTAGACAGACAATGACGTACATCATGGCGACAGGCGTATATGTACACAAAGACTGGGAGGCATATCTGCTGCCCATAGGTGGATGCTCATGCCAGTTTCTGAGTGGATTAGACCCATTGACATGGATTCAGTGAAATATTTGGGCCATTAGTTATGGGATCACCTCTTTCCTGTCGTAATGAGTAATTCAGTAACAAGACCAACTATGGACTGTCAGGAGGTCTTCGTCAACCATGCTTTTCGGGATGCTAATCTAACAAAACAGATCTGAATTTCAAACGTCCCCTGTAAAACAGTATAAAGACAAAAAAAGTGATGATATATAAGAATATACCACAAAAACAAACATTCAGGTAGACCTCCAGAAAGCACAGTCCAGACGAGGGCAGCACTCAATGCTCGGCAGTCTCCAGGCTACAATAGTACAAATCAATGACTATCTCCTGGTATTGGGGGGGTGTATTTATTCTGGTAAGGTCCAGAAAATGTTTGTATACCTCCATTTGCAGGGTTTGAGGTTTCTTTGTAAGTCCAGCAGGCTCCGGCCCACCTCTGTCCTTTGCAAACTTCCTTGTGCTTCAGGAAGCAACTTTCCACCCTGAATTTCCGTCCACAGTCTTCACAAGAGAAGAGGTTTCCTCCGTGCGTCTTCATGTGTTCAGTGAGATGATGCTTCAGCTTGAACTTCTTGTGGCAGACAGAACAGCCAAATGGGCGCAGACTGAAGGTCAGCATGATATGGCGGTCACGTTTAGGCTTTACGGCAAACCGCTTTCCACACAAGCAGCCAAACCTTTTCCCATCTGGCGTAGCCAGAAGCTTTATAGGAGCGTGAATAGTTTGAGCCTGAAGAGCTTGAGATACGATCTCATTTCCATGAAGGTCCACGGGTTTGGAAATAGTGAAGGAAATTGGTTCTGACACACCGTAAAGTTTCCGAGGGATACAGAGCGACACATCCGTAGATGACGGTGATAACGTGGAAGGAATGACGTAACTCAGCTCTGATTGATACTCAGCTGGCATCTCTGCGATTTCAAAAGCCTTCATATAACCCCCATCCTCGTCAGTCCGCTCCTGCTTGATGTAGATGATTTGGGGGCTTTCGAGCGATGACGAGGAAGAAGGGAGAGCATAAGAGCAATTAGCGGCTAGAGAATCAACCAAAACATGTACATCACTCTTGGTGTCATAGTCCTCCTCTTCTTCTTCGTCCTCCTCTTCCTCAGAAACACGAACCTTCATTACTTCATCAGAGCAACCTAATCTAATCGTTGGCGGTAGTGGCGGTAGGTCATCTCGCGGCAATTGGAAGCTGCTGCTCGGAGACTGACTCTCACTGGCACGGCTTGACCAAGTCTGCGGGACATATGATTTCCGCTCCTTGAGGATCTCAGAGCATCGGTCTACTACTTGCCACATCTGTAGTCCACTGGCCACCAGCAGATGTGATGGTAGTGCCTCCATTTCAAGGCACAGTCTCCCAGAGTAAATAAGTTGCAAAAGGTTCTCAAAAGCATCAGGCTGTATGACACTGGGCAGAATCAGACAGCTGGTGTCGTTCAAGAGCAGCTTGTCATGGAAGTAAGGGGAAGACGCAGCCAAGACAGTTTTGTGAGCCTGGAAGACACGATCCTGGACCTGGACAGAGAGATCACAAAACTTCCCCTCCAGTCGCTGCTTGTTCAGTGTGTCCAGGAGGACAGAGCTGTAATGTGGGAAGTCCAGCTGCACGCTCTCAGTCCCCGACATGGTGATGGTCTACAAGGCATGGAGAAGAGACAGTGAGATATAATACAAGACAAGCCACACACTGCTGCATTGTCGTGTCAGTGTATGCTAAGTGTTATGCAGATGACACTGGTGTGATAGGTTCTGCAGGGTCCATTATATTAACATTATGTAATGGTTCCCAAACATCAGATGAACACTGGTCAATTGTTTTATCACAGATTTTACCAGAAAAGCCAACACCTGAGGCAAATCTGCATGTAACATGTGCAGATACGTTGCAGAAAATTATGAAGATTTGACAAGACACCACCTCCTACATGTGTTATTATAGAAGCTGTGGCCCCATGTATCAGAATATGGCCACCAGGCAATTATCCCCTCATTCCTGAGACGCTCCACTGGAAGAAATAGATCAGCACCCCCTGCTTAATAATCTATGCGTTCATCATAAATTCACACCGTTCCCATAATTCCCTATAGAATATAATGGGGAGTCTGTTTATTTTCTTCAGTTTAGAAGAAAAAAAGTCTTTAATTTCTCAACGGCTGTGGAGTCAGTGTCGATATAAAATGGACCGACTGACTCCTAAAATATATAATACATTGGGTGCAGTAGTACAATGCAGGATGTGAGATAAATGTTTTCATAATAATTTTGGAAAGTTATGAAATGTCCTATAAATGTCTGTTCTTTTCCTGATCTAAGGATCTCGGCTTTTAGATGAGATGAATCTGTGCTGCACTTTATGTAAATGCTCAGTAGTGACCAGGGATGTGGAGTCAGAGTCTGAGTCGTGGAGTCAGAGTCGTGGAGTCAGAGTCTGAGTCGTGGAGTCAGAGTCTGAGTCGTGGAGTCAGAGTCTGAGTCGTGGAGTCAGAGTCTGAGTCGTGGAGTCAGAGTCTGAGTCGTGGAGTCAGAGTCTGAGTCGTGGAGTCAGAGTCTGAGTCGTGGAGTCAGAGTCTGAGTCGTGGAGTCAGAGTCTGAGTCGTGGAGTCAGAGTCTGAGTCGTGGAGTCAGAGGTCAGGGAAATTGAGGAGTCGGGGGTTTGGCTTACCGACTTCACAGCCCCGATTTTCACCCAGAAACAGTGCCACTTCTGTCTGTGACTGCTACTGAAGCTCAGCCCCAGTCTAATGGGAAATACAACCCTTTATGCACCCCTGTAATGGGGGACAATAACCTCATCAATTAGCGGACAACTTTTCAGATTTTTCTAGTCAAAAAACCTAATCAGATATTCTCATCTTCATAGATAGTTTGTAGGATTGAGCTGGTAAAAACAAGCACTTTTCGATATGACCACTTATAAAAATTTGCAGCCATTTTTGTTTAGTTTGTTACCTAGGAGACCGACCACCGCTCTGTTTAGCTTGTTAGCACTGCACTGAAGCTGGCAGGATTTAAGAAGCAACAGTGTGATCCAAAAATCCTGGCCAGTTTCAAATCGGTGCTCACAACTTCAACAGAAAAGATCCTGTAAGCTCTGTGCATGTTCTGCTGTCTAGCAGCAGTGGTCGGTGTCCAAGGAAACAAACAGTAAACATAACTGTTAAAATCTCAAGAACGGCTGAAAATTTTAATAAGCAGTAAATTTCCAAATGGCCTGTACTTACAAGAACGATCCAATGTAGCCATCTATGAAGGTAGGAATAAGCCTTTAAAGAGGTTGCACCAAATTGATATGTTATCCCATATTCTAGCATTGGGAATAATGTATTAATTTCTGAGGCTCTGAATGCTGTGACCCCACTGATCCTGAGAACAGGGCTCTGAAGAAACCCATCTGCACAGAGCAATGTCAAGTATAAGCACTTCCGCTCTATACTTAAGCACCGGGGATAGGCGAGTCCTCAATTCCACTATCTCCCAAAAAGAATGAATGGAACAGACGCCCGGTGATCAGAGTCATTAGGACGGGGGACGACCTATAATCTTGGCAAAAACCCTTTAGCCCGATCTGCTCCTACATCAGCGCATGGAGAGGACACCATGCTCTCTACACACAATTAAGTCAGAAATGTGACCATGATGCATAAATATTCACACCCGGTGGGGGAAATCTAATACACAGAAATGAGCAGAGCTAGAGATACAGTCTTGTAAACTTCCATACATGAGGGCAAGTCAAAAATTATCTGAACTCCAGTTATATAAAAGCTTCTGCTGGCCGCACTGTTTTATCAGTGCTTTCTATGTGAGGCCACTGTCTTACCGCTCACTGCTCTGTAGGGCACAGAGAATAAAACGTTGCAATGCCGTGCAGCTTCCAAACCTGAACAAAAGTTACAAAACCCTGCAAAACTGATCTGGAGGAGAGAAGCTACAGGAGGGACGGAACTAGCCAGTGCTTCGAGTCAGGTGACGGCGACGAAGGCAGACTTGGATACAAAAGGCCAGGGAGCCAAAACAGAAGAGGATTGGGTGTCAAGGGAAGTGACAGCTGGTCCTGATGCAGCAGCCGTGACAGTGTACCACAGCTTTGTGTACCAGCATGACCCAGACGACGGTCAAGCATTGAAGACCAGAGCTGCACCAGTCAATTCCCAGACTTTATGTCAAGCACCGAAGACCCAAATGACGCTGGTCAAGGCTCACGACCCGAATGCCGCTCAACAGCAGAGGACCAGCCCCCCATGGATATGGACTAGGGAGACACTCGTCGGCGGTCAAGTACTCAAGAAGCGCTGAGGATATCCGTCCAGAGTGCCGTGCCTGGACCAGTGATCAGAAGAGACTTGTGGGACAGGCCCCGAGTTTATCCTGATATTCCACATTGTACATTAACCAATCTCTAAGCATCTCTATGCTGTACCATTGTACATTAACCATCTCTATGCTGATAACACCCAATTATACACATCGTCTCCTGATATCACCCCTACATAACTACAAAATACCAGTGATTGTCTTACTGCTGTCTCTAACATCATATCCTCCCTCTATCTGAAACTTTCAAAAACTGATGATCTTGTGTTTCCCCACCTCCAATAACCTGCTTTTGCCAGATTTTGCCATTTCCATTTGTAGTACTCTAACATTATTCCCCAGCAACAAGCTAGCCGTTTTGTGGTCATACTTAATTCACATCTTTCATTCACCCCCACATCCGATCACTGGCTCGCTGATGTCATCTACATCTCAAAAACATTTCTAGAATTAGATCTTTCCTCACTTTCGACTCTG
Source organism: Ranitomeya variabilis (assembly GCF_051348905.1). Classification (NCBI taxonomy): domain Eukaryota; kingdom Metazoa; phylum Chordata; class Amphibia; order Anura; family Dendrobatidae; genus Ranitomeya; species Ranitomeya variabilis. The sequence continues at coordinate 383,322,055 of NC_135233.1, read as the reverse complement.
CAAAAACTCTGTTGCTCTTATTCATTCTCTGGACTATTGTAACTCTCTACTAATCGGTCTCGCTCTTACTAAACTCTCCCCTTTCCAATCAGTCCTGAATGCAGCAGTCAAGATCATATTCCTAGCCAACCGTTACACAGACGGATGCCTCTTCCCTGTGCCAGTCATTGCACTCCGCTACAGAGTTCAATAGAAATGTATCACTCTCACCCACAAAGCGCTCCACGTTTCACCACCACTCTACCTCTCTTCCCTAGTCTGTCTACCACCCTACCCGTGCCCTCTGTTCTGCTAATGACTTAAGATTAACATCCTTAATAATCAGAACCTCCCACTCCTGTCTCCAATGCATTTTCCAGGAAGCTTTGATTAATCCCCAATACCCCCAGTTGTAAGTGTACCCTAAAAACGAATTTCTTCAGAATGGCCTATAGCCTCAACATATTTATCCAAATATCCCTGTTTTGTCCATACAAAAGTTTCTTCAAAACCAGGACCCACGTATCATCTGTTCTCACACCATTCATGCAATTAATATCCCTCTTTGTCTGTACTTTTACCCATAGTGGTTGGTTATCTGTCCATGCAGCGTTACATGAACACCCTATTTATTACATTGATGGCTGGACTGTACAATACAAGCATTCTCCTTTTGTGTCCCCCCTTTTCCTCAAATTGTAGATTGCAAGCAGCAGGGCCATCACTCCTCCTGGTATCGGTTGATTTATGTGATTATTGTTTATTCTGTCCCCAATAAAATGTAAAGTGTTGCGGAATATGTTGGCACTATAGAAATTATTATTATTACCGGTCAAAAGCCCAAAACACACATGCGGACGCGCTGTCCCGGGTCACCTTAGCAGGTCCGAAGGGAGACACAGATAAAGATCTCGAGGGTGACTAGACAACAGATTTTAAGCGGGTTGCAGCCGCCGTAGTGGCTGCCCAAGAAGCGGAAGGAGAGTGGGTTCAACTGCAGCAGTCTGTTACCGAGCTTGCGGAGATAAGAAAGTAGGTCGTCCTGGGACAAAGGCCTAATCAGGAGTTAGGAGTGTCCCTGCCAGCAAGCACCTTACAGATATTTGTCCACTGGGAAAGGCTCTTCATGAAGAATGGCTTGCTGTACCGGAGGGTTCAACTGCCACAACAACTGGATGTCACCTGGCAAGTGGTGATCCCGGGAGGGATGGCGGCGAGTCCCGCCAAGGAAGCTCATGACTGGGGTACCCACTTTGGTACTGAGATGACTTTCTGATGGCTACAACGGTTGGTGCACTGTCTACAGCTGCGCCAGACAGAAGAGGCCTGCCAAAAGTGCTGCCAGTGTGAATTAACCAAGCCCTCTGGAGCAGAGAGCCCCCATTGGAAGTATTGATAGTACATTACCTGATAATCGGGACATCTTACAATGGTTAAGAGTACTGTTTAGTGATGATGACCACTTCACCAAAGTTGGATCAGACGGCAGAAATGGCGGCCAGGGCAATCTGTCGGTCCTTCATGTGTATGGATGTCCGAAGAGGATTCATTCAGACCAAGGGGCCCGCTTCAAAGGGAAGATAATGGAAGAAGTGCAGCACCTCTACGGCATTGATAAGTGCCCTACCACCTGCAGGGAAATGGAACTTTTAAACACTTCAACAGAACCCTGTTGCAGATGCTGTGGACTCTGGAGGAGATCAGAACATTAGATGGCTGAGGTCATTTCCAAGCTGGTATGGGTGTACAATAATCGGGTCCATGTGACCATTGGATACACGCCCTACACGTTATTATTCGGACGAAGTGACAGAGAAATTCCTGAGTTAGAGCTAGATCCAGAGGACATGTACCTGGGAAGCAGGCCGAACACCTGGGTCCAAGGACATCGACAACGACTTCAGATGATGAGGTGATTGGTAGAGCAAAAACTCAAGGAGGTGGAGCACCCAGATAAAACCCCGACACAAGAAGAGCCCTTTCAGACCGGGAATCAGGTGTTGAGATGGGCTAAGTGACCCAGAAGTAAGCTGGACCATCGATGGGAGGCGGTACCCTACCGAACTGAGATGGCCTAGTTTAATAGGTCCAACCTGAAGATGAAGAAGAGGTGCTGTACAAGAATATCCTTTGGCCACTCCTTTCCGAGATGGAGAAGGAAGAGAAAGCGGCTCCACTAGAAATTTCATCTGAAACCAATAAGGGGACATCGGCTGATCATGAAGATGGATGATGTGCCGATTGAACCACAAGGGTTGACACCCTCACCCCTAACCAAGTTAGAGAACGGGTCAGGGGATAATACACACAGTGGGGTAGCTGAAACCCCAGGTCTCCAGGAACAACCTTTATCATAGGAACTGAGGACCGTGCGAGCCAATGTGGGCATTTCTCCTAATGGGTATGCGCAAGATGAGTTAGTCTGGGCACAAATTCAACAAAAGACTAGGAAATGTACACAGCTCTTAGCAGAAGTTGGGTTACCTATGAAGAAGCACTATTCATCTAGAGACTCTCCTTGCCCTAGGACTGGCGAGATAAAAGGAGAAAGGAATGTAGAACGGAGCACAGGGGATAAATCGCTGTAATGCTGAGCGGCTTCCAGGCATGAAAAAAAGTCCCTGTGGAACTGATCCGGAGGGTAGACTTTGCAGTGCTCTGAGTCATGTGATGGCAACAAAGCCAGACTTGGGTACAAAAGGCCAGCACGCCAAAACACAAGAGGAGTGGATGCCAATGGAAGGGACAGTTGGGCCTGCTGCAGCTCCAGTAGCCGTAACAGTTTACTGCAGCCATGTGTAGCAGCCAAAGCCAGTCAAGATCCATTCTTCACCCGTTGACGATCAAGCACCGAAGACCCGAACAACGCCGGTCAACAGCCGAGGACCAGCTGCCATCGATACGTGCCAAGGAGACACTCATTGGCAGTCAACTACCAAAGAAGTCCTGAGGATACCTGTCCAGAAACCCGAGCCTAAGCTAGTGATGGGAGGAGACGCGTGGGACAGGTGTCACTTTCAGCAGAGACTTAAGATACCGGGCTTGGGCAGATAGGGTTGCGATCCAGATGGGGTTGCGATCCAGATGGGGTCTGGCTGACACTAGAGCAGCCCAGAGAAAACTGATAGACATTGTTAGGAAAACGTGCAGCTAGTTATACGGAGCAGCAACCCTTGTCAGGTCCAGGAAGCCGTGAATCTTCTTAGACTGTTCCCGCCAAGTACAGCATTTACCACCCCCCCAACTAGAATTAGGTTGGACTGTAGACCCAAAATTTATCCTGAAATTCTGCATTGTACATTAACCAATATATTCCGGTTTATATAATATTTTTGCCATTGATTCTGTGAATACTGTGCCTGTATAATCTACCTCTAATAATCTTTTATTCATATTATTCTGTTAAGCAAATAAAAGTAGATTGCTGTTCCACCTGTGTCTCCGCTGTTGCATATAGTTCACCTGCTTACAGCTCTGCAGGTGTGAATGTGTTACATTGGTTCATTTGTGACTCTAAAGTGAGAAACAATGGCCGCTACATTTGTAGCCTGCAGGTAAGAAGAGCAGCATGCAGGGATTCATTTTGTTGTGGTCTGAGGGTGTATCTGGCTCTGATACTTATCAAAAACTGTGCACAATATAGAGAAAGTGTTTTGTCACAAAGAAGTGTGTATAAATGGATAGAGAAGGGGCAAGCGGCAAAGTAGGATTCAGATGCTCGTCCACCACTGAGCCGTGTGCATGGATTCTGATGGATAAACAGGCAACACTGGATCATATGGCAAAGAACAAAGACGAAGATTTATGTCTGATGAAAAGGTGACGACAGAAGTGCATTCCTGGCTCGCTCCTCAGATTGGATAAAATATTGGACCTTTGCTGACAGAAGGACAATGTGTATTGGAAAGCAGAAGATTATGTTGAAAAATGATGGATTTCTCTCCACTGAATAATGGCGATTAAAAAAAAAAACTTACGGTCAGAGTGTGAATAAATTTTGGCTCGCCCTCGACTGGGCTTAAGGTAAGGTCTGATCACGGGGGAGGAAATCTGGACAAGGCTAATGAGATGAACGAGTATTTCAATAGATTTAGCAGTACATGTGTACTGCCAACTGGAAGTGGAGGGGAATTGGGTGCAAATTCTGCAACATCGATATTGGAGGAGGAGCAAACTAATTTTAGAGTATCCGAAAATGATGTGAGGAGGCAGTTTAAGTCACTTAACATTGGTAAAGCTGCTGGACCTGATGGACTCAGCTCACGTGTCCTTAAAGTGTGTGCAGACCAGCTGTGTACTGTCTTTACACTCCTATTTAATGGAAGTCTACAAACACAGAGGGTACCTGTGTTATGGAAAACTTCCTGTCTGGTGCCGGTACCCAAGACTTCTTCTCCTGCAACCCTAAATGACTATCGTCCGGTAGCCTTAACATCTCACGCTATGAAGGCCTTGGAAAGATTAGTGCTTGCTCACTTAAGACCGCGGGTTAACGCTTTTATTGATCCCCTTCAGTTTGCTTACCGACATAGATTGGGGGTGGATGATGCTATTCTTTCTCTGTTACATAGTGTACATTCATTTCTGGAGACTGACGGAACCATGGTGCGAGCGATGTTCTTTGATTTCTCGAGTGCATTTAATTCCCTGCAGCCACCTTTACTACACAAAAAGATGCCTGATATGAAGGTTGAGGTGGGGATGAGAAATTGGATAACTGACTACCTATCAGATCGGCCACAGTTTGTACAGATGGGAGCAGTTGTGTCAAGCAGATTATTGAGCAGTGTAGGTGCCCCCCAGGGAACGGTGCTTGCACCCTTTCTATTCACACTGTATACATCGGACTTTCAGTATAAATCTGATCTTTGCCACCTTCAAAAATTTTCGGATGACTCCGTGGTTGTGGGATGTATTAGGGGAGATCGGGGGGATGAGGAATATAGAAGGGTGGTGTCGAATTTCGTGGATTGGCGCAATGGTAACTATCTACAACTAAATGTTAAGAAAACCAAGGAGTTGGTGGCCAACTATAGCAGGATTAAGTTGGAATGCTTACCGATCACTATTGCTGGTCAGGAGGTAGAGCAGGTGGAGAGTTATAAATATTTGGGGGTCCATTTGGATAGCAAACTGGACTGGAGATGCCACTCAGAGACTGTCTACAAGAAGGGGATGAGCAGACTGTATTTCCTAAGGAAACTGAGGTCTTTTAATGTGTGTAGCAAATTGTTAGAAATGTTCTACCAATCTGTAGTGGCAAGTGCCATCTTTTTTGCAATCATATGCTGGGGTAATAGTGTGCGGGCCTCTGATGCTAATAAGCTGAATAAGCTTATCAAAAAGGCAAGCTCTGCTGTCGGCTGCAATCTGGACTCTCTTGAGGAGGTAGTGGAGAGAAGAACTCTGAAAAAGTGTAGGGCAATCATGAACAATAATGCACATCCACTATATGAGCTATTCATGAGACAGAAGAGCACCTTCAGTAACCGGCTAATACTTCTGAGGTGTAAGAAGGAAAAATTTAGGAAATCATTTGTGCCAACTGCTATGGGGATGTACAACAATAACATTAGGGTTAAATCATAAAGGGGATTGTCTACTTTATTTCTTCTACTTTTCAGTTCACCCGCTGTGTATGTCCTATTCTAATGTATAATGTCCTTCTGTCAACAAACTGTCATGTCAATTATGTAATTCATTTTATGATTCTTATGATGCAAGTTGTGCTGCTGTGATACACTTTATTGATCCCGTGGGAAATTATGGTATCGTATCGTATCGTATAAACCTACATAGTAATAAACCTGTATCACAATGTAAATATATATATGAATACTGGTAAAGTATGGAAATCACAGGACAATAGACGTGCTACTGATCAGCAAATTATGAAAAAATGGAAACAAAGGGTCCAATTCATTGAAGCTTCTAGCAGTATTCTGATGTAAAAAGTTCATGACAAACTGCAGGATTCACTGCACCAGAAATCTCACTCCAGCAGAGACTACAGAAGGATTTGTGGCGAGATGCACATAGGTGGACACCACTGGTCTGAAGCTCCCAATTCATGAAGAGGCTCCTGCCATATGCTGTCGGGAACATCTGATTCCAGACTAATGTGAACATCGTCATTCTTCATCAGGCCCATAATGTTCAAGACATCTGGATTCCTCCAGCCTGGAGTCTGAGCCTTGTGCAGAAATCTCGTCACTCTCAGCCTCTGCTGATAGCACTGAGGTTATTAATGGTCGTCTGAGGAATGTTCTGCTGCTGAATGCACTCGGGCAAATCATCAAGATCCTCTGCTGGCAGCTCCAGTGTAATCACCGACCAATAATGTCCAGATGTGCTCAATGGGAGACAAGTATTATTATTACTATTTTTAGTGCACCACTGTTGCACAGTGAACAAACTACCAATGGCAGACTGGTAGAGTAAGGAGAGGAGACCTGACCTTGCAGGCTTACAAGTCTCTAGGAGCACCAGTAACATGTGGCCTTGCGGTGTGGTGTTGAAACACAGCTCCTGGGTCAGTCTGGAGAAATGGCTACTGGTTCCGCCAAATTGATATAATGCCAAGCTGTTAGCGCACCCTGGAATGAAGACTAGAGGGGTCAGGGTACACCCAACACCATAAATCCCAAGAGTAGGATGGGTGTGACGCCCCTCGTGAAGGCCTTTTCATGGCATTGTCCATGGCGTTTCCGGTCCACTCTCCGGCTGTGACCAAGACAAAAGTGGGAATCATCGCTGAAATAGACAGACCGCGATTCTAGCCTCTGAAGGCCACTTGGGCAATGCAATGGGGAGGCTTTCATGAGGGAATGTGTCTCAGGCGCCGTTCTTCATCACTACAACGCTCGGCCGTTTGTTCCTCGCGCTACAGTGAGCAGACTGCATGGCCTATACCTGCTTCCATGGTTGCAGCTTCTCCGGACTTGTCTCCCATTGAGCACATCTGGACATTATTGGTTGGAGATTACATGAGAGCTGTCTTGATAATTTCCTTCCTCAGACGACCAGTGATATCTTCAGTGACAGCAGCTGAGGTCCAGATAAATCCATAGATTTTGTACATTTTGTTCCCATTTTCTATTACTTGGGGGGCTTTCACATTGCGCTTTGTTTATGGGTCCCTTTGAGGCATGCATCCGACTCCCCCACCGTAAAGCGAGATTCGAATGTATGCACCGACAGGGCCATAGACTATAATGGTGCCAGCATAGCAATGTGCGCTCTGCCATGCTCTATACGCTCACTGAAGGCGCACACCCAGAGGCGGTCTAATACGTCCGGGCGCGTCCAGCAGGTGTAGACTCCTGAGAATGATGCGCCATTATAGTCTATAGCCCCGTAGGTGGTCCAACCCACGAACGGGCCCTTACAGATCAGTGACATCTCCGTCCATCAGTGTGAAGGAGCGCACAGACAATATATATATATATATATATATATATATATATATACACACACACACAAGATAGAGATAGATAGATATATACACACAAGATAGAGATAGATAGATATATATACACACACACAGAGAAGATAGACTGATACATATATACACACACAGAAGATATATATATATATATATATATATATATATAGACAGACACACACACACACACACACACACACACACGATAGAAACAGACAATATATATCTCACACACATACCTACAGACATTATATACGTATACACACACATTACTCATATACACACAAGATAACTACAGCCATTATATACATTCAGTGTCAGACATTGCAGCCCTCTCACTGGGCCCACCCCGCAGTCCGGCTTCCCATACACACAGCACATACATTACTGGCGGCCGTGCCTACACACCGGGGCCCTGAACCGCGCCCCGGCCTCGGTTACCTGCCTCTCCGCACTGCTCGGCTCTACACTGCAGCCGCCACGGGACACGGTCAGAAGGACGAACATGCGCTAACCCTGCGGCGCTGAGTGAACAGTTCGGCCCCTCCCCGGCAGCAGACACCAAGTGCGAGGACAAACGTAACTCACCCTGGGTTACGCTCAGGTCACATGACCCGTGCTGCTTCCTGTCACATGACTTCCGTGTGACGTATAAATATGACTGTGAAGCGCAGACTACAGCGGATATCTGTCACCGAGAGAAAGAAGTCTGACGCCTGACCCAAGGCAAGGCGCGGTAGGAAGAAACGGACGTACTGTCCGTCGGGCCGACGGTTTGCGACGGCCCATACCGACGGACTAGTGAGAAAGTAGCTTTAGGCTATTTTCACACTAGCGTTAACTGCATTACGTCGCAAATGCGTTGTTTTGCCGAAAAAAACGCATCCTGCAAAAGTGCTTGCAGGATGCGTTTTTTCTGCATTGACTAACAATAGCGACGCATTTGCGACGCATTGACACGTCGCAACCGTCGTACGACAGTTGCGCCGTGTTGTGGCAAACCGTCAGGAGCAAAAAACGTTACATGTAACGTTTTTTGCTCCCGACGGTCCGCTTTTTCCGACCGCGCATGCGTGGCCGGAACTCTGCCCCCACCTCCCCGCACCTCACAATGGGGCAGCGGATGCGCTGAAAAAATGCATCCGCTGCACTCGTTGTGCGGCGGAGACAACGCTAGCGTCAGGAACCTCGGCCCGACGCACTGCGACGGGCCGAGCCCGACGCTAGTGTGAAAGTAGCCTTAGGGTATGTGTCCACGTTCAGGATTTGGTCAGGATTTTACGCAGGTAAAATCCTGACCAAATCTGCACCTGAGGTCACTGGCAGGTCACCTGCGTTGTCTTTGCGTTGTTTGAGCATTGTAAGGACATGCTGCGTTCTGAAAAGACGCGCCGCATGTCCGTTTCCGCGGGTGTGCCGCATGCGTCTTTTAGGGTACGTGTCCACGTTCAGGAAACGCTGCGTGTTTGACGCTGCATGGGGCCGCAGCGTCAAACACGCAGCGTCCAGATGTTCCAGCATAGTGGAGGGGATTTTTTGAAATCCCGTGTCCACTATGCGTGGAAACACGCACGCGGCGGCCCTGCGACTCCGGACATGCTGCGCGTCTTTTCAGATCGCAGCATGTCCGTGTTCCTTGCGGCGACGCTGCGTCGCCGCAAGGAATAACACGGGGCCCTATGAGAGGGGGGCGATAATCCCGGATGTGTACAATGAACACACCCGGCATCATCGCGTCCCAGAAGGGGGCGGGGCTTAGCGCCGAGCGGCTTTGCCGCTCCGACGATACCGCCGGCCATCCAGATCGTGGACACATACCCTTACTACATAGTGGAGACGGGATTTCATGAAATCCCCTCCACTATGCTGTAACATCTGGACGCTGCGTGTTTGACGCTGCAGCTCTACGCAGCGTCAAACACACAGCGTTTCCTGAATGTGGAAACATACCCTTGGAAGAGCGGGTTACTCCTCATGTCATTGGCTGGAACACAACACGTGACTACAGAGGTCGTCACTATGTATTGTGCAGAAAATCCGTGACCTACAGCTGCCAGGACATCAACGTCATTATGTGCTGCGAGCCGTGTACCCAACCGGTGACACGTCAGGAAACCGACCCTGTGACGAGTGACTCCGCGGAGCTCACCCTGTGATGGGTGACACCGAGAGGGCAACCCCGTGACGTCAGCAAACAGACCCTGTGATGAATGACTCAGCGGAGCCAACCTTCTGATGGGTGATGCCGAGGGGCCAACCCCATGACGTCAGCAAACAGACCCTGTAACGAGTGACTCCTTGGAGTTGACCCTCTTGATGGGTGACACCGAGGGGCCAACCCTGTGACGTCAGCAAACTGACCCTGTGACAAGTGACTCTGCTAACAAACCCTCTGATGGGTGACGCCGCGGGTCTGACCCCATGACGAGTGACTCCGCGGAGCTGACCCTCTGAAAGGTGATGCCGCGGTTCTGAACCTCTGATAAGTGACGCCGTAGGGCCGACCCCGTGACGGGTGACACTGTGGGGCAACCCCGTGACGCATGACGCCAAGGGGCCGACCCTGTGACGTTGCAAGGCTGACTCCTGTGACGTCAAGAAGCCGACCCCGTGACATTGCCTGCTGAGCCACGTATCTAGTCCTGTGTGATGAGTAGATACCGGTGTACCACCCCATCGGTGAGGATCGCCTTGTTGGCCCCCATCGCTCCTCCATTATTAGTAATGTGCAGAGGACTGAAGGATGTCGGTATAGAATGGTTACCTGTGGCCCCGCATCGTCCAGGACACAGAGTCCACGCATCTTCTGATCTCTTCTATATGTACAGCACCCTCTTCAGGCCGGGATGATAATGACTCGTTCTGTAGCAGGCACTCTACAGGACTGGGGCTCAGGGCACAGAAGTGTCTTCACGTATCCTGGCAGCTGCCACTAGTGGGAGCTAACTCCACATGCCAGTGGGGGTATGCAGTGAGCTCCCTCTGCTGGTGGACGCACACTGCTGCCATTTACCATTCTGGCTGTATATAGGGATGCATCGTACTGGTACTGTACACGAGGGCGGCTGGCAGGATTGCAGGCATGTCGATGGCGCTCTCTGTGGAGGTGTTAATGTTATGTGTCGTATCACACTGCGGATTCTTAAGGCGAGTTCTGGCAATGCTGAGCTAATAGATATTTTTTTTTTCTCTATTGGCCCCCAATGTGATAACTGGCAATAAATCTCTTGAAGTGTCATCTAGGGATCCAGTCCTGGACCAGAATAGTCCTGTTAGCTGGAATCAGCGCCCCCTCTGACCTGATACTTGTCACCTGGGCACAGTGTAGATTATTTCTTTTCATGTCCCCGGCACAATGCGCTGCTCTTCTCCCTATAGATCTTCTCTTCAGAGTAATGTCTCCACCTGCTGGCCCGATGGTAAACTGCAGAAACTGTGCTGCCATAGAAAAATTAAGATGCGCAGGATAGGGTCTGTGCTGCTCGGTGTCCTGATGCCTTCAGTGGTATTTGTGCAGCACCACCATGGTGTTTGGAATCATATATGACTACTGGATCGCACGCCGTCCATCTTCCAAGTTTTACTCAACAACATTATACAGTAAAACCTCATCGAAATGACGTCAGATGAAAATTACATTGAAAAGTGGTCTTTCAGGTGGTCTTTCCAAAGATGATGGCATCTGTATTATACAGCAGAGCTGAATCTGTCATAGGGAATCTTATCTGTGTACAGGGGTGTTCTCACAGAGGTGGAAATCGAAGAAGTTTCAAGTTATTTATATGAAATAGATTTTCATGTTGACTATCCTTGTAGGGTGAATTGTTATTTGTAAACTGATGAATGGTTGTTATTTACATCTTATATCAGCTCTTACAATTTACTGTGCGGTTATCTTGGATGACAGACGCAGGTTAATTGAACAATGATGTTTGCTGATAAGTTGATTACACCTTGTCCAGGCCAGCTAGTTTGTTGACTTGCAAACATTGAAGGATAAACTATAAATAATCAAGCAATGAGAGTTAACCTCATCATCCTTTGACCTGTGGATTACAGCTTGAAACACAGCAGTTGTGAACTTTAAAAAGAGGATATGCCTCTGTAACAAGAGATCCAAAGAACCAGAGACTCAAGAAAACCACAGCCAGGAACCCTACAGGACAGCTGCCAGAAAATCATGGGTCAATGACATAGATTTGTCATTCTACAGGATGTCAGCTTAGGGGACCACAGCCCTGGCTGAAAGAATACCGATTTGCTCCATTAACAATCACTGAACCCATGGATATGTTTGGGGTAGTCAGGATTTGGCCCCACCAGTCAGAGAAGCCAGGTTGTGACCCTCTGGACAACTGTCAGTCATCTCCCTTGTTGTTACATCCTCTCTGTGTGGCGTGCCACAGGTGGGGTAGTGGGCCCTAAAACCTCTGAAGTCTCAGCTGCTCTTATCACAGCCATTCAGCGGAAGGGTGAGACTCTGTAATTTTGCACCATCTTGGGTATTTTGCTGGGACTGTTGTGTTGTTTTCCTGTTTTGTCATTCAATAAAGCATTGCCGCACTGTTTTACCCACACTGTGTGTTGTTTGAGTAGTGTTACACCCATGGTAAAAAGAGAGCTGGCGTTCGGTGAGATCCCTTGTCCATGCAGTTTCCGCTAGCGGACCTGGGTGACAGCTGACCCTCTACCCTCCCCATGTCTCCAGACTGAAGTTTCTATTCACTTGTAGCAGGCAGAGATCCTGCCAGATGTATGGAATAGAAGGTTACAGATTTTCTCATTATTTAATGGTAATAAATATATAAAACCATAATAATGACTTCCACATCTGATGAAAGTGAGGCCGGTGGATTTCAGCGCATTATGGCCACGTGGATCCACAATGCACTGCTCTCTGGTAACGCAAAATTGCCAAATTTAGCTCTAGATATGAATGGAGAAGAAAACGTGATGTAATTAGTACAAGTCAAGTAAAGATCATGCGATTTCTAACAGATACAGTAAGTGTGTGGTCTCCAACCATTAGCTCCAGCTGTGATACAACTACAACTCCCAGCATGTCTGCGCTGCACGGAGATTGCCGTTTTATATAGAGTTTGGAAGCAAGTCAGACCCCATCCTCACGGAGGGGAAAAACACTTTCACAATTCATTTACATATTTAACTTTTTATTTTATTTGTTTTAAAAAGTATACACCCAAAAATAAGTTCGGCTTAGTCACCTTCAGATAATGTGTAGCTACTCCTGTCACCATTGGATTTTGATATGCAGCCACCTGGATATATGTTTATTTGTGGTCAAGCATAGTTCCTGCGGGGGAAGGGGGGGCAGTCATTGTGCTTGACCTCGGATCTCGACAGAGGGACCTACAGTAGCAATGCGTCGCTGGAGGAAAATAACGGATATCAGAGTTTAGAAAACACATTGCAAACAGGAACCATCATTAAATAGTAGCATCTAGAAGTTGTCAATCAGATCCTGCTCGGCCGCATATCAGGATTATTACAAAAGATCAAGGCGCAATCGACCGAGATCGAAATATCAATCACAAACAGGCACTAAATAACAATCAACTGCATATATGCTCTGATCAGCGAAGGGAAGTAGAATGAAACCTCTGCAGTGTCCAGAAGAACTTTCAGAGTCCCAGCCTAAGACGTTGCCTAAGATGGGCCAATGACAAGTCAATGTATTTGGGACCAAATATAACTAAAGGGGGATAATTTCCTTTGCCAATTTTTATTATTTTTTTATTAGGTAAAGTAGAAGGTGGACAGTCCCACTTCATACTGGAAGTTTGGGACATGAGCTGAGCTTGGAGCAAATCGTAAAGTAAAGGTGTTTGATGAAGCATTATATAGGCTGGCCATACACACGAGACATAAGTAGGATGGACAAACGCTGATGGAGCCATTACCTGATGCAGCTATACAGGGTTTAGTCTGTACTTGCAGTTACAGGTGTTCATACTGGCCAAATATTCAATGACATCAGGTGAAGGATGAACAATCTTTCTGGGGAATGTTCTTTTACGGAAGGCTTTTTCGTGAGCTAATGACCATTGGTTGAAAATTATAAACATGGCCACCTTCATTCTAGATGATGTTGGCGCCTCATTCTTCATCTAAAATTAATGTTTTGATTAATATTAGACTAATGTACACGACCACCATTAGCGTCCTAATAATGTATGTTCTGCAGTAGCGCTCCTACTATCGATCTCGTAGTTATTGGTGCTCAATTATAATAAAAGGAGGTGGGTGGCTCCTACTGTCTGATATATGATCTTAGGCTATGTTGGATTTCAATCAGTTGTGTAACTCCCCACTTTTGGTATGGGACTTGTCCACAATATTTGGAAGTCTACAAGATTCCAAGAGATGGATGGAAGCACCCAGAGTACGAAGGCTTCTCATCCATATTGGGGAAAGGCATAACTTAGAGGTAAAAATGTGAGGTCATATAGTCGGGGTCCTCCAGGTGAAGCCTTTGTGTTGCCAGTTCTTTGTACTATGAGGAACATTCTACTTCCCTTCTAAGACCTTGTCCAATCTCCGATACACAGAACGTCAGTATGAATCACTTTGGTTAATAGAGGATTCTGCATTCATCCACACAAGTGCGTTCCTGGCTTCTTTAATGAAAACAATGACCGTTAGTGGTGGTCGCCTCTGGAGATCTCTGTGGTGAGATGTGACTGTCCGAGGGGCGATAGTGACATGTTGAGCAGACAATGGACATCAGCACCTTTTGTCTTGTTCGGTAATTATATAAATATAATAAATAACAGAAATCAGTGGCTGTCTGAGCTCTGGACTCACAGAACGACTCTGAATTCTCTTTTTTTTTTCTTTAAATGTTTTATATTTACACAGAACGTCAAAAAGAACCAAGTACAATCAAAATTATCTTTACTGACACATTCATTTCAGGCCCGGCTGCTCCTGTCACCAAGGTGAAGAGGGGCCCTGCAAGTATTATGGCACCAACCTCTGATATGGGTGAAACTAACGCCATTCCCACCTCCCTCCCCATCCAAACGCAAGTTCCATGCGACCTTTGAGGCCAAGTTATTTATAAACTCCCTGTGTCACAGGAAGTGGAGTTAGGGTTGTAAGCTCTTTGGGGCTGGAGACTCGGGTCACTGGTTTTGGCTCCGCGCAGACTGACAGATTTCGAGCAATAAATAAAGTTCAATACTAATATTCATAATAATAAATTATTTCTAGTCTCCCAGAACAGCTGCCCAGAATAGGAGGTAAATGCACTATGTCCTGTGGAACCAGGTACAAGAGTCCATCCCCCGGGAGATCCTCTTGTTTCTAGCTATTCTATTTTCGTAAATTTTTTTTTTTTGGCTTTCTCCAATCCTCAATTCTCTTGACCTCTGATCCTTCACCTCCCTATGCCAACCCTGAATCCTCCATCATGACCTCCATCCACACGGCCTTTATTGGACATGGTTGTGTGGCCCTCACTATGGTCTCCTGATCTGACACACCGTTCCCACATAACAGGAGTCACCTCCGCTGGTCGGCTGAGGGAGTTTTAGGTTGTTTCGCACAGAACAGAGGGATTGAGGGGTGAAGGACACAAATGGTGATGGGCAGATGAGGGATGAGCAGAGGTATGTGAGGGGCTCGGGCAGGGGTATGAGAGGATGTAGACTGGAGTAATGGTTGGGGACGTATCCCCTACAGTGCAGATCTGTCAGTGCGAATCCCAGGGCCTCAGACCTGAGACAGAAAGTTTTGGGTGGGGGGGAGGTGGATAACGGAGCACTTGAAGGAGTAATGAAAGTGGACAAGTTTAGTGGAGGGGTAGAGAAACTGATAGGTTAAGGAGTCCAAGGTGAACAAAGATTTAGGACAGGTTCATATGGTCAGGGTCTTAGGATAAGTTCAGTGCGATATCCCCTTCTCTCTCCTCTCCACTTCCCACGTGTGTCCGGGGTCACACAGATTGTCTGCTGCAGGTCTGGACGGCACAGAGGGAGGGTTTCCGAGTCAGGGAGGAAAGGGGGTTCCCTGCCCCATCCCCCTCAGGCCTCTGGACAGATGCCACAGTGGGGGAATCCCAGTCCCCCTTCCTCCCTCCAGGCTCCTGGATGGACCCCTCAGCTCCGTTAGTGATGGTCACTTGAGTTTAGAAAGTCTCCATTTTCTGTGATTTGGAGTCGAGGAGGCAGAGGTGGAAGGGCCCCATTCCATGGAGTCGCCAGCCTCAGACGCGGGTCTGCTGAACCCACGGAGGGAAACTTCTTCTCCTGTTGAGGTAGAGGGGAGAGAGAGCTTACTTACAGATGTAACAGAAAGGCACTACTGACAATGTACACATGTAGATGTCACATATAGACACATGGCGGTCACCTACAACCACGCACATACAAGCATTAGACGTCCTGCACTATATAGCAGTGAACGACGAACATTATCGTATCATTAAACTCCGCGACCTTACGTCCCCCATCTATTGATTCCTGAAAGAAATGTGACCAACCAGAAAAGCATTGCACGTGACACAGAGAAGTAACATACAGGGATGTTCTTTGCAGACTACAATACATGTATATACAGCAGGGGGCGCAGGGTAGAGGTCTGATCTTGTGGGTGAGGAGTGTGCAGGATAATATTACTACTGATTCTCATTTAAGAGACCCACCCTTCCGGTGTATGGAGATATATTTCCAGGCAATGCTCCATGGGAAAAGTATGCAAATGAGCTCCACTTTAGAAGAAGAAATCTCACATCAGACATCCTTCTGTGGACTGTTGTTTTGGAGGTTCTTGCTCCTCATTAGTACAGAGGACTTTACTGGACTGATGCATCAAAGGCCTCTATCCATGAGCTACCTTTTAGAGGCAGGACCCCCGAAACAGCACTGTGTATAGATGGGCGTCTGGCTTGGCTACTGTCAGACCTTTTTCTTCCTTCTGGAGGGGAGCTATTTTGTTGACCTTTCTGGATCAGGCTACTCTGTAT
Source organism: Ranitomeya variabilis (assembly GCF_051348905.1). Classification (NCBI taxonomy): domain Eukaryota; kingdom Metazoa; phylum Chordata; class Amphibia; order Anura; family Dendrobatidae; genus Ranitomeya; species Ranitomeya variabilis. The sequence goes on along the minus strand of NC_135233.1, from coordinate 383,305,646 downwards.
GGACAAATGTAGGCCTGTATACTTGTATTCCACATATCCCATCATTTCCGAGCTGCTTGACTGGTTATCATCTTCTATGGTGGCATTGCTCAATAAGAGAGAAGCAGGATAGGATTCTGTGGCTTCTCCATTTCCCAGTCCTTGATCACCCCCCTAACTAAGGCAGAGCCAGTAGACACGTGGACATATTCACGGGCAGCTTACCTGACCTGAACTCATCGTTGGCAAGGAAGGGATTGAATTTTGCAGTTTAAAGCACACCTCCAGACAAACCTGACAGTTCAGATGTCAATCCCAACACCTTCCCCCAAGTCATACTCACAGGAGTCGAGGAGGCAGAGGTATTGGCTGCTGTTTGCAGGGTCATCACACTCGAGAGCTCCTTAAACTGTCCTGGTGCCTGCAGAACTGATATGAGGGAGGCAGGTTGTCACTAATCAATGTCTTTCCCTGACTAACAAAATAATGACTTTCCAGGGTTAAAAACACACATCAATTTTCCGCTCCTTCATCCTGTAGAGCCATTACTTTGTTAATATGACTTGGGGGAGATATTGGGAAGTTTAGCTTACAACTGGTTAATCTAATACCAATTTGTAAATTTTTGGGTGAAGGTGTGCTTTAAAGGGGTTGTCTGTCCTATATGTGTCCTATTAAGATATATGGGTGTGGTATAGGGATAGGAACCCTGTATATTGAGCCCAGCGGGGATCCAAGGCTTGGCTTCTCCCCATTACCTTGATGGCCCATGGGTGCCCAGAAATGCTAATAGTTGCTATTTGGGGGAGATATAATATGGGAAAAGTCAATCCAATGTGGACAACCCCTTTAAGGGAGCAGGAATTGTAAATGATGGAGTCCTCCTGGCAATGGGCTATACCTTTACGTCATATTGGAAAATACATGATGTTCATTCATATCAGTTCCCAGGTGAGGAAGATGGTAATATAGAGCTAACATTACCTAGAAATCTAAAGTCAGATATGAGAAAACATTTTACCAGATTTCTCCAGTTCCTCTATCTGTTCACCTATTAATCACTATAAGGACTATTCGTTCTCTTGTCTACAACCTGCGGTTCTCAGACGGTGACTAAACTACAACCCCTATCATGCTGTAACAACCTGCAGCTAGGAGTTGTAGTTTAGCAGGCTTCCAGGATATGCTGGAGAAACAGAAATCAGGGACCACGGCTATAGATGTGGCTTTGGATGGTCGTTGTAGCCCTGAAAACTAAAACGTGTGATTAAGTTGCCATTTCTATGTTGAATACACACAGAGCATAAATAATTCCGTAACATCATACATCTCCTGCGTCATGTCATTATACTTCCTGTAAACAGCATTAGAAAGAGAATTTCCTGTAAATTGAATGGCGGTCACCGTGACATGATGTCAAGTGTCTCCCCGGCGTACACGCATTTTATAGATACCTAATGTACATGAACTACACGAGTACAGTTCAGCTTTAAATGGAGACTGTCAGGAGCTCAGGGCCACAAAACCAATCACAGCAGTGAGCATGGTGGTAGTAGACGATCAGACTGCAGCTTCCTGGCCACAAATAGATGGTATCGCTGAGGAACTCAATCTTAACGCCTTACGCATATGAGGTCTCCAATGCACGGAGGGTGGTCTGACAAGTTCTGGGAAGAGCCCCAATTCTCTGCATTATTCATCACCTAATTGCACCACTATGCACTATGGGTTTGATAATTTCCGCTACTCCACTGGCATTGAAATCCTGCACTAACGTCATGTGTCTCCTCGTTCCATGCGCAATACTCGCCCTTCTGTAGGCAGAGGCATCGCTGATCTGCTGTGCATATGCCATACATCATACAAAAGTACTGTGCATGAGCAGAGATGCATGGGCAATACTTCTCTACCACAGCAATGATGGATCAGAGCTGAATAGACATCCGTCTGGGCCATGGAGGTGCCACTAGATGAGGAATCGGTGCATGTCAGAGAATCAGACCACCCTCGCTGCCAGGAAGGTATGTCTGAAATAGTCTATTCCTCCCATAGTCGGCGCTGTGATTGAATTTGTGACCCCCAAATCTCCTGACAGGTTTCCCCTGTATCTTAGGCATACAAAAAGTTTTAGGGTACCGTCACACAGTGCCATTTTCATCGCTACGACGGCACGATTCGTGACGTTCTAGCGATATCCATACGATATCGTTGTGTCTGACACGCTACTGCGATCAGACATCACGCTGAGAATCGTACGTCGTAGCAGATCGTTTGGAACTTTCTTTCGTCGCTTGATCACCCGCTGACATCGCTGGATCGTTGTGTGTGACAGCGATCCAGCGATGTGTTCGCTTGTAACCAGGGTAAACATCGGGTAACTAAGCGCAGGGCCGCGCTTAGTAACCCGATGTTTACCCTGGTTACCAGCGTAAACGTAAAAAAAACAAACAGTACATACTCACATTCTGGTGTCTGTCCTCCGGCGTCTCAGCTTCTCTGCACTGTGAGCGCCTGCCGGCCGGAAAGCGAGCACAGCGGTGACGTCACCGCTCTGCTTTCCGGCTATGGTGCTTACACAGTGCAGAGAAGCAGAACGCCGGAGGACAGACACCGGAATGTGAGTATGTACTGTTTGTTTTTTTTACGTTTACGCTGGTAACCAGGGTAAACATCGGGTTACTAAGCGCGGCCCTGCGCTTAGTAACCCAATGTTTACCCTGGTTACCCGGGGACTTCGGCATCGCTCCAGCGCCGTGTATTGCAACGTGTGACCGCAGTCTACGATGCTGGAGCGATAATCATACGACGCTGCGACGTCACGGATCGTGCCGTAGCGATGAAAATGGCACTGTGTGACGGTACCCTTAGTCTTGAAGCCAAATCACAATATGGAAGCTTCTCAGATCCTCGAAAGAGTCCAACCTTGTCATGGCCCATCCATACCTGGGAGGTGTCATGCAAGTATTGAGTTCACTTTTGAGATGGAGCTATGTCTCATACTTTCGGCCATGTTTTTCAGGCCTTTTAGGAGAACTTTACTTCACATTTAGCCCCCAGTGCAGCTTATTCCACGTTTCATTGGAACAACTGCTCGACTTTTTAGCCCTGGGTTCTTGTTTCACATGTTAAAAAGCAAATATGCAATTACTGGTTAATGTCCAAATGTTAAACGATAACTCCATCCAAGCAGTAATATTCACTAAGGTCTGATGAGCAGAAGTGCTCAGGTTTGTGATGGATCCTGGAGATCAGCAGGAGACCAACGCTTCTCGATCAGCCACGGGTGCGATCCATTCATTGCCAATTTACCCACTCAGTGGATAACAAGTGTTTAGTTTCTGCCTTCTGAGGCTGCTCTGTGGCTTTATAGACTCATTTACTGTACATTTACAGTGAATATTAGGGTGGAGTTACCCTTTATGCTGCCCAAACCATGCAATCTTATAGTATCAACCTGGCAAAAAGCAGATCCACCAACAGGATGACTAGTTACTGTTGTAATTGATATATATAATAGAAGGCAAGGAAAATGATTGCCTTACTTAAATTTTTTGGCACAGCAATTCGTCCGGGACTAAAAGGCCTACATTACCCTTTCTTCGGTGAGGAAGTGTGACAACCCTTATCAGTGTCCAAGAGAAGACTGGTTGTCACTTTGTAAATCCGCGTAGTCATGATTGGGGCACAGGCCGTACTGAGGTTTCCAGCAATAAGTGGAGCTGCTCTCGATAAGACGTTGATATTATAGATGATTATTTCTTTACATGGTTCCGGCAGCTTATGGCTGAACAAGCTATGAATTCCTATCTATGAGTGTTCGCGTGTCATTTCCGCTATCGGACGGGGTGATCATGAAGTGAATCAGACAGGAGACAGGTGATATAATGAAATTCGCCCTTCTTACCATCCCTTACTGTCTTCTTCATTAATCTTAAACCTGCGCACTTTCCCTTCCCAGCGTGAGGCACTACTGCGCTGTGGGATATGTTGGCGCTATATAAATAAAGGATAATAATGGTAATAATTCTTCATATTGGCAATCCTCCTCTCCTCCCTCTTCCACTTCTCTTTCTTTGCATTGTGTGGGCTTTTATACTTTTATGTAAATCTTAAAGCTGTATTCCCATTTTGGCTGTTTATGGCCTTAGTACCAATCCCACCTCTGGGATCTGCTCCTATGGGGAAAATGGATAGTCTCTTTTGGTGGTCTAAGGCAGCTTGCAGTGGTCAATATTCTCATTAAAATTATCGAAGCATTGGCCACACTTGTCTATGGGAGTTAGAGTCAAACAAGGCGGATTCATCCAATAATGAGGCTGACGGGACACCAGTCCTTACACTGGGTGAGGGTCGTGCACCTATCAGTCATTTGTGGCACACTCTATGGTCATGCCGTAAATGCACTAGTTAGGAATGCCTCCATTTTTTTTTTAGCCCAGCACAACTGAAGACTCAGCACTGCCTCCCCCAGCAACTTCAGCTGATCGCAGGTAGGTCTTGGCAGCGGAAGGTCTCTGGTACAGCAAGGGTTTGTCCAAACCGCACCTGAAGCTTAGCAACAAAAGGCAACGTGGGCAGAAACAGTGACCTTCTCCTGTCTTTCCTGCCACAGGACAAGTTCCTCTCTCCTTCCTATTACTCTTGATACATTTGCACAACATTTTTCAGTAAGAATATACAAAACATCTTCAATATATTTCTATCAGAAGAAAGATATATAATGAAGGTGGGCACGCATGGCCAGGTAGGTTCTGCCAGTTGTCAGGCCTCATGGGCACCTCTAGCGCATGTGGACCCAATCCTCCCTTCTCTAGAAGTAAAGCAGAGGATAGGGTCATCGCACAGAGATTTTCCAGCATGTCAGAGAATCTGTGTGTGTGATATCGAGCACTTCCGACCAGCATGTATGGCCGGCTTAACACTCATTAATATACTGTCACCTGGGGACGATGAGACAATCCCATTATATGAGGTCCCCGTTAATATTATATTATTGGCATCTGTTCTCAGGTTCTTGTACTTTTCCTTTAAAGCTGAAGATTTGGTCATTGCACACCATACTGTAACTCTCCAAATCTTGCTTCACCTTCCCTCAGCTTTTTGTTGCCCGCCCTTCTCTTTCCCCAGATGACAGACAGGACAGGGTGTGATGGTGATGTCACACACAAAGGCACAATGACATTGTAATTTCCACCTGAGCCTCGATAAGTCTCCTCTTCATATCGATTGGTTCTTGCGTGTGGTCCTTCCGGATCTCCTCCTCCACCAGCATCAACCTGGGGGGAAAAATAAATATGGCTGCTGAAAGCACCAAATCCACATGGACAAGATACTTGGAACCTTCCCAGTAGTCTAAGGCTGGTGTCACATGAGGAGATTTCTGAGCATTACATAAATAATATAGCGTATTCATGTAATAAGAAATGTGAACATTAATTTCTATGGAGAGCAGTCGAGTGTTACCTCTTTGTTCAATAATCACTATGGGTCTAGATGTAACCCAAAAAAAACCAAAGTCATCCCCGAGTGACACCACCTTGAGAAGATCACAGAATACCCAGAGGAACATGTGTGTAATATGTAATTAGGTAATAGTAAATGTCTGTAAATGTAGGCACTGATCGTCAGCCTCTCTGTAGCCCACAGTCAGGAGCTACATGGAGCCCACGGTCAGGAGCTACATGTAGCCCACAGTCAGGAGCTACAAGGAGCCCACAGTCAGGAGCTACATGGAGCCGACATTCAGGAGCTAGATGGAACCCACTGTCAGGAGCTACATGAAGCGCACGGACAGGAGCTACATGGAGCCCACAGTCAGGAGCTACATGAAGCCCACCAGTCAGGAGCTACATGGAGCTCATGGTCAGGAGCTACATGGAGCCCACAGTCAGGAGCTACACGGAGCCTACAGTCAGGAGCTACATGGAACCCACAGTCAGGAGCTACATGAAGCCTACAGTCAGGAGCTACATGGAGCCCACAGTCAGGAGCTACATGGAGCCCACAGTCAGGAGCTACATGGAGCCCACAGTCAGAAGCTACATGGAGCCCACAGTCAGGAGCTACATGGTGCTCATGGTCAGGAGCTACATGGAGCCCACGGTCAGGAGCTACATGGAGCCTACAGTTAGGAGCTACATGGAGCCCACAGTCAGGAGCTACATGGAGCCCACAGTCAGGAGCTACATGGAGCCCACAGTCAGGAGCTACATGGAGCCTACAATCAGGAGCTACATAGAGCATACAGTTAAGAGCTACATGACCACCACTGGTGGCTGACATTAGTCCACTATTTATGCCATTACAGTTTGGATAACAGGAGCCGCTGCACAGTCTCAGCCTGCAGGTCCCTATAGACTTTAGAAGATTATTGCCTAATAAACGGATTTCAGTCGGATCAGTAGACAGCTTCATGTGGGTGGTCTCCGTCAGATACGGCAGGCCTCTCAATGCTAGTAGTTTTTACAGGGGCACCCCAAATTCCATAGAACAAATTATCTGTATATTATAAATGTATACATCTCAACAACCTCTATCCAGTCTAGTTTTGCAGTCAGATATTACATCTAGTAGAACCAAATTTTATAAACTTCTTATAAAGCACAATAGTGCGGTGCAAATGTATACTACTAATGTGGTGTGACTCTGTGGTACTTCTCTGGTGCAGGTGGGGAGCGAGGGTGATCACAGAGTGGTGCTGGTGTTCTGTAAAGATGAGGTTTGTATAGTGGAGTACTAATCTGGTGTGAGAGTGTGGAGTCGATGTGTAGTAGTTGCAAATGTGTTGTGTGATGCAACATAGTGGGTCTGGTTCCAGAATGGTACTTGTGTGATAGTGCGACATTGGGGTGTAGTATTGTGCTAGTGCGGTGCTATGGTGTTGTACTAGTATAATGGTTTGGTATTACTATACGGTATTTGTATTATTGATTGGTCTTCGTATGGTGATGCAGGACTTTTTTTGGTACTAATATAGTAATGTACTATTGTGATGGTTTGGTACTAGTATGCTAATGAGTACTACTGAGATGAGTGGTCCTATAGTGCGGTATTGAGCCTCTGGTTCCTACGCACCATTCTGTATGGCATTTTTCCCAGTACACAAATCCACATTTATATTTTTTGGTTTTCACAGGACTTCTCTACCTTCTACTCTGTGGTCTTTCCTGATGAAGAAGTATTTTGTACTTTAAAACACATAGAATAAATCACTATTTTATTTGACAATCTGGGATATACCTTATTTTTCGTACTGTAAGACGCACCCCAAATTTTCAGAAGGAAAATAGGGGGAAAAAAATTAATGTGTCAAATGTGGGTCCGTCTTACAGTTTGAATTCAGCTTACCGGGGGAAGGGGAGATCGGCAGGGCTGGTGGAGCGTGGTCACAGGGGGTGTTCCTGCTGTGGCCCGGCAATGATATGATGATATGGCAGGTTCGGCGGTGCTCATGATGCGGGGGCTTCTACATTTTCTGAAAGCCCAGAGCTCACGCACATCCATGGCTGTGACGTGGTAGCCTCCGGAAAATCCCATCAGGTTCGGTGGTGCGGGGGCTCCGCCGACATTTTGTGAAAGCCAGGAGACCCCACACATCCATTGCTACAATGCAGTGGTCTCCAAGAAAATGGCCACCAGGGGGCGGTGCATGCGCAGATTGAGATCTCGGCACCGAGATCTCATCTCCCGAGATCTTGGGTCGAGATCTCGTCGCCGAGATCTCAATCTTCGCATGCAATGCTTCCGGTAGCAATTTTCCCGGAGGCCACCCATCGCAGCAATGGAAGTGCGGGGGCTCCGGGCTTTCACAAAATGTCGGCGGATCCCCCCGCACCACAGAGCACCACCGAATACTGCCACACCAGCCTGGGAAGAGAGTGTGATCATCGCCCTGCAGCGCCAGAGCGGGACCGCCGCAGAATCGCCCGACTCATGCTGCCACCACACTACTTTGGGGAAAAAAAGTGCGTCTTATAGTCCGAAAAATACGGTACATCTCATCATTGATCAGAAACCATCCACAAACCTCTCCTTTCTTTCCTGGATACCTCTAGGCACAGACATTCACGTTTTCCCCCATGAATGTAACTATATATGATGTATGGATGCCTCAGGTCTCCCAGGACCACTCTGGACCCCACTGTGGCGTTCTTATACCCTGGTTGGAGGTGACGCAGCCTCGTCAGTGTAGACTGTGTTCACAGATCCTGATAACTGTCTCTGGATACTAGTGAGTAATCCACCATGTGCAAGTGGCAGGAAAATGAATCCGTTGTCAGCGCCGGCCTCTCCTGTTACAGCCACTTCTGAGAAGCGCGCAGCGGAGATAAGCGTGTGCAGTCAAGCAGGAACCACCAACATTTATTTCCCTTTTAAATTAAGATCAGAAAATTGTGTCCATCTCCATGATGAGAGGAGAAGCGAGGAGCAGGCGGAAGAACGGAGCACAAGTTATAGTGGATTCTGTCGTTACAAAGGAAGAAAAGAAAACACAATATTTTCTCTGGAATCAGATAAAACTGCTGCAAGGATCATCAACGTAATAGAATTTCATCAGAATTATACCAAACCAGAGAAAAATGTGATAAGAACTAAATTACTGCAGAGCCGTGAAAATCGAGCTAAATAGGGGAAAATAGTGGATAGAGAAAAAAACGGTGAAGGACCATAAAAGGGATTATAAGAAAACATGCTCCAAATACTCCCATGTCACGTCTTGTATTCAGTGCAATATATGGTATTTCAGGTTAAAGTTCTCCAAGGAAACGAAAAAATAAAGTAACAATGAAGAAAAAAAATACATAAAATTTTGAATCACCCGGCGAAAAAATAAAAAAGTCTTTTCACAGCTTCATCGCAGGGAAATAAGCGCAAACAAAACTTTTTATTTTTTTTAAAACAAATTTCATATTTTTTTGTAACTATTAAGATATTAAAAAAACGATACAAGTTTGCTATCGCTGTAATTGTTCTGACCAAGAGAGTTATTTTCAATACACAGTGAATTCTAGAAAAACTAAATCTCAAAAAAAGTTGAAATTTCCTTCCATAATACGGTAACTGTGGCCATTCCCAAATCCCGTGATACAAAGTAGCCAGACGTCGACCACATTCCAGATTCTTTTATATCCTGTGATACAATTGTACAATAATCTGCTGTAATTATAAAGGGGAGCACTACTTCTCTCCAGGAGTCTGTAATTCTCATCCCTGTGTTATTAATGTGCAATATATCTATATATCTCACATACCGTTGTGTGAAAAAATGTTTGCCCCCTTCCTTATTTCCTGTTCTTTTGCATGTTTGTCACAATTAAATGTTTCAGATCACCAAACAAATGTAAATATTAGACAAAGATAACACAAGTAATCACAAAATGAAGTTTTTGGGTAAGTTCTAGTGATGAGCGAATATTCTCGTTACTCGAGATTTCTAGAGCACGCTCGGTTGACCTCCGAGTATTTTTTAGTGCTCTGAGTTTTAGTTTTTAGTGCAACAGCTGAATGATTTGCTAGGGAATCCCCACATGTACTTATGCTGGCTAACAGATGTAAATCATTCAGCTGCGGCAAGAAAAACTAAATCTCCGAGCACTAAAAAATACTCAGATGACCCCCGAGCGTGCTCGAGAAATCTCGAGTAACGAGTGTTAGGAGTCGAGTTCCCACCGCTGCACAGGGGGAATCTCGAGCTGTGTCTGCTGCGGTCTCCCATTCTGCATCAGCCGCAGTGGAGCCTGCTCAGCGGAGATGTCGGTCCCAGCTTCTCACTGAATCTGATACTGTGCAAAAGGTTACTGCTGCCTCTCCAGGCTCTGCTATTGTACCCTGCACTGGTTTGCGGCGAGCAGGCTTTTCTGGGACTAAGTCCTGCTTTGCACACACTGAGCATGCCCAGGGTAAGATCTCTCAACGGAGATCAAGGGTCACATGCTCAGGTACTGCAGCAACTTCCAATGGTCCTCCAGGAAGGTCTTGTACCTGATCAAGTTCTGTGGCAGTCTTCCATTGGTCCTTCTGGGAAGGTCCTGAAGTTGCTGCAGCTATAAAAGGTTCTCATGACCGCACGGCCATGCGCTAGTGTCAAATATGTACGAGCTCAGCGCCAGTGTGGTCATGTGTGTGGTCAGTGACCCGGCTGAAATAAGCCCCTAGAATGCTGGCACCTCCGGCGAGGAGTTTTGTGTATGCAGTCAGGGACCCGGCTGAAATAAGCCCCTAGAATGCTGGCACCTCCGGCGAGGAGTTTTGTGTATGCAGTCAGGGACCCGGCTGAAATAAGCCCCTAGAATGCTGGCACCTCCGGCGAGGAGTTTTGTGTGTGCAGTCAGGGACCCGGCTGAAATAAGCCCCTAGAATGCTGGCACCTCCGGCGAGGAGTTTTGTGTATGCAGTCAGGGACCCGGCTGAAATAAGCCCCTAGAATGCTGGCACCTCCGGCGAGGAGTTTTGTGTATGCAGTCAGGGACCCGGCTGAAATAAGCCCCTAGAATGCTGGCACCTCCGGCGAGGAGTTTTGTGTATGCAGTCAGGGACCTGGCTGAAATAAGCCCCTAGAATGCTGGCACCTCCGGCGAGGAGTTTTGTGTATGCAGTCAGGGACCCGGCTGAAATAAGCCCCTAGAATGCTGGCACCTCCGGCGAGGAGTTTTGTGTATGCAGTCAGGGACCCGGCTGAAATAAGCCCCTAGAATGCTGGCACCTCCGGCGAGGAGTTTTGTGTATGCAGTCAGGGACCCGGCTGAAATAAGCCCCTAGAATGCTGGCACCTCCGGCGAGGAGTTTTGTGTGTGCAGTCAGGGACCTGGCTGAAATAAGCCCCTAGAATGCTGGCACCTCCGGCGAGGAGTTTTGTGTATGCAGTCAGGGACCCGGCTGAAATAAGCCCCTAGAATGCTGGCACCTCCGGCGAGGAGTTTTGTGTATGCAGTCAGGGACCCGGCTGAAATAAGCCCCTAGAATGCTGGCACCTCCGGCGAGGAGTTTTGTGTATGCAGTCAGGGACCCGGCTGAAATAAGCCCCTAGAATGCTGGCACCTCCGGCGAGGAGTTTTGTGTGTGCAGTCAGGGACCCGGCTGAAATAAGCCCCTAGAATGCTGGCACCTCCGGCGAGGAGTTTTGTGTGTGCAGTCAGGGACCCGGCTGAAATAAGCCCCTAGAATGCTGGCACCTCCGGCGAGGAGTTTTGTGTGTGCAGTCAGGGACCCGGCTGAAATAAGCCCCTAGAATGCTGGCACCTCCGGCGAGGAGCTTCTTATGAGTGAATTCAGGGCTGGCTAATAGCCATTAGAATTCCGGCTCCACCGGAGAGGAGCTGCGTGTTGGTTTGGACTGCATGACCACTGTCGGCTCTACTCAGTAGCTGTGTCCCCTGTGAGCTAAACAGGGCACAGCGTTCTCTTTACTACGGGCTCTGTGAAGTAACAGAGTTTGTTTATTCTAATTTACTTGATCGCCTTAATTAGCAGCAGGTTCTTTCCTGCACGGTGGATCCCAGGTTGCAAATGCACCTATCTCACCTAATATGTATATTCGGTGCGTTCTGCCAACCCTAACAACGAGTATATTCGCTCATCACTAGTAAATTCAGACATGGCGTTTTTTTGCTCCTTTTTTATGCTAATTTTCAGCTGCTTTTTACAGTACCCGCAAAGCCTATGAGATTTCAGAAATCTCATGCACACACATTGGTTTTTTTGTGTCATCAGTATTTTGTGCTTTGCTGCGTTTTTTGGACATAGGCCATGTCACTTCTTTCAGCATTTTTTCAGCGTTTTCCACCCATTGACTTGAATGGACGGTGAAAAAATGCTGCAAATACGCAGGTTGACTTTTCTTGCAGTGTATTTGCTGCAGAAAAGTCAAGGACAGCCGGATGGGACGTCACACTCAGCTCTGCTACATCTACATGGCAGGCTGCATGATGCGTTCATGCAGCCTGTCATCCAGCAGTGGACCTGAACCCTATTCACTTGAATGGGGGGGTCCGACAATACAGTGTTTGACACGCTGTCATGTTCATGACAGCACGGCAAACACCTCTTCTGATTGGTGGGGAAATCCTCCCCGCCGGTCAGAGAGCCGCGGTTCCCATGCTGTCAGAAGACAGCGCTCAGCTGTGATCAGAGGTGTAAACTTTACCTCCGGTCACTGGTGTCAGCTGATGGGACTACTGCTCCCATCATCTGACACCTACAGCCACTAATTACAGTGTGAACAGGAGCGGCGGATGGAGTTTTCATCTGCCGCTCCTGCGCTATAAATAATAATAATAAAAAAAACAAAATGGCGTGGGATCCCCCCCCCATTTTTGACAACCAGCCTTGCTAATGCTCACAGCTGGGGCCAGATATTCTCAGGCTGGTAAGGGGCCGTGGATATAGGCCCCCCCAGCCTAAAAATAGCAGCCGTAGCTACCCAGAAAATGCGCATTAGATAGATGCGCTAATTCTGGAGCTTTGCCCGACTTCCCACTTGCCCTGTAGCGGTGGCAAGCTGGGTAATGAGGGGTTAATGTGACCTTCCTATTGTAAGGTGATGTTAAGCCGGCTTAGTAATGGAGAGGTGTCAATAAGACACCTATCCAGTACTAATCCCATAGTAATTAAAGGGTTAAAAAAACACACACACACACATGCAGAACAAAGTCTTTTAATGAAATAAAACACCACACAGTTTTACCATTTTATTATTCTGCCATTCCAAGCGAAGCCCTCGATCTTCTGAAATAAAAATAAAATAATAAACAAAAAGTATACTCCCTGATCCGTCGTAGTCCAATATACCGAGTGTCCCACGCAGTATCTGGGGAGATAAAGCTCTGGGAGCGCTGCTAATGCGACTGCTCCCGTCTGTAATCAACTGGGAAATGAATAGAGGCGCAGGGTCAGTAACGAGCGGTGACGTCAGTGAGCCTGCGCTCCCTCACTGCCTGACCGGAGGTAGCCTCTGCACCATAGGAAAATGCTGGAGAAGAGGATACCCCAGGTAATGTATCTATTCTAACTATCTATTCTATCAATCTATCTATTCATTCATTCTATCTATCTAAAGGAAGTGTTTTTTTCCTCTGTGTGCACTCAACTTTATTGGCATGCACAAAGAGAAAAAAAACTCATGAAAAAAACACACCTAAACCTGCGTTTTTGGTGCAGCTTCTTTCCTGCCAAGACGATCAGGGTTTGCTGCTGAAAAAAAAACACAGCAAAAATGTCCTGTGTGAACTTACCCTTTAAATGAAGGTCTTTATTATTAAAGGAAAAATAAATCCAAACCTAAAGGGCCCTGTGTGAAAAAGTGATTGCCCCCTAAACCTAATAACTGGATAGGCCACCCTTAGGCTTTTTTTTTTTTTTTTACACATACTGTGTTTTTCCTGGCCATTTTTGCGGCCCCAATAGATTTCTATGGGGTCGCAAAATCGGCCAGCAAAAATTCCACGGTGCTCCATGTGCCCTATGGCCGTAAAGGCCGTATTTGCGGTCGTGAAAAAAGATCAAGCCTGCTCAATCTTTTTCACAGCGTATGGACACGGCCCCCATTGCAACGGTGCACCATCACTTCCGATTTTGCGGAAAGCCGTTTTTATTTCCCAATACTTCATCTTTCCCAATACTTCTATTTCCCTATACTTTTTGCGGTCCATTTTGCGGCGATATGGCCCGCAAAAAAGGCCCGCATTAATGGGCCGCAAAAAACACGGCAAGTGTAAAAGTAGCCTTAGCAGCAACAACTGAAGTCAAGCATTTGCGATAACTGTTAATGAGTCTTTTACAACACTCTGGAGGAATTTTGGCCGCTCATCTTTGCAGAATTGTTGTAATTCAGCCACATTGCAGGGTTTCCGAGCATGAACTGCATTGTTAAGGGCATGCCACAGCATTCTAGGCGGATTAAGGTCAAGATTTTGACTAGGCCACTCCAAAGTCTTTATTTTGTTTTTCTTAAGTCATTTAGAGGTGGATTTGCTGATGTGTTTTGGATCATTGTCCTGCTGCATAACTCGAATGTGTTTCAGCTTAAAATCCCAAACAGATGGCCAGATATTCTTCTTCAGGATTTTTTGGTAGACAGCAGAATTCATGGTTCTATGTACCACAAGCCAAAACAGCCCCAGACCATCACATTACCATCACCATATGTTCCTGTTGCTATGATGTTCCTTTTCTGAAATGCTGTGTTACTTCTACATCAGATCTAATGGGGCATAGACCTTCCAAAAAGTTCAACTTTTGTCAGTCCATAGAGTATTCTCACAAAAGTCTTGGGGATCATCAAGATGTTTTCTGGCAAAACTCAGACGAGCCTTTGTTTTTATTGCTCAGCAGTGCTTTTGGTCTTGGAACACTGCCATGCAGGCAACTTTTGCCCAGTCTCTTTCTTATGGTGGAGTCATGAACACTGACCCTAACTGAGGCAAGTGAGGCCTGCAGTTCTTTAGATGTTGTTGTGGGGTCTTTTTTGACCTCTTGGATGAGTTGTATCTGTGCTCTTGGGGTAAATTTGGTCGGCTGGCCACTCCTGAAAAGGTTCACTATTGTTCCATGTGTTCACCATTTGTGGATAATGGCTCTCACTGTGGTTCATTCAAGTTCCAAAGTTTTATAAATGGCTTTATAACCTTTTCCAGACTGATAGATCACAACTACTTTGTTTCCCATTTGTTCCAGAATTTCTTCGGATCGCAGCATGATGTTTAGTTTTTGAGGATCTTTTGGTTTACTTCATTTTGTCAGGCAGGTCCTATTTAAGTGATTTCTTGATTGATAATAGGTATAGCAGTAACCAGGGCTGGGTGTGGCTAGGGAATTTGAACTCCGTTTCCCAAAGATCTCAATCTTTGTCTAATATTTAAATTTGTTTGGTGATCTGAAACATTTAAGTGTGACAAACATGAAAAAGAATAGGAAATCAGGAAAGAGGCAAACACTTTTTCACATTACTGTACATCACTGCTGCTCTCCACAGAGAACTACACCACTGGCAGGAAAGACATGATTGCCTCAGTCATCTCTCATGTCTCCTTCACAAGTCCGTTTAAAACTGGTACCGGTGTCATCAGCATTTTCCATTAGCGTGTAATCAGCGTTTTCCATTAGCGTGTCATCCGTGTGATCATCACTGTTTTTCTGGTATGGATAAAGAAATAAATGACAAATCTTCTCCTATACTTTGTAATGTTAAACGCATCCAGACACGGACTGTACACTGCTGCCATCCGTGTGCTCTACATGTTTTTCACAGACCAATAGACTTGTATTGACCCTGGTCATCCATGCTACCATAAAAAAAATGGACATGTCTCGTGTTTTGCATGGACAGCAACATAAATTTAAAATGGGTATGTCAGATATCCGTAAAAAAAAAATGTATACCACACGAACTGGAGACACAAAGGAGGCCTAACACTGCTTAAGAAAAATGGAAGCTGAGCTCTAATTGTCAGCTTTGTTAAAATGAAAGCTGAGGTCTGATTGGCTATTCTGGTAAAAAGAAAGCCAATATCTGTGAGGACTATGAGTTATGCTTAAGACTATTATTCTGCACAGAAGGCATGATGTTTTCCCCTAAGATTTTCTGATACTTGAGTGAATCCATGTTGCTCACCATACAATGGAGGTTTACAGTGCCAAAGGAAACAAATCTGGAGCATCACCGAGCCCCCGCCATGCCTCACTGTAGGCATCACAGAGCCTCCGTCATGCTTCACTATAAGCATCACCGAGCCCCCGTCACGCCTCACTGTAGGCATCACAGAGCCCCTGTCATGATTCACTATAAGCATCACCGAGCCCCCGTCATGTTTCACAATAAGCATCACAGAGCCCTGTCATACTTCACTGAAGGCAACAACCAGCTCCCACTATGTTCTCTATAGACACCATCTTTTCAGTGAAGGCTTCACAATTCATCTTCCTGACATAATGCTCATCCACAGGCGCAACAAGTTTTAGTTTTATTTTATTCCTTTCTATCTTTTTGCCTCCATGTTTGTAGAAGGAAAATCTGTTAACTGGCCACTTTCATGACATTCCAAGAATATTAGTGACCTGGAGGACATTGCCCAAGAAGAATGAGCTAATATTCCTCAGGATCGTTGCCAGAAGCTGCTGTCTGACTACATGTCATGCTTACAACTGGTCACATAAGCCATAAGGGAACTAAGTACTAAAGCTGGTCATGAAAGGGTGAATAATCTGAGACTGCAGAAGTCAGTA
The DNA here is from genome assembly GCF_051348905.1 of Ranitomeya variabilis. Classification (NCBI taxonomy): domain Eukaryota; kingdom Metazoa; phylum Chordata; class Amphibia; order Anura; family Dendrobatidae; genus Ranitomeya; species Ranitomeya variabilis. Next base: position 383,289,449 of record NC_135233.1, on the reverse strand, counting down.
AAAGTGGCATTTTGTGGCGATACTGGAGAAACCACTTTTTATATTAGTGATGTTCAGGTATTTACATTGTAATAAACCAATGAAATGAGAACAAACATCAGAAAGTTTGTAAATTTTGCTAATTAGAATAATTTGTTGGGGTTCCCGATGGGGTCAATAATTTTGATTGCAACTGTATATTTAATTGTATATGAGTATATTATGTATACTCTTAACAGCCATGTCATTCCAAATCTACTCCTTGGGGCCGCTTCCTGTCTGAAAAATGTAATGAAATGAACTTGAGCTCTTTGATTGCAACAATTTACTGTTAAAACTGCTTTCTCTCTTGTCTAATAAAAGACACACAGCAAATTACCCAGCTAGGAGATTAGGCGCCGGGCAGCTGGGAAGCATCAGGAGAGATGTTATTATCCAGGCTGGAACACAACGTACGTTGCACTATCCCTCTGATTTCAGGAATAAGATTTTCCTGAAAAGTGCCATATTGCGCACAGTCATGAACAATGGAGAGTTACTGCACCAGAAAGAGCCTATAAAATCAGAGAGAGTAGAAGAAAACATGTTGGTCAAACTGCGCTGCTAGCTGTGTATTCACAAAAACTTCGAGGTTTCAGATCATCTTTGCGGTTTTAATCTCAACACGTTTCGAAGCATGGACACATCATCAGGAGATCAGAACCACAATATTGTGGTTCTTCTGAGGAAGAGATGTGCTAACTTTGAAACATGTTCAGATTAAAACCACAGAGATGATCTGAAACTGCATAGTTATTGAGAATACACAACCAGCAGCGCAGGTCGACAAACATGTTTTCTTCTACTTGGTCTTTATGTTGAATTTACCAACCTGTTGGTGTTGCAGCAGCTACTAAAGCACAAACCTTCATTGTGATTCACACAATCTGATATGGTGAGCAGTTACCGCATACTTTAATACTTCACTGGTTTATCAGTGAAAGACCCTATTTTGCTTGTCTTGTCCCCCCTTATTTCACATGGCTGTTTAACAGTATTTTTTTTTTCTGTAGCCAAAACCTTCACTCTTGGCCGTAAAAATACTACGTTTTTCAGGTGGATTACTCTACAGTACATCTTAAAGCTAGTTTTATTCATAAAAATGCAGCACAAATGTTATGCTGTTTTTGCACTTTCTCATTGCTTTATATGGGTAAAAAAAAATGCTGCAAAAAAGCTGAGGGAATTGACATGCTGCACATTTTCAAAGTGCTGCAATGCTCAAATTCAGTCATAAAAATGCTGTGTACGCATGAGATTTCTGAAATCTTATAGCTTTTGCTGATACTGTGAAACGTAGCTTCATTTCTGCAGAAATATGCACAGCAAAAAATATATATATATATACAGCACAGACCAAAAGTTTGGCCACACCTTCTCATTTAAAGATTTTTCTGTATTTTCATGACTATGAAAATTGTACATTCACACTGAAGGCATCAAAACTATGAATTAACACATGTGGAATTATATACTTAACAAAAAAGTGTGAAACAACTGAAAATATGTCTTATATTCTAGGTTCTTCCAAGTAGTCACCTTTTGCTTTGATGACTGCTTTGCACACTCTTGGCATTCTCTTGATGAGCTTCAAGAGGTAGTCACCGGGAATGGTTTTCACTTCACAGGTGTGCCCTGTCAGGTTTAGTAAGTAGGATTTCTAGCCTTATAAATTGTGGGGACATCAGTTGTGTTGTGTAGAAGTCTGCTGGATGCAAAGCTGATAGTCCTACTGAATAGACTGTTAGAATTTGTATTATGGCAAGAAAAAAGCAGCTAAGTAAAGAAAAACGAGTGGCCATCATTACTTTAAGATATGAAGGTCAGTCAGTCTGAAAAATTGGTAAAACTTTAAAAGCGTCCCCAAGTGCAGTTGCAAAACCATCAAACGCTACAAAGAAACTGGCTCACATGAGGATCGCCCCAGGAAAGGAAGACCAAGAGTCACCTCTGCTTCTGAGGATAAGTTTATCCGAGTCACCAGCCTCAGAAATTGCAGTTTAACAGCAGCTCAGATTAGAGACCAGGTCAATGGCACACAGAGTTCTAGCAGCAGACACATCTCTACAACATCTGTTAAGAGGAGACTTTGTGCAGCAGGGCTTCATGGTAAAATAGCTGCTAGGAAACCACTGCTAAGGACAGGCAACAAGCAGAAGAGATTTGTTTGGGCTAAAGAGCACAAGGAATGGACATTAGACCAGTGGAAATCTGTGCTTTGGTCTGATGAGTCCAAATTTGAGATCTTTGGTTCCAACCACCGTGTCTTTGTGCGACGCAGAAAAGGTGAACGGATGGACTCTACATGCTGGTTCCCACCGTGAAGCATGGAGGAGGAGGTGTGATGGTGTGGGGGTGCTTTGCTGGTGACACTGTTGGGGATTTATTCAAAATTGAAGGCATACTGAACCAGCATGGGTACCACAGCATCTTGCAGCGGCATGCTATTCCATCCGGTTTACGTTTAGTTGGACCATCATTTATTTTTCAACAGGATAATGACCCCAAACACACCTCCAGGCTGGGTAAGGGCTATTTGACCAAGAAGGAGAGTGATGGGGTGCTACGCCAGATGACCTGGACCTCCACAGTCACCAGACCTGAACCCAATTGAGATGGTTTGGGGTGAGCTGGACCGCAGAGTGAAGGCAAAAGGGCCAACAAGTGCTAAGCATCTCTGGGAACTCCTTCAAGATTGTTGGAAGACCATTCCCGGTGACTACCTCTTGAAGCTCATCAAGAGAATGCCAAGAGTGTGCAAAGCAGTCATCAAAGCAAAAGGTGGCTACTTTGAAGAACCTAGAATATAAGACATATTTTCAGTTGTTTCATACTTTTTTGTTACGTATATAATCCCACATGTGTTAATTCATAGTTTTGATGCCTTCAGTGTGAATGTACAATTTTGATAGCCATGAAAATACAGAAAAATCTTTAAATGAGAAGGTGTGTCCAAACTTTTGGTCTGTACTGTATATATATATATATATATATATATATATATATATATATATATATATATATATATATATATATATATATATATATATATATATATACTGCAAAAATGCCATGTGTGAACATAGCCTAAATCTTTTGGTCAGGCTTCCCAAGTGATTCCCTGTGTTACAGATTTGCAATGTTTCTGTACAATTTGGATGCTATACCGTACCGCCGTATGGTGTCCAATGTTTTTTACACACACATAGACTTGAGTGGGTGAGTTTCATCTAATTTACGGAAGAAACCAGTGAATACTGCGATTTGTTTTCACATGCAAATTCGGTCATTGAGAAAAGTCCTTCATCTGCTCTGCCCCACTGAACGATATTTTTCAGCGTGTCGTCCGTTTTTTTTATAGATAGCACTTGCAAGGCTGTGGAGTCGATAAGTCAAACCTCTGACTCCTCAATTTTCCCGACTCCACATCCCTGGTCACTACTGAGCATGTGCATAAAGTGCAGCACAGATTCATCTCATCTAAAAGACGAGATCCTGAGATCAGGAACAGAACAGACATTTATAGGACATTTCATAACTTTCCCAAGTTATTATGAAAACATTTACAGCTCATCCTGCACTGAACTACTGTACCCAATGTATTATACATTTTAGGAGTTGCTCCATTTTATACAGACTCCAACTCTGCCAAAAATTGACACCGACTCCACAGCCCTGAGCACTTGGACAGAAAATACGCTTATGTGAACGAGTCCTTACATTCATACAACACTGGATACCCTAAGGGTATGTGTCCTCGTTCAGGAAACGCTGCGTTTTTGACGCAGCGTTGAGCCGCAGCATCAAAAACGCAGCGTCCAGATGTTACAGCATAGTGGAGGGGATTTAAAGAAATCCTGTCTCCACTGTGCATTAAAAAACGCATGCGTTTTTCCCGCGAAAACGCACATGCAGTGCATTTTTCCAGAACACAGCATGTTGCTACAATGAGCAAAACACACAGGAACACCGCAGGTGACCTGCCAGTGACCTCAGGTGCATTTTTGGTCAGGATTTTACCTGCATAAAATCCTGACCAAAGCCTGAAGCAAACCTGAACGTGGACACATACCCTTAGAATAAATTAAATGTCTGAAAGTCAAGCAGTCTGTTGTTTTCTTGTGAAGATCCCTGCTGTTAACAAGAACCCCAAAGAGCTACAGGGTATTCTCAAAAGTTCCTGTCGCCAAGGATGGACAGGTAATAATTGGGCAATGAGAAAGAAATGGATTAAATGGATTTTTGTCCTGAAGTTTGAGTGTTGATGTATAATATGTGACACTAGAGGTATGTTTTCTCTGGATATTGCAGTTAGAGTGGATCCCAGTTCCAGAGGATCCCCTCTCCCACCTCCCCCCAATCCCCAGAAGTAAATAATAGAGTATTTACCATTTCTAACCTGTTTATGATGCTCTTGATTTGCGTGTCCTTCTCCATCTGCTGCTGCCGCAGCCTCTTCTCACTCTGCTCCAGGCGGGACTGATATTGCTGCAGCATTTTGCTTGTTTGCTCCTCCTGAGAGAGGAGACGGCGCTCATATTCTTCCAGCTTCCGGTTGGACATCAGGAGTCGCTCTTTCAAGGAGTAAATCTCCTCCTCATATTCCTTCACCTAAAAGGATTGGTGAGATGGGAAGAAGAATAGAGTGGAGGAAAGATAGAGGGGGAAAAAGACACAATGAAAGGATAGAAGAGAGCGCGGAAGAACAATGGATCTCAGTGCACACAGAAAAGGACAGACTATGGAGGAAGACGTACAACAGGAGAAAGGGCAGCAAGAGGTGAAGAGAGACAATTTATGATGTCCAGATCTGCAGGAGATATGTTCTCACCCTCTCCAGACGACTCTCGTCCATGGATTTTGAATACTCTTTCAATTTGTATTCTTCTCGTTCTATATGTGCGCTTTCAATGTCAGCGGACAGGTGAGGCATGTTTGACACCCAGGCAACTGTGCGTTCCGAGGCTGGAGTGACCGGGTTCAATGTGGCCTGTGCATGTGAGTGCTGTAGAGAAACAGGTCCACGTTACTAAAGAAATGGTCATAATGTAGAATAAAAGAACCTGAATGTGGCTCGGAGACGTACCTGCTTGGTTATGCTGGGTTTAAGTCCTCCGGCATCCTTCTCCACTGATTGCTGCCTTATTCTTGCTGCTCCGTACATTGGTTCGGGGCTTTGCAGGAGGTTACCACTGCTTGGTCGGGGTTTATGGGCGGCCTGCACCGTCAGTTGTTGGGATTTGCCCCGGTGTAGGGGAGGAGGCTGTGAGTCTTGCCTCCGCTGCACTCCAGGGCCGATGGTGATTTGTGGAGGTGACAGCATGTGTTGCAGATTGTCTTGGAGGGAAAGCTGTCTCTTGCTGCAGTGTAAAGAAAAATGACTAATTAAAATAAATCTAATGCAGAGGATATATATCCGCTGTCTAAATATACCACGTGACAAACACACAATACAAGACCCAAGCAGTAGACACTAGTAGTGATGAGCGAATATACTCGTTGCTCGGGTTTTCCAGAGCACGCTCGGGTGGTCTCTGAGTATTTATGACTGCTCGGAGATTTAGTTTTCATCACGGCAGCTGAATAATTTACAGCTACTAGCCAGGCTGATTACATGTGGAGGTTGCCTGTTTGCTAGGGAATCCCCACATGTAATCAGCCTGGCTAGTAGCTGTAAATCAATCAGCTGCCACAATGAAAACTTAATCTCCGAGCAGTGATAAATACTCAGAGACCACCCGAGCGTGCTCTGGAAACCCCGAGCAACGAGTACACTCGCTCATCACTAGACACTAGCATAAACGAGCCATCTCTGATTACAGGACGTAGAAATGAGGTCTGCTTCAGTCATTACCTCCTGAAGGTCCGACATTCGTGCCCCATGTAAGAGCATTTTTATTTTTACATTATAGATAAATGCCATCTCTCTTTAGGCAGCTGTAGATGAAAATGCTTTGTGTAACCTGCAGGTTTTAGCTCCTTCTCTGCTTTCCCTGCGTAATTTGCTCCATGTCTGCTGAGTGTGCGGGTTCTTCGTGGTGTGATGTCAGAACTTTGCTATCTGTCATGAACCAATCAGATGTCTAGCCCCAACTCTAACCCCCCGAACCCATTTTATGCCATTTCACTAAAACATTGCAAAACTGCAGCTGCAGCCCCCTTCTCCCTCAACTATCTCCGATTTATTGCACTTGATAGTTATTTGGTTACATCAGAACATTTTGCAAGCAGGACAAAGTGAACTACAAGTTATATAGAAGAAGCAGCTCGGTACAAACTAGCTAGTCTCCAAGGCAAAACATGAGAAATGCACCAATATGACTTATATCCGAGTTGTGCTAATGATTTTACAGTGGATGCTAGTTGTACTTATTACGTCCTTATGAAGAAAAGCTATTTTGCATACTGTTCTCAAGGAGCGTTGCTTTAAAGAGAAACTAAACTTTAATTATTTAATTATTGATCAATATTTGCAAAGTTATTAATTTTTCTGGTATTCATTATTTTATTTTGCTTCCTTCTTTCCCAAACACCATGCTAAAAGTGTTGTTTTATTTGTGTAGATCATGCTCCTTAAGGAGCTGCTTTGTACTGCTGCTGTAGCATGAATCCTTACTGCAGGGGTGCGGAACCTCACACCTAAGACGGCCCTAGATGACCTTTTCTCCGGCCCCTGGTAGTGAACAGCATTTGCATAAAGTTTCTTGCTAGAGCAGCAGTTCAAAGCAACTTCTGAAAGCGCAAAAATTAAAATGTAACTAAACTTTTTTTGTTTTTTTAATTTAGGACCATTATCCTGCTTTCTGTTATACAGGACCGTCCATCTGTGACTCTTATCAGTGATATTGAAATGTCACAAATAACAACTCTTTGCAGCAGTTGTAAAATTAGATGTTCTTTACTAGTCAGGAATCAACAGTATTTTCATAACTGATTTTTATATTAAAAGAATAAAATAAGACAGTGATGAATTTCTTTAAATTGGGTTTTCTCCATCTCTTTAATCAAAGACAACTAGTTTCTGCCTTTACACATACAAATATATTTATCTATACTGAATGTCCTATTAAGCTCACAGCAATGTGGTTACTTTCAAGGGAATCTTGATATTTACTTAATTCAGCCCCACGATGTGTCCGACTTAAGATGCCGATTAAGGGCACTTAACTTACAATGCAAGCAATGGCCTTGTTACATTGACCTGCATCGTCAATCCCCAATACCTCCCCACCCACCTCTTCATTTCAGCACCTACAACTGAAAAGCAGAAAAGGGCTGAAACCAACTAATGAAGATGTTTTCATACAAGAATAACACCTCCGTCTACATTATATTATGGAATAAGTGTTGAACACTGACGTGTGACACAAATATGGAATAACTATATATAAATATATAGTGATATATACATATATGATTATATATGTATATAGTGATGTGTTATACCACCTCTCTACTCTTCCCACCTGGACCCCAATCTCGCGCCCCCTAGCGGGGCTGGTACCTGAACTCTGACCCCTGCCGGCTGAACTCGTCGCTGTAGCTGTGACTGTGCAGCATGTGCTTTCCGGAGCTTAAATCCTCACTCTTGCTGTAGCCATGGAATGGGGCAAAGGCATCAGCGCCCGGGTCCGGCCGATGAGGAGCCGGGTGTGAGGGTGGTGCAGCTGGGCCATCGGGGGCCATGTGGAAGAGCGGGTTCTGGAAGGACAAGGGAATGCGCAGCTGCTGAGCTGAAAGCCCATCGGTAGTTACTCCCATCTGACTGAGCCGCAGACCAGCCGCAATACTAGACCCACTGCCCTGGGAGAGCCGGCCCCCTGGGCGAAGTCCCCCGGATATAGAGGCCTGGCTGGAGTTGAGCAGGTCCCCTACAGCTTGCAAGTTGGACACACTGTTCATGCGGCTGTCCTGCAAGTCTAACATGGAAACACTTTTGTTCACGCTCAGCATCTTCTGGTCCGGCTCGGTGATGTCTGAGCTGCTGGTGCAATATGCAGGTGAAGAACGGGTGAGAGGGCGACGCGACACAAAGAACATATCCTTGGAGGACTTGTCCTTGGTCGGTGAAGGTAGACGAGTCATGTCAATGGAACTAAGGAAAGAGAAACATGAAAATGAGGATAACTAGTAACGTAACATGACAGGATGAGAAATTGATTCATAAAATGCAATGAGACAAGAGGTCAAGAGTATTCTTTCTGTATGATCGAAACCTTATAAAATAAGCTAATGCAATGGACTTTGATCACATGGGGCATGCTCAATCACAACCTGGTAGAGAATGATATAACCGCCTGCTGTTTTTGTGCAGGTGAGTTTTATTATTGTGAAAGTATTAAATATGATAGCCTTCTACACACACCTGTTGAGGTCTCGCACCAGATAGCTCTGAAGCTCTGCTGATGGCCCCCTCAGGACGACAGGTTTGGGAGGTGGGAGCCTTTCTTGATGACTTGGTTGACGCTGGATGTGGGGGTTCCTGAGCGCTAGGCTGATGTCGTTGAGAAGGCGAGGGAGGGGCCCCAACTTTATAAGAGCATCCTGCTCCAATAGTTGTAAAAGGGTAAAACACATATCAATGACATGAGGCTTTCAGATACCAACGCTACTATACTCTAATGAAACTGGATGTCCAGCAAATTACATATAATAGTATAGTACCATATATTATATAGCATATAATAGTATTTTACATTATGTAACATAGTACATGCATTTCAATATAAGGAATAAAAAAAACCCACACATCCCGTCCTGCATCTTCTGCCATAAATATCCTTATACTTACTTTACTGAGCTGGGGAATCACTTCCCATAACAGGGCATGTAAAGTACTCAGCTCCCGCCCCAGGTCGATGTAGCCCTCAAAGTTGCTGCTGTTGGTCAGCGCATCAAGGTTGGAGATCTCGTATAGGAAATTCTGCATATTGGCCAACTCCGTCTCCAGAAACTCATTCATGAAGGACATGTGCTCTTCCTTACTGCTGAATCTGATGACAGCCAAAACTCAGTATTAATCTACATGACAAAACTTGAAGGACCAAGTTACTAAAGCAGTCATCCATCATTCAGTGTGAGCTAATTATTATGCAGGTCCGTAATTAGTCAGGACTTTTTTTTTTGTAATGTTCTAAGTTGTCATTAGAGTTTCTAGGTTGCTGTGAGGTTGCCAGTATCTCACCCCAATAAACGGGTCAGTCTCTCATCCCAATAAACGGGCCAGTCTATGTTCCACTCTCTCTCCCTGTGCCATTCCCAACCCATGGCCCCACTCTCACTTGAAGTTGAAGTTGGCCAGGTTCTGGATGACCTTTGCGATGAGTGTAAGGGTCCTAGATGTTTGCTCATCAGGATATTCCTGCATCAGGCTGAAGAGGCTGGGGGACATGATGGCCGGACACAGGAAACGGAGGAAGAGAGAGGCACTGATGAGTCGATCTGCTATATCTTCACGGCCGCGCTCAGCACAGCGCATCCTCCATGAAGCAAAGACTTCTTTCAACTCCCGGGGAAACACACTAAGAAGAGATAATATAAGCGATTAAGAAAACACAACTTAAAAAATGATTAAAGTGCACCTCTCATCTACACACACTGAAGGCCGTGTTTATACCAAAGTTGGTTTTAGTTAATAGCGGACTTCATTATAGGTGCTAGGTACACTTTAAATGTAAAAGAAAAGGAAGCGGGAACACAGACTAACAAAGAGAAGGAAAATAGTTGTGAAGGCGAATACAGTAGAAGTACAAGGATGGGAAATACAGAGGGGAAAGGACATTGCAACAGCACGAAGAGGGACAGGAGAGAAGTCAAATGTAATGGATAATGACTAACATATAATGTCTTATTCTGTTCCTGGAAATGACATCACATGACCAGACACTGACCAATGGGAGTTGAAGACTTTGCAAAGCGCAAGTTCGCAGCACATCCTGAGATTGGCCTGGTGATCGGGCAGGGCAGAAGGCGGACAACGCATGGGGTCAACCTCGCAGTCCTCCTCTGATTCATACAGAGCCCGAATAAACTCACCTTCCGAAGGAGAATTAACAACATTAAGAAACATTGGGCATATGTAAAGATGATTTCTGCACACATTCGAAGAAAGAACAGATTTACCAATGGCTTCCTTGAGGTATCTCTGTCCTATCAGTTTCAGATATTCCTCTATGGCTTTAGTTGCAAGTGTGTTCTCACGGAGAATAAGGTGCTCTCTATCAAGGAAGCGATCGACCTCTGTCATAGCCATATCCGAGAGGAAGTCCTGAGAAGAAACACATAGACTTTTCTGGCTGGAGGATATGCTGCCAACACGTCTCATAGCAAGCAAAGAGTTATTTAGTAAAATCTAATACAGAGTCCCGATGGAAAATGATCTAAATAACAAGGGAAATGAACTAAAAGGATAAATCTATCCAAGGTGGCCTCACTCTTGTGTCAAAACCTGCCCATATACATAAGACAACCGACAGCTGAAGGATCACATGGCTGATTCACATTCACCTTGGCTAGATGGACATGTTATAAGAAGGAATTCAGATGAGTCCCACATCATGGAGGAATCAAAGGGAAAAAAAACAACAATCTGCTCAATCACATTCTAGATTGGAAATGGAGGGCATATATTGTCTCTGTCTCTCTATTGGCCAGTGTTGCTAAGGTTATTTTACTAATTAAAATCAGTAAACGTTTATTCCAACATAATTTTTAATGGTGATTAAGACTAGGGATGAGCGTATTTGGCACGCTATAGCGCTTATAGAGTAAGCTGCAGAGGGAACTCGGCTTCCTGGATTGCTCCGACTGATCGGCTGTTCGATGCCGCAGCTGCATGTGTCGTGGCTGTGTGACAGTCGTGAGACATGCATGGAGAGCCCAACAAACAAGCCCTTCACTGGCTTCCTATCACCCAAAGACTCCAGTTCAAAACCCTTACAGTGACATACAAAGCCATCCACAACCCGTCTCCTCCATACATCTGTAACATGGTCTCCCGGTACTTACCTACACGCAACCTCCGATCCTCTCAAGATCTCCTTCTCTACTCCCCTCTCATCTCTTCTTCCCACAACTGCATCCAAGACTTCTCCCGTGCTTCCCCTATACTCTGGAACTCTCTACCCCAGCACATCAGACTCTCGCCTACCATAGAAACCTTCAAACAGAACCTGAAGACTCACCTCTTCCGACAAGCCTACAGCCTGCAGTGATCCTCAACCTACTGAACCACCGCACAACCAGCTCTACCCTCTCATAGTGTATCCTCACCCATCCCCTGCAGACTGTGAGCCCTCGCGGGCAGGGTCCTCCCTCCTTATGTACCTGTGTGCCTTGTTTTTTGCTCATGTTTAGTTGTATTTCTCTATATTTGCTCCCTTTTCACATGTAAAGCGCCATGGAATAAATGGCGCTATAAAAATGTACAATAATAAAATAATAATAATAACATCTTGTACAATGTATAGCTATGCCTGAGGTCTTCTTTCCACTGCAGATACTATGATTACCCCAATAATGCTGTCGGCCACAGTCCCAGGTGGGTGAAAAGACTGAAGTAAATTACGGTAAGTAACATCCTACAGAAACTACTTCTGCCACTACCTCCTTAATCTTATTATCAGTCAAAAGATTTGTTGAGGACTAGAGGAAAACAGCAACCACCACTTGTCCATAGGTAGTGATGGGGAATCTAGATTGTGAGCCCCATCGGGGACAGCGATGTTAGTGTGCAAACTGTAAAGCACTGTGGAATATGTCAGCGCTATAAGAAATAAAGATTATTATTATAGGTTGTGTGCAGCTTATCATTATTTACTCGGATAAGGAGTTCTCTGTGCACGCTCGTGTGTTAACCGAGTATCTTCGGTAGGCTCGAAATACAGTTAGGTCCATATATATTTGGACAGAGACAACATTTTTCTAATTTTGGTTATAGACAGTACCACAATGAATTTTAAACAAAACAATTCAGATACAGTTGAAGTTCAGACTTTCAGCTTTCATTTGAGGGTATCCATATTAAAATTGGATGAAGGGTTTAGGAGTTTCAGCTCCTTAACGTGTGCCACCCTGTTTTTAAAGGGACCAAAAGTAATTGGACAATTGACTCCAAGGCTATTTCATGGACGGGTGTGGGCAATCCCTTCGTTATATCATTCTCAATTAAGCAGATAAAAGGCCTGGAGTTGATTTGAGGTGTGGTGCTTGCATTTGGAAGGTTTTGCTGTGAAGTAAACATACGGTCAAAGGAGTACTCCATGCAGGTGAAACAAGCCATCCTTAAGCTGCGAAAACAGAAAAAACCCATCCGAGAAATTGCTACAATATTAGGAGTGGCAAAATCTACAGTTTGGTACATCCTGAGAAAGAAATAAAGCACTGGTGAACTCATCAATGCAAAAAGACCTGGACGCCCACAGAAGACAACAGTGGGATGATCGCAGAATAATGTCCATGGTGAAGAGAAACCCCTTCACAACAGCCAACCAAGTGAACAACACTCTCCAGGAGGTCGGCGTATCAATATCCAAATCTACCATAAAGAGAAGACTGCATGAAAGTAAATACAGAGGGTTCACTGCAAGCCACTCATAAGCATCAAGAATAAAAAGGTTAGACTGGACTTTGCTAAAAAACATCTAAAAATGCCAGCACAGTTCTGGAAGAACATTCTTTGGACAGATGAAACCAAGATCAACCTCTACCAGAACGATGGAAAGAGAAAAGTATGGCGAAGGCGTGGTACAGCTCATGATCCAAAGCATACCACATCATCTGTAAAACACGGCGGAGGCAGTGTGATGGCTTGGGCATGCATGGCTGCCAGTGGCACTGGGTCACTAGTGTTTATTGATGATGTGACACAGGACAGAAGCAGCCGAATGAATTCTGAGGTATTCAGAGCCATACTGTGTGCTCAGATCCAGCCAAATGCAGCCAAACTGGTTGGTCATTGCTTCATACTACAGATGGACAATGACCCAAAACATAAAGGCAAAGCAACCCAGGAGTTTATTAAAGCAAATAAGTGGAATATTCTTGAATGGCCAAGTCAGTCACCTGATCTCAACCCAATTGAGCATGCATTTCACTTGTTAAAGACTAAACTTCAGACAGAAAGGCCCACAAACAAACAGCAACTGAAAACCACTGCAGTGAAGGCCTGGCAGAGCATCAAAAAGGAGGAAACACAGCGTCTGGTGATGTCCATGAGTTCAAGACTGCAGGCAGTCATTGCCAACAAAGGGTTTTCAACCAAGTACTAGAAATGAACATTTTATTTAAAACTATTTAATCTGTCCAATTACTTTTGGTCCCTTTAAAAACAGGGTGGCACATGTTAAGGAGCTGAGACTCCTAAACCCTTCATCCAATTTTAATGTGGATACCCTCAAATGAAAGCTGAAAGTCTAAACTTCAACTGCAGCTGAATTGTTTTGTTTAAAATTCATTGCGGTAATGTCTATAACCAAAATTAGAAAAATGTTGTCTCTGTCCAAATATATATGGACCTAACTGTATATGTTTGAGTCCCCGTGGCTGTTTGTTAGCTGCAACACATGCAGGGATGCCTAACAACCGAGCACGTTTGCTCATCACTATACTGCTATAGCGTGAAGTTGCAACACCAGACACAAATTGAACACATACGTGGCATTGTTTTTGGAAGAAGGCTGACATGTTTTTTCAAATCCTGGACAACCCTACCAACTGTTTTTGACACATGTTCTTGTATGTAACATCAGACAATGCTCATTCCAACCTGTTATTTTTTAATCACCCAAACATGATTTTCTATTAACTTGATGAACTAAAATTTTAGAATCATCACGAAGGTGGAATATCAAACTTCACATCACAAAAAATTCAGTACACTGAGCTAACTAGAAGCAGGCGAGATCTCTGCAGTAACCAGCCAGATACAAAGCTGGAGGAGTCAATACTGCAGTCAATATCTAGAAAACTTCACTTTTGTGTCAGCTAAAAGGTCAACCTCCACCTTCTAAAAAGTATTGAATAATTCAGCAATGCTTTAATGTGACAAAACATCTTGCCTTATCTCAAAAATATGTTCGTGCAGAGCTGTACAATCTCTACCATCAGATTTTTGTCTAAGGCTGTGTGCACACGTAGCAGATTTTTTGCGTTTTTTTCGCGGTTTTTCGCTATAAAAACGCTATAAAACCGCGAAAAAAATGCTAACATTAAGCATGCTATGTAACAGAATGCAATCCGCATTTTTTGTGCACATGCTGCATTTTTTCCTGAGCGGAATCGCAATCCAGAAAAAAACGCAGCATGTTCATTAAAATTGCGGAATCGCGGCGATTCTGCACACATAGGAGTGCATTGATCTGCTTACTTCCCGCACGGGGCTGTGCACACCATGCGGGAAGTAAGCGGATCATGTGCGGTTGGTACCCAGGGTGGAGGAGAGGAGACTCTCCTCCACGGACTGGGCACCATATAAGTGGTAAAAAAAAAAGAATTAAAATAAAAAATAGCGATATACTCACCCTCTGGCGGCCCGACCTTCTCAGCGGCTTCCGAGGTTTGTGTGAAGGACCTGCGATGACGTCGCGGTCACATGACCCGCGGTCACGTGACCGCTACGTCAATGGAAGGTCCTGAACACACAGCATTAGGAACGGAAGCCGCTGAGGTGAGTATAACCTTTTTTTTTTATTATTATTTTTAACATTCTATCTTTTACTATAGATGCTGCATAGGCTGCATCTATAGTAAAAAGTTGGTCACACTTGTCAAACACTATGTTTGACAAGTGTGACCAACCTGTCAAACAGTTTTCCAAGCGATGCTACAGATCGCTTGGAAAACGCTAGCATTCTGCAAGCTAATTATGCTTGCAAAACGCTAGTTTTCTGCGGGTATATGCATGCAAATTCTGCATGCGATATACTCGCGGCAGGAGGCACAGAATTGCCGCGGAAATTTCCGCGGCAATTCTGCTACGTGTGAACTCAGCCTAAAAGTAGTGACTGTGTGATAAAAGGAGTTTAACCCCTTTACCCCCTGAGGCAGTTTTCACCTTCCTGACCAGGCCAAATTTTACAATTCTGACCACTATCACTTTATGTGGTAATAACTCTATGGATCCCACTGATTCTAAGACAGTTTTTTTGTGACATATTGTAGTGCATGAAAATGCTAAAATTTATTCAATATGACTTGTGTTTATTTGTGGGGAAAAAAACAGAAATTTGGTGAAAATTTTCAAAAACTTAATTTTTATACCCTTAAATCAGAGTGTTATGTCACATAAAATAGTTAATAAATAACATTTCCCACATGTCTACTTTACATAAGTACAGTTCTTGAAGCATAATTTTTTTGATTGTTAGGATGTTAGAAGGGTTAAAAGTTGACCAGCGATTTCCATTTTTTCAACAAAATTGGCAAAACAATTTTTTTTTTATTTAAAGTGACTTTGAGGGGTCTATGAGAGAAAATACCCCAAAGTGACACCATTATAAAAACTGCACCCCTCAAGGTGCTTAAAACCGCATTTAAGAAGTTTATTAACCCTTCAGGTGCTTCACAGGAATTTTAAGAATGTGGAAGGAAAAAATTAACATTTACCTTTTTTTGCTTTAGACCCAAATTTTATTTTTACAAGGGTAACAGGAAAAAAGGACCTCAAAATTTGTTGTGCAATTTCCCCTGAGAATGCCATTACCCCATGTGTGGGGAAAAAAACTGGGTGCATGGCAGGGCTTGGAAGGAAAGGAGCGCCATTTTACTTTCTGAATGCAAAATTTGCTGGAATAATTAGTGGACGCCATGTTGCATTAGGATAGCCACTGATGTGCCTAAACAGTGGAAAAGCCCTACAAGTGACACCATCTTGGAAATTAGCCCCCTCAGGGAACTTATCTAGATGTGTGGTGAGCACCTTGAACCCTGAGGTGCTTCTCAGTTCATAACATTTATAACATTGAGCCGTGAAAATAAAAAAATCATGTTTTTTAGCTCCAAATTTTACATTTTCAGAAGGATAACCTGTCAGGTCCCTCATGTCCTCCAACCCAGCAGCATTCATCCATGTATGATTAAACTCCCTAGGAATGGTAGCTCCATACCTGAGCGGACCCCTCGCGCTCCTGGGTGGGCTCCAGCTCTCTGGCTGGTCACCCATCAACCTTCACTGGCCACCCCATTTTGGAAACTAGACCCCTCAAGGAATGTATCTAGATGTGTGGTGAGCACCTTAAAACTCCAGGTGATTCACAGAATTTTGTAACGTAGAACCATGAAAATTAAAAAAACCAAAACATTTTTCTCACAAAAATGTACAGTACTGCTTAGCCACACGGCGAGACCCAGGAGGGATGGAGCGCTATTTGCCTAGAATAGTTTGAAGACTCCATATACATAACCCCTAAATGCTAGAAAAGTAGAATCCCCCCTAAAGTGATCCTATTTTAGAAATTATACCCCTTTGTGAATTTATTTACATTTGTAGTAACGATTTTGAATCCACGGGTGTCTTTCAGAATCAAGCAGTAGTGACTGTTGCTGAGTGAATATTGCAAACTGCTGTTGCACGTTATGCCTAACTCATGCTTCTAGAGATACGGACCCGTAAATTAGGCGGGCTCTCATCGCTATAAAGATGCCAAACATGTGGACGCTAAATGTGGTTTAGGCACACTGGCCTCAGAAGGGATTTGGATATGGGAACACAGAATTTGTTGAATTTCTTTTGGGAGACGAGGAGCCATTTCAATTTTCCAGAGCCTGCCTGCCACTAGTAACATGGAAGCATCCTATATTTCCACTGACAGATGACGGACCTGAGTGGGGACTTTTTTTGTGGATCGAGTTGACGCTTTTATTGGGAACATTTTATATAACGTTTGGGATCACATTTAGCCTGTGCTATATGCTGAGCATTTACTTTGGGGTTTCCATCTAAATCTTTGAGTGACATGATTCAGATGAAACCCCAAAGGATCCATTCACTATAATGAGGTAGTGGAGTTACCTCTGTTCAGCGATGTCCTTTTTTACATAAGTGCACAAAAATGTGGTGGACCGTGATTTTATGCACGCCAAAAAAGACTGACACCGCTGGATCATATTCCAGATGGCGTCCACTGTGTCTCCATCTGACTCATTATAGGGAATTTTCCACTGGGGTTCCGCCTGAATCACGTATTTCAGAGATTTACACGGAAATCCCAGTGAAAGCGCTCAGCGCAGAATAAATGTGAGCTGAGCTTTTCTGCGATTTTTGGGAGACAGAATGAACACATCAACAGGTGAAGAATTTGTTTTATTCATTTTTTACAGCGTTCCTCGTGCAGTATAAGTGATAAGGCGACTTTATTCTTCGGGTCGGTGTAATTACAGCGATAACAGATTTACAGTGCCTTGCGAAAGTATTCGGCTCCCTGGAACTTTTCAACGTTTTCCCACATATCATGCTTTAAACATAAAGATACCAAATGTACATTTTTGGTGAAGAATCAACAACAAGTGGAACACAATTGTGAAGTTGAATGAAATTTATTGGTTATTTTAAATTTTTGTGGAAATTCAAAAACTGAAAAGTGGGGCGTGCAATATTATTCGGCCCCTTTAACTTAATACTTTGTTGCGCCACCTTTTGCTGCGATTACAGCTGCAAGTCGCTTGGGGTATGTCTCTATCAGTTTTGTACATTGAGAGACTGAAATTCTTGCCCATTCTTCCTTGGCAAACAGCTCAAGCTCAGTGAGGTTTGATGGAGATCGTTTGTGAACAGCAGTTTTCAGCTCTTTCTACAGATTCTCGATTGGATTGAGGTCTGGACTTTGACTTGGCCATTCTAACACCTGGATACGTTTATTTGTGAACCACTCCATTGTAGATTTTGCTTTATGTTTAGGATCATTGTGTTGTTGGAAGAAAAATCTCCGTCCCAGTCTCAGGTCTTTTGCAGACTCCAACAGGTTTTCTTCAAGAATGATCCTGTACTTGGCTCCATCCATCTACCCATCAATATTAACCATCTTCCCAGTCCCTGCTGAAGAAAAGCAGGCCCAAACCATGATGCTGCCACCACCATGTTTGACAGTGGGGATGGTGTGTTCAGGGTGATGAGCTGTGTTGCCTTTACGCCAAATATACACTCACTGGCCACTTTATTAGGTACACCTGTCCAACTTCTTGTTAACACTTAATTTCTAATCAGCCAATCACATGGCGGCAACTCAGTGCATTTAGGCATGTAGACATGGTCAAGACAATCTCCTGCAGTTCAAACCGAGCATCAGTATGGGGAAGAAAGGTGATTTGAGTGCCTTTGAACGTGGCATGGTTGTTGGTGCCAGAAGGGCTGGTCTGAGTATTTCAGAAACTGCTGATCTACTGGGATTTTCACGCACAACCATCTCTAGGGTTTACAGAGAATGGTCCGAAAAAGAAAAAAAATCCAGTGAGCGGCAGTTCTGTGAGCGGAAATGCCTTGTTGATGCCAGAGGTCAGAGGAGAATGGGCAGACTGGTTCGAGCTGATAGAAAGGCAACAGTGACTCAAATCGCCACCCGTTACAACCAAGGTAGGCCTAAGAGCATCTCTGAACGAACAGTGCGTCGAACTTTGAGGCAGATGGGCTACAGCAGCAGAAGACCACACCGGGTACTACTCCTTTCAGCTAAGAACAGGAAACTGAGGCTACAATTTGCACAAGCTCATCGAAATTGGACAGTAGAAGATTGGAAAAACGTTGCTTGGTCTGATGAGTCTCGATTTCTTCTGCGACATTCGGATGGTAGGGTCAGAATTTGGAGTAAACAACATGAAATCTTTGGGATGTGGTGGAACGGGAGATTCGCATCAGGGATGTGCAGCCGACAAATCTGCGGCAACTGTGTGATGCCATCATGTCAATATGGACCAAAATCTCTGAGGAATGCTTCCAGCACCTTGTTGAATCTATGCCACGAAGAATTGAGGCAGTTCTGAAGGCAAAAGGGGTCCAACCCGTTACTAGCATGGTGTACCTAATAAAGTGGCCAGTGAGTGTATAGTTTGGCATTGTTGCCAAAAAGTTCAATTTTGGTTTCATTTGACCAGAGCACCTTCTTCCACATGTTTGGTGTGTCTCCCAGGTGGCTTTTTGCAAACTTTAAACAACACTTTTTATGGATACATTTGAGAAATGGCTTTCTTCTTGCCACTCTTCCATAAAGGCCAGATTTGTGCAGTGTACGTTACGACTGATTGTTGTCCTATGGACAGACTGTCCCACCTCAGCTGTAGATCTCTGCAGTTCATCCAGAGCAGTGTTTCCCAAACTCCAGAGCTCATGTACCCCACAGGTCATGTTTTCAGGATTTCTTTAGTATTGCGCAAGTAATGGAAGTATCATCAAGGCATCAGGAATTGTCTCACCTGTGCAACACTATGGAAATCCTGAAAACATGACCCATGGGGTCCGTGAAGACTGGAGTTTGGGAAATACTGATCTAGAGTGATCATGGGCCTCTTGGCTGCATCTCTGATCAGTCTTCTCCTTGTTTGAGATGAAAGTTTAGAGGGACGTCCGGGTCTTGGTAGATTTGCAGTAATATGATACTCCTTCCATTTCAATATGATCGCTTGCACAGTGTTCCTTGGGATATTTAAAGTTTTGGAAATCATTTTGTATCCAAATCCAGCTTTAAACTTCTCCACAACAGTATCACGAACCTGCCTGTTGTGTTCCTTGGTCTTCATGATGCTCTCTGTGCAGGTGCATTTATACGGAGACTTGATTACACCCCGGTGGATTATATTTATCATCATTAGGCATTTAGGACAGCATTGGATCATTCAGAGATCCACAATGAACTTCTGGAGTGAGTTTGCTGCACTGAAAGTAAAGGGGCCGAATAATATTGCATGCCCCACTTTGCAGTTTTTGAATTTCCACAAAAATTTTAAATAACCAATAAATTTCGTTCAACTTCGCAATTGTGTTCCACTTGTTGTTGATTCTTCACCAAAAATTTACATTTGGTATTTTTATGTTTGAAGCATGATATGTGGGAAAAGGTTGAAAAGTTCCAGGGAGCCGAATACTTTCACAAGGCACTGTATATTGGATTTTTCTATTTGGCCGCTGTCACACACTAAAAGATGCTTTTTTTTTTGTAAATACTTTTGCATTGCCATATTTTGAGAGCTATAACTTTTTCCATATTTTGGCCCACAGAGTCATGTGAGGACTTGTTTTTGCAGGGCGAGTTCACATTTTTATTGGTACCATTTTCAGCCACATGACATTTTTTAATCGCTTTCTATTCCGATTTTTGGGAGGCAGAATGAACATAATCCAGCAATTCAGGATTTTTTTAATGCTGTTGTTTGTGTGTTAAAATTGATAAGGCAGCTTTATTCATCAGTACGATTACAGTAGTACCACATTTATATTTTTTTTTAACGTTTTGGCGCTTGTACACAATAAAAACTATTTTATAGAAAAAATAATTATTTTTGCATCGCTTTATTCTGAGAGTCATAAGTTTTTTATTTTTCCCACTGATGGAGCTGTATGGCAGCTTTTTTTTAAGGACAAGATGACGTTTTCAGCGGTAGCATTTTTATTTACATTCATCTTTTTGTTTTTATTATTATTATTTATTATTATAGCGCCATTTATTCCATGGCGCTTTACATGTGAGGAGGGGTATACATAATAAAATCAAGTACAATACTTTTAAACAATACAAGTCATGACTGGTACAGGAGGAGAGAGGACCCTGCCTGTGAGGGCTAACAATTTACAAGGGATGGGTGACGATACAGTAGGTGAGAATAGAACTAATCGTGCGGCGGATTGGTCGATCGGTGGATTTTATTCAACTTTTTGTTTGGCAGTGTGATGATAAAGCATTGTTTTTTTTGCCTTGTTTTTTATTTTTATTTTTTGCAGTGTTCGCTGAAGATGTTAACTAGTGGGAGTTTTATAGGTCGTGTCGTTCCAGAAGCGGCGATACCAAATATGTACACTTTTATTGTTCATTCTTTTCATAAAAATATTTATTTATGAGTACAAAATATGTATATTTATTTTTTAAATATGTGGTGATTTTTCTTTTTTTATATTTTTCCAATTTTTTTTATTTTGTCCCACTATGGGACTTTCACGTTTTGCAGTCTGACCACTTGTAAAGCATAGGAATGCAGTGATTTCGATCACAGTATTTAGGGGGTTATAGTGCGGGGAGCGGTGCAGGCACCACTCCTGACACTCGGCGGTGATTGCATGCTCACAGCTACTTTTTATATTAAATACGTTGTCCTTGACTCAATAAATTCATTAATCACTTCTACATAGGAACAGTAATTAAGTTATGATCAATGGTGCTCCAATCACGCAGTACACCAATGCATGACCACCACTCCATTCACTTATGGAGGGTCTATGGGAACAATAGTGAGCATGTGTGATGACCGTAGACTGTGAAGAGTGGTGGTCACACATGTTGCTTGAATCAGATGGGTCTTTTAAAGAATATGGATACATATGGAGCATTTTTTTTATCACTTATATGCATGTATTTTGTGAAAAAAAATATTTTTTGTAAGGGCACACCTTGCAGATTTGCCTGTGGATTTTTCTGTGCAGATTCTTCCCTCTCTTGCCAGAAAATTCAGGTGCGGATTTGCTGCGTTTTTGATGCGTTTTTTCATGCGGATTTGTCTGCGTTTTTGTAACCTAAATAAAGCTAACATACTTAAAAAAAAAAATAATAATTGTGATGTCATTTCTTGTCCAACCTCTTCATTTACATACTCCATTGAAGAATACGGTTTACACAGATAGATGGAATATAGATGATAGATAGATAGTTGGATGATAGATAGATAGATAGATAGATAGATAGTAGATAGATAAATAGATAATACATAGATAGATAAGATAGATAATAGATAGATGATAGATAGATAGATAGATACCAAGCCCAATGTTTAGTTATAAACATAATAAAATGGTACATAGAGTTAAATAAAGACACACACACACAAAAAAACCTGCGTTGGCTGGGGTCACACTTGTGAGAAACTCGTACGAGTCTTGCACCTCAATACCCGGCACTGCTGCCATCACTTGGGACCGGAGCGTTCAGCTACATAGAAATACATGCATGCTCCAGTCTCGAGTGTCGGCGGCAGTGCCGGGTATTGAGGTGCGAGACTCGTGCGAGTTTCTCGCAAGTGTGACCCCAGCATTAAACGCAATGTTTAATTAAAAAAAAAAAAATGGAAAAAAAAATTGTGTGGGCTCCTGCACAATTTTCAAGTCCAGAGAGGGAAAGCCAGCGACTAGGGGCCGATATTTGTAGCCTGGGAAGGGGTTAATACCCATGGAGCTTCCCAGGCTATGAATATCAGCCCGCAGCTGTCTGCGTAGCCTTTACTGGCGATTAAAATAGGGGGACCCCCCTAAAAAAACAACGTAGGGTCCCCCTATAATTTATAGCCAGAAAGGTTACGCAGACAGCTGATATTCATAGCCTAGACAGGGGCCATGGATATTGCCCACCCCCGGCTACAGATACTAGCTCCCAGCCACCCTAGAAATGGCGCATCTGTAAGATGCGCCAATTCTGGCACTTAGCCTCTCTCTTCCCACTGCCCTGTAGCGGTGGCATATGGGGTAATAAGGGGTTAATGTCACCTTTGATTGTAAGGTGATCTTAAGCCCGGTTAGTAATGGAGAGGCGACAATACGACACCTATTCATTACTAATCCTATAGTAGTGAAAGAGTTAAAAAAAGACACAACCAGAAAAAAGTATTTTAATATTCTTAATTTCCCAATACTTACAACCACGCCTAATTCCCAGAAGCCTTCGATCGCCTGCAAAAAATAAAAAATAATAAACCAACCGCATACTCCCTGTCCGAAGCAGTCCAATTAATAACGAGTGTCCCACGATGATCTCCCCTATACAGCGGTCACATCAGGAGATGTGACAGCTCTACAGACCTTCAGTGACACACTGACAGGAGACAATGGCTCCTGCAGTGTTATCACTGAGGGTTTAATGAGTTCATTGCTCTCACTTTACGGCACTGCTGAGAATTTTCCCATGCAGCTGTGCCGCAAGTGACAGTATGAACTTTACTGTACTCACAGAGGCGGAGGGATAGAGTGCAGAAGGATACCCTCCGTCATTGTATCGACGAAGCCCCTGGAGAGCAGTCGCATCTGCTGGGCTTCGGGGACAAGGTGATTGGTGAGTATGTACTCTATGTTGTATGTACATATGTGTATACTGTCTGTACAGTATGTTTTTTTTTTTTCTTTTTACACTTGAACACAGTAGCTGGATGATGGGTCTATACTGTCCCATCATCCGGCTGGCTGTCACTGTAGCAGGCATAGCCGGATGGGACTAGAAATTCCATCGGACGATGCCTGCCTACATACGGACCCGCACACACACATCCCCGCACATTCCCACAGACCCCCACACATCCACGCACAGTTCCGCAGACCCCCGCACACAGACACACACACACAGACGCACATCTTTCCCCGCACACAAAGTCTCCGCCCACACACTCTTCCCCCTCCCGATCAGCGTTTCTCGCACCCAACTCCGCAGCAAAACCGCAGATCCTACGGTGTTGCTGCAGATTTGACTGAATGAATGGAAGTCAATGGGTGCAGAAACGCTGCAGATCCGCAAAAAGAATTGACATGGTCCTTTTTTTAATCTGCAGCGTTTTCGGTGTGGATTTTTCCGCACCATTAGCACAACATTTTTTTCCCCCATTGATTTACTTTGTACTGTAAATCACTTGTGGATCTGCAGCGTTTCTGTGCTGAAAAAAAACGCTGCGGATCTGCAGGAAATCCGCAACGTGTGCACATAGCCTAATTGTTATTTTGTTGGGGATGAGTTAAGGTACCGTCACATTTAGCGACGCTGCAGCGATCTAGACAACGATGCCGATCACTGCAGCGTCGCTGTGTGGTCGCTGGAGAGCTGTCACACAGACAGCTCTCCAGCGACCAACGATGCCGAAGTCCCCGGGTAACCAGGGTAAACATCGGGTTACTAAGCGCAGGGCCGCGCTTAGTAACCCGATGTTTACCCTGGTTACCAGTGTAAATGTAAAAAAAAACAAACACTACATACTTACATTCCGGTGTCTGTCGGGTCCCCCGGTGTTCTGCTTCCCTGCACTGTAAGCGCCGGCCATAAAGCAGAGCGGTGACGTCACCGCTGTGCCCTGCTTTACGGCCAGCCGGTGCTGACACAGTGCAGGGAAGCAGAACGCCGGGGGACGCGACAGACACCGGAATGTAAGTATGTAGTGTTTGGTTTTTTTTACATTTACACTGGTAACCAGGGTAAATATCGGGTTACTAAGCGCGGCCCTGCGCTTAGTAACCCGATGTTTACCCTGGTTACCAGTGAAGACATCGCTGAATCGGCGTCACACACGCCGACTCAGCGATGTCTGCGGGAGATCCAGCGACGAAATAAGGTGCTGGCCTTCTAGCTCCGACCAACGATGTCACAGCAGGATCCTGATCGCTGCTGCGTGTCAAACACAACGATATCGCTATCCAGGACGCTGCAACGTCATGGATCACTAGCGATATCGTTGTTAAGTTGTTCAGTGTGAAGGTACCTTAAGTTATTGAACGCTGCAGAGCATGCAAGAACGGATTACTTCCTGACGCTGCCAGTGCCAGAATGTACTTTGTATGTAGAGTCAGCATGCTTTGTGCTTCAGTCCCACTTAAACAATGACAGCAGTAATGGCGCTAGCCCCTCCTGTGATGTTTATGCCCCTGCGTCTCCTGTGAAGTATATGCTCCAGCCCCTCTTGTGATGTATATGCCCCAGCATCTCATCTGATGTATATGCCTCAGCATCTCCTGTGATGTATATGTCCAAGCATCTCTTATGATGTATATGCGCCCACAGTATCTCCTGTAATGTGTATGCTTCAGGCCCTCCTGTGATGTATATGCCCTAACTTCTCCTTTGATGTGTATGCTGCAGACCCAGTGTCTCCTGTGATGTATATGCTCCAGCATTTCCTGAGATCTATATGCCCCAAAGCCTCCTGTGATGTGTATGCCACAGACCCAACATCTCCTGTTAATATGCCCCAGCGTCTTCTGAGATATGAATGCCCCTGTCTCCTGTGATATAGATGTCCCATGCCCCAGCATCTCCTGTGATGTATATACGCCCCAGCATCTTCTCCTGTGATGTACATGCCCCAGCATCTCATGTGATGTATATGCCGCAGGCTAAGCATCTACTTTGATGTGTATGCCCCATGTCCCAGCGCCTCCTGTAATGTATATTCCCCAGTGTCTCTTGTGATGTATATATGCCCCAGCGTCTCCTGTGATATGTATTCCCCCAGTGTCTTCTGTAATGTAGATGCCCCACTGTCTCCTGTGATGTATAGTCCCCAGTATCTCCAGTGATGTATATCCTCCAGCATCTCCAGTGATGTATATCTCCTAGTATCTCCAGTGATGTATATCCTCCAGTGATATATATCCCCCAGCATCTCCTGTGATATATATGCCCTAGCCTCTTTTGTGATGTATATGCCCCAAGCGTCTCATGTAATGTATATACCTCAACACTAGTGTACCCTATTTTGTGTATATACTCCAATCTTAACATCTCCTGTGTAATGCATATCTTCCAGCGCCTCCTATGTGATGTATATGGTGCAGACCCAGGGTCTCATATGATTTATATACTCCAGCCCCAGTGTCTCCTGTATGATGGATATACCGCAGTCTCGGGAATCTCCTATGTGATGTATACTACAGACCTCTCACTGCTTGTCTATAAATGTAACATGAGGAGTGATGAATTTCCCACTATGAGGATACTTGTAGCGTAATATACATCTGTCTTCAGAACTTACTGCTGCAAGTTCTTTTCAAAATTAATTGCAAAGAGTCGACTGCGCTCTAGATCAATGCAAATCAAGAAAACAGTTGCCTGTAGCAACATCATCAATACCATCTAACATGTCACATCAAAGAGGAGCAGCTCCAGGCATCACATTAGGGGTGAGTTAATTAAATGTTTGACCAAATATAGCATAATAAATTTCAAGTTGATAATTTTGAATGGCCTCCGAATGATGGTGTAAACATCCAAATGACCCCTGGAAGAGAAGAGGTTCACCACATCTGCTCTAAATGATAGGTCAGTGTGAGCAGCATGGACTGCAGACAATAATGCAGCAGAAAGGACAGCATGCGAATCAATCAGGACCAGAACAGTAAGGCATGCAGGACCACAGATGGACACAGGAACGCTAGGTGCATCAATACTGATGCACAGCAGTCACACACAGGAGCAGTAAATAAGTAAATGCAGTCCAGAACTTGCAGCAGATATATGGTAAATAGCAGAGACATATGCAATAAGGAACTTGTAACAGAGACATGATTAAGCGGAAGGGTTCCTTTCTGAGGAAGCACTAAGCAAAATGTGCATAAGAGGGTCTAAAGGTGGTAAATATGAAATGTTCATTTGTCCTAGGATGTGTATTTATGATTAATTTTGGTCTCCTGTAGGCCTTGATGGTCATGTACTTGGGTTGTGCCTGTTTCTATTAACACAGAAGCACTTGCACTTTTACTTTGGTTATCTCCTTGACCTTCAGGCACCCCCAGATCTATGACTATCTTGCCAGTTTGGGTCTGGCCCTGTATTTACTAACATGAACAGGACCATGCTCCTAATAATATCAGCACTTGCACTTTATAATTTACTGTGTAACTGACTATTCTTATTATAATTTTTGTAACTAAATATTTTAACTTCGCAGCTACTATATTGATTCTTTTGGACTGAAATATTGTATAGCTGTGAGGTGTCATGTACATGTACACCATGTTCCAAATTATTATGCAAATTGGATTTAAGTGTCATAAAGATTTAATTGTTTTTTGTTTTTAAAATAAAACTCATGGATGGTATTGTGTCTTGTGTCTCAGGGCTCAATGGATCACTAAATTCAATCTTAAACACATGTGATAATTAGTTTTACAGGTGATTCTAATTAAAGGAAAGCTACTTAAAAATTATGTTCCACATTATTAAGCAGGCCAATATGGGAAATAAAAAGGATCTCTCTGCTGCTGAAAAGCGTTAAATAGTGCAGTGCCTTGGACAAGGTATGAAAACATTAGATATTTCACGAAAACTTAAGGGTATGTGCACACGTTGCGGATTCTCTGCGGATCCGCAGCGTTTTTTGAGGTGCAGAAAAGCTGCAGATCCGCAATTGATTTACAGTACAATGTAAATCAATGAGAAAAAAAATGCTGTGCACACTTTGCGTAAAATCCGCTGCTGAAACGCTGCGGTTTAAAAGAAGTAGCATGTCACTTCTTTTTTGTGAATCTGCAGCGTTTTTGTATCCATTCCATTATAGAAAACCGCAGGGGTAAAAAAAAAGCAGCAAATCCGCAAGAAAACCGCAGCAAAAACGCACAAAAAATGCTGCGGAATTGCACAAAAAACGCGATAAATCCGCACGTGCGTTTTCTGCCAGGAGAGGCAGAATCCGCACCAGAAATTCCTAAGCCTAATCCGCAACGTGTGCACATTGCCTAAGAGTGATCATCATACTGTGAAGAGATTTGTGACTGAAACAGAGCACAGACAGAGTTAATGCAGATAAAGGCATAATGAGGAAGGTTTCTGCCAGACAAATTCATTGGATTAAGAGAGCAGCGGCTAAAATAACATTACAAAGCAGCAGTTATTTGAAGCTGCTGGTGCCTCTGGAGTCCCTTGAATCTCAAGGTGTAGGATCCTTCAAAGTCTTGCTGTGGTGCATAAACCTACTATTCAGCCACCCCTAAACAGTGTTCACAAGCAGAAATGGTTGCAGTGGGCCCAGACATACATGAAGACTAATTTTCAAACAGTCTTGTTTACTGATGGGTGTCGAGCAACCCTAGATGGTCCAGATGGATGGAGTAGTGGATGGTTGGTGGATGGCCACCATGTCCCAACAGGGCTGCGACGTAAGCAAGGAAGTTGAGGAGTCATGTTTTGGGCCGGAATCATGGTGAAACAGCTGGTAGGGCCCTTTAAGGTTCGTGAAGGTGTGAAAATGACCTCTGCAAAGTATACAGAGTTTCTGACTAACAACTTTCTTCCATGTATAAAAAGCAGAAACGTGCCTTCAGGAGCAAAATCATCTTCATGCATGACAATGCACCATCTCATGCTGCAAAGAAAACCCCTGAGTCATTGGCTGCTATGGGCATAAAAGGAGATAAACTCATGGTGTGGCCACCATCTTCCCCTGACCTCAACCCTATCGAGAACCTTTGGAGTATCATCAAGCAAATGATCTATGAGGGTGGGAGGCCGATCACATAAAAACAGCAGCTCTGGGAGGCGAATCTGACTTCAAAGAAATACAAGCAGAAACTCTCCAAAAACTCACAAGTTCAATGGAAGCAAGAATTGTGAAGGTGATATCAAAGAAGGGTTCCTATGTTAACATGTAATTTGGCTTGTTAGGAGGTTTTGGAATTAAATAGCTTTTTTGTTCAGTGAATGTGACCTCCTAATGCTGCAAATTCCACAAATGAGCATTTTCAGTTCTTTAAAACATCAAATGTTTATAAATTCTACTGTGCCTAATAATTTGAACAGTGCATTGTGAGTTTTTATTCATTTTGGAGATTATACTGTTATCATTGGGAGGTTTCTTCAATAAAATTCGATGCATAATCTAATGGGTGATGACTTTTATTAGACTGACTGTCATTTGCAAGACCATTTAGGAAAATCCGAGAAAAATAAAATTTGCATAATAATTTGGAACATGGTGTAATCTCTTGGGTGAGACATTATGCTGTCCTTTCCAGATGATATTATCTGTTTGAATATTTTTCTGATTGATTTTTTCTCCATACCGGTCATCTTTTGTTGGCATATTTACACTTCCTAGCACTAACATCAAAAATGTTACTTATCTGTTATCTCTGAAGTTTGACTCATTTTAATTGTTATACTGTTGCTTATTTGTATATTCCAATAAAGATTGATTTTTTTTGAACATGGGAATTATTTTGTTGGTTTTAATATTATAAATAACAGAAGAATCAGTTAGTGAACTGTTTCTGAGTGTGTAACTCTTTTATCTCTTTTTTTACTTCCTGTCAGGTTATGTAGGACTACAGACCACATCAAAAAGTTGAGCTGAAAGTGTGGCCCGAACTGCAAGCCAGAGGCTGTAGAGAGGAGGGCCTCATGACCAGGATGTATGCCAGGCCCTAATAGGGGTTAAGCAGAAGTAAACTAAAATGGAGTTTTAGGGGTGGAGGGGGGGGGGGAATGAGGATTTAAAATGGTGGAATAAGGGAAGGTAGGAGGGGTTTCAGTCCAAGGCATGGTGAGAGTTAGTAAAAGGGGGTGTGAATGGGGCCATTTGATTGGTTAAGGGGACCTTGTATATAAGGGAGGATTGGAAGGGGCAGGGACAGTCTGTTAGATGTGAGTTAGGGACACAGTACCATGATGGAGGCTCTATTCCAGGACTTTAAGAAGCTGGCAGAGACAAAGAGCACAGCATGGCTGCAGGAGCAGTTGCGGCTGTTGAGTGGCAACAGCGGCGGATCAGCTGTGGACCCAATGCCCCCAAAACACCCTAGGAGGTCGAGGCCTTCTGAGAAAGTGAGCCCTGAACTGCCATCTAGGGCGTGGAGGAAGGCGGGGAGTCCATCCAGAGACCATCCGAGTTGGGATGTGAGCAGCTGGGAGAAGGAGGCCTTGAATCCATGCCGGAAGTCTGCTCTGATTGTAAGCATGCGTAGGAGCTGGGAGGTGATGTCATCTTCTGGCGTGAAGGTGCCGGCGGTATGCAGAAAGATGAGGTCACGGGGCGCCAGGAAGAGGAACAGGGAAGTGGCTGTAGTATCCGAGGAGTGAGGACCTGAGCGTGCAGTCCAGCGCTCTGCCTCCTTGGGAGGATGGAGCATGGGGACTGGCCAAGGGAATGGAGAAAAGACCGAGAGGGCGCCAGCTGCACCACGCAGGGCCAACAAAAGAACAAGAAGCAGATGAGCTGTAGGACATAGGTAAGACGGATCGGTAGGGGAGGATTGCTGGCTGCAGGCGTGCAGCTGAAGTGCCTTCCTGCCCTTCCACCACTGCAGGGACTATGAACAGTCGCAAAACTGACCCAACAAGGGTCGAGGGGTTCTTGGTTGCTGGGGCATCGGTGGTGGAGTCTGAGAAGGGTCTGGCATCTACAGAAGAATCAGAGGAGGACCAGCGGGTAGATACGCAGCGGCCGTTCTGAGGGTGACTCGAAGTTGGCCCGGTAAGCATTGTGGTCACTGTAATGCAGCGAGTGGTTGTGATATAGGTCGCGTGCGGCAGGTTGTGTCTGAGGAGTCGGCAGGGAGCGAGGTGTCACAGTTGTTTGGAATGATGTGTGAATTGATGGGCATGGCTAGGTCTTCCCCAGCTGCGGTGTGGCAAGGGGGTGGGCCGCACATGGCGAAAACGGCTGCGGTGGGGTGGCAAGTGATACTCAGGGCGGGGCCCCGCTTGAGGGGCCCCCCAGAGTTGGAGAGTGCGGTGAGTATTGACCCAGTGAGACTGGATGATCAGGCTCAGGGGGTAGTATATGTGTTTTCATGGGCCGTTGGGTGCGCATTTAAAAACGGAGGTGAAAGAGAAGATATGGAGGGATGAATATGTAGATTTTTTTCACTTTCGCCATTGGATAAGTTTAATTTGGACAGGGTGAAGTTGACGGAGAGTAAAAAAGAGGAAGAGGAAAGGTGGAGGTATTAGTTGATGCCCCGAACTTTTGCCAACTGGCTGTAGGCGTTCTCTATATTGGCTAGTGTGGTGGGGAAAAAGGCCCTGGAAAAGTCTTATTTTCTTTTTTGCTATCTGGATAGCATTGGAGAGGCATGTTGTGCGTATTGTGGAACTGGTTGGTTGCGGTACGACGAACAGTTTAGGCAAAGGAAGGCAGTTCGTCCAAGTTTGCAGTGGGATAACAAGGACATAAGTTTATGGATGCGTTTAATGTCAGCACCGAGAGTGTTGCCGTCTTCCTTTCTTGGGAACACCAGGGTACCAGATAGTTCAGGGGCACCACTGGCGGGAGCAAAGAAGGGTTTGTGTTGGTGCTTTAATGAGAAGAAATGTACTTTTACGTCCTGTAGGTTTAAGCACAAATGTTCCGGTTGCGGGGTACACCACAGCTTCAGTGTTTTAAGAGAGGAAAGGGAAAGCCTGGGGAAGCTGCGGGTAAGAGAGGACTCCAGTGAAGGTACAGCAGATGGAGCAGTATTTACCCTGATAGGGAGGCAGCATGTTTGTTGAAGGGAGGTTTTCGTTTTGGTTTCAAGATCCCTTCGGTTGTGAAGGAAGTATCGGTTTTGGTTCAGAATTTGAAGTCTGCTATGGAGCAACCGGAGTTAGTTGGTCAAAAATTGGGTAAAGAAGTGGAATTGGGCAGGATGGCCGGTCCGTTTCAGGAATTACCATTACCGCATTTAAAGATTTCTCCGTTGGGTTTGGTCCCAAAGAAGGAACCAAATAAGTAATCGGTTGATACACCATCTATTGTACTCAGAGGGGGAGTCGGTCAATGATGGCATTGATCCAGAGTTGGTCTTGGTGTCTTACGTGTCATTCAATAAAGCGGTGGAGTGGGTAAAGCGGTGTGGTCAGGGTGCACTGTTGGCCAAGATGTACATAGAGGCGGCTTTTCGATTGTTGCCGTTCATCCTGACAGTTTTCACCTGTTGGGCTGTTTTTGCGAAGGACATTATTACGTTGATTGTTGTTTGCCCATCGGTTGTTCTATCTCATATGCATATTTTGAGAAGTTTAGTTCCTTTTTGGAATGGGTGGTTCGCACGGAGGCAGGAGCAGATTGTATTATTCACTATTTTGATGATTTTTTGTGTATTGGACCAGCTGGAACTTCGGTGTGCGCAATATTATTGCAAACAATGGAACAAGTAGCAGAGAGGTTTGGGATTCCTTTGGCCGCAGAGAAGACTGTGGGTCCAACCACCACACTGTGCTTTCTGCGCATTGAGATAGATACGGTGTTGATGGAATGTCGTTTGCCAGTTGAGAAGCTGGAGGATTTGAAAATGGTCATACAGGAGGTGTTGAGAGCCAGCAAGATTCGTTTGTGCCAGTTGCAATCTTTACTGGGAAAATTGAATTTTGCATGCAGGATTTTACCCATGGGTAGAATATTTACCAGGATGTTGGCTGTAGCAACGGCGGGTGCGTCTCGTCCAAGGCATTTTATTTGGTTGAATGCAGGGCAGAAAGCGGATTTACACATGTGGGAGCTGTTTTGAGGCAGTTATAATGGAAGATCGGTGTGGATGGATGAGGCTGACAATGTTGACTTGGAGTTGGTTATGGATGCAGCAGGATCATTGGGATTTGGAGCCTATTTTCAAGGCAAATGTTTGGCCGGGAAGTGGCCGGACGAGTGGAGAGTTAATGGGCTGACAAAGAATTTAGTGGTCTTAGAGCCATTCCCTATTGTGGTAGCCGTGAAAGTGTGGGGGGAGCCTTTGCAAAACAAGGTGAGGTTTTTGTGTGATAACATGAGCGTGGAGTAGAGTATTAATCGCTGGTCAGCTCATTCTCCTCCTGTGGTGAACTTGATGCGTCACTTGGTACTTTGATGCTTGCATTTGAATGTATGGTAGAGGGCGACGCATGTCCCAGGAGTCAAAAATTCCATTGCTAATGCAATTTCTCGCTTTCAGTGGGGTCTATTTCGGAAGCTTGTCTGGCGTGGAAGACGTTACCAAGGCTTTTGTGATACGACAAGCTTTGAAGGGGTACAGGAAAGGAAGAGCGGTTCGGGATTGGAGGCATCCGATCTCATTTCATATGTTGGGTAGACTGTTAGCAGTGTTAAAAAATGTGTGTCGGTCAAAATATGAGACATTGTTGTTTCAGACGGCTTTTAGTTTAGCTTTCTTTGACGTGTTTCGAATAACCGAATTATTAAGTAAGAATTGTTTCCAATTCCATGATGTGGTATGTGAACCCGGAGTTATGCGTGGTATACTTCAGAGGTCGAAGACAGATATCTATAGCAAGGGTTGTATGGTGGAACTGTGGGTGGTGGAAAGATTAATGGAGTGTATATAGAACGTCTCAATTTTTGTTGGTAAGGGGCGATGCTGGGGGTTCTTTATTGATTCATCAGGATGGTTCAGCTTTGTCTAAATTCCAGTTTATACCCATATTCAAGAGGTGCTTACGTTCGATTGGCATGGATGATTCTAAATTCAGGTCCCATTCATTTCGTATAGGGGCAGCAACAGAAGCTGCCAGGTGGGGCCTTAGTGCAGCGGCGGTGTGCAAGATTGGGGGATGGGAGTTGTTATGTTTTGCGTCATATGTCCGTGCAGGAGTGCTGGATGTTTAACAGTGGCAAAGGGTTTTTTTTGCCTGTGGGGTTGCAAGTTACAATTTTGATTGTTTTCTTTTACAGATGGTCCGCTGTTGGTGTGGGTGCTAGGACACTTGTAGGTGGTGTAGGGAGATTTACGGGCTAACGTCAGACCATCCGGCTGGCAGCTTGGTTTAAGACAGGATGAAGTGATGGTCAGGTGGATTGGGATTAGTGGAATGCTCTGGTCCAAGTTGGGGGTCCGCACTTCCAGGGATTTGGTTCGGGACATTAAGTTTGACTGTTTGTGGCTCATGGCTGCTCACTCGGGGATGGTCATTGTTTGGTCCAATATTGTGGCTCGTTTGGCATGGAAATATGGTCGTTCAGTGGAACGCATAAATAGGGCCCAGATTAAGGTGAATCGGGAGGCATTACGTTTTTTGGCTAGGAATGGGGCGGTGGTAGTGTGGCATCGGGATCTGGAAGTGCCGTTCAGGCATTTACGTCGGGATAGGGTGCATTTGACACCTATCGGTAGATATCTGGGCACTGGGTTTGAGAGAGGGTTTATAGAAGGCTGTTAAAGTGTGGAACGACATTCATGCATAAGGTGTCATGCATGTCTGTCCTGGCGGGAACGGGTCTGCGGAGAGCCAGGTGATGGTAACACAGGGGGGAGTAGGGGGCCCGTTTGGTGGGGCGATTACCTACCCCTCCCCTCTTTTGCTTCATTTGGTGGTCAGAGTATAATTTAAATAAAAGGGGTCTCTACTGGGCTGAGGTCTCAGCGGAACAAGTTAATTTGTGGCGCCATTCAGTAGTATCCTCGAACCGATGTGGTGTGGTTGAGGGCATAAGCAGGAGGGTCCTCTAACCGGTGTAGTGCGGTTGAGGGCGCAACAAAGCTGGTGCACAGCTTAAATAATAGACCCATTCCTTATTTGTCAATGTTATATTGATATATTCATTTTTGTAATGTAAATATGTTAATAAACAGGGCTGCTGTGGCCTATTTATCCAAAGGGTTCAGAATGTGTCTGTGATTATTGTAGGTGTAGGGGTTACATAAGATGGATTTTGAAAGGGGTGGGCTGAGTCAAACATTCCTAGGCCATGTAAAACAAAAAAAGCTAAAAGGAGCTAAGACAAAGTCAAAGTTAAAAGTATTACAAATAGTGATGAGCGAATACACTCGTTACTCGAGATTTCTCAAGCATGCTCGGAGGTCCTCCGAGTATTTTTTAGTGCTCGGAGATTTAGTTTTCATCGCCTCAGCTGAATGATTTACATCTGTTAGCCAGCAAAAGTACATGTGGGGATTCCCTATCAACCAGGCAACCCCCACATGTACTTATGCTGGCTAACAGATGTAAATCATTCGGCTGCGGCAAGAAAAACTAAATCTCCGAGCACTAAAAAATACTCGGAGGACCCCCGAGCGTGCTTGAGAAATCTCGAGTAACGAGTATATTCGCTCATCACTAATTACAAACTCTCTTTTCAAAACCAGTTCACTGATAGATTCTAAGGTAACTCATTCTGTAATGTGCAGGAAAACATTGTTTGTAAAAAGTCAAAAAAGTACATTTTTAATGAAACTTAGTTGCAAAATAATTTTCAGCCCCAATCTGTCACCACCTTTGATGTATCTAACCTATGAACAGAGGAGGCAGCGTTATCTTCCAGGCAATGTCCGCCCCAAAGCCTCGAAGAGCTCAATTATATAACGAGATAAAATATTATTTTTCCACAAGAAAGCATCTGATATGAGGGATACAGGTATGACTATTTTCAGCATTCTATAATCTGTATGCCCATATTAATAGGTTAGATACATCAAATGTGGTGACAGATTCCCTTTAAATAAAATCTCCATAAGGTCATCCATATTCATTAAGGTATTGTGAAACTTAATTCTACTCAGCCCAATAGACTAATATTAAAAAGAAAAACCCAGCATAGAGATAAAGTGAACTTCAGCTTTCTGCCGCCAGTCCATATAGCTATCCCAGGAATCTGAGCCCGGCTCCAGAGGAACATTGTGTCATTCATTCTCCATTCACGTGGCTTCAATATAATCACAAAGAGAAATCTAGAATCAATGGTTTTGTTCTCTTTCCCACAGATATCAGGATATCACCTTCCATTCATAAAAATTAAAACTGCTCATAAGAACAAGGCCATTATCAATCTTTAATGTATGGGATCTGTGGGGGAGGATTGTATTATACAAAATGGATGGGAGAAAAAAAGATTAGCAGCTCTATACTTCAGGAAAATGCTTGGAGTACAAAGAGCTGAAAATCTGGGATCAGGATAAGGAGAAAAATGATTGCAACCCTCTAGATGTCCAATTACACTCAGTAATAATTAATGAATACTGCTTCTTTTACAGAAAACATTTCTGAATGAGAACCAAATACCAAAGCCCAAGTTATACAAAGTGGTACTCTGATGAGAAGAAGGATATTGTTAGCCCTATCATAGGAAAAACACAGATTGTTGGAAGAGATTTATGAAAACCAGAGCAAAAAATATAATATGGTGGCCAAGCAAATTGCTCTTGCGACTTCATTTGTTGCTTTTGGTAATTGCTCCACTTCCTATCTACATAGTCACCTAAAGGGATTGTCAGTAGAATCATCCTCTTAAGCCGTCTGTATGGGCATGCAGGTCATTGAAAATTGAATAAAATTATACTTTTATATTTGCAATCCAATGTCTTATTCAGGAGAAATCCATATTTTTGTTAATATGTAAATGAGCTGTTAAGATCTATGGTCTGGACACAGATCTCCCTCAGAATCTGCCTCCAGAGCTTGTTTTGAATGAAAGGTTGCATTATAGGTGAGATATGTGGATCAGGAGGGCAGGCTGTCAGTCACACACTGTTAAAGCCCCTTTCATTTACAGTAAGCTCTGGGGAGATCTCAGTCCAGCCCATAGAGTTTAACAGCTAATTTAAATATTAAAGGAATTGTCCAGGTTTGTGACAAGATGCTTTTAAATCCTCACAGTGCATGAACCACACTCTGTCAGGATTCTCCATTCTCGGAATTATCCGTATTTTCAGCCACATTACGACTAGACGTGCTCATCTTCGCTGAATTTACTTGTATGAATGCTGGGGGAATTCAAAAGTCTACAGTCACATAGAGTGAGTTCAGACTTTCATCACAAACCTGGACAATTCCTTTAAGAAAAATGTGGATTAGGCGGGGCCACATGAGCGCATAAAAATCTGTCCCATTCTCGTGCAGAAGTGGGTACATTTTTGTCACTTGTCATACGTGTGCTGTCAGTGTGCAATCTATTTTTTTACTCAGCAGCTATTAATCTTTTACAGGACCCTTCATAATTTCCTATCTTACAGAATTGCACTGTATCCAGAAAAATCGGATGCCATACTGTATAGTATCCGATTTTATTTCTCGCACCCATGCGATTTCGGTATTAAACCACAGAATGTTGTAATTTTTTTTCATGCCGAATACAGCGGAGAAAAAATATGCAGATCTGCACTGTCTCATTAAATAACATTGGTCAGAGTGAAATCCTTTTTTTATTGGATTGCACTCATCTGATTGATATGCTTTTATGAGCGAGCCCTTACTCTTTTGCAGATATCAATGTATCATTTCATACAAGTTTCTGTGACCTGCATGTCCATGTAGACAGTTAAGGGGGTTGATCCAACTGACATATTCCCTTTAGTAAATAATTAGATTACAGCCATCATTTATTTCTGTAGGACATTATGGGAACCATGCAACATTTCTACTTTTCTTAGTCTTAGCAAAGTGGGACAACGAAAAAAATTAACTGCAAAAGTAACCTGTCACGTGCTATCCTATCTGTGGGAATCATGTTATAATGCAGGAGAAGCTAATTAGACTAATATAGGGGTTTGTGAGAAAATATTCAATATATATTTTTTAAATTTAGATCCCTGCTCATTCTGGGTTTTCATTACATGATATACTAAATCTTCTACAAAACTACATATCAATGAGTTTCACAAATACATTTTTTGATGCTCACTATATGTCCCACTCTGCAGACTAAAAACCTAAATCTTGTAGAGACTCAGATTCAATACATGAAATAAAAAGACGAAAAAAAAAAAAGGATTCAAGTCAACCCCACCAGTACTACTTTACTTTGGCATTATAGTCATTATCCATGGTTCCTGCACCTTTTTGCTAAGAATTTGTTAAAATGGTGACTAATATTTATATATATTTTTTAAAGTGTCTTGCTGGTGACCTACATAATTTAAAGGAACACTATAGAAATGTACAATAAAGGCAGACCATGCAGCTACAGTAGGGCCCTTGCAGTAAGGATGCCTACATTGGATGGTCCTATCCTCTTTGCTATTGTGCAGCAAGAAATCTTGTATTCTTACCAAACAAGCTGGGGGTGAATTGTCCCAAGAAAAATTAAAATGGTTTGGGGATGTGGCGAGGACACGAGATTCTTCTATTCTAGATGGCAAGACTCATCAATATAATGAGGACCTACTTGGATCCTTTCTATAGAACTCCTCAACCTTCTTTATATGTCACTAATTAAGACACCACTTGGTCTAGGCTTATCTTAATACCATGTAACCATTACCAGCTTACCATCTACCATGCAACTCCAATTCCCAGTACTGACACATAAGTGCATGCAAACATATCTGTAAATCTGTATACCTTCGCCTTCCCTGTGCTTTGTAATATATGTACCAACGCACAGGCCACCTCCTCTTTGCTCTTCACGCTCAGCACTGGCTCCAGCACAGCACACAACATCCGGTAGTTGTTGGTCACATATTCTGCAAATTCCTTATACAGCTCCATGGGGAGGATGCTCATAGTTTGGTATCGGGACTTTAGGCGGATGGAGGGACAGCTGCTCTTTCCTTTGTAGGATGTGGGCTGGGAGACTGGGTACCACTGCTCCACAAAATGGCGTCCGCTGATGCTGGCGATGGGCACGTTCACCATGCCCACATAGTTGCTCTTCTCTTTGCGCCTTTTTTTATCTGTGTCCTTATACAGGTGGAGGCGTAGGTTCCGGACAGCCGGCAGGTTGTTAAACTCAAAATGCTCCCCCCAGAAAACGGTCTCACCCCGGGCTTTGCTGGTGGTACGGGCATACAAAATGTCATCCAGGCAGAGCTCGCAGTAATAGCGCTTCTTGGGGGGAAGGTCACGAGCTTCAATTATCCACAACTTGAGGACATTATCCACTCTTCGACTGTTATCCTACAAAGAGGACAGAACAAAAATCTGAGCAAAAAAATAAGATACACTGGCCAATCAAAAAGAGGTTGAGATAAGATCCAAGTAGGGATTTAACCCTCCCCCTCCTAAAAAAAACCCAACATACTCTACAAGAGCATTTGATGAGGGGTGTCCCACAGTCATGCATATATTACACTATTCAAATCTAAGCATCATACCAGTCTCAGTCCTCCTAACAAAAAAACGCATCTGTATATGGTTCAGTGTTGCCTTTGTTGAGTGTAACACAAGGGCTTAGAGTGAAGAAGCCCTCCATTGGGTAAACACTGAGAACTCACCACCAGAATAATCCATATAGGTTTACATTTATTTGTATTTCAGGTTTCGTGAACCATAATTGTCTTAATAAGTTGACAAAGTCTGCAAGAAACTTACATATATTTATATCAGCACTTGAGGGCTCCACAAAAGATGCTATATAACGTGAACAATACCACCAGGTCATGACATCAATGTGATAACCATATCATAACAGTACAGATCATAATACACAGAATCCAATACGAATATGTTGCAAATTAAAGTCTAATTCAGACATCAGTTTTTCATGTACAGGTTCCATCTGTGCCATTCATGGTTAGCACACATACCCATTATTGTTTATGTGGCTGTTCACATGTCGTTTTTTTTTTTTTTGTTTTTTTTTGGGGGGGGGGGTGTAAAATGGAGAGATCCACAAAAAAAATAAATCAAGGAAGACATGACCATTTTTTTATTCTAGTCATGGATCAAACTCCCCATTCAAATTTGTGAAAGGCTCAGACAGCACACTGATGGCATCTTACTGATATCGTTTTTTCATGTTTGTTTGATAGAAGCTTGAGAAACCTCCATTGTTTTTGTTTGCAGATGAGAAAAAACAATGAAACACTGATGGTAAAAACTGACACACTGACCAAATGCTGATGGAAATCTGTTAAAAAAATACAGCTCTTAAGGAGCACACTCTCCTGATCTTCTCCAATGTCAGAAGCATCACCTTCATGTTGCTCTAGAGTAAAGAACAAGACCTGCGGGAGGTAAGCATAGTGCATTGTGACCAGGGCTGGGGATCTGATAATTTTGGCATCTGGTTTGGTGTATAATAATTTAGGGGACTGGCTTGGAGTTTGAAACCATGTATAAGTCTGATCTATTTTCTAGTCTCTCCTAGGGCATGAGGTCTGACAATTTTGGGGACTGAGCAATTTAGGGGTGTTGTCTAAGGGATTATAGCGATCGGATATGGGTCAGGTTGAATTTAGGAACTTGTAAACATTTATGGATCTGGCCTGATGTCGGATAATTTGGGAATTTGATCTGAGTATTGATTTTGAGATTTTAATTTTAGGGTTTTAATTAATTTAGGGACCAGAAAGAATTTATTTATGGTCTGAATGAATTTTGTGATTTGGTCTGGAGTCTAAATACATTTAGGTGTCTTGTATGGGGTCTGAATTAAAGCACCAGATCAGCCTTTTTTTTATTGCAGCGCTGGAGTGATGCTATTAATCTATTTTCCTTGCCTCTAATCTTATACTTACCAGCCACTATCATCTTTTTTTTTTGTCGCTGCTCTGGACAGTCTCGAGCAATTTGTGACCTGTTGGATTGCTGCAGTGCTTGCTGGATCAATCTGGAAGTCACAACTCAATGCAATTCTATGAGAGTTAGAACGTGGCTCTCAGACTTACATTAACAGCTTGTGACCGTTACCACCGTCTTCTAGTTAGAAGTTGCAGTCACAAGATGGCGGCACGGGACCAGAGTAGCACCGGGAAGAGCTGAAGACAGAGCTGCTGGTATAATATAATACTAGGGTCAGGGAACTTAGATTAGTCATACCACTCCAGCACTGAAATAAAAAAAACAATGAAGTGGTGTTTTAATTTAGTGGCCTGATCAGTCTATAATGAGGGACTAAAACTAGTTGGGTATGTGTCCTAGTTGTATCTTTTTAATGGGTCTTGGCAACAAATTATATTTTTACCTTAACTTGGAGCAGGTACAGGTGAATCTCACAAATTTAGAATATAATCAAAAAGTTAATTTATTTCAGTTATTCAATACAAAAAGTGAAACTCATATTATATAGAGTCATTAAACACAGAGTGATCTATTTCAAGTGTTTATTTCTGTTAATGTTGATGATTATGGCTTACAGCCAATGAAAATAAATTAGAATACTTTATAACACCAGCTTGAAAAAATGATTTTAAAATCTGAAATGTTGGCCTACTGAAATGTATGTCAGTAAATGCACTCAATACTTGGTCAGGGCTCCTTTTGCATTCATTACTGCATCAATGCGGTGTGGCATGGAGGCGATCAGCCTGTGGCACTGCTGAGGGGTTATGGAAGCCCAGGTTGCTTTGATAGCAGCCTTCAGCTTGTCTGCATTGTTGGGTCTGGTGTCTCTCATCTTCCTCTTGACAATATCCATAGATTTTCTATGGGGTTAAGGTCAGGCGAGTTTGCTGCCAATCAAGCACAGTGATACTGTTGTTTGTAAACCAGGTATTGGTACTTTTGGCAGTGTGGACAGAGGCCAAGTCCTGCTGGAGAATGACATTTCCATCTCCAAAAAGCTTGTCGGCAGAGGGAAGCATGAAGTGCTCTAAAATTTCCAGGTAGACGGCTGCGCTGACTTTGGTCTTGATAAAACACAGTGGACCTACACCAGCAGATGACATGGCTTTGTAATGACTCTAATATACGAGTTTCACTTTTTGTATTGAAGAACTGAAATAAATTAACTTTTTGATGATATTCTACTTTTGTGAGATGCACCTGTATATAATTACATTTGAATGGAATGTGGGTGCCAAGCAAAAAGTCGGACATGTTGCATAGCCTTTTCTTTTTGTGCCCCTCCCCATCCTGGATGCTCTATGATGGTTACTGTTATGCAGATTTTCTATAGTCACTGGAGTGTTTCCGTATCATTGTGACATTGAGATGCACCAGTATATGTCAATCTTTCATAATCCTGAGTATTAAAATTCTATGATACTATTATCACGAATATCAGTGGTCTATAACCCAAGAGGCTAGAAAGTCTCTGTTCTATTTTTCAGGGGTTACATGAACATAGAGCCACATGTATTAGTGTTCTATAAATATAGGCCTTTTTTAAAGGAATCTGTGAGCGTAGAGTTTCATATGAAGTGCTTCACACATCAATGATCTCATTACCTCATACATGTAAGCATCAGGTACACTGGCATTGTACATCTTGCATACAGCTCCTGCCATACATTTACCAGAGCTGATCTTTGTATCTGCTGCATAATTAGTTATATACTGTTACTTAGCAACTCCACAGAGCTTTGTATTAATACCAGAGCTGATGTACTCAGCCACCATTTGTGAGAAGAAATAAGAGAATTCACTAAGTTGCTCATATGAAGATTTGTGGCATGTGAAAAATGAGAAAGTCATTTGCGCCTGACCCCATACTGTCATCTCAAAAGCCCCGACTCATAGAGTACCACAACCTGACTAATACAACATCTCTTTACAACCTGACCCAATGCAACATCGATACAACCTGACCCTATACAGCATCTCTATACAGCCTGATCCTATACATTAGGTATCTCAAAAATGTGGCCCATGAGACAGACATCTTTTGACCATGGGGCAGCAAAGCTACTGAGACATCGTCTTGACAGCGGAAAGCAATCTGAAGGAGGAATGCCCTGGCGCACCTTAGTGACTTCACTCTGGTGCATGGCGTCAGAATGCGCTGTGTTGGAGTTGAGGTATTCCTTTCCTGGACTGCTGGATCACTGGTGGTGGGTAGTGATGAGCGAATATACTCGTTACTCGAGATTTCCCGAGCACGCTCAGGGGTCCTCCGAGTATTTTTTAGTGCTCGGAGATTTAGTTTTTCTTGCCGCAGCTGAATGATTTACATCTGTTAGCCAGCATAAGTACATGTGGGGGTTGCCAGGTTGCTAGGGAATCCTCACATGTAATCAAGCTGGCCAACA
Organism: Ranitomeya variabilis; assembly: GCF_051348905.1. Lineage (NCBI taxonomy): Eukaryota > Metazoa > Chordata > Amphibia > Anura > Dendrobatidae > Ranitomeya > Ranitomeya variabilis. The sequence continues at coordinate 383,246,743 of NC_135233.1, read as the reverse complement.
GATGTAAATCATTCAGCTGCGGCAATAAAAACTAAATCTCCGAGCACTAAAAAATACTCGGAGGACCCCTGAGCGTGCTCGAGAAATCTCGAGTAACGAGTATATTTGCTCATCACTAGTGGTGGGTGAATATAAAGGTTTTTTTTACCCCTTCGTTATATATGATTCACATGTGTGGCAATGCAGGAATTGTCTTCCCACAAACCAACATAAATGTATGGCATAATGATGTTGCCAGCTCACAAGCACAGCTATCACTAACATGAAGCTGACACCCAGCCGCAATAGGCAATATTGATATTAGCATAATCAATTAGATAGCGCTGTCAATTTTGATATCAGTGTCTAGATGGTTATTTGTGGGGGGGTGCTCTCTCTTTAAGCCTATTGACACCCTGAGATCGCAATGACAGCCTGATGCCAAATAATGGCCATCAAATCAGTCAGCTATGATGGCTTGTAAGGCCCTGCCATAAGCAGGGTATAATAGGCGAAGTATCAGTGTAATTTTAACAGCTTGAATGTTCTTCTACAAAAGAATTGCAAGATATTGGATCAGCGATTATTCAGGTAAAAGTTAAAGACCATATAGAGACTTAACTTACAAAAAAGTAAACAAAACTGTAAAAAGTATAAACAAAATTTTAAAAAATCCATGTTTGGTATAGCCGTGTGCGGAATAACCCAAGCTATAACTCTGTACCATAACCCAAACAATGAACACCGTAAAACATGAAAAAAATGGCAAAAATATTTCATTATACTAAAACACAAAAAATGGAATTAAATATGATCAAAAAGTGATGTAGAAAAGAAAAGTATCACTAAAAATATTATCTTGTCCCACACGGAATGCAATCCGTTAACTGAATCTGACCCTATAAAGCATCTCTACAGCCTGATCCTATACAACCTGACCCAACATAGTATTTTTCTACAACCTGTATGTACAGGTCACATAAGATACACTGAGTCTCTGCTATACAGTATTTCAACAACTCGATCCAATATAGCATCTCTCTACAACCTCTCCCTACAATAAACTGCTTCCCTAGGAATTGAAACTCAGAAAGAACTTGGTGGTGCAACAAATCCACATACAATAGTTAAAAAAATGTATTTAAATTCATTAAAATATGCAAACATGTAAAAAGCAAAGTTACTCAAAACAATGCACCTATTTTTTCTATTCCATTCCTGCATATACATTAAATGAGTATACTTGAGACAACAGAAGGACTTGGGTATTCCAGTTAAAAGTAAACTGAGCAGCAGCATTCCATTTCAAGCAGCAGGTACAAAACCAAAAAAGATTTTAGGATGTATTATAAAATCCTGCGATCCCAACATATTGTTACCCCTTTATAAATCACTGATGACATCTAGAATATGGGATGCAGTTTTGGGCGCCACATTTTAAAAAGGATATTCAGAAATTGGAGTCAGTTGAAAGGCGGGCAACCAGATTATTACAAGGGATGGAAGGTCTCTCATATGGATTGGTTGGAAAAGTTGGGCTTGTTTAGTTTAGAAAAGATCTTACATGTATAAATGTGTGGTCAGTACAAAGGACTGGCACATGACTTATTCCTTCCAAAGGCCATACTAACGACCAGGGGCACTCATTACAGGTGAAAAAAAGGCAATCAACTTTCCAGGAAACTGTTCACGTAGTAATGCTCGGACCTGACACCCATAATGTGATGGTGCACCATCTTCAGTGTCAGGTCCGAGCATTCCTACATGAAGTTTCCTGGAAAGTGGATTGGTTATCGGCGGCCAGTTGAATGGCCACCAAGGTCTCCCTATCTGACCCCCTTAGACTTTTTGGGGTCATCTGAAGGCAATTGTCTATGCTGTGAAGATACGAGATGTGCAGCATTTGAAAAAGATACTGGAAGCCTGTGCTAGCATTTCTTCTGCGGTGTCAAGACTGGGAGAAGAGGGTTGCATTGACAATCCAATACAATGGGCAGCACTTTGAACACATTTTATAAGTGCTTATAAACTTGTAAATAATTCATGAAAGAATAAAGTTATGTCAAAACCAAGCACACCATTGTTTTTCTTGTGAAATTCTCAACAAGTTTGATGTGCCACATGACCTTCTTCCCATTGAAAAAAATAAAGTTGGATTCAAAATGTCCGACTTCAAAATGGCCGCCATGGTCACCACCCATCTTGAAGTTTTCTCCCTCCCATATACTAATGTGCCAACCATTCCAATTTTATTTAGGTGTATCCATATAACTGGCTCACCATGTAGATCACATAGGAAATACAATTGGATCACTACACTGAGACTGTTTAGACTTCACATATTATTGAAGATACGATATGATACACTTTATTGATCCCGTGGGAAATTATGGTATCACAGCAGCACAACTTAAATCATAAAAATCATAAAATGAATTACTTAATTAAGATTGCTGTATACATCAAATTATTGAGATAATGCAGTATACATCCACATAAGATACAATAAGATTAGTATATACAGTATATTACATAGAAAACGCCGAGACTGCAGTATATATCACAAAGGATACACTGGTTCTACTGTATACATCACCTAGGATACACTTAACTTCTGAAATATTCATCATATCTATGCTGACGACACCCAATTATACACCTCTTCTCCTGCTTTCACTCCAACCTTCTTAGAAACCAGTGATTGTCTTACCGCTGTCTCTAACATCATGTCCTCCCTCTATCTGAAACTGAACCTGTCAAAAACTGAACTCCTCTTGTTCTCTCCCTCTACTAACCTACCTTTGCCTGACATTGCCATCTCCGTGTGCGGTTCCACCATTACTCCCAAGCAACATGCCCGCTGCCTTGGGGTCATCCTTGATTCCGAGCTTTCATTCACCCCCCACATCCGATCACTGGCTCGCTCTTCTTATCTGCATCTCAAAAATATTTCTAGAATTCGCCCTTTTCTTACTTTCGACTCTGCAAAAACTCTTACGGTCTCACTTATTCATTCTCGTCTGGACTATTGTAACACTCTACTAATCGGCCTCCCTCTTACCAAACTCTCCCCGCTCCAATCTGTCCTGAATGCTGCTGCCAGGATCATATTCCTCACCAACCGTTACACCGATGCCTCTACCTTGTGCCAGTCATTACACTGGCTACCCATCCACTCCAGAATCCAGTACAAAACTACTACCCTCATCCACAAAGCACTCCATGGCTCAGCACCACCCTACATCTCCTCTCTGGTCTCAGTCTACCACCCTACCCGTGCCCTCTGCTCCGCTAATGACCTCAGGTTAGCATCCTCAATAATCAGAACCTCCCATTCCCGTCTCCAAGACTTTACACGTGCTGCGCCGATTCTTTGGAATGCACTACCTAGGTTAATACGATTAATCCCCACAGTTTTAAGCGCGCCCTAAAAACTCATTTGTTCAGATTGGCCTACCGCCTCAACGCATTAACCTAACTATCCCTGTGTGGCCTAATAAAAAAAAAAAAAAAAACAAAACAATCAGGTTCCTCGCATCATGTTCTCATACACTTTATGCAGTCAATAGCACTCTGTGTCTGTACTGCTACATACTTAGGCAGTTAACTGGTTCATGCAGCTTTACATGAACACCCGAGCCTTACACTATGGCTGGTCCAAATAACTAAAGCAATTGTTACCATCCACCTCTCGTGTCTCCCCTTTTCCTCATAGTTTGTAAGCTTGCGAGCAGGGCCCTCATTCCTCCTGGTATCGGTTTTGAACTGTGATTTCCGTTATGCTGTAATGTCTATTGTCTGTACAAGTCCCCTCTATAATTTGTAAAGCGCTGCGGAATATGTTGGCGCTATATAAATAAAATTATTATTATTATCATCATACACAAAGGACACACTGAGATTCTACTGTAAATATTACAAAGGATACATAAAGTCTGCTGCTTATACATCACATAGGATATACGGAGTCTCTTTTGAATACATCACATACAATACAATGAGACAGTGCTGTACGGATCATATAGGATACACTGAGACTCTGCGGTACAAATACAGTAAAATAGGATACACCAATTCTCTGCTGTATATAGACATTGATGTACACATCACACAGGATATACCGAGACTGTTGTAACCATCACATATAATACAGAGTTTCTGCTCTACATAAATCACAGAGTAAACATTGAGACTCCATTGCATACATCTCATAGGATGCACTGAGACTGCTGTATGTTGTATACATCACTTAAGATACAATGAGACTCTGCTGTATATACATCACATAGAATACAGTGAGATTGTACTGTTAACAGCACATAAGATATACCGGGACTTTGCTCTGTATATAACATAGGCTATATCAAGACTGCTCTGTATGTCAGATTCAATACATAATGAGACTGCTGTATACTGTACATCACATAGAATATATTGAGCCATCTTTCTACATCACATAGGATACACAGACTAACTTTGTATACATCACATAGGACATACTGAAACTTTGCCGTTATAATCCCTCAGGAGGACACAATGAGACTCTGCCGTATATATCACATATCATACATTGATACTCTTTTGTAAACATCACATAGGATACAGTGAGACTTTATACATCACAAATGACACATTAAGATTCTGCTGCATATAAATCACATGGGATATACTGAGATTGTGATCGATACATTACATAAAATACATTGAGACTTTGCTGCATACATCACATATGAGATAAAATAGGATTGATACACAGACTGCTGTTTAGACTTCACATGATATACTAAGATTGCTGTATACATACAATGAGATTAGTACATATATTACATAGGAAACACTGAGACTGCTGTATACATCACATAGAATACGCTGGTTCTGTTGTATACATGACATAGGATACACTAAAAATTCTGTAATATGCATCATATACATAGGATCCACTGAAATTCTACTGTAAACATCACAAAGGATGCACAAAGACTGCTGTATATACATCACATAGGATATACGGAGTCTCTGCTAAATGCATCACATAGGATACACGGTGTTGTATAGATCATATAGGATGCACTGAGACTCTCCTGTACAAATATAGTAACATCTAATACACCAATTCTCTGCTGTATTTAGCAAAGTCTATATACATTACACGGGATACACCGAGACTGCTGTTTACATGACATAAAACACAGTGGTTATGCTGTATATACATCACAGGAGACATTGAGACTCTGTTGCATACATCCCATAAGATGATGCATTATTTTACATATCACATAGGATAAACCAAGACTGCTTTTATACATCAGAAAGGTTACACTGAGATTCTGTTATACACATCACATAGAATACAGATATTCTGCTATATAAATCACATTGGATACACTGAGACCCTGATGCATGCATCACATAGGATGCAGAGACTCTGCTGGAGAAATCACATAGGATAAACTGAGACTTCCGTATATACATAATATAAGATATACTGAGACTTTGCTGTATATGTATCACAAAGGATACATTGAGAATCTGCAGTTATACAGCACATAGGATGCAGAGACTATGCTGTGTATACATCACATAGAATACACCAAGATGCTGTATACATCACATAGGATACACTGTGACTGTGATGTATACATCACATAGGATACAATGAGACATTGCTGTATTCATCATACAGAATACACTGAGACTGCTGTGCATATCACATAGGATGTATTTAGACTCTGCCATACACTTTATATAGGATACACTGAGACTGCTGCATGCATTCAATAGGATACAGTGAGACTCTGCTATATACACTGCTCAAAAAAATAAAGGGAACACTTATACAACAGAATATAACTAAAAGTAAAACAAAGTTCTGTGAAATCAAACTGTCCATTTAAGAAGCAGCACTGGTTGACAATCAATTTCACATGCTGTTGTGCAAATGGAATAGACAACAGATGGAAATTATTGGCAATTATCAAGACACACTCAATAAAGGAGTGGTTCTGCAGGTTGGGACCACAGACCACATCTCAGTACCAATGCTTTCTGGCTGATGTTTTGGTCACTTGAACTTTGGTTGTGCTTTCACACTCGTGGTAGCATGAGATGGACTCTACAACCCACACAAGTGGCTCAGGTAACGCAGCTCATCCACGATGGCACATCAATGCGAGCTGTGGCAAGAAGGTTTTTCTGTGTCTGTCAGCGTAGTGTCCAGAGGCTGGAGGTGCTACCAGGAGACAGGCCAGTACACCAGGAGATGTAGAGAGGGCCGTAGGAGGGCAACAACCCAGCAACAGGACCGCTACCTCAGCATTTGTGCAACGAGGAGCAGGAGGAGCACTGCCAGAGCCCTGCAAAATGACCTCCAGCAGGCCACAAATGTGCATGTGTCTGCACAAACGGTTAGAAACCGACTCCATGAGGATGGTCTGAGTGCCCGACGTCCACAGATGGGGGTTTTGCTCACAGCCCAACACTGTGCAGGATGCTTGGCATTTGCCACAGAAAACCAGGATTGGCAAATTCGCCACTGGCACCCTGTGCTCTTCACAGATGAAAGCAGGTTCACACTGAGCACATGTGACAGACGTGACAGAGTCTGGAGACGCCGTGGAGAGCGATCTGCTGCCTGCAACATCCTTAGCATGAACGGTTTGGCAGTGGGTCAGTAACGGTGTGGGGTGGCATTTCTTTGGAGGGCCGAACAGCCCTCCATGTGCTCACCAGAGGTAGCCTGACTACCATTAGGTACCGAGATGAGATCCTCAGACCCCTTGTGAGACCATATGCTGGAGCGGTTGGCCCTGGGTTCCTCCTAATGCAGGACAATGCCAAACCTCATGTGGCTGGAGTGTGTCAGCAGTTCCTGCAAGATGAAGGCATTGAAGCTATGGACTGGCCCATCTGTTCCACAGACCTGAATTCGATTGAGCACATCTGGAACATCATGTCTCGCACCATCCATCAACATCACGTTGCACCACAGACTGTCCAGGAGTTGGCGGATGCTTTAGTCCAGGTCTGGGAGATCCCTCAGGAGACCATCCGCCGCCTCATCAGGAGCATGTCCAGGCATTGTAGGTAGATCATAAAGGCACGTGGGGGCGACACACACTACTGGGCATCATTTCCTTGTCTTGAGGCATTTCCACTGAAGTTGGATCAGCCTGTAACTTCATTTTCCACTTTGATTTTGAGCATCATTCCAACTCCAGACCTCCGTGGGATATTAGTTGTGATTTACGCTCATCATGTTTAGGTTTTATTGTTCTCAACACATACCACTATGTAATGAATAAAAATTTACAACTGGAATATTTCATTCAGTAATATCTGAGATGTGGGATTTTAGTGTTCCCTTTATTTTTTGAGCAGTGTACATCACGTTACATTGTTACCGTTGTATACATCACAAAGGATACACTGATATGCTGTACAGGTCACATAAGAAACACTGAATCTCTGCTATACACTTTACAAAGAATACACAGACTCTGCAGCACACATACCATAAGATACACTGAGACTCTTACTGTATATACATTATATAAGATTGGGGGAGTGCATAGAAATCATGGGTCCCCATAGCAGAAGTTCTATTTGGTTAACCCACCCCCAACAACAATAAATAATATAAATATTCGTCAGGGTCACAAAAGAGCATATCTCACAACTTTGCAGCCTTTTCAAAGTAATTTTCATCCTACTGAAAACATAGATTCCCTGTTCATTCCACCCATAAAGTATGATGTCAACAAAAGTGCCCAACACAGCATGATACATAGCCCTCAATGAAATATAGAGGCTCCCACATAGCCTTCCAAATATTATAATGGCCCCCACATAGCCCTCCAAATATTATAATGCCCCCCAACAGCCCTTCAAATATTATAATAACCCCCACATAGCCCTCCCTATGGTATAATGGGCCCCATAGTCCCCCACATTGTATGCTGCACCCCACAATCCTCCATATAATGTACTGCATCCGTTTTCCAAACAGTATAATGTACTTTCCATAGTCCTCCATACAGTACAATGCACCACATACTGTAGTCCTCCATATAGTATAATGCACTCCCCATAGTCTTCCATATAGTATACTGCACTCCCTATAGTCCTCCATATAGTATAATATACTCCGTGTAGTACTCCATACAGTATAGTGCACTTCCCATAGTCCTCCATACAGTATAATAAATTCCCCATAGTCCTCCATACAGTATAATGAACTCCCCATACTCCTCCATACAGTATAATGAACTCCCCATAGTCCTTCATACAGTATAATGAACTCCCCATTTCTCCTCCATACAGTATAACGAACTCCCCATAGTCCTTCATACAGTATAATGAACTCTCCATAGTCCTCCATACAGTATAATGCACTCACAATTGTCCTCCATAGTCCATACAGTATAATGAACTCCCCATAGTCCTCCATACAGTGTAATGCACTTCTCATAGTCCTCCATACAGTATAATGTACTCCACAGAATCATCCATACAGTATAATGCACTCCCTATACTCCTCCATACAGTATAATACTCACAATAGTCCTCCATAGTCCATACAGTATAATTCACTCCCCATAGTCCTCCATACAGTATAATGCACTCCCCATAGTCCTCCAGATAGTATAATGTACTTCCCACAGTCCTCCATATAGTATAATACACTCTCATAGTGCTCCATTCAGAATAATGCACTCCTCGTAGTCCTCCACAGTCCATACAGTATACTGCACTCTCCGTAGTCCTCCATACAGAAAAATGCACTCCTCATAGTCCTCCATAGTCCATATAGTAAAATGCACTTCCCATAGTTGTACATATAGCATAATGAACTTCCCAGTTCTTCGTATAGTACAATGCACTCTCCGTAGTCCTCCATACAGAATAATGCACTCCTCAGTCCTCCACAGTATAATGCACTACTCAGTCCTCCATATAGTGTAATACACCTCCCATAGTTCTCCACATAGTATAGTTTACTCACCATAGTCCTCCATACAGAATGCACCCCGTAGTCCTCTATATAGTATAAGGCAATTCCCATAGTCCTCCATATAGTACAATACACCACATAGTCCTCCATATAGTATAATGCACTCCCCATAGTCCTCTATATAGCATAATGCACTCCCCATAGTCCTCCATATAGTAGAATGAACTCACCATAGTAATCCAAACAGTATAATAAACTCCCCATAGTCCTTCATACAGTATAATAAACTCACCATAGTCCTCCATACAGTAAAATGTACACCCCATAGTCTATACAATATAATGAACACCCCATAATCCTCCATATAGTATAATGTACTTCCCACAGTCCTCCATACAGTATAATGTACTCCCAATAGTCTTCCCTAGTTCATAATGCACTCCCCATAGTTCTAAATACAGTATAATGCACTATCCATAGTCCTCCATACAGTAAAATGCACATCCCATAGTCTATACAATATAATGAACACCCCATAATCCTCCATATAGTATAATGTACTTCCCATAGTCCTCCATACAGTATAATGTACTCCCAATAGTCTTCCCTAGTCCATAATGCACTCCCCATAGTCCTAAACACAGTATAATGCACTCCCCATAGTCCTCCACACAGTATAATGCACTCCCCACAGTCCTCCATATAGTATAATGCACTTTCCATAGTCTTCCATATAGTAAAATGCACTCCCCATAGTCCTCAATACAGAATGCACTCCTCATAGTCCTCCACAGTCCATATAGTAAAATGCACGCCTCACAGTTGTCCATATGGTATAGTGCACTTCCCATGGTTCTTCACATAGTATAATGCACTCTCCGTAGTCCTCCAGAAAAATGCACTCCTCATAGTCCATATAGTAGAATGCACTCCCCATAGTTGTACATATAGCATAATGAACTTCAAAGTTCTTTGTATAGTACAATGCACTCTCCGTAGTCCTCCATACAGAATAATGCACTACTCAGTCCTCCACAGTATAATGCACTACTCAGTCCTCCATATAGTCTAATACACTTCCCATAGTCCTCCATATAGTATAATTCACTCACCATAGTCCTCCATACAGAATGCACCCCATAGTCCTCATCATAGTCCTCCAAAATCCATACAGTATAATGCATTTCTTATAGTCCTCCATATTTCATACAGTATATTGCACTTCCCATAGTCTTCCATACAGTATAATGCACTCCCTATAGTCCTCCATACAGAATAATGCACTCCTCATAGTCCATATAGCATAATGCACTCCCTATAGTTGTCAATACAGTATAATGCATTCATCATAGTCCTCCATACAGTAAAATGCACTTCGCATAGTCCTTAATACAGAGTAATGCACTCTCCATAGTCCTCCATACAGTATAATGCATGCCCAATAGTCCTCCATAGTACATACAGTATAATGCACTACCCTTAGTCCTCGATACAGTATAATACACAACCCAAAGTTCTCTATATAGTATAATTCACTCCCCATAGTCCATACAGTATAATGCATTCCCCATAGTCCTAAATACAGTATAATGCACTTCCCATAGTGCTCCATACAGTATAATGCACTCCATATAGTCCATACAGTATAATGCACTCCACATAGTTCTCCATACGGTATAATGCACTCCCTATAGTCCATACAGTATAATGCACGCCGCATAGTCCTCCATCTAAAATAATTTACATCATATATATCCTTCAAAGTCTAATGCACTCCCCATAGTCCTCCATACAGAATAATGCACTTCTAATAATCCTCCATAGTCCATATAGTATATTGCACTTCCCATAGTCGTCCATAAAATATAATGCACTCATCATAGTCTTCCATACAGTATAATGCACTCCCCATAGTCTTTTCTACAGTATTATGGCCACCATAATGTACTCAATTGTTTTTTAAATACTCACCTCTCTTCATCGTACCCTCACTGCTCCAGTCTCTGCACCAAGCGTTCTGAAATGCCTATGCATCTCAGCACAGCTAATTAAGGATGAACTTGCAAGGGTTGAGACCCCTGATAATTTAGATAACGTATTCAACTATGGACCCAAATTGATCAGAGACTCAATGAACGAAGAAAGGAAAGACTGAGAGTATTTGGAAACACCCTTAACTACTCCTTTACTCAATCAGCCTTAAAACACCAACAGGAAATGGAAAGTGTTCCTGAACCCATGCAAATTGATATAATCCATTAACCTCTCTCTGCAGTAGAGAGGCGACATACAGAAAATGTATGCCTCTATTGTGGGGGCATTGGACATTTTGCAATCAACTGTCCTAATAAAAGGACTATAGCTTTCACAAATGCCAAAACTGAAAGCCATTTTGACCTTTTTGAATGGCCAGATCCAGTTATGCAGACCACCTCATCTATAATGCAGGATAAAGGCAAAAAGCAATTACTATCGTCTCATTTTGTTGTTCCCATACAGGTCATAAATTGAGAGGTAAAAAATGCAATGCTCTGCCATGTTAGATTCTGGAGCAGGAGGAAATTTTGTGGACTTACAATATACACTTGATAATAACATAGCATGTAGGACTAAATCCATGGCAATCAATATAGGAACTGTGGAAGGATCACCTTTATCTTCTGCACCTGTTACTCACGAGACAATTGAACTTAAAATCTGTATTGAACTGAATCATCATAAAGCTGTTTCCATCTTATTTCCTCTCCAAAATTTCCAGTTATTCTAGAAACTCCCTGGTTTTCAATCCATAATCCATCTATCAACTGGGCATCGAGGACCATTACCTTTCCCTCTCAGTACTGTAAGAACAATAGCTGTGCTAATATATCTGCTTACAAACAAATTCAAGTATCTGAGATTTCTCATCAGAATGATAACTAACACCTCAGTACCAGCAGTTCAGTGAAGTCTGCAGTAAAAAGAAAGCCGATCAACTGCCTCCTCATTGTTCTTACGACTGTCCCATTGAATCGCTTCCTGGAGCATCCATTCTATTAGGACGAATTTATTATCTTTCTGAAATGGAATTGAAAGTACTAAAGGATTACCGAGATGAAAAATTAGAGAAAGACTTCATTCAACCTTCTTCTTTGCCAGCTGGAGCACCCTTGATTTTTTTGGAAAAAAGAAGGACTCCAGCCATGTATTGGTTACAGGGAAGTAAATGATTACCATTAAAAATCACTATCCACTCCCCTTAATACCTGAGTTGCTGGAGAGACTGCATTCTGCCAAGATTTTTATCAAACTCGATCTAAGAGGGTCTATAATCAATTAGCCTTTAGAACTATATATGGACATTTTGAATATCTTGTTAAGCCTTTTGGCCTTAGCAATGCCCGTCACCTTTCAGCACTTCATTAACCTCTTACTGACATCGGTCGTAATAGTACGCCGATGTCAGTATCCCTCCCTTTGATGTGGGCTCCGGCGGTGAGCACACATCTTTCCGGGGACATGTCAGCTATTTTAAACAGCTGACATGTGCTCGCAATAGCCGCGGGTGGAATCGCGATCCACCCGCGGCTATTAACCAGTTAAATGCCACTGTCAAACTCTCACGGTGGCATTTAAATCGCGCTTCTGGTCATCGGGCAGGAAATACGCACACCGGTGACCCGCGTCACGTGATCATGGGTCACCGGTGTGTGTGGCGCTCCAGTGGTCGGCGCTCATAGCTAGTCAGTAAATCTACTACATAGAGGCAATCTGAACATTGCCTCTATGTAGCAGAGCTAATCGGGTTGTGGCAGCCTATTGAAGCATGCAAAATGTAATAAAAAAAGTTTTTAAAAATATTTAAAAAAATATAAACGTTAAAATCACTCCCCTTTCGCCCCATCCTAAATAAAATAAAAATAAAATCAAACCTACACATATTTGATATTGCCGTGTTCAGAATCGCCAGACCTATTAATAAAAAAAAATTGATTAACCTGATCGCTAAACAGCGTAGCGAGAAAAAAAGTAAAAACGCCAGAATTACTTTTTTTGGCCGCCATGACATTGCATTAAAATGCAATAACGGGCGATCAAAAGATTGTATCTGCACCAAAATGGTATCAATAAAAACGTCAGCTCGGCACGCAAAAAATAAGCCCTCACCCAACCCAAGATCACAAAAAATGGAGACGCTACGGGTATCGGAAAATGGTGCATTTTTTTTTACAAAGTTTGGAATTTTTTTTCACCACTTAGATAAAAAAGAACCTAGACATGTTTGGTGTCTATGAACTCATAATGACCTGGAGAATCATAATGGCAGGTCAGTTTTAGCATTTAGTGAGCCTAGTAAAAAAGCCAAACAAAAACAAGTGTGGGATTGCACCTTTTTTTGCAATTTCACCTCACTTGGAATTTTTTTCCCATTTTCTAGTACATGGCATGGTAAAACCAATGGTGACGTTCATAAGTACAACTCATCCCACAAAAAAAAAGCCCTAAGTTGGCCATATTGATGGAAAAATAAAAAAGTTATGGCTCTGGGAAGGAGGGGTTAATAATGTTTTTCAAGATTTCTTGGATTGATTTGTTGTTGTTTATCTCAATGACACACTGATATTTTCAGATACCTTGGAGGAGAATGGCAGGCATGACCAGTTAGTCGTGAAACATCTACAGGAGAATCACCCTTAGACCAAACTCAAAAAATGTGAATTTGAACAAACCAGGACTCAATTCCCGGGATATATCATCTCCCTAGAAGGTCTGAGCATGGATCCCAGTAAAATCAGAGCAGTAGTTGACTAGCCTACCACAATAAATCTAAAATACATCTAGTGTTTTATGGGATTTGCAAACTTCTACAGAAGATTAATTAAAAACTTTTCAAAAATTATTTTACCAATTACTTCACTCTCAAAGAAAACCAAAGTGTTTTCCTGGTCCTAAGAGGCATAGGTGACTTTTGACAAATTAAAGACTCTTAACTTCTGCTCCATTACTAGTCAATTCAAATACTGAACTTAATTATAGGAAGGATGTGAGAAAATGTTTCTTCCTGTATAACACGTGCACGGAACAAGACGCCACGATCGTCACCGCTAGGACTTATTCAACCTCCTCCAGTTCCATCCAGGCTTTGGGGATCGATCTCAGTATTTTTTTTTTGTGGACCTACCTCCCTCTAAAGAAATTTCCGTTATCCTTGTTGTGTTGGATCTGCTCATAAAGGGATTCTTACCGCTGAAGAAACCAAAGATTTAGTGGTCAAATAGGTATTTAGGCTGCATGGAATTCCTGACAATATAATTTCTGATAGAGATGTTCAGTTTACTCCAAAATCTTGGAAAAGCTTCTGTAGAGCTTTAGGAGTTAGTGCCAATTTGTCTACTGCCTTCCACCCACAATCCAATGGCCAGACTGAAAGAACTAGCCAAACTCTTTAACAATACCAGTGGTTTTATTTCTTACCTACAGGATGAAAGAATTGACTATTTACCTACAGCAGAATTTTCTTATAACTCCAAGCACAGTTATACATCCCAAAGCCCATTTTGGCTTGCATCCGGTATTTATTCCTAATCTTCCATTGAATACTTGGTTCCTGCTGTTACTGACAAACTTACAAAGTTGCGGAAAGCTAGGAAGAGCTAATTGAGATGTTACAATAAGCCCAAGATGACAAAGAAACAGCGGATAAATAACGCAAAGCCCCTCCTACCCTTCAGGTCGATGACAAAAATGTGAAAATGAATGTACCGTCTTCCAAATTGGGTCAAAAATTCATAGGACCTTTTCAAATTTTTGCACAACTTAACCCAGTTGCTTTTCATTTTAAACTTCCTAACAGCTTGAAAATAGATCATCTTCCATGTATCCTTGCTAAAACCATTCAGTGAAAACCCGTTTCTAGCTAGAACTCAGCCACCTCCTCAACCAGAAAAAGTCCATGATGAAGAGGAGTACATTTTGGAAAAAATTCTGGTCTCAAAAAGAATATTTGGTGCAATAAAGGGGTTACTGACCAGAAGATAAATCTTGGGAGCTGGAGGGCACCGTCTTTGCACCCAGGCTTACAAGAGTCTTTCACTAGGGCCTGCTTTTTCCAGAAGCCATCCTGGAATGGAGCACTGTCAGGATTCGATCCCAGCAGCTCTTCTGCACCAGACGGCAGCTTTTCTCTGAGCTATTCAGCTCGCTGAACAGTTCATTGATAAATCAGATACTAGTACCTGTGTTGATCCTGATGTCTCCAACCTGAGTTCCTGATGTCTCCACTCCAAGTTCCTGATTGGCTCAACCTGTGATCTCCTGATTGAGCACCCTATTTAAACCTGGCACTGCACTTCCTTCATTGCGAGATTATTGACCTCCCAGTCTTTAGTCTAGCTTATTCCCACCTGCTGCTTATCCTCAAGATCCTACTGCTGCTTCGTGTATTGACCTCTGGCTATATCCTGTCTATGATTCCTGCTTATCCCGCCAACTAAACTGCTGCTCTGTGTACTGACCTCTGGCTATATCCTGATGTTACCTGCCCTTAGTGGTTACAATATCACTTCTCCAGGTCAGGTCAGTCCTTAAAGGAACTCTGTCACCTGAATTTGGAGGGAACAATTTTCAGCCATAGGGGCGAGGTTTTCGGGTGTTTGATTCACCCTTTCCTTACCCGCTGGCTGCAATATTGGATTGAAGTTCATTCTCTGTCCTCCGTAGTACATGCCTGCACAAGGCAATCTTGCCTTACGCAGGCGTGTACTATGGAGGACAGAGAATGAACTTCAATCCAATATTGCAGCCAGCGGGTGAGGAAAGGGTGAATCAAACACCCGAAAACCCCGCCCCTATGGCTGAAAATTGTTCCCTCCAAATTCAGGTGACAGAGTCCCTTTAACACAAGGATTGGTATATACAGCTCTGGCAAAAATTAAGAGACCACTGCAAAATGTTCAGTTTGTCTGATTTTTCTCTTTATAGGTATGTTTTTGAGTAAAATGTAAATTGTTCTTTTATTCTATAAACTTCTGACATGTCTCCGAATTTCCAAGCAATAAATTTTGTATTTTTTCTCTGAAAAGGAGAAATGGTAAAAAAAACAAACATTGTTTTCAGACCTCAAATAATGCAAAGAAAACAAGTTCATAATCATTTAGAAACAGCAATACTAATGTTTTAACTCGGGAAGAGTTCAGAAATCAATAAATCACTATTTTGTGGAATGACCATGATTTTTAATCACGTTTCATGCGTCTTGGCATGCTTTCCACCAGTCTTTCAAACTGCTTCTGGTGCTAAAATTTAAGTTCTTCTTTGCTTGATGGCTTGTGACTATCCATCATCCTCTTGACTACATTCCAGAGGTTTTTAATGGGGTTCAGATCTGTAGATTGGGCTGCCCATGACAGGGTTTTGATGTGGTGGTCTCTTAATTTTTGCCAGAGCTGTACATCATATAGGATACATTGTGATTGTTGTATACATCACATAGGATACAGAGACTACTGTAAACATCACACAAGATACACAGATTACTGCAAACATCACAAATGATACACAAAGATTGGCATATACATCACATAGGATCTCCTGATACTCTGCTGTTTACATCACATAGGATTTAGTCTGCCGTATACATAACATAAAATAAACTGAGATTCTGATGACACATCACATAAAATACACTGTGACTTTGCTGTATAGATCATATAGGACACACAGACTCTGCTGTACAAAAACAGTAACATAGGATATACCAAGTCTCAGCTGTATATAAACCTTGCTTTATACATCACACAGGATGCACAGAGAATGCTGTGTACATCACTATAGCACCAAAGAAACCTGCAATCCCACAGTAATTACACCCAAGGAAAGGGGATGATTGAAAGCAAAAACTGAGATAAGAAACTTTTACTTTCATGGGCTAAAAAATAGTTTTTATTAAACAAATTCAAAATACAAAAATCTTCATACATAGAGTGGGTAGGGAAAGTATTCAGATCCCTTTAAATTTTTCACTCTTTGTTTCATTGCAGCCATTTGGTAAATTCAAAAAAGTTCATTTGTTCTCATTAATGTACACTCTGCACCCCATCTTAACGTAAAAAAAACAGAAATGTAAATTTTTGCAAATGTATTAAAAAAGAAAAACTGAACTATCACATGGTCATAAGTCTTCAGCCCCTTTGCTCAGTATTGAGTAGAAGCCCCTTTAGAGCTAGTACAGCCATGAGTCTTCTTGGGAATGATGCAACAAGTTGTTCACACCTGGATTTGGGGATCCTCTGCCATATTTCCTTGCAGATCTCTGGACGAAGCTGCTTTCCAAGCGAATTGCATGTCGGGTGTGGTGGGCACCTGGATAGCTACACTTTGTAATAAATAGGTAAGGTTTTATTTGATCTCTTCAAATTGTTATCACCTGGGTTTATTATCAGCACTGTCACTTTGGTCTGAATGATATGATATACTGCATTATCATTTTAGACCCTTATTGGATAGAAGGATATATTTCCTATGGAATTTAATTTGATAGTCTATAGTGTTTACAAGCACTTGCACTTTACAAATCTTTGGATGTTATGTGTTTATATGTATCATGTACTCCCCAGGATCTTTTGAATAAGATATATAAGATCAATTTATTGCCTTTATATCCAGGTGTTCCCACCTTTTTTCCTGTTCATGGTACTGTGGTTTGCTCTCCTGCTGTTGCTCAGGACTATATGTATGATGAATTTTGTATTTTAAATTTGTTTAATAAAAACTCTTGTTAAGCCCATAAAAGGAAAAGTTTTTGCTGTGTAGATCACATAGAATAGAGTCTATGCTGTATATACATCACATAAGATACATTCAGACTCTGTTGCATACATCCCATGGGATGCACTGGGACTGCTGTATATAGGGCCAGACTGGCCATTTGGCAATTATTGCAAATGTCGGGAGGGCCTGTCTGGTCGTGGGCTGCCATGTCTGCTACATTAGCGGAATTTGCATCCTCCAAACGCCCATACTGTTAACAGTTGTGATGGAGCACAAAGCTGCTGGCTCGGTTTCTTACTCCAGAAGGCTGCAGGTATCCCCTCTGCCTGCGACCTGCCAGAGGCCAGCACCAACAGGGCATGTTAGTGGTGCAATGGCATCACTGCATTACCCTGTCAGCCAGCATCCATTGCGAGTATCGATACAAAAGGAGTCAGACACTGCGGAGGATGAGTACAGGGTTTTTTTTTGTTTTTTTTTTGGGGGGGGGGGGGATGTTGTGAGGGACCATCACAATATATAGGGTGCTGTGAATTGCACCATCATAGCATATAAGGGGCTGTGGGGTGGACCACCATACTATATAGTGTACTGCTGGGGGGACCAACATATTATATGGTGGACTGTTGGGGTACCATCATAATACATAGGAGCTGTGAGGTGGACCATCATGCTATATTATAGCGGTGAGGTGTGCCATCATAATATATAGGGAACTGTGAGGTGTACCATCATACTACATGGGAGGGTGTTGGGGGGATTAGGAGGGGCCCATCATCTACTATATAATTGTCTAAGGGGTACTTCCGTCTGTCCGCAACTTCCGTAACGGTTATTCATTAGCTGATTGGTCTCGCCAGCTGCCTGTCATGGCTGCCACGACCAATCAGCGACGGGCACAGTCCAATTAGTCCCTCCCTACTCCCCTGCAGTCAGTGCCGGCCGGCCGCTCCATACTCCCCGCAGTCACGGCTCACACAGGGTTAATGCCAGCGGTAACAGACCGTGTTATGCCGCGGGTAACTCACTCCGTTACCGCCATTAACCCTGTGTGACCAAGTTTTTAGTATTGACGCTGCCTATGCAGCCTCAATAGTCAAAGGATCTAATGTTAAAAATAATAATAATTTTAAAAAATCATTATATACTCACCTTCCGCTGCCTTTCCCGCTCCTCGCCACCCTCCGGTAACCGCTCTGTGCAAGCGGCAGGTTCCAGTACCAATTGTCGTATGGCAGGACCTGCCATGACGTCACGGTCATGTGACCGCGACGTCATCACAGGTCCTGCGCGCCTGCGCGAGCAGGACCTGCCATGACGTCATGGTCATGTGACCGCAACGTCATCACAGGCCCTGCGCGAGCAGGACCTGTCATGACGTCACGGTCATGTGACCGCGACGTCATCACACCCTGGGACCGGAAGCTGCCGCCTGTACCGCGCACAGGCGACAGAACTACAAGTATGGTATGTTAGAACTACAAGGGGCCCTCGGATCGGAAGGTGAGTATGTTTATTTTTTATTTTTTAACCTGTGACATACGTGGCTGGGCAATCTACTACGTAGCTAGGCAATATACTATGTGGCTGGCCAATATACTACGTGGCTCTGTGCTGTATACTACGGCGCTGTGCAATATACTATGTCACTGGGCAATATACTACATGGCTCTGTGCTGTATACTATGTCACTGGGCAATATACTACATAGCTGGGCAATATACTACGTGGCTGGGCTATATACTACATGGCTGGGCTATATACTACATGGCTGGGCTATATACTACGTCGCTGGGCAATATACTACGTCACTGGGCCACGTCACTGGGCAATATACTACGTCACTGGGCAATATACTACATGGCTGGGCAATATACTACGTGGCTCTGTGCTGTATACTACGTCACTGGGCAATATACTACGTCACTGGGCAATATACTACGTGGCTGGGCAATATACTACGTGGCTGGGCAATATACTACGTGGGCTGTGCAATATACTACGTGGACATGCATATTCTAGAATACCCGATGCGTTAGAATCGGGCCACCATCTAGTACTATATAAGAAGCTACTAGAGGGATCATACTATATGGGGGGTTGTGAGGTGGACAAGCATACTATATAGGGGGCTGTGATGTGAAACAAGATACTAAATGAGGGGTCGTTAGGGGTACCATCATACTATATACGAGCTGAGAGGTGTACCATCATTATAGAGGACTGTTGGAGGGGGCATCATACTATATGGGAGCTGTGAGGTGGACCATCATATTATATAGGGGCTGAGGTGAAACATGATACTAAATGGGGGTTCGTTAGGGGTACCATCATACTATATACGAGCTGTGAGGTGTACCATCATACTATATAGGTGACTGTTGGAGGGAGCATCATACTATATGGGGGCTGTAGGGTGGACCATCATAGTATACGGGGGGCTATGATGTGGACCACCTAACTATATAGGGGACTGTGTGGGAGATCATCATACAGTATTGGGGCTTTGGGGGATCTTCATAGTGTATGGGGGATCTATTATATTGTGTAGGGTGGCTATCTTGCTCTTTGTGTGGCTGTGTTGGACACTATACTGTCTGGAAGTCTATGGGTTATGTTATACTATGTTGGGGTTGTGGTGACTATCATACTGTATGGGATGGTTATGGAGAACATCATACTGTATGGAGGCTGTGGGGTTCTCATACTATATATGGGGATTTGGCAGACATCACAATGTATATAGAGGCTTGTGGTGGACATCATACTGTGTGGCTCTGTGGTGCCTCTCATACTGTATATTGGGGATGTGGTGGATCATCATGCTTTGTAGGGGTGTAATACTCTATGGAGTGGTATCATAGTTAGTGAAACCACTTAGGGGCTTCATTAGCTGCAAAATAACTAAGTGCTGCAATACATTTCCGTCTCCATTTCTTAAAATGTTGGGAGATCTGCTCTTTGACTTTTTCTATGGGGCATTTGTTATTTCTTTGTACGCTCCTGCTTAGGATCATTATTACAATAAAGAGCAATTATTATAAGGAGGCACAATGGGGGGATCGTTCTTATAGGGAAGCAAGGAGTCATTATTATTCATTAGTCATTATTATTAATATAAGAAAGCACAGGGTCATTATTATAAGAGGTCACAGGAGCATTATTAAAGGAGGCACAGGGGAATTATTATAAGGTACCACAAGTTGTGGTTTGTGTAGATGTGGGTAGAATGTGAGGAGGGTCCTGGGAAATCAGTAATGTAAAGATGTCTGTGTGTTACATTTTGCAGGGACAAGTTATGAATGGAAGAAGAGGTCATGGAGGTCTGGAATGAATGCAAAGAAAAGGGAAAATGTATAACAATCAGCGAGGACGTCACTAATGAGAACGTGCACAGTACACACATACAGTATATGGTCTGCAGAGCACTGGTGTAGACCTGAGATTACCATTATATGGTCACTGTACGGCGGTAATATCAGTCTTAGGACAGTGGTTTTGGTTAAAGTAGTTGTCCAAGCCTAAAGTTACAGTCTGCAGGGACTCTAAGTGACTAAGGACTTCTTAGTCCTCACAGTGCTCGAACTCTGAGGATTCTCTGGCTTCTGCGCTGGGAGCTATGATCATGTGCAGTGGCGTAACTTATACAGCATGGGCACTAAAGCAAAAGCTCTAATGGGGCACTCAATTATTGCAAGTCTTTAATATAATTGTTCTTTTTATATAAGCCAAAGGGGCTTTTGGGTCCCCCTAGGCTCCAGGGCCTGGGTGCGATTGTATTATAGTTTGTATCTGGAATTACAATGGAAAGTGAAATTGGCTAATCGTTTTCTTAAGAGATGAGCCACCACTGGAGATGTCTGACAGCAGCTACTGTATTTTTCGAACTATAAGACGCACTTTTCACCCCTAAATTTCTTGGGGAAATGGGGGTGCGTCTTATAGTCTGAATGTAGCTTACCAGGGGAACGGTGGTGGCAGGAGTTGGCCGACACTGCAGGCGATGTTGTGGGTCCTGGGCTAGAAGGAGGGGGTGTTCGAGGGTGCATCGCTGCGGGGTGATGCTGTGAGTCCCAGGCTGGAAGGAGGAGTGTGTTCAGCGGTGGGGGGCTTCACTGTCATTTTTTAAACCTGGAGCCCCCGCAATTCCATGGTTTCAATGTAGTAGACTCCGGGAAACTTTTATGCCGAAGGTTGAGCATGCGTAAATTGAGATCTCCCCTCCGGCGGCCATTTTTTGGGGAAATTAGTCTGAATGCAGCTTACCAGGGGGGCGGTGGCAGCAGGAGTCGGGGCAATACTGTGGGGGATGCTGCAAGTCCCAGGCTGGAAGGAGGTGTGTTCCATTTTACCAGAGTCCACCGCACTGAAACCATGCAAGTGTGGGGGCTCCAGGCTTTCACAAAATGTCAGAACCCCCACACCGGCAAACACCCCCTTCTACCAGCCTGGGATGGGCATCGCAGCATCACCCTGAAGTGTCGCACCTCCTGTGACCCCGCTCCACCACCGCGCCGGTAAGCTGAATTTGGACTGTAAGACGGACCAACATTTGACACATTATTTTTTCCCCTATTTTTATCCTAAAACTTTCGGGCGGGTCTCATAGTCCGAAAAAGATATGGCAATTCTTATTCCCACTGAAAACACATGCAAGCTTGACCATAATGATTGTGGATATGTATGGGGATGGGTAGTAAGAAGTCAGGAGAATGAGTGTCTAGAGTATAAAGAACCTTTAGCAAATACATGTTAATTTACTTGAGTCAAAGGGTCTGAGGCTTTGAGTATAATTTAATATAGTTCTCTATTACGTGTCAAGCTCAATGGACCCTTTAAACATTATGGAGACTTTAATATACATGTTCGTGCTACTCCTCAGCGACAACAGATGCATCCGACAAGCTACAACTTCAGATAACCAATATGGGAATTGCCATTTTAGCCCATAGAGTTGGCAATGCACTTGACATGGAGAAGATGGCAGACATGACTCCGCATTTTTCTCCTGCTAACCCAGCAGTTGCCAGAGGGTCCCAATCTACGGTGAACCACTAAAGCAAAGTGCAAACATCTTTTGCACATAATTCTAATACCTGAGAACATTTGACTGTACAGAAATGAATAATAATTGTGTATAGTCCACATTGTTAATTTGTATAATTAGATTACAATTATATTTCACCTCCATATAAAGAGCCCTTAATGGGACTTTTCATTACAAACAAGCAGTCCAGAAGGAATTTCCTTTCTATAGAAAAAAATATAGAATTTAATTCCTGCATCAATTAAATATAAGTTGGTCACCTTCAAATAACTTTGCCGTCCTAGTCTGTAAATGCCATGGAGACCAAATGCCTTCCTTTCTACATGACATTCTCACATTTGTAAGGCTGCTTCCACACATCAGGTTTTTGCCGTCAGGCTGAATCCGGTGAATTTTGAAAAAAAAACGGATCTGTTGCAAATTGTGAAAAACTGATGCGAAGGATCCGTTTTTTCGCCGGATCTGACTAGCGAGATGGATCCTAAGTGTATGGTGAGAGAGAGAGAGAGGGAGACCAGAATGGAAAATGTTGCTACGGGGTATGCTTAATGTGGAAAAACGGAAACGGTGTCCGGATTCTGTCATTTCACGGATCCGTGCGCCATAGACTTCCATTATAGCAAATGCCGGACGACGCCGGTTCCGTCTCTGTCGGTTTTTTAGACTGACACAAAAAACGTTACTATGTCCGTTTTCTCTGGCCGCCGGAAAAACTATTTACGACGGATCCAGCGAAAAACGGATGCCGGATTCAGCCTGACGGCAAAAACCTAATGTGTGAAAGCAGCCTAAAGAAGCTGCTCAAAATATTCGATGCAAAAAAATATTTTTCATAAAAATCACAAGCTTTACAGACAGTTTGCAACTTTGCTGCTATTTAGAGCAAACCCCTTGGGAGGAATCTCTTGGACCAACTCTGGTGGGCACTAGTTCCCCTAGTCTACATTGCATTTTTGACAGCACTATTAGATGGGAAAAATACTTAATGGGACTAAATAATTATTTTGATCCTCAAAATATTTAAACAGCTGCCAAGTATGAGGATATTATAAGGTTATTCTGGCGCTCTTACAGTATATGGGTATGGCTGTAAAGTGCTTGTAAAACCTTTGCAGATTACCATATTTTTCGGATAAGAAGCACTATTTTTCCTCCAAATTTGGAAAGAAAATGGGGATGCGTACTATAATCCAAAGGGAACTTACTGGGGGTGGCAATGGTGGAGTGGGGTCACAGGAGGTAGGGTAGCTGCTTCAGGAGGCTGCCGGCAGCGACAACAGGAGTGGGACGATGCTGCGGTGCCTGTGCTCTCAGATGTCGGCTTTGGTCAGCGGAGTCCCCTTTTTCATTGGTTTCCCAGCGATGGGCTTTGGGAAAATGGCCGCAAGAATCAGACCATGTGCAGATTGAGAGCTTAAGAAACGAGATCTCGGGAGATGAGATCTCGTCTCCCAAGATCTCAATCTGAACATGCACCGACCATTTTCCCGAAGCCCACAGAAGGGAAACCAATGTGAAAATGTGGATTCCACTCACCAGCGCTGACTTCTGAGAGCACAGGAACCGAAGCATCGCCTCACTCCTGCCGCCGGTCTCCTGAAGCAGTGACCCTGCCTCCTGTGACCCTGTTCCACCACTGGTCTTCTGAAGCAGCGACCCTGCCTCCTGTGACCCTGCTCCACCACTGGTCTTCTGAAGCAGCAACCATGCTCTATTGCCACCACCCCCAGTAAGCTAGTATTAAAACGGACTATAAGACATCCAAGCTGTCAATCAACCAGACCCTTGCCCTCACTCCCCCCCTCAGCAAGCAGAATGCCTTGAAGCTGGCAATCCGTGCACTCCTGCTGAAGATAATGAGACAATCCCGTTAAGGGTATGTTTCCATGGTCAGTATTGGCAGCGCTTTGGAGGCAGCTCCGTCCAAAGCGTGGCCGGCTTTTGTATGCGCGGTGATTCCGCATGTGTTTATTGAGTCATGCGGAATCACCACATCCTATACATTGGACTGTGATATTTATTTTACGGAGACTGAGTGTCTCCTCAAGATAAATTGACATGCTGCGGTCTATAAAGACGCGCCGCATGTCCGTTTACGCAGGGAAGCCATGGGTGTCCCTGCACACATATTGGAGATGGGATTTAATAAAATCCCCTCCACTATGCTGTAACATCTGGCCGCTGCGGATTGGACGCTGCGGCTGTACGCAGCGTCCAATCTGCAGCGAATACTGACAGTGGAAACATACCCTCAGTGGTCTATGTTCACAATGTTTCCTAGTTTTAATTCAATGCCATAGGGTCCTGCCTTTGGTGCAGATTTCCTTATTAGATCTGTGTCAGATTCTACTTATACCCTTCATTGTTGGCCAAATAGCATGAAAATTACATTTTGGATTTGATACAGGAAAGATATAAGTCATTGTACTGTGTAAGCAAGTAGATAGAAAAATAAAAGCTTGCAATTTGTTACCATCTTTTCAGTTAGCCATTAAAAGGTATCAACCACTGAGGACTCTCAATTCTAAATATTTTGGATTTGAACATGTTCTGTGCATACTTTATATGCATATAGGTATCATTTACATTTTTAAACATGTTCAGAACTGTACTGTAGTGTCCACCAGTCCACATAGGGCACTATTTCTGCAAAAATGTCAGCATATTTGTAATTAAGTCAGATTATTAATTAATAGATAAGAATCCTCTTGTGTCCTGATCTGCCAACCAACCTCAAACAAGAAATTAGAACAAATCAGAATATTGCAACACAGCAGCATCCAGTCACTCACTGTGCAGGGGAACTGGAGTATGGCACCATTCAAGTGAACACAGTAAAGGAGCCACAGCACCAACTGGACACTAATTAGAGAACATCTTCTCCCTGGTGGTCTAGTAGCTAGTATTCAATCAGAAGAGGTGTATAACTCTGGAGTTTCATGATAATGGGTACAGTAAAAGGTTTAATTCTACAAACTGTGAATCAATTAGAGCACATACTCTCCCTGGTGGTCTAGTGGCTATGATTCGGTTATTAGAGATGTAAAAATGTATTAGAATGATGGGTACGATTAGATGTATATTTCTACCAAATGGCCAACAATTAGAGCATATGTACTCCCTGGTGATCTAGTGGTCAGAATTCAGTTACCAGAGGTGTAAAACAGAATAATAGGTACAGTGAGCTGTTTAGTTCTACCATTTGGTTACCAACTAGAGCACATTTTCGCCCTCTTGGTCTAGTAGCTTGGATTCATTTACAAGAAACATAAAACACTGGATGGTCAGAATAATGGATATGTTTAAATGTTCAGTTCTACCAACTGGACACTCATTAGAAAACATCTCCCTGGTGATCTAGTGGCTAGGATTGGGTCACAATAGGTTTATAACAAATGGGTACCATGACATGTTTAGTTCTACTGCCTGGCCACCAATTAGAGAACATCTTCTCCTTTGTGATCCTATTGCAAGGATTCGGTGATAAAAGGTGTAAAACAATAGAGTACAAGAATAATGAGTATCGTAAGAAGTTATTTCTACCAAATGAACACTAATTACAGAAAATCTTCTTCCTGATGGTCAATCAGCTAGGATTTGTTCCTAATAGGTTGAAAACACTGGAATGTCAGGACAATGCAGACGGTGAGATGTTTAATTCAACCAATAGGACATCAATTAGGGCACAACTTATATCTGGTGGCATAATGTCTAGGATTTGGTCAAAAAAAGGTGTAAAACACTGAAGTATCAAAATAATGAGTACGGTGAGATGTGTAGTTTTAGCGACTGGGCACCAATTAGAGAAAATCTTCTCCCTGGTGGTCTAGTGGCCAGGATTAGGTCATAAGAAGTGTAAAACATTGGAATATCAGGATAATGAGTTTGGTGAGATGTTTAGTTCTACCATGTGGGCACCAATTAGAGCATATCTTATGTGTGGTGGTCTAGTGGCTAGGGTGCAGTCAGAAGAGGTGTAAAACACGGAGTACCAGGATAATGGTGCCGTAAAATGTTTAGTCCTAGTGTCCTCTCACAAGTCACCCCTACTGTTCCGGTGCATATTGGTAAACATCTCTATATAATGGATACTTCATACACTTTATACACTTCATACACTTTATGCAGTTAATAGCCTCTGTGTCTGTACTGTTACATACTTAGGCAGTTAACTGGTTCATGCAGCTTTACATGAACACCCGAGCCTTACACTATGGCTGGTCCAAATAACTAAAGCAATTGTTACCATCCACCTCTTGTGTCTCCCCTTTTTCCTCATAGATTGTAAGCTTGCGAGCAGCAGGGCCCTCATTCCTCCTGGTATCTGTTTTGAACTGTGATTTCTGTTATGCTGTAATGTCTGTTGTCTGTATAAGTACCCTCTATAAGTTGTAAAGCGCTGCGGAATATGTTGGCGCTATATAAATAAAATTATTATTATTATTATTATTATTACTTCCCTATAATAAGGCACACTATGAGTCTTGACGTCATGACCACCATTATCCGAGTCCATACCTTGTTGGGCTTCACCGCTCTCTGGAGGTTCTCTATCCATTTGTCCCTTTCAGCAGCCGAGCGGCAGGCAAAGCACTTAGTACCCGATGCGGTGGTCACCTAAATAGATAGCAAAAACATTGTACAGTTTTTTCTTACAATTTCTCTAAGTTGACCCTGCAGTCGTTTGAATGTTGATATACTGCAACACTTAAAAGGAGTTGTCTGTGGAATAAAAACAATGATCAAGTTCCTTTAAGAGAATAAAAGGACCAATATTTATCTCACAGATTCCACGCTGTGCCTGTTACAATGCTTTCCAGTACACTACAGGTCTCTACTTTTTCCTGCAGCATCATTACTGCAACAGGAGATAGGACCTGGTGGCATCACTGGAATGGGCTCAGATGGGCATCAGTGAGGTGAGAGGTGCTTCCTTTGATTTTTTTTTTAAAGGTATGTGGTAATTTTGTAAAATATTTTACGCCATAGACAATTTCTATAAGTGCATTTTATTATGGAGGTCAGTGTACAACTGACATAAGGGCCCAATGGGCTCCATATTAGCACAGACTTGACACACTTGAGGACTATCATTAGGAAACTGAGTAACAAGAAAATACATCGCCACCCCAAGCATTGGCTATTTCCTCTATCATCTGCAGCAATCACCATTAACTGTGTAATCTATTAGTTGAAAACCTCTGGGATTGTCGTCAATTGAGCAGAGGGTCAGTAATCTACAGCTGGTAGCCAATGCACATGGTGCAGGCACAACTCACGTGCATGCTTCATCCCAGCAAAGTACATTTATTACCTTGTGGCAAGTTAGACAGGGCAATAAATGTGCAGCAAATGGTGCCAAGGGGTTAAATGGGACCATCACAGGAGAATAAAAGTGTCTTAGCCATGTGATATGCAGATGTAGACCACCTTGTATCAGCACATGTGCCTCCAGAGTGAGACAATTGCAAGATAAGTGTTAGAGGCAGATATAAGGGGTCACTCAAATACTACAGGAGTAATGATCATGGTGGATTTAGAAAGTGCCTGGGTGCATCTCTCACCTCAAAGCAAAACTCCTGCCCTAGGATGCTGCTGTGCACAGGTTTCACCACTGAGTCTTCATCCAGGTTCAGATCCAAAGCCTCCGCCGCGCTGCTGGGACTGAGCAAGGACTCGTGGGAGTGTGACTCTTTAAAAGCCTGCATGAGACGCGCCCTGTGGATCACACAACGCAGTAGGTCTCAAATGAGTAATGATCAGTCCAAACTATAATCTTAAGACTATGGTACAAAATAATGTCAGAATGGAATCATACACGACTGGCATATTGGCAACCTAGTGGGTAATCATTCAGACGCTCAGGAGCAACCAAGACAGTCACTGGTGTTAGTGTATTTTTTTTTTAGATGGGTGTCACACAAGCCGGTCAATGACCTGAGAGCAGCAGTGCTTTTTTTTACTGCTGAGCATTTATGTTCCATGTCTAGATGAGAAGGAACATCTGAAATCTTCATAACTAAACTGCTAAAACAAATGCTAAAATTATCAAGAATGAACAAAAATCTAAGTATGTGATATTAAAAAAAAAAAACTCAACGGACTGCAAACAGCCAAGCAAAACTAGGAGAAAAGAACTTGGGATAGAATGGCCAAAAGATAAGACATAGCAAGAGGTTATAGAGGGACGTGGGAAGGATGAGTAGCTAGAATATGAGGGCAGGTCACTAAACTAGGAACTTATATCATTGGTCTTGATGAGATGTCATGGCTGGGTCAGGCACTCCTGATTCATAAAGAGGTGCACGCCTCTTAGCAAATCTGGGGCCTCTGACGAGTAGTGTTCGTCTCCATGCCCCTGACCATAAATCTTACACCAGTGCCTGACTGGAATAAGAATTCTGGCCTAAGGAACGCCACACTTTGTTATTAGAGAAGCTGTATCACCATAGCCCTGCCACACATTCGGAAGGACCTGGGAAAAACTGGCATGAAAATTCCTGAAGGTGCAAAACATTTTCACACCTCCAAGTTGTGCCACAATTTTGCGAGTTTTCATTGCCAGTTGCACCAGAATTCTTGCAAAATGACTTTGATGAAAAGGTCCTATGAGAGACCATGGTTGTGGTCATTAGGTAGGATGAGGTATGAAAGAATATGATTGAGGAGGTAGGACTAAGCAAGGAAACATGCATGGGGACATAGGCAAATATAACAGCACTCCTAGCATGGGAACATGATTTCAAAAGAAAAAGATGATCAGGAAAAGGGGAAAATGACGGGGAAGATGAGGAGATCACAATACCAATATCTACCAGAAGTGTCACAATGCTCACACCCCTTTTTCATAAATTGTAAGCTCTTGTGAGTAGGACCCTCCTCTCGTTTAAATTGTTGAATTATGTGTTACTCTGTGATATTTAATATTGTTTGTACATACCGTATTTTGCGGATTATAAAACGCACCCCAAATTTTAAGGAGAAAAATAGGAAAAAAAATATTTTTTAATAAAATGGTGGTGCTTCTTATAATCCATGCGTCTTATTGCTTACTGGGGGTGAAGCGGTGTCCCAGGGTAGCTGCTGGCGGAGGCAGGAGTGGAGCGTTGCTGCAGGCCGCAGGCTGGGATGAGGGGGTGTTCGGATGTGCGGCGCACCGCTTCGGGGGCTCTGCCGACATTTTGTGAAAGCCCAGAGCCCCTGCACTTACATGCGGTGGACTCCAGGAAAATGGCTGCCGGTGCGGTGCATGCGCAGATGGAGATCTTGGCACCAAGATCTTGGGAGATGAGATCTCAACACTGAGATCTTGGTGCCGAGATTCTATCTGCGCATGCGCCGCCCCCCAGCATCCATTTTTCTCAAGTCCACTTCATCCCAGCCTGTGGCTTGCAGCAGCACTCTTGCCTCCCCAAGCAGCGACTCACGGACCCTGCTCCACCGCGGCCAGAAGGGTTATATCCGCCATATAAGACGCACCCTCATTTTCCCCCCACATTTTGGGGAAAAAGTGTCTTATGATCCAAAAAATTCAGTATATCATATGCATTGTAAAGTGCTGCAGAATATTCTGGTACCTTATAAATAAAATGATTTGATTACCTTATGTTATTTTAGCTAATACTTCTCTCCCAAATCCAACAGATCACTTTGTCCCATCCAGAGACCTCTGTCCACTCACAACTATGCTTGAACCGACATCCCAATATATGTTTGGCAAAGCATGCATACATATTCAATGGGGAGATGGGAGTAAATCAATGCTGGCAGCGTCTTCATTCGGAATAAAGTATTGGGCATGCTGAAATTCAATATGTTTGATCCATCGTTCTCTTGGATATAATAATGAATGGATTTAAGTGGATTAATTAAGGATTTAATCACAGAGGTTCTCAATATTTGGGCAGGTAAATATTTTAGCCAAATATATTTATTTTACGGTGTATATGGGCTTTATATTGTATATGTAGGTATTCCATATGTTGGTATGTTGGGTCACTGGTATGGTGGAGGACGACTACATACTAGCTACAACTCAGTGAATGAGTTACGCATAGATGAGACCCAAAAAGACAAAAATAACCACGGGAGGCATCATGTGGATGATGAGGAAGTTGATAAAGATCATAACTAATTATCATGATCTTATGTATTAATTCCATAAATCCCACCTTTTGGGTACTGCAGGAATCAGTTTGTAGCACTGGAGCAATATATGACATATTACCTATCATGGTCAGCGCTCCGGAACCGTGGAAGGATTTGCCGGAAGCTGCTGGTTCGGTCGAGCTTGGGCTGACTCTTTGTCCTCTTTATAGAGCTCTTCAGACGACGACTCAGGAATCCCTGCTGGTGGAGAGATGAACAAGTAATGTCACAGTTAGGCTCTCCATTATTCTATGTCACACATCGTGGCTGCTCAGACCCAAATAACTGCTGACCTTACAACTGGAGCAATCCATTCAAACTCTGCAGCAACTCATCCCAAGTCTCTGCACAGTATGACTGTCCTCTTAGATGGGACACTGCACCCACCCATCAAAAGTCTCTGCACAGTATGACTGTACTATTAGATGGGACACTGCACCCACCCATCACAAGCCTCAGCACAGTATGACTGTACTATTAGATGGGACACTGCACCCACCCATCACAAGTCTCTGCACAGTATGACTGTCCTCTTAAATGGGACACTGCACCCACCCATCACAAGTCTCTGCACGGTATGACTGTACTATTAGATGGGACACTGCACCCACCCATCACAAGCCTCAGCACAGTATGACTGTCCTCTTAGATGGGACACTGCACCCACCCATCACAAGTCTCTGCACATTATGACTGTCCTCTTACATGGGACACTGCACCCACCCATCACAAGCCTCAGCACAGTATGGCTGTCCTCTTAGATGGGACACTGCACCCACCCATCACAAGCCTCAGCACAGTATGACTGTCCTCTTAGATGGGACACTCCACCCACCCATCACAAGTCTCAGCACAGTATGACTGTCCTCTTAGATGGGACACTGCACCCACCCATCACAAGTCTCTGCACATTATGACTGTCCTCTTACATGGGACACTGCACCCACCCATCACAAGCCTCAGCACAGTATGACTGTCCTCTTAGATGGGACATTGCACCCACCCATCACAAGCCTCAGCACAGTATGACTGTCCTCTTAGATGGGACACTGCACCCACCCATCACAAGCCTCTGCACAGTATGACTGTCCTCTTAGATGGGACACTCCACCCACCCATCACAAGTCTCAGCACAGTATGACTGTCCTCTTAGATGGGACACTGCACCCACCCATCACAAGTCTCAGCACAGTATGACTGTCCTCTTACATGGGACACTGCACCCACCCATCACAAGCCTCAGCACAGTATGACTGTCCTCTTAGATGGGACATTGCACCCACCCATCACAAGCCTCAGCACAGTATGACTGTACTATTAGATGGGACACTGCACCCACCTATCACAAGCCTCAGCACAGTATGACTGTCCTCTTAGATGGGACATTGCACCCACCCATCACAAGCCTCAGCACAGTATGACTGTACTATTAGATGGGACACTGCACCCACCTATCACAAGCCTCAGCACAGTATGACTGTCCTCTTAGATGGGACATTGCACCCACCCATCACAAGCCTCAGCACAGTATGACTGTCCTCTTAGATGGGACACTGCACCCACCCATCACAAGTCTCTGCACAGTATGACTGTCCTCTTAGATGGGACATTGCACCCACCCATCACAAGCCTCAGCACAGTATGACTATCCTCTTAGATGGGACACTGCACCCACCCATCACAAGCCTCAGCACAGTATGACTGTCCTCTTAGATGGGACACTGCACCCACCCATCACAAGCCTCTGCACAGTATGACTGTCCTCTTAGATGGGACACTCCACCCACCCATCACAAGTCTCAGCACAGTATGACTGTCCTCTTAGATGGGACACTGCACCCACCCATCACAATTCTCAGCACAGTATGACTGTCCTCTTACATGGGACACTGCACCCACCCATCACAAGCCTCAGCACAGTATGACTGTCCTCTTAGATGGGACATTGCACCCACCCATCACAAGCCTCAGCACAGTATGACTGTACTATTAGATGGGACACTGCACCCACCTATCACAAGCCTCAGCACAGTATGACTGTCTTCTTAGATGGGACATTGCACCCACCCATCACAAGTCTCTGCACAGTATGACTGTACTATTAGATGGGACACTGCACCCACCCATCACAAGCCTCAGCACAGTATGACTGTCCTCTTAGATGGTACACTGCACCCACCCATCACAAGCCTCAGCACTGTATGACTGTCATCTTAGATGGGACATTGCACCCACCCATCACAAGCCTCAGCACAGTATCACTGTCCTCTTAGATGGGACACTGCACCCACCCATCACAAGTCTCTGCACAGTATGACTGTCCTCTTAGATGGGACATTGCACCCACCCATCACAAGCCTCTGCACAGTATGACTGTCCTCTTAGATGGGACACTCCACCCACCCATCACAAGTCTCAGCACAGTATGACTGTCCTCTTAGATGGGACACTCCACCCACCCATCACAAGTCTCAGCACAGTATGACTGTCCTCTCTTAGATGGGACACTGCACCCACCCATCACAAGCCTCAGCACAGTATCACTGTCCTCTTAGATGGGACACTGCACCCACCCATCACAAGTCTCTGCACATTATGACTGTCCTCTTACATGGGACACTGCACCCACCCATCACAAGCCTCAGCACAGTATGACTATCCTCTTAGATGGGACATTGCACCCACCCATCACAAGCCTCAGCACAGTATGACTGTACTATTAGATGGGACACTGCACCCACCTATCACAAGCAACAGCACAGTATGACTGTCCTCTTAGATGGGACATTGCACCCATCCATCACAAGCCTCAGCACAGTATGACTGTCCTCTTAGATGGGGCACTGCACCCACCCATCACAAGTCTCTGCACAGTATGACTGTCCTCTTAGATGGGACACTGCACCCACCCATCACAAGTCTCTGCACATTATGACTGTCCTCTTACATGGGGCACTGCACCCACCCATCACAAGCCTCAGCACAGTATGACTGTCCTCTTAGATGGGACACTGCACCCACCCATCACAAGCCTCAGCACAGTATGACTGTCCTCTTAGATGGGACACTGCACCCACCCATCACAAGCCTCAGCACAGTATGACTGTCCTCTTAGATGGGACATTGCACCCACCCATCACAAGCCTCAGCACAGTATGACTGTCCTCTTAGATGGGACACTGCACCCACCCATCACAAGTCTCTGCACAGTATGACTGTACTATTAGATGGGACACTGCACCCACCCATCACAAGCCTCAGCACAGTATGACTGTCCTCTTAGATGGGACATTGCACCCACCCATCACAAGTCTCTGTACAGTATGACTGTCCTCTTAGATGGGACACTGCACCCACCCATCACAAGTCTCTGCACAGTATGACTGTCCTCTTAGATGGGACACTGCGGCCGCCATTTTAAAATTGATTTTTTTATACTCCTCAGGAAAACATCAAGCAGAGTTATTAACTGCACGTTATACATGCAATCATGCTGCAGTGCAGGGGCAAGACTGGAACCTACCTGCAGAAGGATTATTCTTTTTTATTTTTCAGTATGTACATACAGTAGGTACGGAAAGTATTCAGACCCCTTGAAATTTTTCACTCTGTTTCATTGCAGCCATTTGGTAAATAAAAAAAGTTCATTTTTTTTCTCCTTAATGTACACTCTGCACCCCATCTTGAAAAAAACAGAAATGTAGAAATTTTTGCAAATTTATTAAAAAAGAAAAACTGAAATATCACACAAGTATTCAGATGCTTTGCTCAGTTTGGATGGTGAACGTTGGTGGACGCCATTTTCAGGTCTCTCCAGAGATGCTCAGTTGGGTTTAGGTCAGGGCTCTGGCTGGGTCAGTCAGGAATGGTCACAGCAGGGGTGTCAAACTGCATTCCTCGAGGGCCGCAAACAGGTCATGTTTTCAGGATTTCCTTAGCATTCCACAAGGTGCTGGAATCATTCTGTGCAGGTGATTAAATTATCACCTGTGCAATACAAGGAAATCCTGAAAACATGACCTGTTTGCGGCCCTCGACGAATGCAGTTTGACACCTCTGGGTCACAGAGTTGTTCTGAAGCGGCTCCTTTGTTATTTTAGCTGTGTGCTTAGGGTCATTGTCTTGTTGGAAGGTGAACCTTCGGCCAAGTCTGGAGGTCCAGAGCACTCTGGAAGAGGTTTTCATCCAGG
This sequence comes from Ranitomeya variabilis, assembly GCF_051348905.1. Lineage (NCBI taxonomy): Eukaryota > Metazoa > Chordata > Amphibia > Anura > Dendrobatidae > Ranitomeya > Ranitomeya variabilis. Next base: position 383,211,681 of record NC_135233.1, on the reverse strand, counting down.
ATATCTCTGCACTTGGCCGCATTCATGTTTCCTTCAATGACAACAAGTCGTCCTGTCCCTGCAGCTTAAAAACACCCCCATAGCATGATGCTGCCACCACCATGTTTCACTGTATTGGCCAGGTGATGAGCAGTGCCTGGTTTTCTCCACACATACTGCTTAGAATTATCAACAAAAAGTTCTATATTCGCCTCATCAGACCAGAGAATCTTATTTCTCATAGTCTGGGAGTCCTTCATGTGTTTTTTTAGCAAACTCTATGCGGCTTTCATATGTCTTGCACTGAGGAGAGGCTTCCGTCGGGCCGCTCTGCCATAAAGGCCTGACTGGTGGAGGGCTGCAGTGATAGTTGACTTTGTGGAACTTTCTCCTATCTCCCTACTGCATCTCTGGAGCTCAGCCACAGTGATCTTGGGGTTCTTCTTTACCTCTCTCACCAAGGCTCTTCTCCCACGATTGCTCAGTTTGGCTGGATGGCCAGGTCTAGGAAGACTTCTGGTGGTCCCAAACTTCTTCCATTTAAGGATTATGGAGGCCACTGTGCTCTTAGGAACCTTGAATACTGCAGAAATTCTTTTGTAACTTTGGCCAGATCGGTGCCTTGCCACAATTCTGCCTCTGAGCTCCTTGGCCAGTTCCTTTGACCTCAGAGCAAAGGGTCTGAATACTTATGACCAGTGGATATTTGAGTTTTTCTTTTTTAATACATTTGCAAAAATTTCTACATTTCTGGGATTTTTCAGTCAAGATGGGGTGCAGAGTGTACATTAATGTGAAAAAAATGAACGTTTTTGAATTGACCAAATGGCTGCAATGAAACAAAGAGTGAAAAATGTAAAGTGGTCTGAATACTTTCTGTATCCACTGTATATTCATTATGTAAACTAGGGTCAGCAGGCATTATTAATACATAATCAGAGCATCACATGCAGCCCCCACAGGCCACCCTGGAGCACCAGCATATCATTAACTCAAAACTGAAAATAAAGGTTAATCAACAACCACAAGACGCATTTCATCAACCAAGGTATCATTTTAATCAGTATAACGGCGCTGACCTGACAATGTGTGTAGGTAGCTGTGAATAATCCTGCTGACAGGTTCCCTTTAAGTATTCGTACAGGCGAGTCCCAAGCGGCTACATGCACGCAGGCAGAAGTTTGTCAGTCACTGTTAGCGGGCAGGGAGAAGCTGCCGGGACCCGCCTGTACAACTAGTCAATAGCGCGGCTCAGTTCCAGGCACCTATTAAAAGTTTTTCTTTTCTGAAACGCTGCTTTCTGAAACGAGTTTAGGCAGCATGTGTCAGCTGACAGGTTCGCATTAAGGCTATGTGCACACGTCAGGATTTCTGGCAGAAATTTTCCTGACAAAAACCGGACATTTCTGCCAGAAATCCGCATGCGATTTTACCGCGTTTTTTGTGCGTTTTTTTCCAAATGCATAGAATTGCGGGAAAAAAGCGGAAATTCCGCAAATTAATGAACATGCTGCTTTTTTTACCGCGATGCGTTTTTTTCGTGGAAAAAACGCACCATGTGTACAAAACATGCAGAATGCATTCTAAATGATAGGATGCATAATGTATGCGTTTTTAATGAGTTTTTATAGCGTTTTTATCGCGAAAAAACCTGAACGTGTGCACATAGCCTAAATCCTGGAAATCATACTGAGAGATAATACCGAAACTGATACACTGCAACAAACTGCGGAACCTGAGAGCAGGCATTCTCAGCCTCTAGAACAATGCTTACAAATTGACAGTAAGCAGAGATAATGTAAATTGTGATTTAAAGTGTTACTGAACAACTACTTTAGGACTCATCAGAATTCCTGAAACACTTTGTGTGCTCAGTCAAGGTTGGATGGTGGTTCTGGGAGCATGCTGCTCCTACAAGAGGTGTTTAATGTGGAGTAAGTGGACCCCATTTATGTATTTCACATAGTGACACATTCTGTGGGACCAGATTTATAGATGTAATTGCAGGACGGTAATTATAGATACTGGGTTAATTGGTTTGGCAAAGTCGCCCCGTGTACAACAGATGTGGCTGATGGACTGTGCCACAAATCTTGCCACACACATGGAGGTCGAGCAGCTCTGCCCCCTCAGTGATAAATGTGGTCAGTGGAATAACAGAACAATGAACGTCCTCTGAGAAATCCCTTGGAGCTAATCTTCATTTCTTCTACCTCCTAATATTCCTTTTGGTTTCGATCAGTGATAGACAAAACTACCACGCCATGGTCCTCATGACAAACCTTCTGGGCCTGTGTTCTGATTGATTAGTTCATATTTATCAACGTAATTGTGGCAGTTTTTTTTATATTTAAATGTGCGCCAAAAAAATGTTGGAAATCGTAATATGCTACAAAATTACGCAAAGTTAACTATGCGTGCTGCACATTACATGGACAAGTGGGCATGGTCACCCTGGAGCAGACATGGCCTCCGTCTTGGCCTTAAAATAAGATTAGCACAGGACCCTGTAAAGATATATATACATATTTAGATTGATGAATACTAAAGTATTATAACAACTCCAACACAGCAGTGCACAGAGCAGGAAGCCTTATCATGAGAACCTCATCATAGTGGTAGGTTTAGCCTGCAATTTTAAAGGGCAAACTCCAACCTCAGACATTTATGGATAAATTGGGATTGTTTGTCTAAGGGTATGTGCACACGTCAGGATTTCTTGCAGAAATTTCCTGAAGAAAACCGGAAATTTTCTGCAAGAAATCCGCATTTTTTTTTTGCGTTTTTTTCCCGTTTTTTTCCCGTTTTTTTTTTTAGCATTTTGCAAGCGAAATTAGCTTGCAGAATGCTAAAGTTTTCCAAGCGATCTGTAGCATCGCTTGGAAAACTGACTGACAGGTTGGTCACACTTGTCAAACATAGTGTTTGACAAGTGTGACCAACTTTTTACTATAGATGCTGCTTATGCAGCATCAATAGTAAAAAGATATGTTAAAAATAATAAAAAAATAAAAAAATGGTTATACTCACCGTCTGCAGACAGCCGATCTCCTCAGCGGCGTCCGTTCCTATAGATGGTGTGTGCAGGACCTTCGATGACGTTGCGGACACGTGACCGCGATGTCATCGCGGTCATGTGACCGCGACGTCATCGCAGGTCCTTCACACACCAGCTATAGGAACGGAAGTGGCAGCGTGGACCTGAGAGGCGGGAAGACTCCGGGGGCCATCGAAGGTGAGTATATGACTATTTTTTATTTTAGTTCTTTTTTTTTTTTTACCAATTATATGGTGCCCAGTCCGTGGAGGAGAGTCTCCTCTCCTCCACCCTGGGTACCAACCGCACATGATCTGCTTACTTCCCGCATGGTGGGCATAGCCACATGCGGAAAGTAAGCAGATCAATGCATTCCTAGGTGTGTGGAATCCCCGCAATTCCGCAAATTTAATGCAACATTTGCACAAAAAATGCGGAATACACTTAAAATAATGGGAGGCATATGTAAGCGTTTTTTTCGCGTTTTTATCACTTTTTTATAGCGAAAAAACGCGAAAAATACTGAATGTGTGCACATGGCCTACATGTACAGACCAAAGGTAATTTGAAGTTAGAGGAACAGCACAGAACAGTGTTTTTGGCCGGCTTCATGACCATCACATATAGACAGATACTAGATGGAAATACCTCTTTAAAGGGAACCTTTCAAGACAGTTTTACTACTGAAACTAGTGCTATGGTGCAAGAGGTCCCATTACAATAAAAATGATCTCAGAAACACTTATAAATCAAGCCATCCAGCCACACACAAACTAGCCTTTAAATGTATCAGGGCATGTCACTGAATTCATAGACACAACCACTAATATGCCGCTACAAAGTTTGATTTCTGATTGGATTACTACAAAACTGGTATCATAACAATGAAATGGAAAACAAGATCACAACTCGATCAATGTAATGATCAGTGTAAATTGTCTATAAATCACTTACCGACGGTCGGAACGGGGCGGCAGGAGGGGCGTCCATGCTGTGCTGTTTCCCCCCTGGGACGCTTTTCCTCCGGGACCGGGCAATGTGATAATCTACAGAGGATAGAAAAGAGGAATACAGGGAAAAATATTAGATCAGGCAGAAAAAATCACAACCATCACAGAGCTCCGGAATTTGCCACTAAATGAATACAGTCTGTGGACAGCAGCATTCCCTATAACTAATCTATAACGTAGTAATCAGTGAGCTCCTCACCATGTCCTGCAATGCTCTCCGGGGCCATACTTCAGGAGCAGTTAGATTAAAGAGTTATTCTCAGAATCATAGCATAGGGAATAATTTACTGATTGCTGGGTTCTGACAGCCGGGACCCTCCAGCATCCTGGACAATACGAGCCCTTTCTGAATGAAGCAGAGGTGCGAATCCTTGACCTCGGTTTCAATGATTGTCTATGGGACTGTCAGGAACACATGAGCACTCAACTCAGTTTTCTCCAGCAGTCCCATGGACACTGAACGCAGCGGAGGTAGAGCATGTGCACCTCTGCTCCATCCTGTAAAGCAGGGGCCCCCAACCTGTGACTCAGGAGCCACATGTGGCTCGCGGGCCCATGATGTGTGGCTCACATCTGTATTCCAGCTTGGTACATTAGCAACAGGTCTAGCAAACAGTTATGAAGTCCAGATGGTGACTTTTGTGAGTAGTCCAACACAGAAGAGCATCTCTGGATGAGCATGTACTCCCCTTAGAATAGGATGATGGGAGTGGGAGTGCTTGTTGCCAGAATACTGAAGGTGGGTAAAGTGGGAACCCTCTGGGTGCAACTACACTGCGTAGGTGTGATGTCTTTATACCGGTTTAAGGACTCTGGGTATCACTACTGTGGGAGAAGGGGCGAAGGAGAGGCTTGATGTCACTACTCAGGGGGTTCTGGATGTGGCTGCAACCCTCTATCAGAGCTGAAATGTGGCTCTTTTGGTAAGAAAGCTTGTGGATCACTGCTGTAGAGGATTCTGGGTTCCAAATCCATATTTTCAGGATAGAATAGAAGATTAATGACCAGCTATATTTTTTTTTCATTTTTCACTTTCTGCACTTTGGCAGCTAAAACTTTTTTTTTAACTTTTTCATTGCCATGGCCATATTAGTGCATATTTTATGACAGAGATATTGTATTTTGGGGGGCAGTTCAGAATGCACATACTGTAACTGTGATCAATTTTTCAGATTAGAACGTTTGTGTGGATGTCTAGTATGTTTTTTTCTCACTTATATTGTATGTATACTACTGTATATATTATGATCTATGTCATCATCTGGGTCCCACAGTCTACCGTCATGTCATTGGGAAAGCCAGTGACTAGATTAAAGGGTTAGGTGATAATTTGTTCATCATTATTGGTCACACAGCTGGATTCTAATCAGTGACAACAATGCACGCAAGCCACAGCTCCATTCATTCTCTATTGGACTATTGGAGAAAGTTGGGTACAGCATTTAGCTTTGTCTGGCACTCCCGTAGAGAATGAATGAAGCAGTGGCACGCATGAGAAGCTATTGCTCCATCCCCACTAGGATTTCAGATCTCTGCTCTCCTTTAGATAGTTGACAAATTATAACCCTTGATCATGAAGAGGTCACCATAGACCATAGTGACTAAAGCAACTGAGAATGGAGGTCACTCTGATCACGACAGAAGATGCTAGGCTGTCATAAAAGACTGTGGAGCAGCCTTTCCTAGCACGGCACAGGACTACTGCATGTGGCTTATAGTACAGCAGTGTAAAAATCCAAAGCTGAAATATATGTCAACTCGACGATAAGAAAACTGATTCCCAGTACCAATGTCCTGCAGCCACATCAGTAATCCATGACCGCTGGACAGGAGCCCTGCAACCGGCCTTCAGCCTGCCGGAATCCTCACTGCTTTCTCTGACTTGTAGGTCCTGCACATTGTGGCATGATGCCTGCTAATCAGAAGAGCCATTGGGGATTCTGTCGCTCTCAGAGCTCCGGTCCGGCGACCATACAGAATCTACTTGCTCAATGTTAATGCTCCATAGTAGTTTAATGCATTATAGAATCATCTTCCAAAATAATTGTCTCCTCAATAGAAAAAAGTTAATCTTGTTGGGGCTATGAGCCATCATCGCCCATGTAAGTTGTAGTCATCCGGAACCCCTGGTGAGAAAATGAACACAAGTGATTTCTTCTTGGAACAGCCCTCTCTGGAAGCCATAGGAGACTGTCTAACATCACTAACCATGACTGGATCAGCTAGATCCACAATATTTTTGCAGATAGCTTTCTATTTAGAATAAAATGTCGAGTCTTTTTGAAACAAATGTTGACTTCCAACCAACCTCAATGGCCAACAAAGAAATCTCCGGGTGGAACGCACACCATCATCACCAATCATTGGAGCACTAACCACTAAAACTTCCATCCAAAGCTGGACATGTACTGGTGGATCTAACAAGAGTTGCCAAACTATATCAAGATCTAAAACAACGAATGGAAAGTAAGAGGCAGATATTGTACAAAATGGCAGAGCACAGGGTGCAGCGCAGGTGAGGGGATCCATCTAGGGCTCCTGACTTGTGATTCACCTGTCCAGTATAACAACACATAATGATCAGGTGCTGCTCTAGGAAGTGCAGTGACCCAGTGGAGCAGAAAAAGTTCCCGAGAAAAAGTTCCCGCAGGTCCTACTTCATCATATTCTAGAAATGCAAACAAATGGAAATGTGCCGAGTTTATGCATCACATTTTAACGAAGGATGAAGATTGCTGAACATATGTCTTTCCCAAAGTAATTTACTCTGCTGCTTTGCTAAATGTGGCTGCACTCCAGCAAGCACCGGCCTGTACATTCAAAGCCTTGGTGCATACTGATTCATAGCAGAGGGAAGAAAAATGCAAAGTGTCTAGCAAAATAGATAAAATGCACGTCCCCATAGCATTATTACAAACCAGGACGCTGACATACATGCACATCGGTGACCAGAGACCGGCATGCACACCCATGTGAGATGGGAAATCTGATAAAAATGTGGAATCTCAGCACGAAATGGCACAAGACACATGGTAACACACAGGAACACACACAAAGCTGTATATAAAACACACAGAGCTCTGTGCAGACGCCCACACAGACACATTGAAATGCGCCGGCTCACAGCAGTGAAATCATTCTATACAAGTATATAATCCACCCACACACAGACATGCAGCCTGCAGAACACACAGGTACTGTATAGAGGCACATGCCATGTATGCACACAGCTGTATATACCATGCTCACATATACACATCACACACCTATAGAGCGCAGCCACGGTAAATGTGCACACAGATATACTCGCTGCCCTCCTCATTAATTTATGGATCAATCTGTTCGGCACCATATGCCACAGAATAAATGGGAATCTTGCTGCATGTTGTAATACCAGCCTGCAACCCTGCTGTCCAGAACCATCCACGGTCACGCACAGGTACACATACACCCAGAACCATCCCTGGTCACCCACAGGTACACATACACCCAGAACCATCCCCGGTCACGCACAGGTACACATACACCCAGAACCATCCCTGGTCACTTACAAGTACATATACACCCAGAACCGTCCCCGGTCACCCACAGGTACACATACACCCAGAACCATCCCCGGTCACGCACAGGTACACATACACCCAGAACCATCCCTGGTCACTCACAGGTACATATACACCCAGAACCGTCCCCGGTCACCCACAGGTACACATACACCCAGAACCGTCCCCGGTCACGGACAGGTACACATACACCCAGAACCGCCCCCAGTCACCCACAGGTACATATACACCCAGAACTGTCCCCGGTCACCCACAGGTACATATACACCCAGAACCGTGTCCGGTCACGCACAGGTACACATACACCCAGAACCGTCCCCGGTCACGGACAGGTACACATACACCCAGAACCGTCCCCAGTCACGCACAGGTACACATACACCCAGAACCGTCCCCGGTCACGGACAGGTACACATACACCCAGAACCGTCCCCAGTCACCCACAGGTACACATACACCCAGAACCATCCCCGGTCACGCACAGGTACACATACACCCAGAACCGTCCCCGGTCACCCACAGGTACACATACACCCAGAACCGTCCCCGGTCACCCACAGGTACATATACACCCAGAACCGTCCCCGGTCACGGACAGGTACCCATACACCCAGAACTGTCCCCGGTCACGGACAGGTACCCATACACCCAGAACTGTCCCCGGTCACGCACAGGTACACATACACCCAGAAGCATCCCCGGTCACGCACAGGTACACATACACCCAGAACCGTCCCCGGTCACCCACAGGTACACATACACCCAGAACCGTCCCCGGTCACCCACAGGTACATATACACCCAGAACCGTCCCCAGTCACCCACAGGTACATATACACCCAGAACTGTCCCCGGTCACCCACAGGTACACATACACCCAGAACCGTGTCCGGTCACGCACAGGTACACATACACCCAGAACCGTCCCCAGTCACCCACAGGTACACATACACCCAGAACTGTCCCCGGTCACCCACAGGTACACATACACCCAGAACTGTGTCCGGTCACGCACAGGTACACATACACACAGAACCGTCCCCAGTCACGCACAGGTTCACATACACCCAGAACCGTCCCCGGTCACGGACAGGTACCCATACACCAAGAACCGTCCCCGGTCACCCACAGGTTCACATACACCCAGCCCTGCCAGCTCCAGAGGGCAAAATTACACGAGAAGTTACCAGACCCTGCTGCAATCAGTCTATCCGAGGACGTAAGACGTACAGACGGAAATGCACAGAGACGCACTTCTTCTGCCATAGGGTGCTGCCGGCAGAGGACACACATGTGGGCACACTACACCAGGCTTCTCTCTCACCTCAGGACTCAGCGAATCGTTCGGTTGCCATCAAATTTCATGTTCAAGACCTTGACTAGGCCCAAGCTGTGCATGATGAACCCCAAACACAAGTGAGGACGGTGCAGGAGGGATGGGGTGACTGGTGAGGGGATGGGGGATGCAGAGTAATGGGGGAGAAGTGCAAAGCATGCAGAGCAGTGTGCAGAGTTGACGGACGGTCCAACATGAGCAGGGTGTGATGCTCTCCAGTGTACAGTAAGGCAGGCAGGACATGCAAGGCAGGAGGGTGAAGGCATGCAGGGCAGGGTGCCCGGCGCAGGGTGCCCGGCGCAGGGTGTGTGCAGGTGAGAGGCCTCCACGTTACCCAGCTCCCAGGACCAGCGAGCGCTGCATCCTTCCGTATTCACAGGGATGTCACTGTGAGCGTGGTAACCAGGCAACTGTGTGCACGCCCCCTCCTAGCACAGGGACACGCACGGGGGGACCGCCGCTGAACTACTTCACAGCAATGGAGGGAAAAGAAGGAAGAAAATGGTGACGACAAGGAAGGACACGCAATATGGGATGAAGTAGGAGGAAAAAGAGGCGCAACAGGGAGATGGATGGAGGAAAAGAGGAAGGAGAGAAGTTAGGGGGCAAGGGGCGGCGGAGATGGGGAAGAGACGGAGGATGAGGTGGCGGGATGGACAGGCAGAGCGGAAGAGAGGGAGCAAAAGAAAGAAGGAAAAAATGAGAGATTTGGAGAGAAGAGAGTTGAGCTGAGCGAGAAACGTCTCTGTTACTAAGCAACTGTGCGCGTACCCTGTCCTATCACAGGGAGACCTCTTAACTCCTTCCACACAGCGAGAGGAGAGAGACTGCAGGAAGCAGAGTGCATGGAGGAGAGGAGAGAGACTGCAGGAAGCAGAGTGCATGGAGGAGAGGAGAGAGACTGCAGGAAGCAGAGTGCATGGAGGAGAGGAGAGAGACTGCAGGAAGCAGAGTGCATGCATGAGAGGAGAGAGAGACTGCAGGAAGCAGAGTGCATGGATGAGAGGAGAGAGACTGCAGGAAGCAGAGTGCATGGAGGAGAGGAGAGAGACTGCAGGAAGCAGAGTGCATGGATGAGAGGAGAGAGACTGCAGGAAGCAGAGTGCATGGAGGAGAGGAGAGAGACTGCAGGAAGCAGAGTGCATGGATGAGAGGAGAGAGACTGCAGGAAGCAGAGTGCATGGAGGAGAGGAGAGAGACTGCAGGAAGCAGAGTGCATGGATGAGAGGAGAGAGACTGCAGGAAGCAGAGTGCATGGAGGAGAGGAGAGAGACTGCAGGAAGCAGAGTGCATGGATGAGAGGAGAGAGACTGCAGGAAGCAGAGTGCATGGATGAGAGGAGAGAGACTGCAGGAAGCAGAGTGCATGGAGGAGAGGAGAGAGACTGCAGGAAGCAGAGTGCATGGAGGAGAGGAGAGAGACTGCAGGAAGCAGAGTGCATGGAGGAGAGGAGAGAGACTGCAGGAAGCAGAGTGCATGGAGGAGAGGAGAGAGACTGCAGGAAGCAGAGTGCATGGAGGAGAGGAGAGAGACTGCAGGAAGCAGAGTGCATGGATGAGAGGAGAGAGACTGCAGGAAGCAGAGTGCATGGAGGAGAGGAGAGAGACTGCAGGAAGCAGAGTGCATGGAGGAGAGGAGAGAGACTGCAGGAAGCAGAGTGCATGGAGGAGAGGAGAGAGACTGCAGGAAGCAGAGTGCATGGAGGAGAGGAGAGAGACTGCAGGAAGCAGAGTGCATGGAGGAGAGGAGAGAGACTGCAGGAAGCAGAGTGCATGGAGGAGAGGAGAGAGACTGCAGGAAGCAGAGTGCATGGATGAGAGGAGAGAGACTGCAGGAAGCAGAGTGCATGGAGGAGAGGAGAGAGACTGCAGGAAGCAGAGTGCATGGAGGAGAGGAGAGAGACTGCAGGAAGCAGAGTGCATGGATGAGACGAGAGAGACTGCAGGAAGCAGAGTGCATGGATGAGAGGAGAGAGACTGCAGGAAGCAGAGTGCATGGATGAGAGGAGAGAGACTGCAGGAAGCAGAGTGCATGGATTAGAGGAGAGAGACTGCAGGATGCAGAGTGCATGGATGAGACGAGAGAGACTGCAGGAAGCAGAGTGCATGGATGAGAGGAGAGAGACTGCAGGAAGCAGAGTGCATGGAGGAGAGGAGAGAGACTGCAGGAAGCAGAGTGCATGGATGAGAGGAGAGAGACTGCAGGAAGCAGAGTGCATGGATGAGAGGAGAGAGACTGCAGGAAGCAGAGTGCATGGAGGAGAGGAGAGAGACTGCAGGAAGCAGAGTGCATGGAGGAGAGGAGAGAGACTGCAGGAAGCAGAGTGCATGGAGGAGAGGAGAGAGACTGCAGGAAGCAGAGTGCATGGAGGAGAGGAGAGAGACTGCAGGAAGCAGAGTGCATGGAGGAGAGGAGAGAGACTGCAGGAAGCAGAGTGCATGCATGAGAGGAGAGAGAGACTGCAGGAAGCAGAGTGCATGGATGAGAGGAGAGAGACTGCAGGAAGCAGAGTGCATGGAGGAGAGGAGAGAGACTGCAGGAAGCAGAGTGCATGGATGAGAGGAGAGAGACTGCAGGAAGCAGAGTGCATGGAGGAGAGGAGAGAGACTGCAGGAAGCAGAGTGCATGGATGAGAGGAGAGAGACTGCAGGAAGCAGAGTGCATGGAGGAGAGGAGAGAGACTGCAGGAAGCAGAGTGCATGGAGGAGAGGAGAGAGACTGCAGGAAGCAGAGTGCATGGATGAGAGGAGAGAGACTGCAGGAAGCAGAGTGCATGGAGGAGAGGAGAGAGACTGCAGGAAGCAGAGTGCATGGATGAGAGGAGAGAGACTGCAGGAAGCAGAGTGCATGGATGAGAGGAGAGAGACTGCAGGAAGCAGAGTGCATGGAGGAGAGGAGAGAGACTGCAGGAAGCAGAGTGCATGGAGGAGAGGAGAGAGACTGCAGGAAGCAGAGTGCATGGAGGAGAGGAGAGAGACTGCAGGAAGCAGAGTGCATGGAGGAGAGGAGAGAGACTGCAGGAAGCAGAGTGCATGGAGGAGAGGAGAGAGACTGCAGGAAGCAGAGTGCATGGATGAGAGGAGAGAGACTGCAGGAAGCAGAGTGCATGGATGAGAGGAGAGAGACTGCAGGAAGCAGAGTGCATGGAGGAGAGGAGAGAGACTGCAGGAAGCAGAGTGCATGGAGGAGAGGAGAGAGACTGCAGGAAGCAGAGTGCATGGAGGAGAGGAGAGAGACTGCAGGAAGCAGAGTGCATGGAGGAGAGGAGAGAGACTGCAGGAAGCAGAGTGCATGGAGGAGAGGAGAGAGACTGCAGGAAGCAGAGTGCATGGATGAGAGGAGAGAGACTGCAGGAAGCAGAGTGCATGGAGGAGAGGAGAGAGACTGCAGGAAGCAGAGTGCATGGAGGAGAGGAGAGAGACTGCAGGAAGCAGAGTGCATGGATGAGACGAGAGAGACTGCAGGAAGCAGAGTGCATGGATGAGAGGAGAGAGACTGCAGGAAGCAGAGTGCATGGATGAGAGGAGAGAGACTGCAGGAAGCAGAGTGCATGGATTAGAGGAGAGAGACTGCAGGATGCAGAGTGCATGGATGAGACGAGAGAGACTGCAGGAAGCAGAGTGCATGGATGAGAGGAGAGAGACTGCAGGAAGCAGAGTGCATGGAGGAGAGGAGAGAGACTGCAGGAAGCAGAGTGCATGGATGAGAGGAGAGAGACTGCAGGAAGCAGAGTGCATGGATGAGAGGAGAGAGACTGCAGGAAGCAGAGTGCATGGAGGAGAGGAGAGAGACTGCAGGAAGCAGAGTGCATGGATGAGAGGAGAGAGACTGCAGGAAGCAGAGTGCATGGATGAGAGGAGAGAGACTGCAGGAAGCAGAGTGCATGGAGGAGAGGAGAGAGACTGCAGGAAGCAGAGTGCATGGATGAGAGGAGAGAGACTGCAGGAAGCAGAGTGCATGGATGAGAGGAGAGAGACTGCAGGAAGCAGAGTGCATGGAGGAGAGGAGAGAGACTGCAGGAAGCAGAGTGCATGGATGAGAGGAGAGAGACTGCAGGAAGCAGAGTGCATGGATGAGAGGAGAGAGACTGCAGGAAGCAGAGTGCATGGAGGAGAGGAGAGAGACTGCAGGAAGCAGAGTGCATGGATGAGAGGAGAGAGACTGCAGGAAGCAGAGTGCATGGATGAGAGGAGAGAGACTGCAGGAAGCAGAGTGCATGGAGGAGAGGAGAGAGACTGCAGGAAGCAGAGTGCATGGATGAGAGGAGAGAGACTGCAGGAAGCAGAGTGCATGGATGAGAGGAGAGAGACTGCAGGAAGCAGAGTGCATGGAGGAGAGGAGAGAGACTGCAGGAAGCAGAGTGCATGGAGGAGAGGAGAGAGACTGCAGGAAGCAGAGTGCATGGAGGAGAGAGACTGCAGGAAGCAGAGTGCATGGATGAGAGGAGACTGCAGGAAGCAGAGTGCACGGCGGAGAGGAGAGAGACTGCAGGAAGCAGAGTGCATGGATGAGAGGAGAGAGACTGCAGGAAGCAGAGTGCATGGAGGAGAGGAGAGAGACTGCAGGAAGCAGAGTGCATGGAGGAGAGGAGAGAGACTGCAGGAAGCAGAGTGCATGGAGGAGAGAGACTGCAGGAAGCAGAGTGCATGGATGAGAGGAGACTGCAGGAAGCAGAGTGCACGGCGGAGAGGAGAGAGACTGCAGGAAGCAGAGTGCATGGATGAGAGGAGAGAGACTGCAGGAAGCAGAGTGCATGGATGAGAGGAGAGAGACTGCAGGAAGCAGAGTGTATGGATGAGAGGAGAGAGACTGCAGGAAGCAGAGTGCATGGATGAGAGGAGAGAGACTGCAGGAAGCAGAGTGCATGGATGAGAGGAGAGAGACTGCAGGAAGCAGAGTGCATGGATGAGAGGAGAGAGACTGCAGGAAGCAGAGTGCATGGAGGAGAGGAGAGAGACTGCAGGAAGCAGAGTGCATGGATGAGAGGAGAGAGACTGCAGGAAGCAGAGTGCATGGACGAGAGGAGAGAGACTGCAGGAAGCAGAGTGCATGGATGAGAGGAGAGAGACTGCAGGAAGCAGAGTGCATGGATGAGAGGAGAGAGACTGCAGGAAGCAGAGTGCATGGATGAGAGGAGAGAGACTGCAGGAAGCAGAGTGCATGGATGAGAGGAGAGAGACTGCAGGAAGCAGAGTGCATGGAGGAGAGGAGAGAGACTGCAGGAAGCAGAGTGCATGGATGAGAGGAGAGAGACTGCAGGAAACAGAGTGCATGGAGGAGAGGAGAGAGACTGCAGGAAGCAGAGTGCATGGATGAGAGGAGAGAGACTGCAGGAAGCAGAGTGCATGGATGAGAGGAGAGAGACTGCAGGAAGCAGAGTGCATGGATGAGAGGAGAGAGACTGCAGGAAGCAGAGTGCATGGAGGAGAGGAGAGAGACTGCAGGAAGCAGAGTGCATGGATGAGAGGAGAGAGACTGCAGGAAGCAGAGTGCATGGAGGAGAGGAGAGAGACTGCAGGAAGCAGAGTGCATGGATGAGAGGAGAGAGACTGCAGGAAGCAGAGTTCATGGATGAGAGGAGAGAGACTGCAGGAAGCAGAGTGTATGGAGGAGAGGAGAGAGACTGCAGGAAGCAGAGTGCATGGATGAGAGGAGAGAGACTGCAGGAAGCAGAGTGCATGGATGAGAGGAGAGAGACTGCAGAGTGCATGGATGAGAGGAGAGAGACTGCAGGAAGCAGAGTGCATGCATGAGAGGAGAGAGAGACTGCAGGAAGCAGAGTGCATGGATGAGAGGAGAGAGACTGCAGAGTGCATGGATGAGAGGAGAGAGACTGCAGGAAGCAGAGTGCATGGATGAGAGGAGAGAGAGACTGCAGGAAGCAGAGTGCATGGATGAGAGGAGAGAGACTGCAGGAAGCAGAGTGCATGGAGGAGAGGAGAGAGACTGCAGGAAGCAGAGTGCATGGATGAGATGAGAGACTGCAGGAAGCAGACTGCATGGATGAGAGGAGAGAGACTGCAGGAAGCAGAGTGCATGGATGAGAAGAGAGAGACTGCAGGATGCAGAGTGCATGGATGAGACGAGAGAGACTGCAGGAAGCAGAGTGCATGGATGAGAGGAGAGAGACTGCAGGAAGCAGAGTGCATGGATGAGAGGAGAGAGACTGCAGGAAGCAGAGTGCATGGATGAGAGGAGAGAGACTGCAGGAAGCAGAGTGCATGGATGAGAGGAGAGAGACTGCAGGATGCAGAGTGCATGGATAGAGGAGAGAGACTGCAGGAAGCAGAGTGCATGGATGAGAGGAGAGAGACTGCAGGAAGCAGAGTGCATGGATGAGAGGAGAGAGACTGCAGGAAGCAGAGTGCATGGATGAGAGGAGAGAGACTGCAGGATGCAGAGTGCATGGATGAGAGAGACTGCAGGAAGCAGAGTGCATGGAAGAGAGGAGAGAGACTGCAGGAAGCAGAGTGCATGGATGAGAGGAGAGAGACTGCAGGAAGCAGAGTGCATGGATGAGAGGAGAGAGACTGCAGGAAGCAGAGTGTATGGATGAGAGGAGAGAGACTGCAGGAAGCAGAGTGCATGGATGAGAGGAGAGAGACTGCAGGAAGCAGAGTGCATGGATGAGAGGAGAGAGACTGCAGGAAGCAGAGTGCATGGATGAGAGGAGAGAGACTGCAGGAAGCAGAGTGCATGGAGGAGAGGAGAGAGACTGCAGGAAGCAGAGTGCATGGATGAGAGGAGAGAGACTGCAGGAAGCAGAGTGCATGGACGAGAGGAGAGAGACTGCAGGAAGCAGAGTGCATGGATGAGAGGAGAGAGACTGCAGGAAGCAGAGTGCATGGATGAGAGGAGAGAGACTGCAGGAAGCAGAGTGCATGGATGAGAGGAGAGAGACTGCAGGAAGCAGAGTGCATGGATGAGAGGAGAGAGACTGCAGGAAGCAGAGTGCATGGAGGAGAGGAGAGAGACTGCAGGAAGCAGAGTGCATGGATGAGAGGAGAGAGACTGCAGGAAGCAGAGTGCATGGAGGAGAGGAGAGAGACTGCAGGAAGCAGAGTGCATGGAGGAGAGGAGAGAGACTGCAGGAAGCAGAGTTCATGGATGAGAGGAGAGAGACTGCAGGAAGCAGAGTGTATGGAGGAGAGGAGAGAGACTGCAGGAAGCAGAGTGCATGGATGAGAGGAGAGAGACTGCAGGAAGCAGAGTGCATGGATGAGAGGAGAGAGACTGCAGAGTGCATGGATGAGAGGAGAGAGACTGCAGGAAGCAGAGTGCATGCATGAGAGGAGAGAGAGACTGCAGGAAGCAGAGTGCATGGATGAGAGGAGAGAGACTGCAGAGTGCATGGATGAGAGGAGAGAGACTGCAGGAAGCAGAGTGCATGGATGAGAGGAGAGACTGCAGGAAGCAGAGTGCATGGATGAGAGGAGAGAGACTGCAGGAAGCAGAGTGCATGGATGAGAGGAGAGAGACTACAGGATGCAGAGTGCGTGGATGAGACGAGAGAGACTGCAGGAAGCAGAGTGCATGGATGAGAGGAGAGAGACTGCAGGAAGCAGAGTGCATGGATGAGAGGAGAGAGGCTGCAGGAAGCAGAGTGCATGGATGAGAGGAGAGAGACTGCAGGAAGCAGAGTGCATGGATGAGAGGAGAGAGACTGCAGGAAGCAGAGTGCATGGATGAGAGGAGAGAGACTGCAGGAAGCAGAGTGCATGGATGAGAGGAGAGAGACTGCAGGAAGCAGAGTGCATGGATGAGAGGAGAGAGACTGCAGGAAGCAGAGTGCATGGATGAGAGGAGAGAGACTGCAGCAAGCAGAGTGCATGGATGAGATGAGAGACTGCAGGAAGCAGACTGCATGGATGAGAGGAGAGAGACTGCAGGAAGCAGAGTGCATGGATGAGAGGAGAGAGACTGCAGGATGCAGAGTGCATGGATGAGAGGAGAGAGACTGCAGGAAGCAGAGTGCATGGATGAGAGGAGAGAGACTGCAGGAAGCAGAGTGCATGGATGAGATGAGAGACTGCAGGAAGCAGAGTGTATGGATGAGAGGAGAGAGACTGCAGGATGCAGAGTGCATGGATGAGAGGAGAGAGACTGCAGGAAGCAGAGTGCATGGATGAGAGGAGAGAGACTGCAGGAAGCAGAGTGCATGGATGAGAGGAGAGAGACTGAAAGGAAGCAGAGTGCATGGATGAGAGGAGAGAGACTGCAGGAAGCAGAGTGCATGGATGAGAGAGACTGCAGGAAGCAGAGTGCATGGATGAGAGGAGAGAGACTGCAGCAAGCAGAGTGCATGGATGAGATGAGAGACTGCAGGAAGCAGACTGCATGGATGGGATGAGAGGAGAGAGACTGCAGGAAGCAGACTTCATGGATGGGATGAGAGGAGAGAGACTGCAGGAAGCAGACTGCATGGATGGGATGAGAGAGACTGCAGGAAGCAGAGTGCATGGATGGGATGAGAGGAGAGAGACTGCAGGAAGCAGACTGCATGGATGAGAAGAGAGAGACTGCAGGAAGCAGAGTGCATGGATGAGATTAGAGGGACTGCAGGAAGCAGACTACATGGATGGGATGAGAGGGACATCAGGAAGCAGACTGCATGGATGAGAGACTGAAGGAAGCAGAGTGCATGGATGGGATGAGAGGAGAGAGACTGCAGGAAGCAGACTGCATGGATGGGATGAGAGGAGAGAGACTGCAGGAAGCAGACTGCATGGATGGGATGAGAGGAGAGACTGCAGGAAGCAGAGTGCATGGATGGGATGAGAGGAGAGAGACTGCACGAAGCAGACTGCATGGATGGGATGAGAGGAGAGACACTGCACGAAGCAGACTGCATGGATGGGATGAGAGGAGAGACTACAGGAAGCAGACTGCATGGATGGGATAAGAGGAGAGAGTTCAGGAAGATGGAGTGAGAATGCATAGACAGGATGAGAGTGTTCAGAGACAGGATGGAAGGAAACTATGGACAGAATGAGAAGGCAGAGACTGAAGGATGGAGGCAGACTGCAGGCTCTGGATGAGAGAGGATAGACTAATTACACAGGATGAGAGGAGAGACTGCATGCACTGAACAGGTGCAGATAGATTGCAGGATGGAGTAAGACTGAATGCACAGGATGAGAAAACACTGAGAAGGATGGAGGGGGTCTCAGATACCCCTTAGAATATATACAGGGTCACGGATAGAATGTATAGAAACCTAACAGAAAGTATGGAAAACCTCATTCTGGAATGTATAGACACCTATAGGCAGTATGGAGAGCTGCGTAAACAACGTACTGTATATATTCATATAGTTTGCACAGAAATCTTATAAAAAGACCTCCCAATAGTAGGATATAATGTACATACAGAATGTGTGGTATTTAAACTATAAAGAAAACATATAGAATGTACCGTGTGTAAATTCATACAGATTGTATGGAAACTCCTACTGAATGAAGAATTCTCCCTATATAATGTATGGAGGCTCCTATAGGATGTATAGGGACCAAACCACAGAAAGAATTAAACGCTTCCTATAGAATGTATAGATACCATCTATAGATCTACTAATAGAAAGTTTAACAAATGTATGAAAACATCCCTAAAAACTGCATAGAGAGACCTCTACAGAATGTATAGGCGGCTTTAGAATGTATGGCAAATCCTACAAATTGTATAGACACTAGTGATGAGCGGACGTGCTGGGATAAGGTGTTATCTGAGCATGCCTGTGTGCCAACGGAGTGTCTTCAGTGTGCTTGAATAATGAGTGTGAGTCCCTGCGGCTGCGTGTCTCACAGCTGTTCAACAGCCGCTACATATGCAGGGATTGCTGTTTATTTAGGCACTCCATGCATCTGTTGCAGCTGTCAATCAGCCGTGAGACATGCAGCCGCGGGGACTCACACTCATTATTCAAGCACACTGAAGACACTCCATTAGCATACCACAAGCATGCTCAGATAACACCTTATCCCAGTACATCCGCTCATCACTAATAGAGACCTCACTACAGAATGTATAGGCACATCATTGAAGAATATACATACTCCTATATACATTTTAGAATGTTCCCTATAGAATGTATACATATCATGTTACACACAAAATTACACCTTCCAATAGAAAGCATAGCAATCTTCATTATAGAAAGTATAGAACGTCAGTGACTGCCCCAGCAGAATAGTGAGTGCAGCTCTGGGGTATAATACAGGATGTAACTCAGGATCAGTAGTGTATGTACACAGTGACTGCACCAGCAGAATAGTGAGTGCAGCTCTGGAGTATAATACAGGATATAACTCAGGATCAGTAATGTAATGTCTGTACACAGTGACTGCACCAGCAGAATAGTGAGTGCAGCTCTGGAGTATAATACAGGATGTAACTCAGGATCAGTAATGTAATGTATGTACACAGTGACTGCCCCAGCAGAATAGTGAATGTAGCTCTGGTGTATAATACAGGATGTAACTCAGGATCATTAATGTAATGTATGTACACAGTGACTTCACCAGCAGAATAATGAGTGCAGCTCTGAGGTATATTACAGGATGTAACTCAGGATTAGTAATGTAATGTATGTACACAGTGACTGCACCAGCAGAATAGTGAGTGCAGCTCTGGGGTATAATACAGGATGTAACTCAGGATCAGAAATGTAATGTCTGTACACAGTGATTGCACCAGCAGAATAGTGAGCGCAGCTCTGGTGTATAATACAGGATATAACTCAGGATCAGTAATGTAATGTCTGTACACAGTGACTACACCAGCAGAATAGTGAGTGCAGCTCTGGAGTATAATACAGGATGTAACTCAGGATCAATAATGTAATGTATGTACAGAGTGACTTCACCAGCAGAATAGTGAGTGCAGCTCTGGAGTATAATACAGGATGTAACTCAGGATCAGCACAGGATGAGTAATGTAATGTATGTACACAGTGACTGCACCAGCAGAATAGTGAGCCCAGCTCTGGAGTATAATACAGGATGTAACTCAGGATCAGTAATGTAATGTATGTACACAGTGACTGCACCAGAAGAATAGTGAGTGCAGCTCTGGCGTATAATACAGGATGTAACTCAGGATCAGTAATATAATGTATGAACACAGTGACTGCACCAGCAGAATCGTGAGTGCAGCTCTGGAGTATACTACAGGATGTAACTCAGGATCAGTAATGTAATGTATGTACACAGTGACTTCACCAGCAGAATAGTGAGTGCAGCTCTGGAGTATAATACAGGATATAATTCAGGATCAGTAATGTAATGTATGTACACAGTGACTTCACCAGCAGAATAGTGAGTGCAGCTCTGGAGTATAATACAGGATGTAACTCAGGATCAATAATGTAATGTATGTACAGAGTGACTTCACCAGCAGAATAGTGAGTGCAGCTCTGGAGTATAATACAGGATGTAACTCAGGATCAGCACAGGATCAGTAATGTAATGTATGTACACAGTGACTGCACCAGCAGAATAGTGAGCCCAGCTCTGGAGTATAATACAGGATGTAACTCAGGATCAGTAATGTAATGTATGTACACAGTGACTGCACCAGCAGAATAGTGAGTGCAGCTCTGGCGTATAATACAGGATGTAACTCAGGATCAGTAATATAATGTATGAACACAGTGACTGCACCAGCAGAATCGTGAGTGCAGCTCTGGAGTATACTACAGGATGTAACTCAGGATCAGTAATGTAATGTATGTACACAGTGACTTCACCAGCAGAATAGTGAGTGCAGCTCTGAAGTATAATACAGGATATAATTCAGGATCAGTAATGTAATGTATGTACACAGTGACTTCACCAGCAGAATAGTGAGTGCAGCTCTGAGGTATATTACAGGATGTAACTCAGGATTAGTAATGTAATGTATGTACACAGTGACTGCCTCAGCAGAATAGTGAGTGCAGCTCTGGGGTATAATACAGGATGTAACTCAGGATCAGTAATGTAATGTATGTACACAGTGACTGCACCAGCAGAATAGTGAGTGCAGCTCTGGCGTATAATACAGGATGTAACTCAGGATCAGTAATGTAATGTATGTACACAGTGACTGCACCAGCAGAATAGTGAGTGTAGCTCTGGGGTATAATACAGGATGTAACTCAGGATCAGTAATATAATATATGAACACAGTGACTGCACCAGCAGAATCGTGAGTGCAGCTCTGGAGTATAATACAGGATGTAATTCAGGATCAGAAATGTAATGTCTGTACACAGTGATTGCACCAGCAGAATAGTGAGCGCAGCTCTGGTGTATAATACAGGATATAACTCAGGATCAGTAATGTAATGTCTGTACACAGTGACTACACCAGCAGAATAGTGAGTGCAGCTCTGGAGTATAATACAGGATGTAACTCAGGATCAATAATGTAATGTATGTACAGAGTGACTTCACCAGCAGAATAGTGAGTGCAGCTCTGGAGTATAATACAGGATGTAACTCAGGATCAGCACAGGATCAGTAATGTAATGTATGTACACAGTGACTGCACCAGCAGAATAGTGAGCCCAGCTCTGGAGTATAATACAGGATGTAACTCAGGATCAGTAATGTAATGTATGTACACAGTGACTGCACCAGAAGAATAGTGAGTGCAGCTCTGGGGTATAATACAGGATGTAATTCAGGATCAGCACAGGATCAGTAATGTACTGTATGTACACAGTGACTGCACCAGCACAATAGTGAGTGCAGCTCTGGAGTATAATACAGGATGTAACTCAGGATAAGTAATGTAATGTATGTACACAGTGACTGCACCAGAAGAATAGTGAGTGCAGCTCTGGGGTATAATACAGGATGTAACTCAGGATCAGCACAGGATCAGTAATGTAATGTATGTACACAGTTACTTCACCAGCAGAATAGTGAGTGCAGCTCTGGAGTATACTACAGGATGTAACTCAGGATCAGTAATGTAATGTATGTACACAGTGACTTCACCAGCAGAATAGTGAGTGCAGCTCTGGAGTATAATACAGGATATAATTCAGGATCAGTAATGTAATGTATGTACACAGTGACTTCACCAGCAGAATAGTGAGTGCAGCTCTGGAGTATAATACAGGATGTAACTGAGGATCAGTAATACAATGTATATACACAGTGACTGCACCAGCAGAATAGTGAGTGCAGCTCTGGGGTATAATACAGAATGTAACTCAGGATTAGTAATGTAATGTATGTACACAGTGACTGCCTCAGCAGAATAGTGAGTGCAGCTCTGGGGTATAATACAGGATGTAACTCAGGATCAGTAATGTAATGTATGTACACAGTGACTGCACCAGCAGAATAGTGAGTGCAGCTCTGGAGTATAATACAGGATGTAACTGAGGATCAGTAATACAATGTATATACACAGTGACTGCACCAGCAGAATAGTGAGTGCAGCTCTGGGGTATAATACAGAATGTAACTCAGGATTAGTAATGTAATGTATGTACACAGTGACTGCCTCAGCAGAATAGTGAGTGCAGCTCTGGGGTATAATACAGGATGTAACTCAGGATCAGTAATGTAATGTATGTACACAGTGACTGCACCAGCAGAATAGTGAGTGCAGCTCTGGCGTATAATACAGGATGTAACTCAGGATCAGTAATGTAATGTATGTACACAGTGACTGCACCAGCAGAATAGTGAGTGTAGCTCTGGGGTATAATACAGGATGTAACTCAGGATCAGTAATATAATGTATGAACACAGTGACTGCACCAGCAGAATCGTGAGTGCAGCTCTGGAGTATAATACAGGATGTAATTCAGGATTAGTAATGTAATGTATGTACACAGTGACTGCACCAGCAGAATCGTGAGTGCAGCTCTGGAGTATAATACAGGATGTAATTCAGGATCAGTAATATAATGTATGAACACAGTGACTGCACGAGCAGAATCGTGAGTGCAGCTCTGGAGTATAATACAGGATGTAACTCAGTATCAGTAATGTAATGTATGTACACAGTGACTGCACCAGCAAGAGTAGTGAGTGCAGCTCTGGAGTGTAATACAGGATGTGGCTCAGACAGCGGCATTTAAGGCTACTTTCACACAAGCGTCGTGCACCGCACGTCGCTATGCGTCGTTTTGTAGAAAAAACGCATCCTGCAAAAGTGCTTGCAGGATGCGTTTTTTCTACATACACCTGCATTAGCGACGCAGTGCGATGCATTGCCACACGTCGCAACCGTCGTCCGACGGTTGCGTCGTGTTGCGCCGGTCCGTCGCCACCAAAAAACGTTGCATGTAACGTTTTTTGGTGCGTCGTGCCCGTCTTTTCCGACCGCGCATGCGCGGCCGGAAACCTGCCCCCGCCTCCCCGCACCTCACAATGGGGCAGCGGATGCGTTGAAAAACAGCATCCGCTGCCCCCGTTGTGTGGCGCTTTCCCTGCTAGCGTCGGTACTTAGTAACGACGCAATTCATCGTGCGTCGTACGACGCTAGTGTGACAGTAGCCTAACCGGCGCTTCCGGCCGGGCTGCCGGAAATGAGCGCATCGCTGACCCCCGTCACATGATCGGGGGTCAGCCATGCTTCTGCATTGTAACCATAGAGGTCCTTGAGACCTCTATGGTTACTGATCGCCGGCAGCTGTGAGTGCCACCCTGTGGTCGGCGCTCACAGCACACCTGCATTTCTGCTGCATAGCGGCGATCTGATGATCGCTGCTATGTAGCAGAGCCGATCGCGTTGTGCCAGCTTCTAGCCTCCCATGGAGGCTATTGAAGCATGGCAAAAGTAAAAAAAAAAAAAGTAAAAAAAATGTGAAAAAAAAAAAAATATATATAAAAGTTTAAATCACCCCCCTTTCGCCCCAATCAAAATAAATCAATTAAAAAAAATCAAACCTACACATATTTGGCGTTCAGAATCGCCCGATCTATCAATAAAAAAAAGCATTAACCTGATCGCTAAACGGCGTAGCGAGAAAGAAATTCGAAACACCAGAATTAAGTTTTTTTGGTCGCCGCGACATTGTATTAAAATGCAATAACAGGTGATTAAAAGAACGTATCTCTACCAACATGGTATCATTAAAAACGCCAGCTCGGCACGCAAAAAATAAGCCCTCACCGACCCCAGATCATAAAAAATGGAGACGCTACGAGTATCGGAAAATGGCACAATTTTTTTTTTTTTTTTTTTTTTTTTTTTAGCAAAGTTTGGAATTTTTTTTCACCACTTAGATAAAAAATAACCTAGTCATGTTAGGTGTCTATGAACTCGTACTGACCTGGAGAATCATAATGGCAGGTCAGTTTTAGCATTTAATGAACCTAGCAAAAAAGCCAAACAAAAAACAAGTGTGGGACTGCAACTTTTTTTGCAATATCACCACACTTGGAATTTTTTTTCCGTTTTCTAGTACACGACATGGTAAAACCAATGATGTCGTTCAAAAGTACAACTCGTCCCGCAAAAAATAAGCCCTCACATGGCCAAATTGATGGAAAAAAAAGTTATGGCTCTGGTAAGGAGGGGAGCGAAAAACGAACACGGAAAAATGGAAAATCCCAAGGTCATGAAGGGGTTAAAGATTTTTCTGTATTTTCATGACTAAGAAAATTGTACATTCACATTGAAGGCATCAAAACTATGAATTAACACATGTGGAATTATATACTTAACAAAAAAGTGTGAAACAACTGAAAATATGTCTTATATTCTAGGTTCTTCCAAGTAGCCACCTTTTGCTTTGATGACTGCTTTGCACACTCTTGGCATTCTCTTGATGAGCTTCAAGAGGTAGTCACCGGGAATGGTTTTCACTTCACAGGTGTGCCCTGTCAGGTTTAATAAGTGGGATTTCTTGCCTTATAAAAAGGGGTTGGGACCATCAGTTGTGTTGTGCAGAAGTCTGGTGGATACACAGCTGATAGTCCTACTGAATAGACTGTTAGAATTTGTATTATGGCAAGAAATAAGCAGCTAAGTAAAGAAAAATGAGTGACCATCATTACTTTAAGAAATTAAGGTCAGTCAGTCCGAAAAATTGGGAAAACTTTGAAAGTGTCTCCAAGTGCAGTTGCAAAAACCATCAGGTGCTACAAAGAAACTGGCTCACATGAGGACCGCCCCAGGAAAGGAAGACCAAGAGTCACCTCTGCTTCTGAGGATAAGTTTATCCGAGTCACCAGCCTCAGAAATCGCAGGTTAACAGCAGCTCAGATTAGAGACCAGGTCAATGCCACACAGAGTTCTAGCAGCAGACACATCTCTACAACAACTGTTAGGCCGGAGACACATTGGTGCGAGATACGGCCGAGTCTCGCTGGTTAAAAGCAAGCAGTGGCACCGGCACTCTGGAGCGGAGCGTGCAGCACCATGTATTGCTATGCAGCTGCACGCTCCGCTCCGGAGTGCAGGTGCCACAGCTTGCTTTTAACCAGCGAGAGTCGGCCGTATCTCGCAGCAGTGTGTCTCCGGCCTTAAAAGGAGACTTTGTGCAGAAGGCCTTCATGGTAAAATAGCTGCTAGGAAACCACTGCTAAGGACAGGCAACAAGCAGAAGAGACTTGTTTGGGCTAAAGAACACAAGGAATGGACATTAGACCAGTGGAAATCTGTGCTTTGGTCTGATGAGTCCAAATTTGAGATCTCTGGTTCCAACCACCGTGTCTTTGACCGACGCAGAAAAGGTGAACGGATGGACTCTACATGCCTGGTTCCCACCGTGAAGCATGGAGGAGGAGGTGTGATGGTGTGGGGGTGCTTTGCTGGTGACACTGTTGGGGATTTATTCAAAATTGAAGGCATACTGAACCAGCATGGCTCCCACAGCATCTTACAGCGGCATGCTATTCCATCCGGTTTGTGTTTAGTTGGACCATCATTTATTTTTCAACAGGACAATGACCCCAAACACACCTCCAGGCTGTGTAAGGGCTATTTGACCAAGAAGGAGAGTGATGGGGTGCTACGCCAGATGACCTGGCCTCCACAGTCACCAGACCTGAACCCAATCGAGATGGTTTGGGGTGAGTTGGACCGCAGAGTGAAGGCAAAAGGGCCAACAAGTGCTAAGCATCTCTGGGAACTTCTGCAAGACTGTTGGAAGACCGTTTCCGGTGACTACCTCTTGAAACTCATCAAGAGAATGCCAAGAGTGTGCAAAGCAGTCATCAAAGCAAAAGGTGGCTAATTTGAAGAACCTAGAATATAAGACATAATTTCAGTGTTTTTTCACACTTTTTTGTTAAGTATATAATTCCACATGTGTTAATTCATAGTTTTGATGCCTTCAGTGTGAATTTACATTTTTCATAGTCATGATAATACAGAAAAATCTTTAAATGAGAAGGTGTGTCCAAACGTTTGGTCTGTGCTGTGTGTATATATATATATATATATATATATATATATATATATATATATATATATACACTGCATGCATATATGTATATATGAAGGCACAACTTATATATACATACAGTCATGGCCAAAAGTGTTGGCATCCTTTAAGTTGTTCCAGAAAATGAAGTATTTCTCACAGAAAAGTATTGTAATTACACGTTTTGTTATACACATGTATATTTCCTTTATGTTGTATTCGAACAACACAAAAAAAAGAAAAGAAAAAAAGGCAAATTGGACATCATTTCACTCAAAACCTTCAAAATGGGGTGACAAAATTGTTGTCATCTTTCCAAAATTGTGGGTAAACAAACAACTTTGTTTCAAGCATGTGATGCTTGTTCAAACTCACCTGAGGCAAGTGAGAGGTATGAGGATTATGAAAATCACACCTGAAACCAAATAATAAGGGGAGAAGTTGACTAAATCTTTGCATTGTGTGTCTGTATGTGCCGCATTAAGCATGGAGAGCAGAAAGAAGAGAACAGTCTGAGAACTTGAGAAACAAAATTGTTGAAAAATATCAAAAATCTCAAGGTTACAAATCCTTCTCCAGAGATCTTGATGTTCCTTTGTCCACAGTGTGCTGCATAATCAAGACATTTACAAGCCATGACACTGTAGCTAATCTCCCTGGATGTGGCCGGCAGAGAAAAATTGCTGAAAGGTTGCAATGTAGGATAGTCCGGATGGTAGATAAGCAGTCCCAATCAAGTTCCAAAGAAATTCAAACTGTCATGCAGGCTCATGGTGTATTAGTGTCAGTGTGGACTATCCATTGACATGTGAATGAAATTAAACGCTATGGCAGGAGACCTAGGAGGACTCCACTGCTGACACACAGACATAAAAAAGCTAGACTGCAGTTTGCCAAAATGTACGTAAGCCAAAATCTTTCTGGGAAAGAATCTTGTGGACAGATGAGACCAAGATAGAGCTTTTTGCTTAAGCACATTATTCTACTGTTTATTGAAAATGGAAAAGAAAAAGAACACAGTACCTACAGTTACATATTGCGGAGGTTCAAACATGTTTTGGGGTTGTTTTGCTGCCTCTGACACTGGTTGCCTTGACTGTGTGCAAAGCATCATGAAACCTGAACATTACCAATGTTGTGCCCAGTGTCAAAAATCTTGTCTGTGTCCTAGGTCATGTGTTTCCAGCAGGACAATAACCGCAAAACGTAGTTCAAGGTGCACCAAGAAATGGATGGAAACAAAGCGCTGGAGAGTTCTGAAGAGGCAGCAATGAGTCCAGATCTAAATCCCATTGATCACCTGTGGAGAGATCATTAAATTGCTGTTGGGAGAAGACGCCTTCAGATATGAAAGACCTGGAGCCGTCTGCAATATAAGAAGAGTGCTCCGACATTCCAGTTAAGAGTATTAAGAAGCGTGTTGGTGGTTATAGGTAGTGATTGATTGCAGTTATTCTAAAGGGAATGCAACAAAATATTAAGCTGACGGTGCCAACAATTTTGTCCAGACCATTTTTAGGGTTTTGTGTGAATGATGTCCAATTTGCTTTTTTTTCTAATTTTTTTTTCATTGTTCCAATACACAAAAAGGAAATAAACATATGTAATTGCAATAATTTTTTGGGAGAAATACTTAATTTTCTGGAACAATTTCAAGGGTGCCAACACTTTCAGCCATGACTGTATATAAACTGTGCCTTCCTACATACATAATTTACATATGCAATTAGTAACTACTGTTTAATTACGGTACCTTACTTAATCAGTACTGATTCTGAGTTACAGGATAGGCAATGTAATGTTTGTACACAATGAACCATAAGCAGAAGAGAGTACAGCTCTGGAGCATAATACAGGTGGAGTCACTGTGCACATATATTACATTACTAATTTTATATTACTTATCTTATCCTTATTTTGCGCTACATCCTGTTTTACACTCCAGAGAGTTAATATTCTGCCAAGGGAGTCACTATGCACATATATTACATAGCTTCTACTGATCCTGAGTTACATCCTGTATTATACTCCAGAGCTGCACTCACTATTCTGCTGGTGCCATCACTGTGTACATACATTACATTACTGATCCTGAGTTACATCCTATATTATACTCCAGAGCTGCACTCACTATTCTGCTGGTGCAGTCACTGTGTACATACATTACATTACTGATCCTGAGTTACATCCTGTATTATACTCCAGAGCTGCACTCACTATTCTGCTGGTGCAGTCACTGTGTCCATACATTACATTACTGATCCTGAGTTACATCCTATATTATACTCCAGAGCTGCACTCACTATTCTGCTGGTGCAGTCACTGTGTACATACATTACTGATCCTGAGTTACATCCAGTATTATACCCCAGAGCTGCACTCACTATTCTGCTGGTGCAGTTACTGTGTACATACATTACATTACTGATCCTGAGTTACATCCCATATTATACTCCAGAGCTGCACTCACTATTCTGCTGGTGCAGTTACTGTGTCCATACATTACATTACTGATCCTGAGTTACATCCTATATTATACTCCAGAGCTGCACTCACTATTCTGCTGGTGCAGTCACTGTGTACATACATTACATTACTGATCCTGAGTTACATCCCGTATTATACTCCAGAGCTGCACTCACTATTCTGCTGGTGCAGTCACTGTGTACATACATTACATTACTGATCCTGAATTACATCCTATATTATACTCCAGAGCTGCACTCACTATTCTGCTGGTGTAGTCACTGTGTACATACATTACTGATCCTGAGTTACATCCTGTATTATACCCCAGAGCTACACTCACTATTCTGCTGGTGCAGTCACTGTGCACATACATTACATTACTGATCCTGTACTGATCGTAAGTTACCTCCTGTATTATACCCCAGAGCTGCACTCACTATTCTGCTGGTGTAGGCGCTGTGTACATACATTACATTACTGATCTCAGTTACATCCTGTATTATACTCCAGAGCTGCACTCACTATTCTGCTGGTGCAGTCACTGTGTACATACATTACTGATCCTGAGTTACCTCCTGTATTATACTCCAGAGCTGCACTCACTATTCTGCTGGTGTAATCACTGTGTACACACATTACATTACTGATCCTGAGTTACATCCTGTATTAGGGTATGTGTCCACGTTCAGGAAACACTGCGTGTTTGACGCTGCGCAGAGCCGCAGCGTCAAACACGCAACGTCCAGATGTTACTGCATAGTGGATGGGATTTTATCAAATCCCGTCTCCACTATGCGTGGTAACACGCACCCGGCGTCCCTGCGATTCCGGACATGCTGCGGGTCTTTTTAGATCACAGCATGTCCGTGTACCTTGCGGCGCCGCTGCGCCGCAGCAAGGTATATCACAGGGCCCTATGTGTGGGGTGCGATGATGTCGGATGTGTGCAATGAACACATCCGGCATAGAAGGGGGGCGGGGCTTAGGGCGGAGCGGGTTTGCCGCTCCGTCCAAACTGCCGGCCATCCTGAAAGTGGACACATACCCTTATACGCCAGAGCTGCACTCACTATTCTGCTGGTGCAGTCACTGTGTACACACATTACTGATCCTGAGTTACATCCTGTATTATACTCCAGAGCTGCACTCTCCAGACACAAGCCTCGGGTTATACACATAATGACATGGGCAGTAATGTGTGCAGTTGGTGGTCTGCACAGAAGATATGTAATTTCACTGGTAATGACCCTGCCGTTGGTATTATGACACAGAGTGAAGTGACAGTAAGTTCTCATCAGTAAGTAATGCTTATCGTTCTGTAAACTGCTCCAGGATCAAATGAGTTAAATTAAATCCTATTTACCTTCCTGGGGTAATTACATTTTAATGATGTGATCCTATAGAAAGACAATGGCAGCGTGCATTATTTATGGCCAGCACAATGTCACCGGCTCTGCTTCCTGCATCATAGGGGAGAGCACAGACATGAAGAATCTTACACATCTCTGCCGGTATAATATGCCGGCCGTGCCTCTCCTATACTCTCTAGAATACTGAGACTTGTAGTCTTACAGGAAAAAACAAGGAAAATCAAAAGCAACAATGTCCTACATAATTTTACAGTCCAAATCTAAGAGTCGGTGTAAATCATGCGCCCCGTTATGTATTATACACTCTCCAGAGCAGCACTCAAACTGCTGGATTGCACTTAACCAATCAGCCCGGAGGCTGATACACTTATACAGGTCCTTCTCAAAAAATTAGCATATAGTGTTACATTTCATTATTTACCATAATGTAATGATTACAATTAAACTTTCATATATTATAGATTCATTATCCACCAACTGAAATTTGTCAGGTCTTTTATTGTTTTAATACTGATGATTTTGGCCTACAACTCCTGATAACCCAAAAAACCTGTCTCAATAAATTAGCATATCAAGAAAAGGTTCTCTAAACGACCTATTACCCTAATCTTCTGAATCAACTAATTAACTCTAAACACATGCAAAAGATACCTGAGGCTTTTAAAA
Organism: Ranitomeya variabilis; assembly: GCF_051348905.1. Lineage (NCBI taxonomy): Eukaryota > Metazoa > Chordata > Amphibia > Anura > Dendrobatidae > Ranitomeya > Ranitomeya variabilis. The sequence continues at coordinate 383,180,881 of NC_135233.1, read as the reverse complement.
ACTCCCTGCCTGGTTCATTACTCAAAACCCCCATCATGGGTAAGACTAGCGACCTGACAGATGTCAAGAAGGCCATCATTGACACCCTCAAGCAAGAGGGTAAGACCCAGAAAGAAATTTCTCAACAAGTAGGCTGTTCCCAGAGTGCTGTATCAAGGCACCTCAATGGTAAGTCTGTTGGAAGGAAACAATGTGGCAGAAAACGCTGTACAACGAGAAGAGGTGACCGGACCCTGAGGAAGATTGTGGAGAAGGACCGATTCCAGACCTTGGGGAACCTGAGGAAGCAGTGGACTGAGTCTGGTGTGGAAACATCCAGAGCCACCGTGCACAGGCGTGTGCAGGAAATGGGCTACAGGTGCCGCATTCCCCAGGTAAAGCCACTTTTGAACCATAAACAGCGGCAGAAGCGCCTGACCTGGGCTACAGAGAAGCAGCACTGGACAGTTGCTAAGTGGTCCCAAGTACTTTTTTCTGATGAAAGCAAATTTTGCATGTCATTCGGAAATCAAGGTGCCAGAGTCTGGAGGAAGACTGGGGAGAAGGAAATGCCAAAATGCCTGAAGTCCAGTGTCAAGTACCCACAGTCAGTGATGGTGTGGGGTGCCATGTCAGCTGCTGGTGTTGGTCCACTGTGTTTCATCAAGGGCAGGGTCAATGCAGCTAGCTATCAGGAGATTTTGGAGCACTTCATGCTTCCTGGCACCTGCTCACAGTGCCAAAATCACTGGTAAATGGTTTACTGACCATGGTATTACTGTGCTCAATTGGCCTGCCAACTCTCCTGACCTGAACCCCATAGAGAATCTGTGGGATATTGTGAAGAGAAAGTTGAGAGACGCAAGACCCAACACTCTGGATGAGCTTAAGGCCGCTATTGAAGCATCCTGGGCCTCCATAACATCTCAGCAGTGTCACAGGCTGATTGCCTCCATGCCACGCCGCATTGAAGCAGTCATTTCTGCCAAAGGATTCCCGACCGAGTATTCAGTGCATAACTGAACATTATTATTTGATGGTTTTTTTGTTTGTTATTAAAAAACACTTTTATTTGATTGGACGGTTGAAATATGCTAATTTATTGAGACAGGTTTTTTGGGTTATCAGGAGTTGTAGGCCAAAATCATCAGTATTAAAACAATAAAAGACCTGACAAATTTCAGTTGGTGGATAATGAATCTATAATATATGAAAGTTTAATTGTAATCATTACATTATGGTAAATAATGAAATTTAACACTATATGCTAATTTTTTGAGAAGGACCTGTACATGGGATTGATGGAGGTCACAGGACATCATAGACTCATGTCCGATAATAATGCACCGAAATATAATATGTAACATATAACCTTCAAAATACAGAATCGGCCAATTGGCAATCTATAAAATGTCATGTTCTAAATATTAAAGGTCTTGTCCCCTTTGGAGGATTCCTTTGTAGAAATCATAACAGAAATCGCATAATCAGGACCCTCCCTCTGGATTATAGGACAGAAAAAAATAAAACGGAGAAGAGAATAGAATGATACACTCAAGATCTACACCCAAAACATGAGTGGTATTAAAGGGAACCTGTCACCTGAATTTGGCGGGACCTTTTTTCGGTCCGATGGGCGTTGTTTTGGGGTGTTTTATTCACCCCCTCCTTTCCCGCTGGCCGCAATATTGCCTTGAAGTTGATTCGCTTTCCTCCGTAGATCACGCCTGCGCAAGGCAATCTTGCCTTGCGCACGCGCAGTATGCTTTGCCCAACTGCGGGCAAAGCCGAAAAGCATTAGTGCCCATGCGCCGGCGCACTATGTCCCGTAAGTATTTCGCTGTGTTCCGGGACATAGTGCGCCGGTGCATGTGCACTAATGCTTTTCAGCTTTGCACGCAGTTGGGCAAAGCATACTGCGCGTGCGCAAGGCAAGATTGCCTTGCGCAGGCGTGATCTACGGAGGAAAGTGAATCAACTTCAAGGCAATATTGCGGCCAGCGGGAAAGGAGGGGGTGAATAAAACACCCGAAAACACCGCCCATCGGACCAAAGAAAAGGTCCCGCCAAATTCAGGTGACAGGTTCCCTTTAATACCACTCATGTTTTGGGTGTAGATCTTGAGTGTATCATTCTATTTTCTTCTCCGTTTTATTTTTTGTATAATGTATTCCATGCTACTTTCCAGTAAGTGTTTTACCTCATGCCGGTGCTAGATTTGCAGCTACACTGCTCATTTCTATAATAATAATAATTTTATTTCTATAGCGCCAACATATTCCGCAGCACTTTATATTTTAGGGACGACTTGTACAGACAATAAAAGACATTACAGCATAACAATAATCACATAAATCCACAGATATAAGAGGAATGAGGGCCCTACTTGCAAGCTTACAATCTATGAGGAATCAGGGGAGACACGAGAGGTGGATGGTAACAATTGCTTTCGTTGTTCGGACCAGCCATAGTGTAAGAAATTGGGTGTTCGTGTAATGCTGTATAAACAGGTTATCAGCCAGAATATGTAACAGTACAGACACAGAGGGCTATTAACTGCATAAAGTGTGTGAAAACCTGATACGAGGAACCTAGTTATGGTGAAAATTTTGAATGGGCAACACAGGGATAGTTAAATAAATGTGTTGAGGCGGTAGGCCAGTCTGAAGGAATGCGTTTTTATGGCACGCTTAAAGGGAACCGGTCACCCTCCCCCCCAGTCGTTTCAAACTAAAAGAGCCACCTTGTGCAGCAGTAATGCTGCATTCTGACAAGGTGGCTCTTTTAGTTCTCGGTGCTGTAACTAAAGAAATAATCCGTTTTTTAATTTGTCAGAAATACCTGGTCTTCAGTCAAGGAGGCCGGCGTTTCCCCCCTGCTTTAGACGCCACACAGCTGTCACTCACATCTTCTTGGCGCCGGGCGCCGCCTCCTCCTCACCGCTGTTTTGAAAATAGCCGGCGCTTGCGCTCTTCTGCCTGGTGCAGGCGCAGTGAGCGCTGCCTGTCTTTCCTCATATGCAGCCCAGCTGACTGCGCAGATCACGCCTGCACAAGGCAATCTTGCAGCCCCGCAGTGACTTATGATTTATTCACATTGCGGGGCTGGGAATCACAAGCAGGGCGGCCGCGCAGGCGCAGTCAGCTGGGCTGTGTGGCGTCTAAAGCAGAGGGGAAACGCCGGCCTCCTTGACTGAAGACCAGGTATTTCTGACAAATTAAAAAACGGATTATTTCTCTAGTTACAGCACCCAGAACTAAAACAGCCACCTTGTCAGAATGCAGCATTACTGCTGCACAAGGTGGCTCCTTTAGTTTGAAACGACTGGGGGGGGGGGGTGACAGGTTCCCTTTAAAACTGTGGGTATTGGGGATTAATCGTATTAACCTGGGTAGTGCATTCCAAAGAATTGGCGCAGCACGTGAGAAGTCTTGGAGACGGAACTGGGAGGTTCAGATTATTAATGCTGTTAACCTTAGGTCATTAGCAGAACAGAGGGCATGGGTAGGGTGGTAGACTGAGACCAGGGAGGAGATGTGGGGTGGTGCTGAACCATGGAGTGCTTCGTGGGTGAGAGTGATACGTTTATATTGAATTCTGGAGTGGATGGGTAACCAGTGTAATGACTGGCACAAGGTAGAGGCATCGGTGTAACGGTTGGTGAGGAATATAATCCTGGCAGCAGCATTCAGGACAGATTGGAGCGGGGAGAGTTTGGTAAGAAGGAGGCCGATTAGTAGAGAGTTACAATAGTCCAGACGAGAATGAATGAGTGAAACAGTAAGAGTTTTTGCACAGTCGAAAGTAAGAAAAGGATGAATTCAAGAAATGTTTTTGAGGTGCAGAGAACATGAGCGAGCCAGTGACCGGATGTGGGGGGTGAATGAAAGCTCTGAGTCAAGCATGACCCCAAGACAGCGGGCATGTTTCTGGGGAGTAATGGTGGAACCACACACGGAAATGGCAATGTCGGGCATAGGTAGGTTAGTAGAGGGAGGAAACACAAGGAGTTCAGTTTTTGACAGGTTCAGTTTCAGATAGAGGGAGGACATGATGTTGGAGGACATGATTTCTCTGTATTGTCTTCTATGCTGCTTTCTAGTAAGTGTTTTAGCTCACCCCAGTGCTGTGTTCACAGCTACATTGCGCAATACTGTTGTATAACGTGCTGCAGATGCTTCCCAACATGTGTGCTGTGTATCGGAGACATCATGGCAGCTATTCTCCACCCACTAGTTCAGAGACCACTTAAAATAAGAGAGCGAGCCTACAGAGGGGAAGTCATGTGTAGGCCATAAATCATGCTATTCCTCATGTACACACACACGACAGCTTAGGCTACTTTCACACTAGCGTCGTGCACTGCAAGTCGCTATGCGTCGTTTTGCAGAAAAAACGCATCCTGCAAAAGTGCTTGCAGGATGCGTTTTTTCTCCATAGACTAGCATTAGCGACGCAGTGCGACGCAATGCCACACGTCGCAACCGTCGTGCTACGGTTGCGTCGTGTTGCGTCGGACCATCGGCACAAAAAAAGTTACATGTAACGTTTTTTTGTGCGTCCTCAGCGTCTATTCCGACCGCGCATGCGCGGCCGGAACTCTGCCCCCGCCTCCCCGCACATCACAATGGGGCAGCGGATGCGATGTAAAACTGCATCCGCTGCCCCCGTTGTGTGGCGGTTTCACTGCTAGCGTCGGTGTGCCGCAACGTCGCATAGCGACGTGCGGTGCATGACGCTAGTGTGAAAGTAGCCTTATTCTAAATACCTGAAATGACAGGTACGCTTTCTTGTAGGGGTCTGTAATTAGCCTGCCTGAATACAGTGCCTTCCGAGTCTCAAGTTAGTAATAGAAATGTCAGAACAATTAACTTTGTGGTTATCTTTCAAAAGTAATTTAGTAAAATTTGTATTTTCCACGCTACTGAATAAAGAGAGGATAGTCACTATCAGCAAGTTACCCAGCAGGAGATTGTGGGATTGGGGGAGGGCCTGGCATGACCCCAATAACTGTTCATTTACTCACGGGCTCATGCTGGCTCCAATCTCCCTTGTACAAGTCTGCCAATCAATCTATGATACCATGTGGTCATGAATTACTAGCGCCACTCTGTACTTAACCTATAAATTCTCATTATATCATACAGCCACTAATGATAGTTTTATTTATTGGTAAGCTGAATAGTACTAATGTGACTGCCTTCATAGATGGCATAGAGGGTTATGACCCTCTTGTGAATGGTACAGCTATCCATATAAGAGGGGGGTGTATTGCTGCAGAGACTTTAGCTGTAAGGACAGCCATCTTGGTTGTCACACAACTTTCCGATGAACAGAAAAAGCTGAGATAAGGAAGGGGAAGGCTTCTATTTACTTTATTATTTATTTTAGTTTAAGGGAATAGTTTATTTTATTGTAAAAGAAAGTATTAAAAGCCAAAAAAAATCGACCTGACGGCAACAAACGATGAAAGACAGATCGTACACCTCCGATACACTGGGATCTTGTCTCTAAGAACTAGGAATATATTTGAAATTAAGAACGACAGACATAAAATGCCATTTAATCTAATTCATTCTTAAAGTGCTATGGGCAAAAAGAAAGAAGTAAAAAAATATATATATCATCATTCCTAGGAGAGATGAGTCTACCGGAGCTGGAAACGCGTCTCTTCAGAGACTATTCACATCGTCCCGCTTTGATCTCTTTTCGCTGGGCTCCTGCTTTCATGTAAAATGGATGAATTACATTAAACAATATGATTTGGCGACAGCGTTCACACGCAGATGTGCTCTCGTCGGAGCTGGTATTGGCGGGGGGTGCTGCGTCGGGGCCTGCCGCTCGCTCGCCAGTGGAGCGCTGTCATAATGGGTTAAATGACACAAGAGACAGACGGGTTGGACGGAGCATAAACCGTTCGCTTCCTGCTCATTCTCGTTCTGTCGTTCCATTCTGCCATTGAAATCTGGTTACTATTAATACGGCTGCGGCATGAGTACAATGTATCAGAAGGTATTATTACTACACTATGTATAGTAAGGGGCTACGTTTAACTACTAGACTTGTAGAATGGAAAATTACAATCAGAAGCACCAGGGACAGGGATTTCGGCTGCCTCCTCACTGCCTATAATTTATCTCTTGATTAAATAAGTGTAGCAGGTAGAAACTATCGGCACTGTCCACAACTAATCCAGCTTCTGCTTCGTTAAGCATGACATGTAAAGTTGCAGCTCCTTATAGAGAGGGCGAGTGCTGATGCCACTGCACCCTTATAGGCAAACAGGCACTTTGACGCATGGAGACTGCCACCTTGACATATATTGGGACGAGGAAAAGGTTTAAAGATGGCCACTAATTTCTTCTTAACATATCTGACGGTTGACATCTATTCTTTCCAACACCCCCATTTACTGTACATGCACACTCATTTCTACCAAGTGTGCATGTGTTCTCAATAGGGAGAGGAGAACAGGCAGTAGCCAGACACCACAAACAGACGCCTATATCCCTTAAGAATAAAGGATTGGGCATGATAACGTACAGCATATCCAAAATCAGCTATGGAAAATAGGTAATGCACATTAGATGATGAGCAAATGATCTAGGTAACGTCTGCACACAAGAGAGCCAACGAAGTTGTTGAAACATCTAAAGAAATAAAAGTAAGGCCCAAATTTACTGTAGAGGTAATATAATATTACACAAAACTAAATTAAATGGGTGATCATGTAATCTATGGGTCCATGGCTGTAGCAAGTCTTCCACACAAAAGAGGCCTCATGTACAGTATGAAAACTAATGTACACGAAAGGTTTAGTTATTGCCCATGGATACTTATTACAACCAAGTTGTCATTCTTCTACACCATCATATTGTTGATGCTACTTTGATCATTTCACTGACACCTTTGGGTCAGGAATAGTTTTATGAACCTCTATACCTTGTATAGAGCATTCTATCCAATATGGGATTGTTTTAGACCCCATTACAGTCCCTTTACTTTTCTATAACTGATGTGCAATTGTCTTTCACTTGGAAAAAATATATTTTAATATGTACAAAAATAGGAAATGCAACTTACTCATATACTTCAATTAGCAAACGTGCCCTGATATCTCCAGATCTCAGCGCTAGTCCCAGCAGCTTCGCTTCCAGGTTGTGTACCACACGGGTGAGGATTTAATGTGTCAGCACTAGGACAGTGCTGTGTAGAGTGGGCTAACTTACTGCTTTAATAGCTAAGCCAGACCATAGGAGGCTGGTGAAGATATTGAAATCAACCAGTCCTCTTCTCACACAACACAGATGACGTATCGACACACGAGAGGCTCTTCTGTGTCAAATGCAAATTTTAAAAGGAACCTATTATGTGATTTATGCTGTTTAAACCGCAGATGGCACATATCAGAGTCTGGATGCACGCTAGCAGCCATGTGTATTAAAATATATAGATCTATCCAAGAAACCATGCTAGAGATGAGACTAGTCCAGCACTGCCCCTTGCAGGCTTATTCCAATACCGCTGGTGGTGATTGGCAGGCCTCTTGCTACTAAAAATGGCTGTCAGCCACCTACAGTGGAGTGAGGAGAAGCCGGCAGGGGGCTATTCACATCTCTGGCTATGGTCTCCACCGGATCTTTAAAGTATGTTTTCTCTGAAATGCTGGAACATTTAAGGGGGTTGTGCGAGGATTTACAGGTGACAGCGGTGATATATGCAATATGCATACTCCCAGCCAGAAGCCGCGAAAGAGAATCCAGTATACTGTGCCAATTAAAAAAAGTACAACTAGACAAAGTTTATACATCAATAATACAAAATTAATCCAAAATCAATCCATGTCACAATTCAGGTCACTACTTAACCTTAATGGGAAAATATGTCAACATTAACCCGACCTACAGCCTATGTGTACAGTGCATCGTGCAATCCTATTCCATGATCCCATAGAATGTCCTATCTCTGGTATCAACTGTGTCCTCATGAGACCATAATAAAATATGTTACTGGATAGCACTTACGTTAGGAGTGGTCTGTTGCATGTGGTTTTCCCCAGGCGCCCCAACGCGCGTTTCGTCCCTTCGTCAGGATGCGAACGCTGGCATAGACTTACGTGTTCATCTACAGTTGTTATTTACTATGCCCAATGCCCAAGTAAAAAGATATACGTGGGGATGACCACCCGCAAATTTAAAATTCGAGTAAGGGAACATGTGCGTGATATCGACAAATCCAAAAACAGCACCAGAGATGAACCGTTGAAGACCTTACCTAGGCATTTAATTTAATAAAAGTTGTACTTTTTTATTTGGCACAGTATACTGGATTCTCTTTCGCGGCTATTGACAATTGACAGTTTTTTGTGCCCTGGTCATTTGAAGGGGTCTTTTTGCTACGATACTCCCAGCCAGAGCCTGACTAGTGAGCCCAGCCTCACACCATACATTTGTACAGAGTGAGGCCGTGCCCACTAGATGGGTTCTGCCCCGGAGAATGCATAATACATACATTACCACCGTTCCCAGCTCAGAAACCGACGTGCGCTGGGGGGAATCATAAGTCTGCAGTCACACGGAGTGACTGCAGACTTTTCATGTTAGACCACAGAACCCCTTTAAGAGAAAAACATACCTGGATGTAATTGTGCAGCCAGGCTCAGATTCATGCTGCCTATGATTTGGGTAGCGTGAATCAAGTGACAGGTTCCTTTTAGATGGAGCTGCCAAATGGACACCACTATCTGGAGATCAGAGCACCTTCGTTAATTGAAGTATATGAATAAATTGGACATGTTACCATTTTATAAAGTCTAGATCCCTTTGATCTAATAGACAACACTGACTGTAGAAATATCTAGATCTCCAGACTGTGCAGAGATCTGGACAGGATATATTAAACGTAGTTGTCAATTTTTGACAATCCCTTCTTTTTAGAAGCATCCCCCCCATTGGGTGATCACAGTGTGCCCACCCCTAAAATCAGCTGTAATCTCTGGGGGGATCTGGCAATGAGCATTCTATTTTCTACTGCTCACCCAAAGGGAAAATGCAGAATTATAGAGATACTAAAAAAAAAAGAAAAATCAACCAGCTTCCCCGGTAGCGCAGAGACACCTCGAGTGCCACTAATGTCTGGTCACACTTATGTGACTGATTCTCTTGGTTGCGCTCACACAATGCAGTCATACTGCTTTTTGCTTCAAACATCACAGTAACAGAAAAACTGCAGCAACTAACCGCAGCGTGTGAATGCGACCAAGTAAAAGTCATAATGTGGTTATTACGGTTTGGTTCCTTGGCTGTAAGATCCCACAGGACATATAGCTAGTCCTGTAGGAAATGCAGCGCCACGTGCAGCAGCTTTACCCTGCAGCTTACAGTGACTGTGCTGTATGGCGCTCCAGGAAGATACAGATGTAGTTACCTAGCAACCAAAACGCTGGACTCCATTGAGTAACACAAGTGAAAGAAAAGGTGACAGGTAAATCTAAGGGCGGCAGAAGAAGCGTTTAACTCTCAACGGTTAGAAAAAATGCAAGACGGGCTGTGTGCAGACACTGAACCAGCAGGGGATGCAGGAACTTCACAAGAATGGAGCTCGAAAGGAGCAGCACTCAGAATCAGAAAAGTACAGTATGTGCAAAGTTGCTTCCTATCAAAGAGAAATGTTTATATGGCTCCTACATTACCCTGGCCACAGAGTAACAAGGAGTCCTGGAGAAGGGGCTTCATCAGGACCCCAGTGTGGAAATCCTCGGCTCCATCTTACGTTCACCTGAACTTAAACAAATAGATGGAGCAGAAAGAACGAGGGAGGATTCAGCCGAGCAAAAGAGACCCGTGTGCTACCAGCCTGCTCCTAAGGGTACATTTCCACTGGCGAGGAAAACGGACGAGTGCAATCCGATAAAAAATCGGATTGCACTCGGACCAATGTTATTCAATAGGTGTCTTTTCATTTGCGATTTTTTTCTCGGCCGAAATCGGACTGAGAAAAAAATCGCAGCTTGCTGCGATTTGCTGCGAGTCTCGGACGAGACTCGCCAATGCAAGTCAATGGGTGCGAGAAAAAAATCGCACAGCACTCGCACCATGCGAGTTCTGTCCGATTTTTACGCACCGATGTCCTTTGAAAAGCCGGCAATTCAGCGCGGTGTACAGTAAAATCACACTGACAGGTTAGAATAGACTAGATATATACACATAGAATGTATATATATACATATATATATGTCAGTGAGACACCTATATATGTATATTTATATTTAATGCAGGGCTAGATAGCATAAAAGCCGCTAATTCAATTGCCGGCTTTTGCCCTCTCCATCACAAACCCGACATGATATGAGACATGGTTTACATACAGTAAACCATCTCATATCCCCTTTTTTTTGGCATATTCCACACTACTAATGTTAGTAGTGTGTATGTGCAAAATTTCAGCGCTGTAGCTGCTAAAATAAAGGGTTAAATGGCGGAAAAAATTGGCGTGGGCTCCCGCGCAATTTTCTCCGCCAGAGTGGTAAAGCCAGTGACTGAGGGCAGATATTAATAGCCAGGAAAGGGTCCATGGTTATTGGCCCCCCCCGTGGCTACAAACATCTGCCCCCAGCCACCCCAGAAAAGCCACATCTGGAAGATGCGCCTATTCTGGCACTTGGCCACTCTCTTCCCACTCCCGTGTAGCGGTGGGATATGGGGTAATGAAGGGTTAATGCCACCTTGCTATTGTAAGGTGACATTAAGCCAGATTAATAATGGAGAGGCGTCAATTATGACACCTATCCATTATTAATCCAATTGTTTGAAAGGGTTAAAAAACACACACACATGATTTAAAAGTATTTTTATGAAATAAACACAGCGGTTGTTTTAATATTTTATTGCTCTCTCAATCCATTTGCAGACCCTCGCTTGGCAAAACAATAAACACACAATATACATACCTTCTGCTGACCCGTCACGTCCCACGAAGTAATCCATCTGAAGGGGTTAAAATAATTTACAAGCAGGAGCCCTGCAAAAGCAGCTATGCTCGTGCTTGTAAGCCCCCGCGAATGAAGGAAATGTAGGTCATTGATCTACATTTCCTTCAGTCGCGGTGATGCGCCCCCTGGTGGATGTCCTCATATGACCTGGAGCGTGGGAAAAAGTTCCCAGGCTGCAGTTCATGAGAACATCCAGCAGGGGCGCATCACCGCGACTGAATGTAAGTATAGATCACTCTGCTTTCCTTTCAGCACCCGGGGATTACAGGCACGAGCGAGTGGTTTATCGCAGCTCCTGCCTGTAATATTAGTTAACCCCTTCAGATGGATTACCTCGTGGGACGTGACAGTTCATCAGAGAGGGTATGTATATTGTGTGTTTATTGTTTTGCCAAGCGAGGGTGTTCCTGATGGATTGAGAGAGCAATAAAATACTAAAACAACCTGTTTGTTTCTTTCATTAAAATACTTTTAAATCGTGTGTGTGTGTTTTTTAACCCTTTCAAACAATTGGATTAATAATGGATAGGTGTCATAATTGACGCCTCTCCATTATTAATCTGGCTTAATGTCACCTTACAATAGCAAGGTGACATTAACCCTTCATTACCCCATATCCCACCGCTACAGGGAGTGGGAAGAGAGTGGCCAAGTGCCAGAATAGGCGCATCTTCCAGATGTGCCTTTTCTGGGGTGGCTGGGGGCAGATGTTTTTAGCCACGGGGGGCCAATAACCATGGACCCTCTCCTGGCTATTAATATCTGCCCTCAGTCACTGGCTTTACCACTCTGGCGGAGAAAATTGCGCGGGAGCCCACGCCAATTTTTTCCGCCATTTAACCCTTTATTTGAGCAGCTACAGCGGCCAAATTTTGCACATACACACTACTAACATTAGTAGTGTGGAATATGCAAAAAAAAAGGGGATATGAGATGGTTTACTGTATGTAAACCATGTCTCATATCATGTCGGGTTTGTGAAGGAGAGAGCAAAAGCCGGCAATTGAATTAGCGGCTTTTATGCTATCTAGCGCTGCATTAAATATAAATATACATATATAGGTGTCTCACTGACATATATATATGTATATACACACATTCTATGTGCATATATCTACTCTATTCTAACCTGTCAGTGTGATTTTACTGTACAGGGCGCTGATTTGCCGGCTTTTCAAAGGACACTGGTGCGTAAAAATCGGACAGCAATACGGATGTCATACTGATGTCATACGGATGATGCGATTAAAAATCGCATTGCACTGGCATTGCACTCGCATGACAATCGCATACGTTACATCCGTTTTTTCGGTCCAGATTACGGACCGATTTGTCTCTCGCCAGTGGAAATGTACCCTTAGGGCTTGTTTCCACATGCGAGAATCACGTCCGTGTCTCGCATGTAGAAACCAAGCTCTGGTGTCTGCACTCCGGAGCAGAGCGTGCGGCCGCATAGGAACACATGGAGCCGCACAGCTCCGCTCCTGAGTGCCGGCGCCAGAGCTTGGTTTCTACATGCGAGACACGGACGTGATTCTCGCATGTGGAAACAAGCCCTAACATAGCGGTCGAGGGGTGAGGCTGGGGGAACTGTGTATACACATAGGAGAGCGACCACCTCTGAGAGCAGACCACCACTGGGAGCAGACCACCTCTGGGAGCAGACCACCTCTGAGAGCAGACCACCTCTGAGAGCAGTCCACCTCAGAACATAGACCACCTCTGGGAGCAGACCACCTCAGAACATAGACCACCACTGAGAGCAGACCACCTCTGAGAGCACACCACCTCTGGGAGCAGACCACCACTGAAAGCAGACAATCTCTGAACATAGACCACCTCTGGGAGCAGACCACCACTGAGAGCAGTCCACCACTGGGAGCAGACCACCTCTGGGAGCAGACCACCTCTGAGAGAAGACCACCTCTGAGAGCAGACCACCTCAGAACATAGACCACCTCTGGGAGCAGACCACCTCAGAACATAGACCACCACTGAGAGTAGACCACCTCTGAGAGCAGACCACCACTGAAAGCAGACAATCTCTGAACATAGACCACCTCTGGGAGCAGACCACCACTGAGAGCAGTCCACCTCTGAACATTGACTACCTCTGGGAGCAGACCACCACTGAGAGCAGACCACCTCTGAGAGCAGACCACCACTGAGAGCAGACCACTTCTGGGAGAAAACCACCACTGAGAGCAGACCACCTCTGGGAGAAGACCACCACTGAGAGCAGACCACCTCTGGGAGCAGACTACTACTGAGAGCAGACCCCCCTCAGAGCAGACCACATCTGAGAGCAGACCACCTCTGAGAGCAGACCACCTCTGATCGTAGACCACCTGAGAGCAGACCACCTTGGAGAGCAGACCACCACTGAGAGCAGACCACCACTGAGAGCAGACCAGTACTGAGAGCAGACCACCTCTGAGAGCAGACCACCACTGAGAGCAGACCACCACTGAGAGCAGACCAGTACTGAGAGCAGACCACCTCGGAGAGCAGACCACCACTGAGAGCAGACCACCACTGAGAGCAGACCACCTCTGAGAGCAGACCACCACTGAGAGCAGACCACCACTGAGAGCAGACCTCCTCTGAGAGCAGACCACCACTTACATTTTGTTTTCTGTTCTTCTAGACTGTGTTTTTTTTTCCTGTCCTGGACTCCTTGACTGGCTTGCTCCTTTCTTTTCCGTGATTACCTGTTGTGCATTGTTCCTGTGGCCCTGGGTAGCCACAGGAACCGGGAAAGGTCAGAGAGGCCCGGCGCCTGCGCACTACAATACTTTGCTCTGCCCTCAACAGGGCAGACAAAGTACGCCGGAGCCGTGGCAGGAAAACAAGAAGAGGACGTCATCGTATGAAGATAGGAGGCGCTGGACCCGGACCGCGACGCCCATTGGGCCGGGCCGCACCGGGACCACCCCTGGGTGAGTATAATATAACCTGTTTTTCTTACCTTTCAGGTTACATCTTGATGCCGGTGGCCTTAGCTCATATACGATTTTTGGGATGATAGATTCCCTTTAAACAAGTTCAATTTTTCTGTTCTTTTCTGTAGTGTTTCACTTGACTGCTGCCTGCTCTTCAAACATGTCCTCCAGTGAAGAACTGACTGCTTCCCAAGGTGGACATGACACTGATCATATAATCACATTGGATATACTGATTGGTATGTATTGACTGGCAATACTACACATGTGGTAAATCATGTATTTTCTTGAAAGGAACCTTCCAGTGCAGAAGAGCAGGAGCAGTCAAGTGGAAATTAATCTTTCCAGGGTCGTCGGGTTCAAATTCGTGAGGAGGAAAGATGGGGTGTAAGTATTCTTTGCATTATTAGACTTGTAATTGGATTTTTTTTTCAGTTTTGTCTATTTAAAACTGTAGTACTTAATTTTTTTTTCTTATTTTATTTGATCTATAGGTTAAACAACGTGAGGAAGGTTAACATGTTATTGACAATGACCTACTCATTCCACTGGTTCAAGAACGAGTAGCGTTGTGGGACCCCCATGATCGTAATAATTCCGACTCAGTATTGATTTGACGACTCTGGGAAGAAGTGGCCAGATCGTTGTTGGATGATTGGGACCATGCAAAGCCAAAAGTCAGAAAGGATTTTCGTAAGTATTGCAATGTGGTCTCTATTTTGCTGTAAATGTTGTTGTCTTTTTTTACAATTATTATTTTTTCTACCCCCTTCACAGTGAAGAGAGTAAAAGTTTGTTGGCGTACGATAAAGGATCGCTTCAATAAAGATATCAGACAGGAGATGTGGGTTAAAAGTGGTGCTGCTCCAAAGCTTTTGAAGTACAAATACAAATCGTATGCTGTCTTTTCTGAGGCCTGTGCTTGCTCAACGAACGTGAGTATCTTTTCTGTTGTCTTGCTATTATATAAACTGTAAATATTTTTTTAGTAATGCTTTTCTTTTATTTTACACACAGAACCTGGAGCAGCACTATAGAACCTGGATCTTCCTCTGTTGGAGCGGCCCCTCATCGACCAGCCAACGAACTGTCCCAATCATCCACCAGCGATGTAGCAACCAGGCAGGCTTCACAGGCTGGGGAACAGGCAGCTGGTCCATCAGGTTTTCCCCTCTCCCAGCCCTCTGCCACTGCTTTTGTTGGGACTTCTCGTCAGCGGCAGAGGACGTGGGAGACGTCAGTCATGCCCGAGTTTATTCACTTAAGCTCAGTCTTCCAGGATGGGATGATGGTGATTGGAGATAGACTGGGCAGTGGGTTCACTCAGGTGAACACACTTTTCCAGGATGTCCACAGACGCCATGACCGCCTGGAAGCCGACCTTCAGAGACTGGCAAGATATTTTTTTCAGCAATAGAGCGGGGCGTGTTGGAAAACCTTACAGCAATAGCAGTCACGAAGCTATCAGCCGCAGGCCGGATTTTACCAGCATCAACAAGCACAGCATCACTGGCCTGTTCCCCCAGTTCACAGCTACACCACGCTCCAGAGTGCAGCACCCCTGCAGCAAGCAGCATCCACCATGCTCCAGAGTGCAGCATCCACAATGCTCCAGAGTGCAGCACCCCTGCAGCAAGCAGCATCCACCTCGCTCCAGAGTGCAGCACCCCTGCAGCAAGCAGCATCCACCACGCTGCACAGTCCAGCACCACTGCAGCAAGCAGCATCCACCATGCTCCAGCGTGCAGCATCCACCATGCTCTAGAATGCAACATCCCTGCAGCAAGCAGCATCCACCTCGCTCCAGAGTTCAGCACCACTGCAGCAAGCAGCATCCACCACGCTCCAGAGTGCAGCATCCACCATGCTCCAGAGTGCAACACCCCTGCAGCAAGCAACATCCTCCTCGCTCCAGAGTGCAGCACCCCTGCAGCAAGCAGCATCCACCATGCTGCACAGTCCAGCATCACAAGCTGCTACAGAGGCCAAAACAAAGAAACTCAGAAGGACTCCAACTATTGACTTGGCGCCACACCGTAAGATTAGGAGCAAGAAATCTCGGCCACAAATGCTCCTACCGCCTCCACCTTCACCTCCCAATGTGTCTCTGTTGTCTAATATGTCACTATGTTTCCTTGGTTGTCCCCCTTCCAATTTGTTTATCCCTTCCCACAGTTCAACTCCTTATGTGTCGTCTACTCCCAATGTGTCCCGTCTCATCCAGGATCCAATCCTTCAACTAACTGCCCCTTCCCCTGTAAATAATAATAATAATAATCTTTATTTATATAGCGCCAACATATTCCGCAGCGCTTTACAGTTTAACAGTTTCAAACACAACAGTCATAAGTAACAATGTTAACAATACAGTAATAAAGCAAAATAAGACAAAATAAGACGACCCTGCTCGTGAGAGCTTACAATCTACAATGAGGTGGGGGAGATACAAAGCACAGGTGTGTATTTACAATGATGTATTTACAATGATGGTCCAGCCATCTTCAGGGGGTGGGGGATAGATGGAAGTAGTGAATGGGCTACACACACACAAACATAAAATGAGTTTGATTAGGGAACGTGATAGGCCGCTCTGAACAAATGTGCTTTGAGCGACCGCCTAAAAATATGCAAGTTGTGGATGGTCCTAATATCTTGGGGTAGAGCATTCCAGAGGATTAGCGCAGCACGGGAGAAGTCTTGGAGTCGGGAGTGGGAGGTACGAATTAGTGCAGAGGTTAGTCGAAAGTCGTTTGCAGAGCGCAGTGGTCGGCTAGGCCGATAGACAAATGAGGGAGATGTAAGGGGGTGCCGCACTGTGGAGAGCTTTGTGGGTGAGAACAAGTACTTTGAATTGTATCCTGTAATTAATGGGCAGCCAGTGTAACGACTGGCGAAGAGCGGACATGTCTGAGTAACGATTAGCCAGATGGACGACCCTGGCTGCCGCATTAAGAATAGACTGGAGAGGGGAAAGTCGAGTGAGGGGGAGGCCAATTAATAGAGCATTGCAGTAGTTCAGACGGGAGTGGATTAGGGCGACAGTGAGAGTTTTTGTTGTCTCCATGGTGAGAAAAGGGCGGATTCTAGAGATGTTCTTTAGGTGTAAGCGGCACGAGCGGGCAAGAGATTGTATGTGGGAGGTGAAGGAGAGATCGGAGTCAAACATAACACCCAGACAGCGCGCCTGCTGCCGGGGTGTTATTATGGTGCCACCCACGGAGAGGGAAATGTCAGATTTAGGGAGGTTTGTAGAAGGCGGGAGCAGAAGAAGTTCAGTTTTGGAGAGGTTGAGTTTCAGATAGAGAGCGGACATGATGTTGGAGACTGCAGACAGACAGTCAGTGGCGTTCTGTAGTACAGCGGGGGTAAGGTCAGGGGATGACGTGTATAGTTGTGTGTCATCAGCATAAAGATGGTACTGAAAGCCAAATCTGCTGATGGTCTGTCCAATTGGGGCTGTGTAGAGGGAGAAGAGAAGGGGGCCAAGGACTGAGCCCTGGGGTACCCCGACAGTGAGAGGAAGAGGAGATGAAGTGGAGCCAGAGAACAGAACACTGAAGGAGCGGTCAGAAAGATAGGAAGAGAACCAGGAGAGAGCAGTGTCCTTAATGCCTAGTGACTGGAGCCTAGAGAGTAGGAGAGGGTGGTCAAGTGTCGAAAGCTGCAGAAAGATCGAGGAGAATGAGCAGAGAGTGATCACCGTTACATTTTGCTGTCAGAAGGTCATTGGTCACCTTGATGAGTGCAGTTTCTGTCGAATGTAGGGGGCGGAACCCGGACTGTGAAGGGTCTAGGAGGGAATGAGTGGAGAGGTAACGGGTAAGGCGGGAGTAGACTAGGCGCTCCAGGAGTTTTGAGATGAAGGGGAGATTGGAGACCGGTCTGTAGTTGTTTGTGCATGATGGGTCAAGGGTGGGTTTTTTTTTAGTAATGGAGTAATGATAGAGTGTTTGAAGGAGGAGGGAATAATGCCAGAAGAAAGGGAGAGATTAAAAATTGTAGTTAGGTGAGTTGTGACGACTGGAGAGAGAGACTGGAGGAGGTGTGAGGGAATGGGGTCGGTGGTGCATGTAGTCAGACGAGAAGAGGAGAGGAGCTTGGAGACTTCTTCTGTGATGGGATCGAATGTGAAGAGTGAGCCAGGGGAGATGCAGGGAGGAATGGGAGTCATTGCACTTGGTGTCTGGGAGCGGATTTCCTGACAGATATTGTCTATTTTCTCTATAAAGTGGGAGGCCAGGTCATCAGCACAAATGTCTGTGATAGGGTCTTGTGCTTTTGGCCTGAGGAGGGAGTGAAAGGTGTTAAAATGTTTCTTGGGGTTGTTGGATAGTGAGGAGATCAGGGTGGTGAAGTAGGTTTGTTTGGCGAGGTGAAGGGCAGAGTTATAGGTCCTTAACATAAATTTGAAGTGTATGAAGTCTTCTGGTGTGCGAGTTTTCCTCCATAAGCGTTCAGCACACCTAGAGCATCGCTGGAGAAATTGGGTTTGCGATGTGAGCCAGGGCTGTTTCACTCTGTGTATGGAGGTTCTGAGGGTGAGGGGAGCTACTTGGTCTAGGGTGTTTCTAAGAGTGTCATTGTAGTGATGTACAGCCAGATCAGGACAGGAAAAAGAGGAGATTGGGGACAGTGATGAGTGTAAGGAGTCTGAAAGTGTATGAGGGTTAATGGCATGTAGATTTCTGAGTGTGTGGTAGGTAGGAGACTGCTGGGGTGGGCGAGGAATTGTGAGTGTGAAGGAGAGAATGTTGTGGTCAGAGAGGGGAAGCGGTGAGTTATCTAGGTAGGAGATTGAACAGAGCTGGACAAAGACCAGGTCCAGGGTGTTACCGTCTTTGTGTGTTTCAGAGGTTGAGAGCTGTGAGAGGCCTAGAGAAGTGGTTAGTGATAGAAGCTGGGATGCAGATGTGGAAGTGGGGCTGTTAATGGGAATGTTGAAGTCTCCCAGGATAAGGGTTGGTAGTTCTGAGGACATGAAGTGCGGCAGCCAGGCTGAGAAGTGGTCCAGGAAGTGGGTGGGTGAGCCTGGGGGCCGGTATATGACCGCTACTCTGAGGGAGAGGGGACGGAAGAGCCTGATGGTGTGGACCTCAAAAGAAGGAAATGAGAGTGAAGGAACTGGGGGTATAACCTGGAACCTGTAAACCCTTCATCATCAAATGTAACTCAATCATCCCAGCTCAACACCCCCGAGCTCCACAATATATCATCGTCATACAGACCCTGAAAATAAAACCCATTGTTTGTTTGTTGTTAAATAAAATTTTTATTTTGTTTGCACAATCCCGGTTTTCTTTGTCTCTTTATGTGAAATCACACACATGTGTGTATTGTATTGTTGAGTCAAGTTGTAACGGGTGTTTAACTGAAGGTGTTTTATTAGTAGTAAAGTCAGCAAACATATGTAGCAAGTCAGCAAACATTTACTTAAAGTGTATTAAACTATATTTTCTTGCCATGCAAGATGTCCAATATCCGAAACAAAGTAAGCAGCAAACTTGTCCCTCATGTGGGCAACTTCCACTGTAGTCCTCAGAGGGTGATCACTGTAATCCTGCAAAGTGGTATCAACATGTTCGTCAAGTTCTAATTGAAGTCGCTTTTTTGCCAGGATGTAATTCTGCATAACAACACACGCTTTGACCACATCATCAATTGTCTCAGTTTTTAGATTGATTAGTGGTCCCAAAACACGCCATTTTGATGCCAGCAAACCAAAGGCACACTCCACAGTTCTCCGTGCCCTTGTCAGTCGGTAGTTGAAAACCCTTTTGGTGTGATTCAAGTCCCGACTTGAGTAAAGTTTTATGCGGTTGGCACACATTTGAAATGCCTCATCCCCAACCACAACAAATGGTTCGGTGTTCGGAAAAGGTTGTGGCAGTGGAAAATTAAAATTATTACCATACAAACATTGTCCCATGTCAGAGTTTTTGAAAGTCTGTGAGTCATTTCCTTGTCCAAATCAGCCAACGTCAACGGCGACAAATCGACACTCAGCATCTGCAATCGCCATGAGAACAATCGAAAAGTATTTTTTTAAATTGAAATACTCGGATCCACTTCCGGCTGGTTTCAGAATCTGAATATGTTTGCCGTCCACAGCCCCCACACAGCTAGGAAAATTACAAATTTAATTGAATTTTGATGCATCTTTCAGCCAGAGTTCAGTTGTGGGAGGAATCCTGCATGCAGAACGTCACATAAAGCACGGCAGCTTTCTCCAACAATCCCAGAAATTGTGGACACTCCAATCCGGAATTAGAAATGTAGAAATCTTAAGGTCTCTCCGGTAGCCCGGAATCTGATGAACAGAAAATGGGAAAAATAAAATCAGTACATGGCTTTTCTAACAATAATACAAACGACATGTTTATTTTTCAACATTACGTACCTCAGGGTTACCAACAGACGTTCTTCAGCAGGAATTGCTCTACGTAGCTGTGTGTCCTGCCTGGTGATGGATCCTCGCACACGTTGCAGCAATTCATTGAAGCTCTGTTCAGACATCCTCGTGTAGTGGAAAAACTTCTCTGGGTTTTCACGTAACTCGGTGTACAACGAGTGGTAGGCTCCACGGCTCTCTCGGACTTCAACGATGGGGTGTTGCCAGTAGCGATGACGATGTCTTCTCCGTTTTGCTCTTCTTCTTTCTTCTTCGCAAGCCACAGCAAAGGCAAAAGCCAATTTCAATTCCACATCCAGATTATGATAGAAGCTCTCCATGCCAAGATCCATCTTGTAGCTGGATACAGCAGCAAAAGATGAGGATTTCATCTGTGTAGGGTCTATATATACAGAATCCCCATGAGACACGCCCATTGGGTGTGGCTTTTGTCAAGGAAATTCTCCTGGAATTCTCCACATAATAAAATTATTTGAAACTTCGAACGTATGCACTGAAAAAACGCATGCAAAAATGCATACTAACGCATGCACATGCAGCTTTTTTTGGCAACCTGCGTAAGCTGATGTGAATAAAAAACACTGCGTAGCCATGCGTTTTGGCATGCGTTTGCACATGCAGATGATACGCTGCGCACAGAGACACTAATGTGAACTTAGCCATAGCTTGTACTGATTCCGAGTAATTATCCATAATCCATCCTGTATTATACTCCAGAGCTGCACTCACTATTCTGCTGGTGCAGTCACTGTGTACATACATTACATTACTGATCCTGAGTTACATCCCGTATTATACTCCAGAGCTGCACTCACTATTCTGCTGGTGCAGTTCACTGTGTACATACATTACATTACTGATCCTGAGTTACATCCTGTATTATACTCCAGAGCTGCACTCACTATTCTGCTGGTGCAGTCACTGTGTACATATATTACATTACTGATCCTGAGTTACATCCTGTATTATACTCCAGAGCTGCACTCACTATTCTGCTGGTGCAGTCACTGTGTACAAATATTACATTACTGATCCTGAGTCACATCCTGTATTATACTCCAGAGCTGCACTCACTATTCTGCTGGTGCAGTCACTGTGTACATACATTACATTACTGATCCTGAGTTACATCCTGTATTATACGCCAGAGATGCACTCACTATTCTGCTGGTGCAGTCACTGTGTACATACATTACATTACTGATCCTGAGTTACATCCTGTATTATACTCCAGAGCTGCACTCACTATTCTGCTGGTGCAGTCACTGTGTACATACATTACATTACTGATCCTGAGTTACATCCTGTATTATACGCCAGAGATGCACTCACTATTCTGCTGGTGCAGTCACTGTGTACATACATTACATTACTGATCCTGAGTTACATCCTGTATTATACGCCAGAGATGCACTCACTATTCTGCTGGTGCAGTCACTGTGTACATACATTACATTACTGATCCTGAGTTACATCCTGTATTATACTCCAGAGCTGCACTCAATATTCTGCTGGTGCAGTCACTGTGTACATACATTACATTACTGATCCTGAGTTACATTCTGTATTATACCCCAGAACTGCACTCACAATTCTGCTGGTGCAGTCACTGTGTACATACATTACATTACTGATCCTGAGTTACATCCTGTATTATACTCCAGAGCTGCGCTCACTATTCTGCTGGTGCAGTCACTGTGTACATACATTACATTACTGATCCTGAGTTACATCCTGTATTATACCCCAGAGCTGCACTCACTATTCTGCTGGTGGAGTCACTGTGTACATACAGTACATTACTTATCCTGTACTGGTCTTGGGTTATAACCTGTATTACTCCAGAGCTGCACTCGTTATGTACATAGTGACTCCACCAGCTACTGTACCAGCTGAATTGTGAGTGCACCTCTGAAGTATCTCAGTACTGATTAGGTAAGGAGCCACTGGTGCAGATGTTATTTTTTCAGGTGCTAATTTTCCTAGGCAATATCCAGCTGACCATATTTTATGCCAGTAGTGTCAATTTTTCATCACAGATTTCTCTCCCCATTAGGAGCCTGATTATGACCCAATAACCTCTGATTATGTCTGGGTAACGATCTGTATCTTGATAGTAATTCCATCTGTGTCTCACTATGACAACTCTTTTCCCAGTTAGTACAAACTTGTGTGTTACTAGCGTATTAACTCTGTTCTTCAGTGGGCTCAGAGGGGTCCGCTGACCTCTTTATTAACTAATGATATGGAGCGGCGTCAGGTGCAGATTTCAGCTCTGAAGGGCCAGATTCAGGTTTACTACTGATGGCTTCTGAATCGTTGGGATGATTGCTCTAGGAGCCTTTGGCAGTGGGTGCAGATCTCCGGAGCAGGCAGGCTTGGTGACATCGATGTTTTACCATGTAGACTGGAAATGGGGTTAGGACATTATTTTTACTTTTGGTACACTTAGTAGTCTCTTTTCTTGAGGGCGCTCTGCCACAATAATTTGGGACTGCGGGTCACCCTACGTGTGGCAGTATGCCTGGAACAGTTAATTTGGGTGAAGTTTGTTAGCACTATTATTTTGGGGGGCACTGCGTGAGCACCGCGTCAGCACCATGGGGGCACTATGCTTGTCACAGTTCTTTGGGGGAATTTATGGAATCATTACTGTTGGGACACTCTGCTTGGCATTAAGGAAGCCCTCTAGTTGGCACAATTATTGGGGGACACTATGTGGATGGTTACAGATAGGGCAGCTAGGCGCAGGCTTCTAGGCATAGGATAGCAAAGTGACAGCGCTCATTCTGACTTCTTCCCTCTACTTTGCAGCCAATCCTACAGACATCACTTAGCAGTGAATTAGGGAGAATACAAAAGACAACGGTATACTACGAGATGATGGGAGTGATGGGCTGCACCGCTGGTTTGGCTGTTGTGTGTACTAGACCTTGTCCCGATGGCAGTCTCATTACCGCACCCCGGGCACTCGCTGACCTGGATTCCAGGTGACAACATATTTCCATGTGAATGTCACTTATATTTCCATTTTATAGCAGGATTGTGATTATAAATTGCAGATCACGGATGTAAATCTAGGGCACAGGATCACTAGTTATATCACATGCAGGCAATTACCGCTACACGGCTCTATGGCGACTTCACCACAATAATATGTTCACAAGAAGATCCTCGATCCACCACTGATTGTCTGATCCAGCCAATGTACAAGGCAGAAAATCACATTCCAACACCTGAACACGGACCCCACCAGCCCCAATATATATTTATAAATCTCTCTCTCTATATATACACATACATATATATATATATATATATCTAATATATAAAGCTGAATGTGTGTATGTGTGTATGTATGTATGTGTGTATGTCCGGGATTGGCATCTGAACCGTCGCAGCTGCAGCCACAAAATTTTGCACAGTCACACATCTGGACCCAGAGAGCGTCATAGGCTATGTTGTGAGGTGAAATTTTAACCCCGCGCTTTCCAATTCACCAAATAATTTTTCCCCTATCTACATAATGGGGAAAAAATGAAAGGAAAAGTGTTGGAGGCAAATTAACAGCTGCCAGATGTGAACAAGGGGGACTTAAAGAATGAGAGCGATGGCGCCAAAGAGTATATACTGTACAGTTGCTAAGGTGGGGCCCCGACATGGGATACTCACCACACACGGGGATATGAACACACACACAAAATGCGCCACACACTACCACGTGCTCGAACACATATACCACCCTCAGCGCACATTTCACCACACATACACCAACCTCGCCACATAAAAGTCGAAACACAAAAGTCGCCGCTCAAAACTCGCCACGCGCAAAACTCTCCACATGCAAAACTCGCCACACGTGCAAAACTCACCTCATGGAAAACTCGCCACACGCAAAACTTGCACACGTGGAAAAATTGCCACATGCACAAAAGTTGCAACACATGCAAAAGTTGCCTCACACAAAACTTGCACATACTCAAAAGGCACCACACATAAAACTCGCCATGCGCAAAACTCGCCATACGCAAAACTTGCTGCACACAACTTGCTACACTAACCTGTCACATGCAACTCGACACACAAAAAGTTGCTACACGCATGTCACCTGTTGTGAACTCTGTTTTCGGGCTCCCTCTTGTGGTCACTGGTGGTATGGTGTGACTTTTGCTTTGGGCTCCCCCTGGTGGCTTTGTTTGTTATCCTGCTGGTCTCTGGCTATCAGCTGGTTCGTTATCCTCTGGGAGGTTCCTATATAGCTCTGTTTTACTTCCACTTGTTGCCGGCTGTCGATGTAATCACTGCTACTCAGATTCCTTCTGACTACCTCGCTCCCAGTCTATCCAGGACAAGCTAAGTTTTGTTTGCTCATTTTTTGATCAGCAGTGTTTATCATGTTTTCTAGTCCAGCTTGCTAAAATGTGATTCCCTCGCTTGCTGGATGCTCTAGTGGACTGAGTTTCTCCCCACACACCATTAGTTGGTGCGTGGGTTCTTGAAATCTCAGGATGGATATTTTGTAAGGGTTTTTTATTGATCGCATAGACCCCTGCTCTATTTTCTGCTTTCTAGTACTAGTGGGCCTCTTTTGCTGAATCTGATTTCATCCCTACGTATGTGCCTTCTTCTTACTTCACCGTTAATATTTGTTGGGGGCTTCTATATCTTTGGGGATTATTTCTCTGGAGGCAAGCGAGGTCTTTCCTTCTCTTTAGGGGTAGCTAATTCCTCAGGCTGGCTCGAGACGTCTAGGAATTTTTTAGGCACGTTCACCGGCTACCTCTAGTTGTGTTAGATAGGTTCAGATTTGCGATCAGTCCAGTTACCATCTCCCTAGAGCTTGTCCTTAGTTTATTCACTTGCTGGTCTATTCGTGATCCTCAGCCACTAAGGATCATAACAGTACAGCCGGCCCATAAAGTGTTAATTGCATGGCAGAAGCAGGAGAAAAGAAGCCTTGAGAATTTTTTTTTTTTTTTTTGTTGCCGTGTGTCTAGCTGCTGTGGCTAGCTTCTCTCCTCCTCTTAATCTTGGTGTGGCTCTGAGTTCAGCTGCTGACATGGATGTCCAGAGCTTGGCTTCCAGTCTGGATCATCTTGCTGCTAGGGTTCAAAGTATTCAGGATTTTGTTGTTCACAGTCCTATGTCAGAGCCTAGAATACCTATTCCGGAGTTGTTTTCTGGAGATAGATCTAGGTTCCTGAATTTTAGGAACAATTGTAAGTTGTTTCTTTCTTTGAAACCTCGTTCCTCTGGTGATGTCGTTCAGCAAGTTAAGATTATCATTTCCTTTTTGCGTGGTGACCCTCAAGATTGGGCCTTCGCATTGGCGCCAGGGGATCCTGCATTGCTTAGTGTAGATGCGTTTTTTCTAGCCCTTGGATTGCTCTATGAGGAACCTAATCTTGAGAACCAGGCTGAAAAAACATTATTGGCCCTCTCGCAGGGGCAAGATGAAGCAGAGGTGTACTGCCAGAAATTTCGGAAATGGTCGGTGCTTACTCAGTGGAATGAGTGTGCCCTGGCTGCAAATTTCAGAGAAGGTCTTTTTGAAGCCATTAAGAATGTCATGGTGGGGTTCCCTACTATATACTATATACAGGAGAGATGACACACAGGTATATACTATATAGAGGAGGAGATGACATACAGGTACATACTACATACAGCAGGAGATGACATACAGGTATATACTATATACAGGAGGAGATGACACACAGATATATACTATATACAGGAGGAGATGACACACAGATATATACTATATACAGGAGAGATGACACACAGGTATATACTATATAGAGGAGGAGATGACACACAGGTATATACTATATACAGGGGAGATGACACACAGGTATATACTATATACAGGAGGAGATGACACACAGGTATATACTATATAGAGGAGGAGATGACATACAGGCATATACTATATACAGGAGGAGATGACACACAGGTATATACTATATACAGGAGCAGATTACCTACAGGTATATAGTATATACAGGAGGAGATGACATACAGGTATATGCTATGTATAGGAGGAGATGACATACAGGTATATACTATATACAGGAGGAGAGGAAACACAGATATATACTATATATAGGTGAGATGACACACAGGTATATACTATATACAGGAGGAGATTACATACAGGTATATACTATATATAGGAGGAGATGACATACAGGTATATACTATATACAGGGGAGATGACACACAGCAGGTATATACTATATACAGGGGAGATGACATACAGGTATATACTATATACAGGAGATGACATACAGGTGTATACTATATATAAGGGAGATGACAAACATGTATATACTGAGGTGAAAATGAGAGGTGTGAGGTGAAAATGAAAAGGTGTGAGTGCAAAATGAGAGGAGTGAGGGAAAATAGTGGAGTGATCGGAAAATGACAGATGTGAGGTCGAAATGACAAGTGTTAGGGGGGAATGAGAGGAGTGAGGGGGAAAATAAGAGGAGTGAGGGGGAAAATGAGAGGTGTGAGGGAGAAAATGAGAGATGTGAGGGGGAAAATGAAAGATGTGATGGGGAAAATGAGAGGCGTGATGGGAAAATAAGAGAAGTGAGGTGCTATAACTAACCACAGATATTTACTATGCCCAGGCAACGCCGGGCTCTTCAGCTAGTATATATATATATATATATATATATATATATATATATATACTGTACAGTTATATGAAAAAGTTTGGGCACCCCTATTAATCTTAAGCTTAATGTTTTATAAAAATTGTTTTTTTTTGCAACAGCTATTTCAGTTTCATATATCTAATAACTGTTGGACACAGTAATGTCTGCCTTGAAATGAGGTTTATTGTACTAACAGAAAATGTGCAATCTGCATTCAAACAAAATTTGACAGGTGCATAAGTATGGGCACCCTTATCATTTTCTTGTTTTAAATACTCCTACCTACATTTTACTGACTTACTAAAGCACTTTTTTTTATAAAACATTAAGCTTAAGATTAATAGGGGTGCCCAAACTTTTTCATATAACTGTATATATATATACACACAGAGATATAACAGGCAGGCAGATAAATAAATATGGCAAGATGGGTATTATAGATATTAGATAGGCAGATATGTGATAGATAATAGATGATAGATATTAGACAGATAGATAATAGATAGATAGATAATAGATAGATGATATAGATTAGATAGATAGATGATAGATAGATGATAGTTAATAGATAGATAAAAGGTGCTTGAAAGTTAAGTAGACTTTAAAATATTAGACTTTGTAATTTTTTAACTAAGGAAAATGATCCAATGTCACGTCTGTGAATAACAAAAGTAAGTGAACCTTTGCTTTCATTAGCGTGGTGACCGACCTTGTGTCACAATAACTAAATGTAAATGTTTCTGGTGATTGTTGATTAGTCCTGCACATCAGTCTGGAGCTTCACATTCACTATATTGGTGGGTTTTCTCCCAGGAACTTCTCGCTTTTGGTCATTTAATGACATTTCTGTAGGATTAAGGTCAGGACTGTGTCTTGGCCATTCCAAAACTCTACCTTTACTCGTCGATAACTATTCTTTGTAGAATGGCTTGTCTGCTTTGGGTCATTGTCTTGCTGCATGACCAATGTTCCCCAAGATTAATTTCATGGAGAGATGTTCTGACATTTCTTTTTTTTCCTGATAAAATTCAGAAATCATCAAACCATCAATAATGGCAGCCGCCCTGCCCAAATACAGAAAAACAGGCTCAAAGCACTGTGTTTTACAGATGGTCTGAGGATTTATGCTGTATGCAGTGTTTTCTTTCTCCAAACATAATGCTTCTTATTTAAACCAAAAAGTTCTATTTTGGGCTAATCTTTGCAATCCTGCCATGTACACCATTGTTGTTGTGTGTTCTCCAGATGGTGGACTCATGAACATTAACAGCTAATTTGAAAGAGGCCTTTAGTTGTTTAGAGGTTACCTTGGGTTCCTTTGTGACCTCACAGATTATTCTACAACTTGCTCTTGGAGTAATCTTTGTTGGTCAACCACTCTCAGGGAGTATAATAATGACCTTGAACTAACTCCATTTTGGACAAGATCTATCTGACTTTGGACAGGTGGAGTCCATACTCTGTAGAGATGGTTTTGTGGTCTTTTCCAGTCTTATGGCCACCATCAACCCTTCTACTGATCTCCTCAGAAATCTACTTTGTTCATGGCATGACACACTTCCACAAGTGTTTTGTGAAAATCAGACTTTAATAAATACCTGTTCTTTAAGTAAAACAGGCTGTCCACTCACACCTGATTGTCATCCCATTGATTGAAAATACCAGACTCGCATTTCACTTTGAAATTATTTGAAAATTCTTAAGGTTCACATATTTTCTCAATTCATAAACATGTGGTATTGGATAATTTCCCTCAATAAAAATCAACCAAGTCTAATATTCTTGACTGATTGTTTGATGATAAGTAAAGGTTGGAGCAAAGCTGACTCCCTCCCCAGGCGTGGGCGGAGACCAGCATAACAATGGGTTGGAGGGTGTGGGGGCATGAACTTAGTGGGGTGGTACTGATATGGGGTCACTTATATGGCTAAGTTAGGGGAGGGGCCCCTCAGTTCCCACTCACAGGGGTCAAGATTAGTCCCACCCACCCTTTATGGTCATTTAGGCCGGTGTCACACTTGTGAGTGTGATGTGAGAAACTCGCGTGAGTCTCTCGCATCAATACCCGGCACTGCCGCCGGCACTCGGACCAGAGTGTGCGGCTGCATGTATTTCTATGCAGCTGCACACTCTGGTCTCGAGTGCCGGCGGCAGTGCTGGGTATTGATGCGAGAGACTCATATGTGTTTCTCGCATAACACTCGCAAGTGTGACCCCAGCCTTAGTATGTTTTCAGTGTGGACTTTAAGAGCAATTCTTGGCTCATGGTGGCTCTTGGCGGTTTGGGACCCTTCAAGTTGGTTATAACTTGGTCTGGAGGATCCATTGTGATATGGATTCCTCAACTGGAAATTAAAAATATGGTTCTTGATCTTGTGAATTTTGGGGGGGAATTACGGCAATGGATTGCCGGATCCCCGGGAAGTTTAAGTGGACAACAGAACCCTTGTGGTTATGGTGGTCCTGAGCCAGTGGGGTTACGGCTGGGAGTAATTATGATGTATTTATCTATGTTTACGGTTTTTGTTTGGCAATCACCAGATTTTGGGAGCTTCAAATGTGTTATATTATCTTTTTTATCATTGTATGATTGTTTAAATAAAGGCTGCTGTGGCCATAATTACCCAAAATTTAAGGTGTCATTGTTTTAATTTTAAGGGTAATAAATGGGGGAAGTTATGGGGCAAGTTAGTCGGGGTGAAATTAATTTGGAGCTATCCCACCGGAAATATTGATAATGCCAGTGTCATGGTTCTCTTTATTTACTTTTTTGAGTCTGAACATCTGATGTAGCTAGGTCACAGCTAGGTATCACAAACTTTCAAGCACCACCGTAAATAGATAAATAAATATGAGAGCGAAACAGACAGCTAGATAGACACATAGACAGATTTATCAATGTATAATTCAGTAACTTTGACTTAACTATGAAGTTCAGGTAGCAGGGCTTCAGCTGGAGATCTGAAGGTATATACAAGTGCTTCTCACAAAATTAGAATATCATCAAAAAGTGAATTTATTTCAGTTCTTCAATACAAAAAGTGAATCTCATATATTATATAGAGTCATTACACACAGAGCGATCTGTTTCAAGTGTTTATTTCTGTTAATGTTGATGATTATGGCTTATAGCCAATGAAAACCCAAAAGTCATTATCTCAGTAAATTAGAATACTTTATAACACCAACTTGAAAAATTATTTTAAAATTTGAAATGTTGGCCTACTGAAATGTCTGTTCAGTAAATGCACTCAGTACTTGGTCCTTTTGCATCAATTACTGCATCAATGCGGCGTGGCATGGAGGCGATCAGCCTGTGGCACTGCTGAGGGGTTATGGAAGCCTAGGTTGCTTTGATAGCAGCCTTCAGCTCGTCTGCATTGTTGGGTCTGGTGTCTCTCATCTTCCTCTTGATAATACTCCATAGGTTTTCTATGGGGTTAAGGTCAGGCGAGTTTGCTGGCCAATCAAGCACAGTGATACTGTTGTTTTTACACCAGGTATTGGTACTTTTGGCAGTGTGGACAGGCGCCAAGTCCTGTTGGAGAATTAAATTTCCATCTCCAAAAAGCTTGTCGGCAGAGGGAAGCATGAAGTGCTCTAAAATGTCCTGGTAGACGGCTGCGCTGACTTTGGTCTTGATAAAACACAGTAGACCTACACCAGCAGATGACATGACTCCCCAAACCATCATTGATTGTGGAGACTTCACACTAGTCCTCCAGCAGCTTGGATTGTGGCCTCTCCACTCTTCCTCCAGACTCTGGGACCTTGATTTCCAAATGAAATGCAAAATTTACTTTAATCTGAAAACAACACCTTGGACCACTGACAACAGTCCAGTTCTTTTTCTCCTTGGCCCAGGTAAGACGCTTCTGGCGTTGTCTATTGGTCATGAGTGGCTGACCCAAGGAATGTGACACTTGTAGCCCATGTCCTGGAGACGTCTGTGTGTGGTGGCCCTTGAAGCAATGACTCCAGCAGCAGACCACTCCTTGTCAATCTCCCCAACATTTTTGAATGGCCTTTTCCTAACAATCCTTTCAAGACTGCAGTTATCCCAGTTGCTTGTGCACCTTTTTCTACCACACTTCCACTCAACTTTCCTTTAATATGCTTGGATACAGCACTGTGTGGACAGCCAGATTTTTCAGCAATGACCTTTTGTGGCTTAATCCCCCCATCCCTCCCTGTGTGGAGTGTGTCAATGACTGCCTTCTGGACATCTCTCAGGTCAGCAGTCTTCCCCATGATTGCGGAGCTACTGAAACAGACTAAGTGACCTTTAGAAACACTTAGTTGTAATGACTCTATATAATATATGAGTTTCACTTTTTGTATTGATGAACTGAAATAAATTAAACTTTTTGATGATATTGTAATTTTGTGAGAAGCACCTGCATGTGTATATACACAGCTCTGGCAAAAATTAAGAGACCACCACATCAAATCCCTGCCATGGGCAGCCCAATCTCCAGACCTGAACCCCATTGAACACCTCTGGAATGTAATAAGGAGGATGATGGATAGTCACAAGCCATCAAACAAAGAAGAACTGCTTACATTTTTGAGCCAGAAGCAGTGTGAAAGACTGGTGGAGAGCATGCCAAGACGCATGAAAGCTGTGATTAAAAAATCATGGTTATTCCACAAAATATTGATTTCTGAACTCTTCCTGAGTTAAAACATTAGTATTGTTGTTTCTAAATGATTATGAACTTGTTTTCTTTGCATTATTTGAGGTCTGAAAGCACTGGGTAATTTTTTTTAATTTATTTTAACCATTTCTCCTTTTTCGGAAAAAAAAATACAAAATTGATTGCTTGGAACTTCGGAGACATGTTGTCAGAAGTTTATAGAATAAAAGAACAATTTACATTTTACTCAAAAATATACCTATAAAGAGAAAAATCAGACAAACTGAACATTTTGCAGTGGTCTCTTAATTTTTGCCAGAGCTGTATATATCTATTTACACACACACTTATATCGCAGTAAAGGATGGGAGAATATCTATAGCCATGTCGCGTGTGTATGTGCGTAACACATACATATAAAGGGGTCTCCTGACATTTCAAGGGGATGTTCTAGGAGGGAGGCGGTCGGGAGACTAAAAATATTTTAATTAATATCTATGCAAAGAATTCTCCCCGTCAGCTAAGAAAATGTGTCAGTGGCTCCCTCCTCCTACCTGAAATCCCTCATCGCCCTCTCTCCTCTTCTCTCTATTGCTCATTCCCTCCATCCTTCCTCCTTTCTGCCGCTCTCCCTCCTCACTCCGTATTCACTTCTTTGTGTCATATTTAATTGCGGAACTGAGCCTTAATCTCTATATATAGCACTAGAGGCAGGGTAGAGATCAGGCCTGGTATTACTACACAAGTGCACAAATGGGATACAACAGTGCACACTAGATAGACAAGCACACACTGGATACACGAGTACACAGAGGACAAACACCAGATACATGAGTACACAGTATACACGAGGGCACAACGGATACACGAGCACACACTGGATACTGGAGTACACAAAGCGCACACCAGATAACTGAACATAGAATATGCACACTGGATACACGAGCACACACACATACACGAGTACATAGAACGCACACATGAGTACACAGAGCGCACACCAGATAACTGAACATACAATATGCACACTGGATACACGAGCACACACACATACGCAGAGCACACACACAAGTACACAGAGCGCACGGACACACGAGCACACACACATGTATACAGAGCGCACACACACACACGAGTACACAGAGCGCACACCAGATAAATGAACATACAATATGCACACTGGATACACGAGCACACACACGTACACAGAGCGCACACACACACAAGTACACAGAGCGCACGGACACACAAGCACACACTCACACGAGTACACAGAGCGCGTGCACACATGAGCACACACACACAAATACAGAGCGCACACACATGAGTACATGGAGCACGAGCACACACACGTACACAGAGCGCACACACACGAGTACAGACACACAAGCACACAGAGCGCACACACACACACACGAGTACACAGAGCGCACGGATATACGAGCACACACACACGTACACAGAGCGCACACACACGAGTACACAGCGCACACACGAGTACACAGAGCGCACAGACACATGAGCACACACACGAGTACACAGAGCGCACGCACGAGTACACAGAGTGCACACACGAGCACAGACACACAAGCACACAGAGCGCACACACGAGTACACAGAGCGCACACACACGGGTACACAGAACGCGCACACACGAGTAGACAAAGCGCACACAGGCGTATAAAGAACGCACGCACACATGAGTACACAGAGCACACACATGAAAACAGACACACAAGCACACAGAACGCACACACACGAGTACACAGAGCGCACACACACACCAGCACACAAAGCACACACACACGGGTACACAGAACGTGTGCACACACACACGAGCACGCAGAGCACACACACGAGCACAGAGCGCACCCACACACAAGCACACAGAGCGCACACACACACACGAGCACACAGAGCGCACGCACACACAAGCACACAGAGCGCACACACACACGAGCACACAGAGCGCACACACACACACACACGAGTACACAGAGGGCGTGCATACACACACACACGAGCACACAGGGCACACAGACACACAAGAACACAAGCACACACACACATCAGTACACAGAGAGCACCCACACGGGTACAGGTACACAGAACGCGAATACACAAGTACAGAAGTACACACCCATACAGAGCACACTCAGGATACATGAGCATACAGAGCTCCATCCAGATACACAACACAGAGTGCAAAGCGGGTACATGAGCACACAGTTGATACACAAATACACAGCGCACACAGTGGATACACAAGCACAAAGAGCGCACAGTGGATTCACAAGCAAAGAAAGTACACAGTGGATACAAGAGCACAATGGACATAGACACAAGATACACAAATATACAGAGCACAAAAAACGTATGTATGAGCACACAAAGAGTAACACGTATACATGAGCACCTAGAGCACACATCAGATACATGAGCTCATAAATCGCACACCAGATCAATGAACACACAGAGCACACAACGGATCCACCAGTACAAGAAGACACAATGGATCCATTGGAACATAGAGCGCAAAGTGGATACATAGGAACAAAGAGCACACATCGGATACCAATGTACACAAGGCAAACACGAGCACACATAATGTATAGCAGATACACAAGCAGAGAGAGCACACAGCAGATACACGTGTACACAGGGCAAAGAGGAGCACACAATGTATAGCAGATACAGAAACACAGAGAGCACACAGCGGATATATGAGCACAGACACCAGATCCGTGAGGACACAGCGCTAACACCAGATAAATGAGCACAATGGATCCACGAGTACACAGAGCTAACTACAGATTTAGGATCACACAGAGCTAATACCAGATAAATGCGCACACAGAGCACACAATGGAGTCATGAGCAAGAGCACAGAAAGCATACAATGGATCCATGAGCGCACAGAGCACACAACAGATGGTTCCATGAGCACACAGAGCACACAACAGATGGATCCATGAGCACACAGAGCATATACAAGATCCACAAACACAACTGATCCAGGAGCACACACAGGGCACACCTGATCTATGCGCACACAGATCAGACTACGATGATCTATGCGCACACAGACTACCCAAGCACACAGAGAGCGCACAAGATACGCAAGCACAGAGAGCGTACCGGATACCCAGCACAACACATACACAGGTGGCACACCAGATACAGGAGTACATAGGGTTGTTGGAGCACATAGTAGATACACCAGTACACGGAGCGCACACAGCAGATACACGAGTAAATGAAGTGCACACTGGATACAAGAGCGCACACCTGATACACCAGTACACACAGTGTACACCTGATACACCAGTACACACAGTGTACACCTGATACACCAGTACACACAGTGTACACCTGATACACCAGTACACACAATGTACACCTGATTCATCTGTACACACAGTGTACACCTGATACATCAGTACACACAGTGTACACTTGATACACCAGTACACACAGTGTACACCTGATACTACAGTACACACAGTGTACACATAGTGTACACCAGATCCTTGACTATATAGAGCACACCACAGGCCCACGAGCATACACCAAATCCAAGAGCGCACCCGGGATACATGAGTACATGGGGCGCACACTGGATGTATAAGTACATGGCGTGCACGCCTGATACACTAGTACACAATACTGTACAAGTCTTTGCTTTGATTGCTCATATTTTCCAATTCTCCTGATACATCAAACAATCAGTGGGACAACTATTGTGCTGCCATATCTAGGGCTGTATCCGTATACAGAGCGGTCCTACAAGGTGCAGACTGCCGTATGCTGCCGTTCACCTGCTCAGCACCCAAAGCCTCGGCAAATTGATTGTAAATTTTGGGCAATGATAAATATAGTACATGGCAGGCGGGTCGCGGAGGAGCGGAGCGGGGACCTCTGCTGGTCGCTGGAATTAGGATAAGGAGTTGTAATAAGAATTATTTACTTTTGTGTCTTGCTCATTGTTCCCATGGAAACATTTTAACAGGAACGCTCCCATACAATTTATTATCATCCGCAGCGAGTTAAAGAGGGGACGCTGCAATCACATTAACCCCTTCACTGCATGCATGCAAATTATTCATCGCTGTGGATGAAATTAGCCAAAGCACATGACGAACCGTGAACCTGTGAGTTGTAGACCTGCTTTTTACTCAGGCGTATTCCTTAAATATATCCATCAATTAATGAGACCTGACAATACAATGTGTGAGGCTGGAGGGTGGCGAAACCCAATGACACCCTTTGCCCCAACCCTAATTTCAGCTGGAGACCAACTAAGGGGGTGAGACATTACTACAGAGATTGGTTGTAAGGGAGGAAGACTTCGGATGCTGTAAACTGCCTCCCGTCCCATCCACGGGCGGCATATGCTACGGCCTCACCTTCTCTTGGAGTTCAGGGAGAAATCACAATCCCCAAAATGGTTATTATGGGGACGTGGTTTTGGCATTAGGAGAGGAGGATCAGATAAAATGGTGCTGGGTGTAGGTGTCAGCGGGTGACGTGGTTCCACACACAACAAGCAGTATATATGGTGCGAGGATATGGCCGCTTACTATAGAACAAATGGACAGAGAGCGGAGACTCTTTCCAGCACGGAGCTCTGGTTTTGTTGTGTTTTATTAGACATTTTCTTGCAGGTCAGTTCATCCTCAGGGACCAATGTTTACATTCAATGACAGTAAGCAGAGGAAGAGGAGCAGGCTAAGGGTACCGTTACACTAAACGACTTACCAACGATCACGACCAGCGATGCGATAGTTGGTAAGTCGTTGTGTGGTCGCTGGGGAGCTGTCACACAGACAGCTCTCTCCAGCGACCAACGATCAGGGGAACGACTTTGGCATTGTTGAAACTGTCTTCAACGATGCCGAAGTCCCCCTGCAGCACCCGGGTAACCAGGGTAAACATCGGGTTACTAAGTGCAGGGCCGCGCTTAGTAACCCGATATTTACCCTGGTTACCATTGTAAAAGTAAAAAAAAAACACTACATACTCACCTTCTGATGTCTGTCACGTCCCCCGGCGTCTACAGGGTTACGCGCTGCTGCCGAGAGCTTCCTGCACTGACTGAATGTGTCAACGCCGGCAGCAGCGGTGACGTCACCGCTGTGCTCTGCTTTACGGCCGGCCGGTGCTGACACATTCAGTGCAGGGAAGCCGCCGTCGGGGGACGTGACAGACATCAGAAGGTGAGTATGTAGTGTTTTTTTTTACTTTTACAATGGTAACCAGGGTAAATATCAGGTTACTAAGCGCGGCCCTGCGCTTAGTAACCCGATATTTACCCTGGTTACAAGTGAACACATCGCTGGATCGGTGTCACACACACCGATCCAGCAATGACAGCGGGTGATCAGCGACGAAATAAAGTTCTGGACTTCTAGCTCCGACCAGCGATATCACAGCGGGATGGAAGAGGATCCAAGCTGGGATGGATGGATGATCTATGGCGTTTTGGAGATTGATTGTTGGCTGGAGGGGCATCCATGAGTTACGGTCGTGAGATCCATCGTCTGGAGGAACATAGGCTTTGACTGCACACTATACCGGCTGATACCAAAAGCTGTGGGCCAACCAAAAATTGGGAGACAGTGGGTATCGCCTGTAACGGGGCCAGTGGAACTACCGATCTCAGATTGGGAACTTGTAGACTGCGGACATTGTATGTTAGCCATCTACCTGGATTTGTTGTTCAACCATGGATGTATGGAATAAAAATAGTTGCATAGTTAACCTGACTAGGTGATTTTTATAACCCACAACCTCAGATCTTCACATATGGTGGAAAATATTACAAGACAGACTGGGCCAGGAGCGATAGAGGGGCCGGGATTTGGGGTATAAATGTGAGACCAAGTGAGGGATTTGAAAGAGCAATTTGGGATTTCAAGGTCAGATGTCAATGCTGCACGGCTGCAAGGCATCAAGGTCCCAAATGTCAGGACCATGTTATCCTTTCTATCATCTTCACTGCTGAATTGCAGATTACATAAAATATCAGGAGATCCGGGTTGGGCTATGTTCACATCTCGGAAAAGATCCTACCCCAAAAGTAGCCATAGAGCTTAAAGGTACCTTCACACGAAACGACGCTGCAGCGATAGCGACAACGATGCCGATCGCTGCAGCGTCGCTGTTTGATCGCTGGAGAGCTGTCACACAGACCGCTCTCCAGCGACCAACGATGCCGAGGTCCCCGGGTAACCAGGGTAAACATCGGGTTGCTAAGCGCAGGGCCGCGCTTAGTAACCCGATGTTTACCCTGGTTACCAGCGTAAAATGTAAAAAAAACCAAACAGTACATACTCACATTCGTGTCCCCCGGCGTCCGCTTCCTGCACTGACTGACTGACTGAGCGCCGGCAGTAGCAGGGCACAGCGGTGACGTCACCGCTGTGCTTTCACTTTCACTTTGCGGCGCTCAGTCAGTGTGGGAAGCAGACGGCGGGGGATGCGAATGTAAGTATGTACTGTTTGTTCTTTTTACATTTTACACTGGTAACCAGGGTAAACATCGGGTTACTAAGCGCGGCCCTGCTCTTAGTAACCCGATGTTTACCCTGGTTACCAGTGTAAAACATCGCTGGTATCGTTGCTTTTGCTGTCAAACACAACGATACACGGCGATCGGACGACCAAATAAAGTTCTGAACTTTATTCAGGGACCAGCGACATCACAGCAGGATCCTGATCGCTGCTGCGTGTCAAACTAAACAATATCGCTAGCCAGGACGCTGCAACGTCAAGGATCGCTAGTGATATCGTTACAAAGTCGTTTCGTGTGAAGGTACCTTAACT
Source organism: Ranitomeya variabilis (assembly GCF_051348905.1). Lineage (NCBI taxonomy): Eukaryota > Metazoa > Chordata > Amphibia > Anura > Dendrobatidae > Ranitomeya > Ranitomeya variabilis. Next base: position 383,142,434 of record NC_135233.1, on the reverse strand, counting down.
AACCTGACAGTGGTCAAATGAGTGTCCCCTTAGCCTCCATCAGGTCAACATAGTTATATCTGCAGCATTACACAGTATAGAGTAAAATAAGGTGAATATTGTCTTACAATGAGAGTCTATTAGAGAAATATATCTATGTTGGGATGCACTGGAGCCTGCTACTAATGTGATGGGGACTGAGGCTTAGGAAAAATACAAGGCTGGACCAGGGAGGGTAAAGATCCGGTGATCTATCTGTTTTGTGCATGGAGGGGTGGACAACGAGAAACTAGGGAATAAAGGATGAGGAAGATGAGTAATAGGAGGAAGGGAGAAAAGAAAGAGAAATAGAGGGAAAAAGTGAGTGGGAGGAAGAGAAAGAAAATGAGGAGCTGAATGAAGCAAGATATAGCGAGAGAGAGGAGGGAGGGACTGAGTCCGGAAACGTGTGATGGTATATGCATGGTTGCATACATCCACGTTTATGTGCATGTGTATATCTGTGTGTAAATGTATACTTGTATACATATGTATGTGTATATGTGTTCTGATACTTCACACTGCCAAGGGCCAACAGTCTGAAACACCGTGTCTGCGAATTGAGATACTGATTTGGCTTTTATCCTAAGTCATATTGCACGACTCGTTAAAGGGTTGATTGTGACTTGTAGGATAGCTACTTCCAGCAGGTGGCGCTATAGAGTTCAAGTCCACTTTTTCTCTGAAGAGGCAATTTGCATATGTGTATATGTGTGCATCCTTGTCTGTATGTATATCCATGTGTGTACATCTTTGTATTTATGTTTGCATCTGTGTATATATCCGTAAATGCAGTCTGTATATGTGCATCTATGTGTGTATATATTTGCACATATGTGTGCATCCATGTATGTAGATCGATGTATATCCATGTGTCTACATCCGTGTCTATGTATACGTGCATGTATATACTTGTGTGTGCATATCTGTATATACAGTGTGTATATCTATATATATAACTAGCTGTACTACCCGGCTTCGCCCGGGGTAATAACTGCTGTTAGCAAAATAGAATGTGTTAACAAAAATGTATTCTGCACAAAAAAAACACAAAACAAATAGATAGAAATGTAATTATTAAAAGGCAAAAACTAAGCTAATAGAAGCATTTTACAACATATATTTCAACACCAGAGATATTCCACACAGATTTAACTAAATTGGCCAAGTAATGTGAAGTAATCTTCTACTACTTATTCGAGAGCCTTTTGATAAACGACATTCTTAGTTTTTCCTTCAGGTGCAAAGACAAACAGATTTTTGGCCGTTCCAACTCTTGAACAGGCCACATAAAGTTGACCATGAGAAAAGCATGGAGATTGTAAATCTAAGCTAGCTGAAGAGCCCGGCGTTGCCTGGGCATAGTAAATATCTGTGGTTAGTTATAGCACCTCACTTCTCTTATTTTCCCATCACGCCTCTCATTTTCCCCATCACATCTTTCATTTTCCCCCTCACATCTCTCATTTTCTCCCTCACACCTCTCATTTTCCACCTCACTCCTCTTATTTTCCCCCTCACTCCTCTCATTCCCCCCTAACACTTGTCATTTCGACCTCACATCTGTCATTTTCCGATCACTCCACTATTTTCCCTCACTCCTCTCATTTTGCACTCACACCTTTTCATTTTCACCTCACACCTCTCATTTTCACCTCAGTATATACATGTTTGTCATCTCCCTTATATATATTATACACCTGTATGTCATCTCCTGTATATAGTATATACCTGTATGTCATCTCCCCTGTATATAGTATATACCTGCTGTGTGTCATCTCCCCTGCATATAGTATATACCTGTATGTCATCTCCTCCTATATATAGTATATACCTGTATGTAATCTCCTCCTGTATATAGTATATACCTGTGTGTCATCTCACCTATATATAGTATATATCTGTGTGTCATCTCCTCCTGTATATAGTATATACCTGTATGTCATCTCCTCCTATACATAGCATACACCTGTATGTCATCTCCTCCTGTATATACTATATACCTGTAGGTAATCTGCTCCTGTATATAGTATATACCTGTGTGTCATCTCCTTCTGTATATAGTGTATACCTGTATGTCATCTCCTGCTGTATGTAGTATGTACCTGTATGTCATCTCCTCTATATAGTATATACCTGTGTGTCATCTCTCCTGTATATAGTATATATCTGTGTGTCATCTCCTCCTGCATATAGTATATACCTGTGTGTCATCTCCCCTGTAAATAGTATATACCTGTGTGTCATCTCCTCCTGTATATAGTATATATCTGTATGTCATCTCCTCCTGTATTAGACCTCGTTCACACGTTATTTGGTCAGTATTTTTACCTCAGTATTTGTAAGCTAAATTGGCAGCCTGATAAATCCCCAGCCAACAGTAAGCCCACCCCCTGGCAGTATATATTAGCTCACACATACACATAATAGACTGGTCATGTGACTGACAGCTGCCGGATTCCTACATGGTACATTTGTTGCTCTTGTAGTTTGTCAGCTTATTAATCAGATTTTTATTTTTGAAGGATAATACCAGACTTGTGTGTGTTTTAGGGCGAGTTTCGTGTGTCAAGTTGTGTGTGTTGAGTTGCGTGTGGCGACATGCATGTAGCGACTTTTGTGAGATGAGTTTTGTGTGGCGACATGCGTGTAGCAACTTTTTGTGTGTCGAGTTGCATGTGACAGGTTAGTGTAGCAAGTTGTGTGCAGCGAGTTTTGCGCGTGGCGAGTTTTATGTGTGGTGCCTTTTGAGTATGTGCAAGTTTTGTGTGAGGCAACTTTTGCATGTGTTGCAACTTTTGTGCATGTGGCAATTTTTCCACGTGTGCAAGTTTTGCGTGTGGCGAGTTTTCCATGAGGTGAGTTTTGCACGTGTGGCGAGTTTTGCATGTGGAGAGTTTTGCGCGTGGCGAGTTTTGAGCTGCGACTTTTGTGTTTCAACTTTTATGTGGCGAGGTTGGTGTATGTGTGGTGAAATGTGCGCTGAGGGTGGTATATGTGTTCGTGCACGTGGTAGTGTGTGGCGCATTTTGTGTGTGTGTTCATATCCCCGTGGTGGTGTGGTGATTATCCCATGTCGGGGCCCCACCTTAGCAACTGTACAGTATATACTCTTTGGCGCCATCGCTCTCATTCTTTAAGTCCCCCTTGTTCACATCTGGCAGCTGTCAATTTGCCTCCAACACTTTTCCTTTCATTTTTTCCCCATTATGTAGATAGGGGCAAAATTGTTTGGTGAATTGGAAAGCGCGGGGTTAAAATTTCACCTCACAACATAGCTTTGACGCTCTCAGGGTCCAGACGTGTGACTGTCCAAAATTTTGTGCCTGTAGCTGTGACGCCTCCAACACTTTTCCTTTCACTTTTTCCCCATTATGTAGATAGGGGCAAAATTGTTTGGTGAATTGGAAAGCGCGGGGTTAAAATTTCACCTCACAACATAGCTTTGACGCTCTCGGGGTCCAGACGTGTGACTGTGCAAAATTTTGTGCCTGTAGCTGCGACACCTCCAACACTTTTCCTTTCACTTTTTCCCCATTATGTAGATAGGGGCAAAATTGTTTGGTGAATTGGAAAGCGCGGGGTTAAAATTTCACCTCACAATATAGCCTATGACGCTCTCGGGGTCCAGACGTGTGACTGTGCAAAATTTTGTGGCTGTAGCTGCGACGGTTCAGATGCCAATCCCGGACATACATACACACATACACACATACATACACACATTCAGCTTTATATATTAGATTGTCTAAGGGTTTTTCTGTTTGTCTGTCCTGGAAATCCCGCGTCTCTGATTGGTCGAGGCCGCCAGGCCTCGACCAATCAGCGACGGGCACAGTATCGACATAGATGACATACATATATGTGTGTGCGTGTGTGTATATATATATATATATATATATATATATATATATATATATATATATATATATACTAGATTGTGGCCCGATTCTAACGCATCGGGTATTCTAGAATATGCATGTCCCCGTAGTATATGGACAATGATGATTCCAGAATTTGCGGCAGACTGTGCCCGTCGCTGATTGGTCAAGGCAACCTTTATGACATCATCGTCACCATGGCAACCATTATGACATCTACGTCGATACTGTGCCCGTCACTGATTGGTCGAGGCCTGGCGGCCTTGACCAATCAGAGACGCGGGATTTCTACATCGATACTGTGCCCGTCGCTGATTGGTCGAGGCCCAGGCGGCCTCGACCAATCAGAGACGCGGGATTTCCAGGACAGACAAAAAAAACCTTAGACAATTATATATATAGATAATATATACACACACACACTTTTTTACCACACTTTTTCCTCCCACTCAACTTTCCATTACTATGCTTGGATACAGCACTCTGAACAGCCAGTTTCTTTAGCAGTGACCTTTTGTGGCTTCCCCTCCTTGTGGAGTGGGTCAATGACTGCCTTCTGGACATCAGCAGTCTTCCCCATGATTGTGGAGCCTACTGAAACAGACTAAGAGACCTTTATAAACACTTAGGGGGTGGTTTTTGTTAATTATTCTAATTTTCTGAGATAATGACTTTGGGGTTTTCATTGGCTACAAGTATTGATGAGCAGATTGCTGCTGCTAGACAGCCTGAATACATGTGGGGTTTGCCTAACAAACAGGCAATCCCCAATGCACTACAGCTCAGCCTTATATTGATTTGACCATGGAACCGGTGGTTCAGCCATTTTTCCACTGTTACAGGTACCAGTTTTCAATATGACAGCTCCAGGAAGCATGTTGCTGGTGCTACTGTGAGCAGCCTGTGTAACCAAAACCCGCTCCCATGGTTGCAGTGTTTCCAGACTTGTCTCCTATTAGGCACATCGGGGATGTCATTGGTTGGTGATTACACAGGAGCTGCTAGCAGCGAATCTTGATGATTTGCCAAAATGCATTCAGCGGCAGAACCTTCCTCAGACGAAATGTCACGATCCATTTTTGGATTCGTGACAGCTCTGGTTCCACTCTGTTTTAAAAGTATATTTTTTCCTTTCAGGACCATCAAGGGTAAATGTCAGTGCTGAGTTAGCTGATTGTGGGTTAGCTGATGTGGGTGGTGACAACTCCCACCATCCTTTAAATGGTCATCTGATGCATCAGCTGACTATTGGTGATAAGAGTTTCTCTGGAGACCAGCCGATATGTGAGGAGTTCTCTGGTGCCAGCGTGTATCAGCTGTTTGAGGTCCTGGTGTCGTATCCTACACTAAATGGAGTTTGGAGTCCGGCTTCAGTGTCATCTGCGGTGTTGAGTTTGGCAGCTGAGTCTGGAAGCTAAGTGTGGTGTTTTTTTCTCTTCCCTTTTATGTTGTCACTATCCCCTGTGTGGTACCATCTGCAGTGGTGAGGCTAGTGCTCCTTGCCAGCCAGTGCACTAGCTAGAGCAGTGTGAGGTGACAACTAGGGACAAGGTTCCTGACGGTGGTGGGGGGAAGGACCCACTTAGGGCCTTAGGGGAGTGCAGACAGGCTCAGGTTTGAGCAGGGGGTGACCATTCCTTAATTTACATATTGATAGGGCCTTCCTCCCCCCTTTCCATCCCGTTGTGAGTTTGTTGTGCCATCCGTTTACCAACCCCCATTGGGTCGCAATACATATCGTGACATTATCAACAACCGATACCTTTTTTTTTCTGGTGAACTGATGACTCAAGCACAGGCTTTGCCCAGCTGATCCAGAACCTCACCGATGAGGCTAAGAAGCTGCGGTGTCAGGTGGTGCAGCAGCTCCAGCAGGTGTTGGGTTCTGGTTGAGCCTACACATGAGCAAAGAGCCAGAACCCCAAGATATCTCTCCCAGACAGGTTCACTGGAAGGAGAGAGAAATTCTTGGATTTTCAGGAGGCCTGTAAGTTATATTTCAGGCTCCGCCCTCGTACGTCAGGGAGCGAGGAACAGCCTGTGGGGATTATAGTCTCCCTTCTCAAGGGTGATCCCCATTCCTGGGCCTTCTCACTGCCGACCAATTCACCATCGCGTCGGTGGACGAGTTTTTTGCGGCATTGGCGCTGGTGTATGGGGATCCTGATGGCATCTCCTTAGCTGAGTCTAGACTCCGTAAAATCAAGCAGGGGGGCCGGCCAGCTGAGCAGTACTGCTCAGAGTTCAGGAGGTGGGCCACTGATACGCAGTGGAACGACCCAGCTCTTAGGAGTAATTTTTGTCAAAGTCTGTCACCTAGGCTGCATAATACTCTGGTGCAGTATGCTACTCCTGGGTCATTGGAGGCAGCCATTGCCCTTGCTATACGGGTGGATAGATGCCTCAGGGAGAGACATACACCAAATCTGCCCGTTATCCTTTCTAGGGAGGAGTACACATCGGTGCAGATGGTCGAACCTATGCAGGTGGGAGGAGTCTCTTCTTAAACAGGGTTGCCTGCAGTTCACCTTAGTATGGGGGCATGTTTCTACTGTGGTCAGACTGGTCAATTAACCAATGTCTGCCCAGCTTGCGCCAAAGTACATTCACCATCTCAAAAGCCGCGTCCCCCTGGTAATGTTAAGGGAGGCAACTGAGGTGTGTATATTTCCTCCCTCTTTTCATCTCTGTGTGCCATCCCTGCTGAAGTGGTGGTTGGCGGGGTAACAGACTATACCGGTGCTTGTGGATAGTGGAGCCGGAGTCAATTTGATGGATTCTCGCTTTGAAGGGTAGGATGCTGGCTAGACCCCTAAGCATTCAGGCAACTGATTCTGTCCCACTCAGCCAGGGGAAGGTGACCCAAGTCATAGATAATATAAACCTGTGTGTAGGGACTCGCCATGAAGAGTCCCTGTTGTGCTACGCCTTGGAGGGTATGCCAACTTCCATCGTCTTAGGCCTCCCTTGGTTGAAGAAACACAACCCAGTCATAGATTGACGGTCCACGGAAGTAGTCAGTTGGGACCAGTCGTGTAAGGACTGCTGCCCGGGAGCTACGATCTCTGCCGTCCTTCTCCAATCTACCCCTTCTTCTCTGGTGGGGGCAGTAGAGGTGCTGCCAGGTAGTAGGGGCAAGACTCAACCATCAACACAAGTAAACCCTGTCTCGGAGTCCTCTTAGGAGGGGTCAGGGGAGGGTGGTGGTTCCCTCTGTGTGTAGTGGGGTATGAGTTTGGTGACACAGGGGGATGCCTCTGTTGTCGGCTCCTTAGAGAGTTCACCATCTTGTGGCAAACGCATGCGTGGAAATAAATGTTCACCAAAAACATCAGGTGGAAGTATGTTCTGGAACCTGGAGCTCTAGGGTGATCGGGCAGCATCGGGTGTCGGCCATTCTCAGCCTGGGGACTTTCCCGCTGGAGTTACCCCCCGTAAAGCACGCACACAACATATTCCACAGGTCGGAGCTCTGGAGATTTGTGGAGCCTCTGGAGCCTACATTATTGCCATCTCCATTGGGCTGCATTTGCCATAAACCTGAGGATCAGGTGACTGCTGAGGTGAACTCTAGTGGATCAAGGCATCATCACCGTACGTCATTTCTGGTGAGGTCCAGTGTTGAGGGTCCAGAGGCCCCTCATTAAAAGGGGGTACTGTCACGATCCATTTTTGGACTTGTGGCAGCTCTGGCTCCACTTTGTCCACTCCCCTTCCCCCCCCACAATCTGGTATAACTGCAGTGCTGCTGGGTCAGCTGAATTGGGTGGCAACCACTCCCACCATCCTTTAAATGGTCACCTGATGCATCAGCAGACTATTTGTGATAGAGTTTCTCTGGAGACCAGCCGATGTGTGAGGAGCTCTCTGGTGCTAAGGGTATCAACTGTTTGAGGTCCTGGCGTTGTATCCTATGCTGAGTGGAGTTTGGAGTCCGGCTTCAGTGTCATCTGCAGTGCAGTTTGTTACTATTCCCTGTGTGGTACCATCTGCAGTGGTGAGACTAGCGCTCCTTGCCGGCCAGCGCACTAGCCAGGGCAACATGAGGTGACAACTAGGGATGAGGTTCCTGATGGCGGCGGGGGAAGGACCCACTTAGGGCGTTCGGGAAGTGCAGGGACAGGCTCAGGTTTGAGCAGGAGGTGACCATTCTTTCATTTCCCTATTGATAGGGCCTTCCTCCCCCTTTTTAATCCCGTTGTGAGTTTGCTGTACCGTCCGCTTACCGACCCTGTTGGGTCGCAATGCGTACCACGACACGACCATTAATAACCTCTGTGATAGTAGTCGAGGCTGGAAGTGCCAGGATTTCTGCATGAGGCTCAGACTCTGGACTGAAGAAATTCAGATGTCATTAAAATTTTTCTGCAATTGTTTCACCATTTGCAGATCAGTAATTTGCCTATCCATCCTGTAATTTCCATAATTACACAACTTTTCTTACTTGATATTGCAAATTTAATGTTGAGGACTGTATATAATCTCCTCAACATTAAAATTGCAGCATATATACACTCAAATACATATGTATTAGAAGCTTCTTTCTAAATGAAGGCATGCGTGAACGTCACCAGTAAGAGGTGGGCTTTGAGCTGAGGGTGCCAGGGGGTGCTCACCACCCCCAGTCCCCATGGGATAGACCAGGAATCTCCCACCTCTCTGACAGCCTATTTAATAATTAGCTGTAATTAGACTGCAGTAGGGGAAGAGACGAAGGTGTGTGGGAGCAAGAGAAGGACAGAGCGAAGAGATGAGGCGACACATCGATCTGCTCATTGGTCCCTTATTTTGGGCTCTTCAGTCTGTACATCTGCTCTTCATTCTTGTATCATCCCATCTGTCTCGAGTAAAATCACAGGCTGCTCACAGGCCCAGTCATTGGAGGCACGCACGCCACGGAGCAGGATCACACATGCTGCAGCACTGCAAGCATCTCAGCACATTCTCCATTCACACGAGTGCCGGTCTCTCTAAACTGCCAGGTTTTTACACTGCCAAGAATTGTGTATTCTGCAGCCATATTGTTATATAATTCACATAGATAGGTAGATAATAGATACAGTGGAGGAAATAAGTATTTGATCCCTTGCTGATTTTGTAAGTTTGCCCACAAGACATGAACAGTCTGTAATTTTAAGGGTAGGTTAATTTTAACATTGAGAGATAGAATATCAAAAATAAAATCCAGAAAATCCCATTGTATAAATTATATAAATATATTTGCATTTTGCAGTAAGAAATAAGTATTTGATCCCCTACCAACCATCAAGAGTTCTGGCTCCTACAGACCAGTTAGACGCTCCTAATCAGCTTGTTACCTGTATTAATGACAGCTGTCTTACATAGTCACCTTTATAAAAGACTCCTGTCCACAGACTCAATTAATCAGTCAGACTCTAACCTCTACAACATGGGAAAGACCAAAGAGCTTTATAAAGATGTCAGGGACAAGATTATAGATCTGCACAAAGCTGGAATGGGCTATAAAACCATAAGTAAGACGCTGGGAGAGAAGGAGACAACTGTTGGTGAAATGGTAAGAAAATGGAAGAAATACAAAATGACTGTCAATCGACGTCGATCTGGGGCACCATGAAAAATATCACCTCGTGGGGTATCCTTGATCATGAGGAAGGTGAGCGATCAGCCTAAAACTACACGGGAGGAACTTGTTAATGATCTCAAGGCAGCTGGGACCACAGTCACCAAGGAAACCATTGGTAACACATTACGCCGTAAAGGTTTAAAATCCTGCAGTGCCCACAAGGTACCTTTGCTCAAGAAGGCACATGTGCCGGCTCATCAGAAGTTTGCCAGTGAACACCTGGATGATTCTGTGAGTGATTTGGAGAAGGTGCTGTGATCAGATGAGACAAAAAACGAGCTCTTTGGCATTAACTCAACTCGCCATGTTTGGAGGAAGAGAAATGCTGCCCATGACCCAAAGACCACAGTCCCCACTGTCAAGCATGGAGGTGGAAACATTATGTTTTGAGGGTGATTCTCTGCTAAGGGCACAGGACTACTTCACTGCCTTAATGGGAGAATGGATGGAGCCATGTACCGTAAAATCCTGGGTGACAACCTCCTTCCCTCCGCCAGGACATTAAAAATGGGTCGTGGCTGGGTCTTCCAGCAAAACAATGACCCAAAACATACAGCCAAGGCAACAAAGGAGTGGCTCAAAAAGAAGCACATTCAGGTCATGGTGTGGCCTAGCCAGTCTCCAGACCTTAATGCCATAGAAAACTTATGGAGGGAGTTGAAGCTCTGAGTTGCCGAGCGACAACCTCAAAATATTAATGATTTAGAGATGATCTCCAAGAGGAGTGGACCAAAATTCCTCCTGACATGTGCACACACCTCATCATCACCTACAAAAACGTCTGACTGCTGTGCTTGCCAACAAGGTTTTTACCACCAAGTATTAAGTCTTGTTTGCCAGAGGGATCAAATACTTATTTCTCACTGCAAAATGCAAATACATTTATGTAATTTATACAATGTGATTTTCTGGATTTTATTTTTGATATTCTATCTCTCAATCTTAGAATTTACCTACCCTTAAAATTATAGACAGTTCATGTCTTTGTTAGTGGGAAAACTTACAAAATCAGCAAGGGATCAAATACTTATTTCCCCCACTGTAAAAGATAGCTAGATAATATATAATAGATAAGATATATAGATAAATAATAGATAGATAATAGATAACAGATAGATAAAAGATAGATAATAGATAATGATAGATAGATAATAGATAGTCAGTCAGCCCATGTCCGGGGTGCTGCTGTTGCTGTAAATGTCAGTAATGTTTGCGCTGACACATAATATCATGTTTTCAGCAGTTTATGGGAAATAATGGAGCATAAATCTGAAGTTTCGCCTAGGGCCGGGTGAGGTTTGCCCCCGCGCTTTGCCTACATTATGAGACGCTGACTCCATGTGACAGTGTGCGGCACATGCATTACGATCTGGCTGGAAATGTATTTGCCCGGCTGTGGATGGCACAATTATTGTTCTCCAGTCAAACTGTGCTATTACGTATCGGCATCCTCTGGCAATGTTGAGCTACGGATATAAAATCCTGTGTTCCTGAGAGTCCTGGGGTTCATCATTCTTGGACTGTGGGCGAGTGTGGGGACTACACCCGGGGCTTCATGTCTCTGACATATTGGAGCCAAGTTTTTAGGTTCTGAATGTTTTCATTCACTGACAGCAAACATACATCTTAAAAATAGTGAACTCCAAGCACAACATCTATTAGAAAGATGCCAAGGCCCCTTTAACCCTGGTATCTGGCGTTATACGTTGCCCTCTTTGCTTCAGCGATTTCACATTACTTCCAGGGATTGTGTTCTGCTGAGCAGGTGCATCCAAGCACATGTGCCCACCGCCATCCCCACAGACCCCACTCATCTAAAGACCCTCATCAAAATTTAATTCAGCCTTTTTGCACGATAGACACATATTGCAGAAGGTCCCGCAGACTGCGCCCGGATGAGAGTAATCCTAACCTATATACTGTATATTCAATATACTGCACCAGTGTGTTATTTACAGACCGACCCACAGACAGACACAGAGCAGACCACGGAGGAGAGGGTAAGATGGAAGTAAACTGGCACAGCAATGCAAATGGTCTTTGGAAAAATTGGGTAATAATATGCATTATAATGAGTGCCACCAATCACAACGCAATTACTCGTAGTGTGTTAGTGCCAAAACTTCAAGCCACATATCAACGTTACACAGCGCCACAATTCAGCTTTACACTGTGCCACAATACAACTTTACACTGTGCCACAATGCGACTTTACACTGCGCCACAATATAACTTTACACTGCGCCATAATACAACTTTACACTGCGCCACAATGCGACTTTACACTGCACCACAATATAACTTTACACTGCGCCACAATGCGACTTTACACTGCGCCATAATACAACTTTACACTGCACCATAATACAACTTTATACTGCGCCACAATATAACTTTACACTGTGCCATAATACAACTTTACACTGCGCCATAATACTACTTTACACTGCGCCACAATACTACTTTACACTGCGCCACAATACTAATTTACACTGCGCCACAATACAACTTTATACTGCACCACAATACAACTTTACACTGCGCAATAATACTGCTTTACACTGCACCATAATACTACTTTACACTGCGCCACAATACTACTTTATACTGCGGCAGAATATTACTTTACACTGTGCCACAATACAACTTTACACTGTGCCATAATACAACTTTACACTGCGCCATAATACTACTTTACACTGCGCCACAATACTACTTTACACTGCGCCACAATACTAATTTACACTGCGCCACAATACAACTTTATACTGCACCACAATACAACTTTACACTGCGCCATAATACAACTTTACACTGCGCAATAATACTGCTTTACACTGCACCATAATACTACTTTACACTGCGCCACAATACTACTTTATACTGCGGCAGAATATTACTTTACACTGTGCCACAATACAACTTTACACTACGCCATAATACAACTTTACAATGCGCCATAATACTACTTTACACTGCGCCACAATACTACTTTACACTGCACCACAATACTACTTTACACTGTGCCACAATACAACTTTACACTGCACCACAAAACAACTTTACACTGCGCCATAATACTACTTTACACTGCACCAAAAAACTGCTTTACACTGTGCCACAATACAACTTTACACTGCGTCACAATACTACTTTACACTGTGCCACAATACAACTTTACAGTCTGCACCACAATACTACTTTACACTGCACCACAATACTACTTTACACTGCACCACAATTCAGCTTTACACTGCGCCACAATGCGACTTTACACTGCGCCACAATACTACTTTACACTGCGCCTCAATACATCTTTACACTGCACCACAATACTACTTTACTCTGCACCACAATTCAGCTTTACATTGTGCCACAATGCGACTTTACACTGCGCCACAATACAACTTTACACTGCACCACAATACTACTTTACACTGCACCACAATTCAGCTTTACACTGCGCCACAAGGCGACTTTACACTGCGCCACAAGGGGACTTTACACTGCGCCACAATGCAACTTTACACTGCGCCGCAATGTGACTTTACACTGCACCACAATTCAGCTTTACACTGCTGCAAAATACAACTTTATACTGTGCCACAATACAACTTTATACTGTGCCACAATACAACTTTACACTGCGCCACGATGCGACTTTACACTGCGCCACAATACAACTTTACACTGCACCACAATACTACTTTACACTGTGCCACAATATAACTTTGCACTGCTCCACAATATAACTTTACACTGCACCACAATGTGACTTTACACTGCATCGCAATTCAGCTTTACACTGCACCACAATATAACTTTACACTGCGCCACAATGGGACTTTACACTGCGCCACAATACAACTTTACACTGCACCACAATACTACTTTACACTGCACCACAATTCAGCTTTACACTGCGCCACAATATAACTTTACACTGCGCCACAATGGGACTTTACACTGCGCCACAATACAACTTTACACTGCACCACAATACTACTTTACACTGCACCACAATTCAGCTTTACACTGCGCCACAATATAACTTTACACTGCCCCACAATGCAATTTTACACTGCGCCACAATGTGACTTTACACTGCACCACAATACTACTTTACACTGCACCACAATTCAGCTTTACACTGCTGCACAATACAACTTTATACTGCACCACAATACAACTTTATACTGTGCCGCAATACAACTTTACACTGTGCCACAATACTATTTTACACTGCACCACAATTCAGCTTTAAACTGCACAACAATATAACTTTACACTGCGCCACAATGCGACTTTACACTGTGCCACAATACTACTTTACACTGCACCACAATACTACTTTACACTGCACCACAATTCAGCTTTACACTGCGCCACAATATAACTTTACACTGCGCCACAATGCGACTTTACACTGTGCCACAATGCGACTTTACACTGCGCCACAATACAACTTTACACTGCACTACAATACTACTTTACACTGCACCACAATTCAGCTTTACAGTGCGCCACAATATAACTATACACTGCGCCACAATGCGACTTTACAGTGTGCCACAATACAGCTTTACACTGCACCACAATACTACTTTACACTGCACCACAATTCAGCTTTACACTGCGCCACAATATAACTTTACACTGTGCCACAATGCGACTTTACACTGCGCCACAATACAACTTTACACTGCACCACAATACTACTTTACACTGCACCACAATTCAGCTTTACACTGCTGCACAATACAACTTTATACTGCGCCACAATACAACTTTATATTGTGCCACAATACAACTTTACACTGCGCCACAATACTACTTTACACTGCACCACAATTCAGCTTTACACTACGCCACAATGCGACTTTACACTGCGCCACAATGCGACTTTACACTGCGCCACAATACATCTTTATACTGCACCACAATACTACTTTACACTGCACCACAATTCAGCTTTACACTGCTGCAAAATACAACTTTATACCGTGCCACAATACAACTTTATACTGTGCCACAATACAACTTTACACTGCGCCACGATGCGACTTTACACTGCGCCACAATACAACTTTACACTGCACCACAATACTACTTTACACTGCGCCACAATATAACTTTACACTGCTCCACAATATAACTTTACACTGCACCACAATGTGACTTTACACTGTGCCACAATACAACTTTACACTGCACCACAATACTACTTTACACTGCATCGCAATTCAGCTTTACACTGCGCAACAATATAACTTTACACTGCGCCACAATGCGACTTTACACTGTGCCACAATACAACTTTACACTGCGCCACAATACTACTTTACACTGCACCACAATTCAGCTTTACACTGCACCACAATTCAGCTTTACACTGCTGCACAATATAACTTTACACTGCGCCACAATGGGACTTTACACTGCGCCACAATACTACTTTACACTGCACCACAATTCAGCTTTACACTGCGCCACAAGGCGACTTAACACTGCGCCACAAGGGGACTTTACACTGCGCCACAATGCAACTTTACACTGCGCCACAGTACTACTTTACACTGCACCACAATACAACTTTACACTGCACCAGAATACTACTTTACACTGCTCAACAATACTACTTTACACTGCGCCATAATACTAATTTACACTGCGCCATAATACTACTTTACACTGCGCCAAAATATAACTTTATACTGCGCCACAATACTACTTTACACTGCGCCACAATACTACTTTACACTGCTGCACAATACTGTACTACTTTATACTACTGCACAATACTACTTTATAATGCGCCACAATACAACTTTACACTGTGCCACAATGCAACTTCATACTGCGCCAAAATGCAACTTCATACTTTCATACTGCACCACAATACACCTTTATACTGCAACACAATACAACTTTATACTGAGCCACAATACAACTGTACACTGTGCCACAATACAACTTTACACTGCGGCACATTTCAACTGTACACTGCTCCACAATACAACTTTATACTGCGCAACAATACAACTTCATACTGCACCACAATACAACTTTATACTGCGCAGCAATACAACAGCATGCTGCACCACAATACAACTTTATAATGCGCCACAATACAACTTTATACTGCGCCACAATACAACTTTATACTGTGACAAAATACAACTTTAGACTGCAGCACAATACAACTTTACACTGCGCCACATTTCAACTGTATACAGCTCCACGATACAACTTTATACTGAGCCACAATACAACTTTACACTGCGGCACATTTCAACTGCACACTGCTCCACAATACAACTTTATACTGCACCAAAATACAACTTTATACTGTGCCACAATACATCTTTATACTGCGCCACAATACAACTTTATACTGCGCCACAATACAACTTTACACTGCTCCACAATACAACTTTACGCTGCGCCACAATACAACTTTTTACCGCACCATAATGAAACTTTATACTGTAACACATTACAATTTTTTATTGCTCCGTGTTGCAACATTCCACAAATTTGCACCACAAATACATCCCGTATCATCAGTGTATCCAGTATCATCAGTGTATCCTGTATCCTCAGTGCATCCTATATCATCAGTGTATCCTGTATCATCAGTGTATCCTGTATCATCAGTGTATCCTGTATCATCAGTGCATCCAGTATCATCAGTGTATCCTGTATCATCAGTGCATCCTGTATCATCAGTGTATCCTGTATCATCAGTGTATCCTGTATCATCAGTGTATCCTGTATCATCAGTGCATCCAGTATCATCAGTGTATCCTGTATCATCAGTGCATCCTGTATCATCAGTGTATCCTGTATCATCAGTGTATCCAGTATCATCAGTGCATCCAGTATCATCAGTGCATCCAGTATCATCAGTGTATCCTGTATCATCAGTGTATCCTGTATCATCAGTGTATCCTGTATCATCAGTGTATCCTGTATCATCAGTGTATCCTGTATCATCAGTGCATCCAGTATCATCAGTGTATCCTGTATCATCAGTGCATCCTGTATCATCAGTGTATCCTGTATCATCAGTGTATCCTGTATCATCAGTGTATCCAGTATCATCAGTGCATCCAGTATCATCAGTGTATCCTGTATCATCAGTGTATCCTGTATCATCAGTGTATCCTATATCATCAGTGCATCCCGGATCATCAGTGCATCCCGGATCATCAGTGTATCCCGTATCATCAGTGCATCCAGTATCATCAGTGTATCCAGTATCATCAGTGTATCCTGTATCCTCAGTGCATCCTGTATCATCAGTGCACCCTGTATCATCAGTGTATCCAGTATCATCAGTGCATCCCGTATCATCAGTGTATCCTGTATCATCAGTGCACCCTGTATCATCAGTGCATCCAGCATCATCAGTGTATCCTATATCATCAGTGCATCCTGTATCATCAGTGCATCCTGTATCATCAGTGCATCCTGTATCATTAGTGTATCCAGTATCATCAGTGTATCCTGTATCATCAGCGCATCCAGTATCATCAGTGCATCCTGTATCATTAGTGTATCCAGTATCATCAGGGTATCCTGTATCATCAGCGCATCCTGTATCATCAGTGCATCCTGTATCATTAGTGTATCCAGTATCATCAGTGCATCCAGTATCATCAGTGTATCCTGTATCATCAGTGTATCCTATATCATCAGTGCAACCTGTATCATCAGTGCATCCTGTATCATCAGTGCATCACGCATCATCAGTGCATCCTGTATCATCAGTTTTTCCTGTATCATCAGTGCATCCTGTATCATCAGTGTATCCAGTATCATCAGTGCATCCTGTATCATCAGTGCATCCTGTATCATCAGTGTATCCTGTATCATCAGTGCATCCAATATCATCAGTGCATCCTGTATCATCAGTGTATCCAGTATCATCAGTGCATCCTGTATCATTAGTGTATCCAGTATCATCAGTGTATCCTGTACCATCAGTGCATCCAGTATCATCAGTGCATCCTGTATCATTAGTGTATCCAGTATCATCAGTGTATCCTGTATCATCAGCGCATCCTGTATCATCAGTGTATCCAGTATCATCAGTGTATCCTGTATCATCAGTGCATCCTATATCATCAGTGTATCCAGTATCATCAGTGCATCCAGTATCATCAGTGTATCCAGTATCATCAGTGTATCCTGTATCATCAGTGTATCCCATATCATCAGTGTATCCAGTATCATCAGTGCATCCAGTATCATCAGTGTATCCTGTATCATCAGTGCATCCTATATCATCAGTGTATCCTGTATCATCAGTGTATCCTGTATCATCAGTGCATCCAGTATCATCAGTGTATCCTGTATCAACAGTGCATCCTATATCATCAGTGTATCCTGTATCATCAGTGTATCCTGTATCATCAGTGTATCCCATATCATCAGTGCATCCCGTATCATCAGTGCATCCAGTATCATCAGTGTATCCTGTATCATCAGTGTTTCCTGTATCATCAGTGTATCCCGTATCATCAGTGCATCCAGTATCATCAGTGCATCCTGTATCATCAGTGTATCCAGTATCATCAGTGCATCCCGTATCATCAGTGCATCCCGTATCATCAGTGCATCCAGTATCATCAGTGCATCCTGTATCATCAGTGCACCCTGTATCATCAGTGCATCCAGTATCATCAGTGTATCCTGTATCATCAGTGCATCCTGTATCATCAGTGTATCCTGTATCATCAGTGTATCCTGTATCATCAGTGCATCCTATATCATCAGTGTATCCTGTATCATCAGTGTATCCAGTATCATCAGTGCATCCAGTATCATCAGTGTATCCTGTATCATCAGTGCATCCTATATCATCAGTGTATCCTGTATCATCAGTGTATCCTGTATCATCAGTGTATCCTGTATCATCAGTGTATCCCGTATCATCAGTGCATCCTGTATCATCAGTGCATCCAGTATCATCAGTGCACCCTGTATCATCAGTGTATCCAGTATCATCAGTGTATCCTGTATCATCAGTGCATCCTGTATCATCAGTGCATCCTGTATCATTAGTGTATCCAGTATCATCAGTGTATCCAGTATCATCAGTGCATCCTGTATCATCAGTGTATCATGTATCATCAGTGCATCCTGTATCATCAGTGCATCCTGTATCATCAGTGTACCCAGTATCATCAGTGCATCCTGTATCATCAGTGTATCCTGTATCATCAGTGCATCCTGTATCATCAGTGTATCCTGTATCATCAGTGTATCCTGTATCATCAGTGCATCCTATATCATCAGTGCATCCTGTATCATCAGTGTACCCAGTATCATCAGTGCATCCTGTATCATCAGTGTATCATGTACCATCAGTGCATCCTGTATCATTAGTGTATCCAGTATCATCAGTGTATCCTGTATCATCAGTACATCCTGTATCATCAGTGTATCCTGTATAATCAGTGTATCCTGTATCATCAGTGCCTCCTGTATCATCAGTGCATCCTGTATCATCAGTACATCCTGTATCATCAGTGTATCCTGTATCATCAGTGTATCCAGTATCATCAGTGCATCCTGTATCATCAGTGCATCCACTATCATCAGTGCATCCTGTATCATCAGTGTATCCAGTATCAGTGTATCCTGTATCATCAGTGTATCCAGTATCAGTGCATCCAATATCATCAGTGCATCCTGCATCATCAGTGCAACCTGTATCATCAGTGTATCCAGTATCATCAGTGCATCCCGTATCATCAGTGTATCCTGTATCATCAGTGTATCCTATATCATCAGTGTATCCTGTATCATCAGTGTATCCTGTATCATCAGTGTATCCAGTATCATCAGTGCATCCAGTATCATCAGTGCATCCTGTATCATTAGTGTATCCAGTATCATCAGTGTATCCTGTATCATCAGCGCATCCAGTATCATCAGTGCATCCTGTATCATTAGTGTATCCAGTATCATCAGTGTATCCTGTATCATCAGCGCATCCAGTATCATCAGTGCATCCTGTATCATTAGTGTATCCAGTATCATCAGTGTATCCTGTATCATCAGCGCATCCTGTATCATTAGTGTATCCAGTATCATCAGTGCATCCTATATCATCAGTGTTTCCTGTATCATCAGTGCATCCTGTATCATCAGTGCATCCTGTATCATCAGTGCATCCTGTATCATCAGTGTATCCTGTATCATCAGTGCATCCAATATCATCAGTGCATCCTGGATCATCAGTGTATCCAGTATCATCAGTGTATCCTGTATCATCAGTGCATCCTGTATCATCAGTGCATCCTGTATCATTAGTGTATCCAGTATCATCAGTGCATCCTGTATCATCAGTGCATCCTGTATCATCAGTGCATCCTGTATCATCAGTGCATCCTGGATCATCAGTGCATCCTGGATCATCAGTGTATCCAGTATCATCAGTGTATCCTGTATCATCAGTGCATCCTGTATCATCAGTGCATCCTGTATCATTAGTGTATCCAGTATCATCAGTGTATCCAGTATCATCAGTGCATCCTGTATCATCAGTGCATCCTGTATCATCAGTGCATCCTGTATCATCAGTGTATCCTGTATCATCAGTGCATCCTGTATCATCAGTGCATCCTGTATCATTAGTGTATCCAGTATCATCAGTGTATCCTGTATCATCAGCGCATCCTGTATCATTAGTGTATCCAGTATCATCAGTGTATCCTATATCATCAGTGCATCCTGTATCATCAGTGCATCCTATATCATCAGTGCAACCTGTATCATCAGTGCATCCTGTATCATCAGTGCATCACGCATCATCAGTGCATCCTGTATCATCAGTGTTTCCTGTATCATCAGTGTATCCTGTATCATCAGTGTATCCTGTATCATCAGTGTTTCCTGTATCATCAGTGCATCCTGTATCATCAGTGTTTCCTGTATCATCAGTGCATCCTGTATCATCAGTGTATCCTGTATCATCAGTGCATCCAATATCATCAGTGCATCCTGGATCATCAGTGTATCCAGTATCATCAGTGTATCCTGTATCATCAGTGCATCCTGTATCATCAGTGCATCCTGTATCATTAGTGTATCCAGTATCATCAGTGTATCCAGTATCATCAGTGCATCCTGTATCATCAGTGCATCCTGTATGATCAGTGCATCCTGTATCATCAGTGTATCCTGTATCATCAGTGCATCCTGTATCATCAGTGCATCCAATATCATCAGTGCATCCTGTATCATCAGTGTATCCAGTATCATCAGTGTATCCTGTATCATCAGTGCATCCTGTATTATCCGTGTATCCTGTATCATGAGAGACACCAGACCCCACAATGCAGACAAGCTGAAAGGCTGCTATCAAAGCAACCTGGGCTTCCATAACCCCTCAGCAGTTCCACAGGCTGATCGCCTCCATGCCACGCCGCATTGATGCAGTAATTGATACAAAAGGAGCCTCGACCAAGTATTGAGTGCATTTACTGAACATACATTCCAGTAGGCCAACATTTTGGATTTTAAAATCTTTTTTTCAAGTTGGTGTTATAAAGTATTCTAATTTACTGAGATAATGACTTTTGGGTTTTCATTGGCTGTTAGCCATAATCATCAACATTAACAGAAAAACACGTGAAATAGATCACTCTGTGAGTAATAACTCTATAGAATATATGAGATTCACTTTTTGTATTGAAGAACTGAAATAAAATTAACTTTTTGATGATATTCTAATTTTGTGGGAGGCACCTGTATACATGCACAAGCTGCGAGAGGCGACTTCTTCGGATCCTCCCTCCATGGATGCTGCTGTTGTCAGCATCTCTCATCACGTCCATCTATCTTCTGATATCAGGTAGTCCAATCACTATGTGTCTTTATATCTCTGTTCCTGTATACAGGCCGCCTGTGCAAGCTGAAGATATGGATGAACTCTTTATGCATCAAATGGCCAAGTTCTCCAACAAATATGACATAGTTGTCATGGGAGATTTTAACTATCCAGACATTTGTTGGGAATCTTTCTCAGGCAAAACGAACAGGTCAAACAAATACTTATCCTCTCTTGCTGACAATTTTATCTTCCAAAAGGTAAGAGAGAAAACAAGGGGATCTGCTACCTTGGATCTAATCCTCGTAAACAGGGAGGAAATGGTTGAGGAGGTAAGAGTGGCTGGGATCCTAGGAGGTAGCAACCATGCTATTTTAGAATTTTGGATAACTAACATTTCAGAAAGGCAGATTTTAAGGGACTCGGAAAGAGAATTGGAGGGATCCAAAGGCTGGATATCCTTAAGGACAAAAATGTCCAGGAAGGATGGGAAATCTTGAAAAATTAGATTCTCAAAGCACAATCGTTAACAATTCCAAAAAGAGGGAAGAATAGGAAGCATTTAAGGAAACCAGGATGGATGAACACAGAACTTAAACACATGCTAAAAAGGAAGAAAGAAATGTTTATCAAATGGAAAGAGGGAGGCATATCTAAAGAAGAATATAATGCTGTCTACAGAACCTGCAGGGCACAAATCAGACTACCTAAAGCTGACAAAGAATTAAGGCTTGCAAAAGACGTCAAAAGCAATAAAAAATGATTTTGGGGATATGTCAAAAGTAAAAGAAAAGTCAAAGATGCTGTAGGATTTTTACAGGATGAAAATGATGAAAAGGTAAAAAAGGATGTTGAGAAGGCCGAACTTTTAAATTCCTATTTTGCATCTGTTTTCTCTCAGAAAGAAAATCTAACATCAGCTGATTTTCACTGTCCTATTAAGGAAATAGAAGAATCCAGGATATCAATAACAGAAAGATAGTGAGGAAACACATTGCTAACATAAATCAATTCAAGTTTCCGGGTCACGATGAATTACACCTCAGAGTACTGAAGGAGATAGCAGAAGAAATTTTTGAACCACTCTCCATAATCTTTGAAAATTCTTGGAGAAGTCCCAGAAAACTGGAGAAGAGCAATTATTGTTCCTATCTTCAAAAAGGGGAAGAAGGAGGACCCAGGGAACTATAGGCTGGTGAGTCTGACATCTATAGCAGGAGATCTTTGAACAAATTATTAAACAACATGTATGTAAGTACCTGGATAAGAATGAAGTGATTAAACAGTCAGCATGGGTTTGTAACTAATAAGTCATGTCAGACTAACTTATTTTCCTTCTATGACAGAATCACTGACTGAGTGGATCAGGGAAATTATGTAGATATAGTATATCTTGACTTCAGCAAAGCATTTGACAAATTATCTCACGCAATCCTTATTGAAAAATGACTAAGCATGGAATGGACAAGACAACTGTTAGGTGGATTCATAACTGGCTTAGTGATCATACCCAAAGAGTGGTCGTAAATGGCTGCACATCCAGTTGGAAGAATGTCTCAAGTGGGGTACCACAGGGCTCTGTCCTGGGCCCTGTATTGCTCAACATCTTTATCAGTGATTTAGGTGAAGGAATTGAGGGTAAACTCATTAAATTTGCTGATGACACAAAGCTAGGAGGGATAGCTAATACTAGAGAAGAGAGAGAGGATCCAAAAAGATATAAATAAACTGGAGCAGTGGGCAGCAACTAACAGAATAGTTTTTAACAGGGAAAAATGCAAAGTACTACATCTGGGCAATAAAAATGAAAAAAGCATATACATTCCCTGACAGAAGTTATGTCGCTTATCCATGTTATGTAAATAAAAGCTTATAACCTGATGTTAAATTCATCCATTGGTTGTATAAATTATTTTTTTGAAAGCTGAAACCCTCTGAAATGTGGTTTAGGTTAAGAAAATAAATTAGCATCAATGCAGAAATATTGATCAGTTAATGGACACAGAATGGTCAGATTTTGGCAAGACAAAAGTTTTGTCGCCTGGTCATATAATGCACCCAATCCTAGTTTACATCCTCACTAGTGCTCAGTAAATGATCGGTTAATTAGTGTGTGTGTGTATAAAAAGAAACCCAGCACCCCAGACCGTCACTTGAACTGCAACTTGAGCTCTGACAACATGCCAAAAATCCACCCTGTGACCAAAGCCTGGATTATCAAGAGGCTGAAGACCAGATCCACTGCAGAGGTGGCTGGTACCTTTAATGTTTCTCAGCGTCAAGTACAAAGAATTAAAAAAAGATTTGAAGAGACTGGAGATGTGTTTGACAAGCCCAGGCCCGGCAGACCCCGCAAGACAACTGCTCAGGAAGAACATTTGTTGGTTAGAAAATCCAAAGCAAACCCCTCTTCCACTGCAGCAGAGCTCAAACAGGCCTGGTCACCTCAAGTCCCTGTGTCAACTAGAACAATTTGTAGGATTCTGTCTCGAAATGGCCTCCATGGTCGAATCAGTGCCCAGAAGCCAGCACTAAACAAAAGGCAAATAAGAAACCGTGTGGCATTTGCAAAGTCCCTCAGCCTGCTAAACAGATGGACGCTGGAAAAGTGGCAGAAGGTGGATTTCTCTGATGAACCTTCAGTAGAATTACACCAAAGCCACTGCAAATACTGCAGGAGACCTACTGGAGCCCGTATTGATCCAAAATACACCCAGAAAACAGTTAAATTTGGTGGTGGAAAGATCATGGTCTGGGGTTACATTCAGTATGGGGGTGTGCAAAACATTTGCAAGGTGGAAAACAATATCAATAGCCTAAAATATCAAGAAGTATTAGCAACCTCTTATATTCCAAATCATAAAAGGGGTCAAATTCTGCAGCAGGATGGTGCTCCATCTCATACATACAACAAAGTTCCTTCAGGCAAAAAAAGATCAAGGTGCTCAAGGACTGGCCAGCCCAGTCACCAGACATGAACATCATTGAGCATGTTTGGGGTAGGATGAAAGAGGAAGCTTGGGAGACAAAACCAAAGAATCTAGATGAACTCTGGGAGGCATGTAAGACTGCATTCTTTGCTATTCCTGATGACTTCATTAATAAATTGTATGAATCATTGTTGAACCGCATGGATGCAGTCCTTCAAGCTCATGGAAGTCACACAAAATATTAAATATGACTCTAATAGCACCACAACTTCATTCACCAATGTTATGCAACATATATTTGTATTTTAAGTTAATTATTTGTTTGAATATCACATTACTTTCTGTGGGCGACAAAACTTTTGTCTTGCCAAAATCTGACCATTCTGTGTCCATTTACTGATCAATATTTCTGCATTGATGCCAATTTATTTTCTTAACCTAAACCACATTTCGGAGGGTTTCAGCTTTCAAAAGAATAATTTATACAACCAATGGATGAATTTAACGTCAGGTTATAAGCTTTTATTTACATAACATGGATAAACGACATAACTTCTGTCAGGGAGTGTACAGAATGGGAGGAATAGGGCTAAGCAACAGCACATGTGAAAAAGACTTGGGTATACTAGTAGATCACAGACTGAACATGAGTCAACAGTGTGATGCAGCAGCAAAAAAGGCAAATACAATTCTGGGATGTATTAACAGAAGCATACAGTCTAGATCACGCAAAGTCATTATTGCCCTCTACTCCTCTTTGGTCAGACCTCACCTGGAATACTGTGTCCAGTTTTGGGCACCACATTTAAAAAAACCATCAACAAACTGGAGCAAGTTCAGAGAAAAGCGACCAGAATGGTGACTGGTCTGCAAACCATGTCCTATGAGGAAAGTTTACAGGATTTGGGAATGTTTAGCTTGCAAAAAAGATATAATAGCTGTCTACAAATATCTCAAGGGCTGTCACATTGTAGAAGGATCATCTTTATTCTCATTTGCACAAGGAAAGACTAGAAGCAATGGAAAGAAACTGAATGGGAAGAGACACAGATTAGATATTAGAAAAAAAATGTTGACAGTGAGGGTGATCAATGAGTACAACAGACTGCCACAAGAGGTGGTGAGTTCTTCTTCAATGGAAGCCTTCAATCAGAGGCTGGACAGACATCTGTCTGAGATGATTTAGTGAATCCTGTTTTGAGCAGGGGGTTGGACCAGATGACCCAGGAGGTCCCTTCCAACTCTAACATTCTATGATTCTATGATCACTTTTGCAAAATTGTTATATGAGTGTTATAAGAAGGGTCGTGTATCCTTATACCACCTATAGACCTACTGATGTGAGTATTCATAGCGATATTTTAATTATAAAAGGTGATGACACATGACAAAGGACATGCGATCATTTTCTGATCAGTTGTGAAACCTAACTAATACTAATAATGATGGGGGCACATTGCTGGTTCTGCATTATGTCAGATTGAAAGTTTTCTTTGCAGAGCAGCGCTCCCTACTACTCAGATGTGAATGGGGTTGTGCTGTAATTCTTTGCACAGCAGATGAATGGAGCACAGCAAGGAAAAAGAAGTGAAAGGAATGCACAAACGCAGCGACCCTTCATTCTCAGGATTAATCGGGGTCTCAAAGCATGGACAACTGCAGATGCTAAAATGATGGGCTTTTCTAGTGACATGACAGCACATTATAAGATGGGAGTTCACCTTTATAGGTTTATGCACGTTTTGTAAGTTACCAGCAAGTCATATCAGCAAGGGTCCGACCTTTGGGCCCTCCGCCATTTCTGAGAACAGAGCTTTGCAGAGCCGGGAGGCCCAAAGTCATTCTCAGTGGACTGCATTAAAAAATCTAACCAGGCATGGCAGTCCCATAGAAAATTAAGGTGGCAGATGTTGAGCTTTCCCTGTTAGACCGGGCTCTGCAGAGCCCCATCCTTGGGTACCAGAGCCCCATTCACAAGATCGAAGGGCTGTTAATAGCTGAACTTCCACATATCTGCAGATTTGTATGTTCTCCCCGTGTTTGCGTGGGTTTCCTCCGGGTACTCTGGTTTCCTCCCACATTGCAAAGACATACTGATAGGGAATTTAGATTGTGAGCCCCATTGGGGACAGCAGTTATAATGTGTGCAAAAGTGTAAAGCGCTGCGGAATATGTTAGCGCTATATAAAAATAAAGATTAGTATAAAGATTATCACCTATCCTAACTCTAAAAGTGGGAATAACCCTTTGGCCTCATTAAAATAAAAACACTTCTACTCATCCCCGGTGCTGGCACCATTCCAGTGGTGTTGGCACTTGCGTTCTCGGGACTCATGTGAGGTTGTGCCATGAGTTCTGCCCTCAATCAGCGCTGGCACCACTATTCCCACCCTCGGCCGTATTGATCATCATCAGGAAGCCAACGCTGCGGCTGCTGTCTGACTTCCTTTTGATCTTCGATATGTGCAAAGGTGGGAACATTGGCGCCAGCGCCTATTGGGCTCAGGTGGCATAACAACCTGACTTGAGAACAATGGGAATAACCCTTTGGCCCCATTAAAATAAGAACAGTTATACTCATCTCCGGTGCCGGCGCTCTTCCAGCGGTGTCGGCATTTGCGTTCCCAGTGCTCAAGTGGGGTTGTTACGTCATCTGAGCCCAATCAGCGCTGAAGCCAATGTTTCCACCTTCGCACATATCGAACATCAAAAGGAAGTCAGACAAGAGCTGCAGAGCTGGCTTCTTGTTGATGTTCAATATGTCCAAAGGTGGGGATAGTGACGCCAGCGCTGACTGGGGGCAGGGCTCGTGTCACAACCTCACATGAGTCCCGAGAACGCAAGTGCCAACACCGCTGGAATGGCGCCAGCACCGGAGATGAGTAGAAGTGCTTTTATTTTAATGGGGCCAAACATGAGGAATGCTAAGAGGTTCTTCTAGTAGGGGACAAACACTTTAATCACTCTTATTATTACTTCTAATAAATATACACATAATACACGTTGCCCAATTATGACACTAGCTTTGTATGTTCGCATTACAAGGCTCTGACCCTTATATCGTCCTGGGATTTACAAGCCCTTTACCATTTCTGACTTTATAGGCTCATTCAACTGAATGTCTCCATGGCGGATATTCTGCCGGCTCCGTACTTCACTACATGGTCAATAAGCAGATTATCTCCATGTAATACTATATCAGATATACATAATCTAATACATCATCCTAGATTAGGGACTATTAGTACATTGGATTCCTAAGTCACCACATTTCCATGTTAAATACATAAAGACAAATAACGAAGGGTTGTTAGTACCTTGTTCGTCAGGATGCTTCCCCTCCACGGGGACGCTGACCGTGCGCCTCAAGAATTTGGTTCTGGTAGGATCGCTTCTCCTCTCTCGTATTAACAGCGGGTGAACCTAAAATAAAGGAAATATAATATAGAAGATATAAATTGCTAAACATAACTCTGGAGCCAATAATCCCAAGTGATTGTAGAAAAATACTATGATATTAGACAGCATTAAAGCTATAAAAAAAAAAAAAAAAAGAAAAACTGCAGGGATTAAAGAGAAACTGCCAGCATACCTAAAATACTGTGTTATGCCTAATGAAGCCCTGAGGAGGAAAAGCATGACACTAAGCAACTACTCGATATGTACAAGGATAACACTACTATAATACTGCTACTTCGTATGTACGAGAATATAACTACTATAATACTGCCCCTATGTACAAGAATATGACTACTATAATACTGCCCCTATGTACAAGAATATAACTACTATAATACTGCCTCTATGTACAAGAATATAACCACTATAATACTGCCCCTATGTACAAGAATATAACTACTATAATACTGCCCCTATGTACAAGAATATAACTACTATAATACTGCCCCTATGTACAAGAATATAACTACTATAATACTGCTACTATGTACAAGAATATAACTACTATAATACTGCTCCTATTTACAAGAATATAACTACTATAAAACTGCTCCTATGTACAAGAATATAACTACTATAATACTGCCCCCTATGTACAAGAATATAACTACTATAATACTGCCCCTATGTACAAGTATATAACTACTATAATACTGCCCCCTATGTACAAGAATATATTTACTATAATACTGCCCCCTATGTACGAGAATATAACTACTATAATACTGCTTCCTATGTACAAGAATATAACTACTATAATACTACTCCTATGTACAAGAATATAACTACTATAAAACTGCTCCTATGTACAAGAATATAACTACTATAATACTGCCCCCTATGTACAAGAATATAACTACTATAATACTGCCCCTATGTACAAGTATATAACTACTATAATACTGCCCCCTATGTACAAGAATATATTTACTATAATACTGCCCCCTATGTACGAGAATATAACTACTATAATACTGCTTCCTATGTACAAGAATATAACTACTATAATACTACTCCTATGTACAAGAATATAACTACTATAATACTGCCCCTATGTACAAGTATATAACTACTATAATACTGCCCCCTATGTACAAGAATATATTTACTATAATACTGCCCCCTATGTACGAGAATATAACTACTATAATACTGCTTCCTATGTACAAGAATATAACTACTATAATACTGCCCTCTATATACAAGAATATAACTACTATAATACTGCTCCTATGTACAAGAATATAACTACTATAATACTGCTCCTATGTACAATAATATAACTACTATAATACTGCCCCTATGTACAATTATATAACTACTATAATACTGCCCCTATGTACAAGAATATAACTACTAATAGATGGTGGCCCGATTCTTACCGGCAAGATGATGCAGGGAGCGCGTCTGCTCCAGAGTAGAGTCTGGGGTTACTCTGGAGCAGACGCGCTCCCTGCATCATCTTGCCGGTATGATATGCTCTTTGGGTATTATGCACTGGTCCTAATATTACTTACCATCTTGTTATCTTTACCTGGGGACTCTGCTTTACTATACTTTATGGTTATCACCATGTAGCGCATAGAATTTTCTGTGTGCCCTTTATTCCCAGGACATCATACCTAGCTCTTTGCTGTGGGGTGCATTGTCTGTCTCCATGTTCACATACACTGTGTTTGTGGCCTTTTTAACCACTGCCACTTTTATATTCCTTGTAATGTTATTAATTTCCATATTCAATAAAGATTTTTCTTATTATATGGTGGACTTATTTGCATCAGTTTCTAGTAGATTTTGCTGTTTAGCATTTGGTGTGTCCTATACTATTCCATGGTCAGGCACCATTCACTCTCTATTTTGTATCATTAGGACATCATGAGCAGAGGGTGTGCACGTGGTTGCCTGCATTGTTTTCCATGCCTCGATATGTACAAGGATAACACTACTATAATACTGCTACTACGTACAAGAATATAACTACTATAATACTGCTCCTATGTACAAGAATATAACTACTATAATACTGCTCCTATGTACAAGAATATAACTACTATAATACTGCTCCTATGTACAAAAATACAGCTACTATAATACTGCCCCTATGTACAAGAATATAACTACTATAATACTGTCCCTATGTACAAGAATATAACTACTATAATACTGTCCCCTATGTGCAAGAATATAACTACTATAATACTGCTCCTATGTACAAGAATATAACTACTATAATACTGCCCCTATGTACAAGAATATAACTACTATAATACTGCTCCTATGTACAAGAATATAATTACTATAATACTGCTCCTATGTACAAGAAAATAACTTGTCATGATTCAACTGGCGAGTGACATGGGACCAGGGGGCACCTTTCCTGGCCCTAACACTAGAGG
Organism: Ranitomeya variabilis; assembly: GCF_051348905.1. Lineage (NCBI taxonomy): Eukaryota > Metazoa > Chordata > Amphibia > Anura > Dendrobatidae > Ranitomeya > Ranitomeya variabilis. The sequence goes on along the minus strand of NC_135233.1, from coordinate 383,112,303 downwards.
GCGCCCTAGCTCGCCCTGTACCCCGAGATATTTCAGTTTCAGATGGCACCCCCCACCCAGGGAAAAGGGGACGCTAGTGTGCACCACAGTACACCAACCCAACTGACAAGGTAACACAAACAAGGGTAAACTGAAAACTACACACACACAAAATATACACTCACATATAACAGAGGTATTCACTAGGGTGTGTAGGGAGGAGGAAGAAAGCAAAACAGGAAAGGATACGGAATTTCCAAGCGTACAAACCAGGCATCAGTCGCTAATAAATTCCTCCAGCACTCCTTCACAAAACCAACTACTCCCACTCCTATGTCTTGCAGCAATTGCTAACTCAGACAAGGACTTGGTAATCAATCCCAGATTTTATAGGGGAGAGGAATGGCCAACTAAGCACAGATGAATGCAGGAATTTCCAACATAGCCGAATAACCCCTGTTCTGCTGAAAGAAATAAACACGTTTATTACAATGGAGAAGTGCTTCTTCTCAGCGGCAGAGTAGGAGCCACCAGATGCTGCGGTCTTCTGGCTTCGCTCTGTTGCAGAAACACAGTGACAGTACCCCCTCTTCTACGAGGGACCTCTGCAACCTCAGGGCCAGGTTTATCTGGGTGTGCAACATGTAAGGCCCGAACTAGTCTGGCCGCATGGACGTCAGAAGCTGGTACCCACATCCTCTCGTCAGGACCGTACTCCTTTCAATGTACCATATATTGAAGCGACCGACACACAAGACGAGAGTATAAGACCTTTGCTATCTGGAACTCCAGATTACCATCAATAATGATAGGAGAAGGTGATCGAGGCGAAGGTACTGCAGATGCCACGTACTTCTTGAGAAGCGAACGGTGAAAAAAGTTAAGGATTCTAAAGGTAGGTGGCAGAGCAAGGCGGAATGCTACCAGATTTTCGACGGCTAAGATCTTATGAGGACTGATAAAACTGGGACCCAGTTTCCAAGACTGAACCTTCAGCTTAATGTTCCTTGAGGACACCCACACCAAGTCACCAACACACAGGTATGGACCCACCACTCGTCTCCGATCAGCCACACGCTTATATTTAGAACCCATATTTCTCAAATTATTAGTCACCCCCTGCCATATGGTAGAGATGGAAGATGAAAACCATTCTTCCTCCGGTAATCCGGAAGGACGGTTACCATTGAAAGAACTAAACTGCGGATGGAACCCATATACCCCGAAAAACAGGGACTTACCGGTTGATTGCTGACAACAATTATTTACTGCAAATTCAGCCAACTGTAAGTAGGTAACCTAGTCCTCCTGATTCTCAGACACGAAACATCTGAGATATGTCTCTAAATTCTGATTACCCGTTCAGTCTGCCCGTTAAACTGCGGGTGAAAAGCAGAAGAAAAAGACAAATGGATCCCCTGACATATGCAAAACGCCCTAGCAAAATTTGGAGATAAACTGCACCCCCTGATCAGAGACAATATCGGTAGGAATCCCATGCAGTCTAATTATTTCCCTGATGAAAATTTGCACCAGAAATTTGGCGTTAGGCAAAGCTGGTAAAGCAATAAAATGAGACATTTTACTAAACCTGTCCACCACCATCAGCATTACAGTGTTCCCTGCAGACACAGGTAGGTCCGCAATAAAATCGACTGACAAATTAATCCAAGGTCTGCAGGGAATCTCCAATGGAGAGCCCCTGACGGACAAGTATGCGAGGTCTTAGAAGGTGCATAGATATTGCAGGTGGCCACATACTCCCATACATACTTATGAGCACCTGGCCACCAAACCGCCGAGTAAGTAGATCTGCGATGGCCTTATTCCCAGGATGTCCAGCCAGCACCATATCATGATGTTCACTGAGAATCCTAAGACAGAGATTGACTGGAACGATCAGTTTACCAAGTAGACAGGTAGAAGGGGCGTCCCCCTGAGTATCAGCAACATCTCTTTCATGATTGGAGCATATAGACACCATCACTGCCCCTCTCTGCAGAATAGGTACCGGTTTGCACTTATCTCCTCCCCCAGGAAAGCAAAGGGATAAGGCATCTGCCTTAACGTTTTTGCTCTCCGGCCTAAAAGTAACAAAAAAGTTAAACCTGGTAAAGAATAATGCTCATCTTGCCTGTCGGGATGTAAGGCTTTTCACCATCTACAAGTATACCAGATTTTTATGATCTGTGATAACCATCACTGGGTGAACCGCTCCCTCCAAAAAATGACGCCACTCCTCAAAAGCCCATTTGATAGCTAAGAGTTCCCTGTTACAAATATCAAAATTTCTCTCTATGTCTGCCTGTTGAGGGCAGAGCAAAGTACTGCAGTGCGCAGGCGTCGGGAAAGGTCAGTGTGGCCCGGCGCCTGCGCACTGCAGTACTTTGCTCTGCCCTCAACAGGGAGATAAAGTACGCCTGCGCCGGAGCCACAGCGTGAATGCAAGAAGAGGACGTCATTGTAAGAAGATGGGAGGCCCCGGACTGGACCGCGACGCCCATCGTACCGGGACCGCCCCTGGGTGAGTATAATCTAACCTCTTTTTCTCATCTTTCAGGTTACATCGGGGGCTTATCTACAGCATTACAGAATGCTGTAGATAAGCCCCTGATGCCGGTGGGCTTAGCTCACCTTCAATTTTGGGGGTGACAGGTTCCCTTTAAATAGAGGTCAAGAAGGACACGTGTTCACAAAATGACCCTTTTTACCACAACAGAAACACACTCCCCCTTACGCCGGACTACAGACAATTTGCCAGCATGAGACGCCGCACCCACCTGCATGGGTTCCACAGTAGGCTCAGCACTGACTCCCCTCAACCCCAGACTTCCCGCCTTCAGAGGTGACTCCCTATGTCTCTGGCGAAGACGGCGATCAACTCGTGTGGCTGAAACTGATGTATGACAGAACACACTGACTTCATCTGCGTCATTATACCCAATGGACCCATCAGTGCATAGTTTTGCAGGGGTTCGGATGTTAGATCCGTCAATGCCACTGAATGTAGGATGAAACGCTATGTGGTCAAAGCCTTGGTAGTACCTGGGACACACGTGGAACTAGGATCAGAAGTTTGCACAGCAAACGCCAAGATGATGCCAAAGACACAATTTACTTCACAGTAACAGCACTAAGAATATAAGACTTCTTACAGATGTACCAAACATTATGACCGGACATTATTGCCATTAGTTATGCCGTAATATGCAGAATTTGATGCTAGAAACGCGTGAGTTCTCACAATTCTCAAACTCCTATGGTGGCCTCTGGCACAGTAGGTAATAAGGGGCTCTCCTATGCCCCCGTGTGCCTTCTCCTCAGCCTTTATACCTGTCCCTTCCCCTCCACGCTCTCACTGTCGACCTCCACATGCCTCCTGCTCTTCAATGACTGTCCCTAGGTGCCCTGCCGCCAGAGTCACACCAGCTTAGGAATGGTTAATGCCGATGGCTTTGTTCTCTGCATCCGATTGGAGGAACAGATCAGGACTTTCGGATGACGGGTTAATTACAATAATTATCCTGTACAAGTAAAAGCAGCGGCTGTGAATATAGACCCTACTGCTGTATTCTAATTCTCCCTCTTTTCTATTCTGCTCCTTCATCCGCTCTGTGTCTGCTCTGTACCCACTGCTCGACCCCACTCTCCCCCTCGTGTACCCTGATGGGGGGGTCCCCGATCACTTTCCATACGGTTATGTCCTCCTTGCATTATCCCCTAGTTATATAACATAGCAGCAGCCCAGAGGTGCTCATCCATCCCCATCACCCCTGCTCATCATTTTGCATGCAGTTCCCTCTTTTCCCCCCATCTGTGCCCCCCATCACTTCCCTTCCCTGTCTCTATTTCTCTCCCACTCTCTCCCTCTAATGCTCAGAGTTCCTTGCAGTAACAATGACAGGACAGGATCTGGGAGAGCAGCTTGTAATCCTCCCACATACCCCGTCCATCAGCTGCCTCATTCAGCTTCTGTGCGGGGAGTAGGAGAGAGGCTCCCACCACACTATCACCTCGGCTCCCCTCAGACTGACTGACCACTACCTTTGCCCCCCTTGTCCTGTCATGCAAGGAACACATCAGACAGTCAGACAAAACCACGTCAAGGTGCAGAGATTCCCCAGACTTTAAGGGTGGCATAGAATGGTCTAATAATGCAAGCTGCAGAGGTGGCCCAGAAGCCTGAGGGCCCTCTGACAACAAAACTGCATTGTTCCTTGGGGAAGGTGTGAAGATATATGATGGTAACGGCACAATGATGTAATTACAGCACATGGAAATCAATGGATCTGGATTGTCAGCACTGGCACCCGTCTGACAGATCAGTCTGGTTGCACTAGAATAACTGACATCCCATAGCTTGACCATGTGCCGCTCTGGGTCTCTGAGGATACTGTCCTCCACAGCCTGTAAAGCCGATGGCAACACCGCCGCGGATCCTCATGGCTGCGACACAGACCTGTCTCCTACTTTCTCCTATCCCAAATAACAAAGGCCCCCAAGTGATCTTTATTCATGTCACAGCACCCACTTGGTTGAAAACCAAGATATTGCGCAATTGATGGGAAGGTTGACAACTACCTCATATATAGCAGGAATAGGAAGTCTAGGAATAGCTAAACAGAAAAAAAATGATTATTTGGTGACAATGGTTCCTGAATGGTGGGAAATACAAGTCCGCCAGCGGCCAGTCAGTTCTTACAGTTCATGTTTTGAAAGCAGAAAAGATGGGTCAAATTATCATGACTAGTGATGAGCGAATATACTCGTTGCTCGGGTTTTCCAGAGCACGCTCAGGTGGTCTCCGAGTATTTATGACTGCTCGGAGATTTAGTTTCCATCGCTGCAGCTGAATGATTTACAGCTAGTAGCCAGGCTGAGTACATGTGGGGGTTGCCTGGTTGCTAGGGAATCCCCACATGTAATCAAGCTGTCTAGTAGCTGCAAATCATCTAGCTGCGGCGATGAAAACTAAATCTCCGAGCAGTCATAAATACTCACTAATCATGACTACACAACTCTGTCAGGGCATCTCCAAAACAGCAGGCCTGGGGTGTTCACGGTATTCAGTAGGCCTTGTGGAGTGTTCTCGACGTACAGCAAGTCTTGTGTGACACTCATGGTATATGACAGATCTTGTGTGATGTTCCCAGTAAACAACAGGTCTTGCGGGGAGTTCCTGGTATATGGCACGTCTTGTGGGATGCTCTCAGTATACAACAGGTGTTGTGGGGTGTTACCGGGATACAGCAGGAGTTGTGGGGTATTCCTGGTATACAGCAGGAGTTGTGGGGTGTTCCCGGTATACAGCAGGTCTTGTAGGTTGTTCCAGGTATATGGCAGTTCTTGTGGGGTGTTCCCAGTATATAGCATGACTTGTGGGGGGTTCTCCATATACGGCAGGTATTGTGGTGTGTTTCCAGTATATGGCAGGTCTTGTGGGGTGCTCTCGGTATATGGCAGGTCTTGTGGGGCAGTTCCCGGTACATGACAGATTTTGAAGGTCTGGATTTTTCTTGTAGTTCTATTTTTTTTTCGATATATACAGTAGCAGGTCTTGTGGGGTGTTTCTACTATACAGCAGGTCTAGTGGAATGTTCACGGTATACGGCAGGTATTGTCCGGAGTTACCGGTATACGTCAGGTCTTATGGGGTGTTATCAGTATACAGTAGGTCTTGTGAGGTTTTCTCGATATACAGCAGGTATCGTGTGCAGTTCCCAGTATACATCAGGTCTTATACGGGGTTCACAGTATATAGCAGGTCTTGTAGTGTGTTCCTAGTATATGGCAGGCCTTGTTTTGTGTTCCTAGTATACCGCAGGTATTGTGCAGTGTTCCCATTATACGTCAGGTCTTATGGGGTGTTACCAGTACACAGCAGATCTTGTAAGGTGTTCTTAGTATACGGAAGGTATTGTGTGGAGTTCCTGGTGTACGGCAGGTCTTGCTCAGAGTTCTCGGTATACAGCAGTACTTGTGTGGTGTTCTCAGTATATGTCAGGTCTTGTTCGGAGTTCCCGGTATACAGCAGGTCTTGTGAGGTGTTTCCGGTATACAGCGGGTCTTGTGAGATGTTTTCGGTATATGGCAGGTCTTGTTCTGAGTTCCCAGTATACAGCAGGTCTTGTGGGATGTTTTCGGTATATGGCAGGTCTTGTAGGTTGTTCCTAGTATACACCAGGTCTTGTGGAGTGTTACCAGTATATGTTAGGTTTAGTGAGATAATCCCAGTATGCAGAACGTATTGTTGGAAGTTCACGGTATACAGCAGGTGTAGTGGCATGTTCCCAGTATAAGGTAGATTTTATGGGGCATACCCGGTATACTGCAGGGTCTTGTGAGGTGCTCCCGATATGCAGCAGGGTCTTGCGGGATGTTCCTGTTATAATACAGGTCTTATGAGGTGTTCCCAGTATATGGCAGATTGTGTGGAATGTTCCCAGTATAAGGTGAATTTTGTAGTGTGTTCCCGATATACTGCAGGTCCATACCTCCCAACCGTCCCGGATCCAGCGGGACTGTCCTGATTTTGACAGTTAGCCCCGCGATCCCGGGCGGGACATTAGTTGCCCGCAGTGGTTGGGAGGTGTGCTGCAATATCAGGCGGTCAGCCTCATCCCTGCACCCGCAAAGTAGCCTGAGCACAGCACGCCACATATTGGCTGCTCCGTGCGCACAGGACTGTGATGAGGTCACAGGGGGGAGGAGTCAGGGGTCACATGATCGGGACCTCCGTGGATTGCAGGACTCAGCTGTGCTGGTTGACAACTTGCCATGGTGCTGCTGGATGAGGTAAGTAATAAGCTGCCTTGTGTGGGGTCAGGAGGTGTTTACAGTGTGGATGTAGCAGAGCCATGTGTGTACGAGGTCAGGTGTATGGAGCGGAACCGTGTGTGTATGAGGTGTATGGAGAGGAGCTGAATGTATACGAGGTGTATGGAGCGGAGCTGAATGTGTAAAGGTGTACGGAGCGGAGCCGTGTGTGTGCGAGGTGTACGGAGCGGAGCCGTGTGTGTACGAGGTGTACAGAGCGGAGCCACATGTGAACGAGGTGTATGGAGCAGAGCGCGTGTGTGTATGAGGTGTACGGAGCGGAGCCGTGTGTGTACGAGGTGTACGGAGCGGAGCCGTGTGTGTATGAGGTGTATGGAGCGGAGCCGTGTGTGTATGAGGTGTATGGAGCGAAGCCGTGTGTGTATGAGGTGTATGGAGTGGAGCCGTGTGTATGGAGCAGAGCTGAATGTGTATGAGGTGTATGGAGCGGAGCTGAATGTGTATGAGGTGTATGGAGCGGAGCTGAATGTGTACGAGTTGTAGGGAGCGAAGCCGTGTGTGTATGAGGTGTATGGAGCGAAGCCATGTGTGTATGAGGTGTACGGAGCGGAGCCGTGTGTGTATGAGGTGTATGGAGCGGAGCCGTGTGTGCAAAGTGTACGGAGCGCAGCCGCGTGTGTAGGAGTAGCTATGTGTGGCTATTATACGGTACGAAGTATCATGTGCGGCCAATATACAGTATGGAGCATCATGTGTGGCCATTATACAGTATGGAGCATCATGTGTGGCCATTATACAGTATGGAGCATCATGTGCGGTCATTATACAGTATGGAGCATTATGTGTGGCCATTATACAGTATGGAGCATCATGTGTGGCCATTATACAGTATGGAGCATCATGTGTGGCCATTGTACAGTATGGAGCATCATGTGTGGCCATTATACAGTATGGAGCATCATATGTGGCCATTATAAAGTATGGAGCATCATGTGTGGCCATTATACAGTATGGAGCATCATGTGCGGTCATTATACAGTATGGAGCATCATGTGCGGTCATTATACAGTATGGAGCATTATGTGTGGCCATTAAGCAGTATTGAGCATCATGTGTGGCAATTATACAGTATGGAGCATCATGTGTGGCCATTATACAGTATGGAGCATCGTGTGTGGCCATTATACAGTATGGAGCATCATGTGTGGCCATTATACAGTATGGGGCATCATGTGCGGTCATTATACAGTATGGAGCATTATGTGTGGCCAATATACAGTATGGAGCATCATGTGTGGCCATTATACAGTATGGAGCATCATGTGTGGCCATTATAAAGTATGGAGCATCATGTGTGGCCATTATACAGTATGGAGCATCATGTGCGGTCATTATACAGTATGGAGCATTATGTGTGGCTATTAAACAGTATTGAGCATCATGTGTGGCTATTATTAAGTATGGAGCATCATGTGTGGCCATTATATAGTATGGAGCATCATGTGTGGCCATTATACAGTATGGAGCATCATGTGTAGCCATTATACAGTATGGAGCATCATGTGTGGCCATTATACAGTATGGAGCATCATGTGCGGTCATTATACAGTATGGAGCATTATGTGTGGCCAATATACAGTATGGAGCATCATGTGTGGCCATTATACAGTATGGAGCATCATGTGTGGCCATTATAAAGTATGGAGCATCATGTGTGGCCATTATACAGTATGGAGCATCATGTGCGGTCATTATACAGTATGGAGCATTATGTGTGGCCATTAAACAGTATTGAGCATCATGTGTGGCTATTATACAGTATGGAGCATCATGTGTGGCCATTATACAGTATGGAGCATGTGTGGCCATTATACAGTATGGTGCATCATGTGTGGCCATTATACAGTACGGAGCATCATACAGTATGGAGCATTATGTGTGGCCATTAAACAGTATTGAGCATTGTGTGTGGCCATTATACAGTATGGAGCATCATGTGTGGCCATTATACAGTATGGAGCATCATGTGTGGCCATTATACAGTATGGAGCATCATGTGCGGTCATTATACAGTATGGAGCATCATGTGTGGCCATTATACAGGACGGAGCATCATGTGTGGCCATTATGCAGTATGGAGCATCATGTGTTGCCATTTTACAGTATGGAGCATTATGTGTGGCCATTATACAGTATTGAGCACTGCGTGGCCATATTTTTTTGTTTATAATTATTCTTTATGAAACAGTGTGATCAGCAGTGCTAAATGGGTGTGGTTGGGACGTGGATATGGGTGTGACTAGTTGTGAATGGGTGCGGTCAGAGGCATGGCCTAAAATTTGCTGCAGCGCGCAGCAAACTTTGTCCCTCTTTCCCATCTTCAAAAGTTGGGAGGTATGCGGGTCTTGTGGGGTTTTCCCAGTATACAGCATATCTTGTGGGGGTTCCCAGTATAAGGTAGGTCTTGTGGGGTTTCCCAGTATATGGTAGCTCTTGTGGGGTGTTCCCTGTATACACTGGATCTTGTTTGCTGTTCTCAGTATACAGCAGGTTTTGTGGGGTGTTTTTAGTATACGGAAGGTCTTGTAGAATGTTTATGTATACAGCAGGTCTTGTAGGGTGTTTGTGGTATACAGAAGGTCTTGTGGAGTGTTCCCAGTATAAGGCAGATCTTGTGGACTATTCCCTGTATACGCTGGATCTTGTTTGTTGTTCTCAAGATACGGCAGGTCTTGTAGGATATCTATGTATACAGAAGGTCTTGTAGGGTGTCCCCAGTGTATAGCAGATCTTGTGGGGTGTTCACAGTATACAGCAGGGTCTTGTGGATTGTTCCCAGTATATGGCCAATCTTATGAGGTGTTCCTGATATACACTAGATCTTGTTTGTTGTTCTCAGTACAGGGCAGGTTTTGTGGGGTGTTACCAGTATATGACAGGTCTTGTGGGGCATTGTCAGCTAAGGAAAGAACTTGTTCAGTGTTCCTTGATTATGGCAGGTCTTGTGTACAGGTATAGCAGCAGGTATTTTGGTGTTTCCCAGGATATATAATGGTTTGTATTTACCAACTTTGGTGCTGCTAGAGGTGGGCTCAGGACAGAATCAGTCTGCTCCACCCTCTGGCAGCTGATAGTCTAGTCTCTGCTTACTTCCCCAGCAGGAGACTTCTCAGCTATACTGCCATATACTGCAGAGACTCTGCTCCTCCATTACAAGCAGGTCAAAAGACTATTTCTATTGACTCTTCTGCAGCAAATAGAGATCTGGCTGTGGGGACAGTGGCTGAGCATGCGTGTCCAGTGATCATGCACATTACAGATACACCAAATATAAAGAGTGTACATTGGCCCTCCATCGGGTTGGTTTACATCTGTGACGATACAGCATTTAATCTTAATTATCCAGATGTCTATTTTCAGTAAGCTAGGAGGTATAGACTGTTATTTATATGTTGACTTTTGAATTTATCTGTTTCTTTCTTTGGTTGGTCAAAAATCTGAAATGTTGTCTCTTCTTGTCGGTTAAATTGATATTTGTAAATTGATGAATGGTTGTTATTTACCTGTTATATCAGCTCCTACAGTTTATTGTCTGCTATCTTTGTAAGACATTGATGCAGAGTCATTGAAAAATGGATATTTGCTTAATATGTTGCGTGCTAGGTGGGTCCTCTGGCTTGTTGACTTGCAAAACAGAGGAGCTTAAGGCTATGTGCACACTTTGCGTGTGACCTCTGCGGGTTCTCCCGCAGCGGATTTGATAAATCTGCAGGGCAAAACCGCTGCGGTTATCTCTGCAGATTTATCGCTGTTTGTTCCGCGGTTTCCGCTGCGGGTTTCCGCCTATACTATTGATGCTGCATATGCAGCAATATGCAGCATCAATAGTAATGTTAAAAATAATAAAAATTGGTTATACTCACCCTCCGATGTCCCGATCTCCTCGGCGCTGCACTCGGCGGTCTGGTTCCAAAGATGCTGTGCTGAGAAGGACCTTCGTGACGTCACGGTCATGTGACCGCTGCGTCATCACGGTCATGTGACCGTGACGTCACCGCAGGTCCTGTTCGCACAGCAACTAAGACCGGACGGCCGCGTGCAGCGCTGAGAGGTGAGTATAGCATCATTTTTTATTTTAATTCTTTTTTTTTACACTATTTATGCTTCCCAGGGCCTGGAGGAGAGTCTCCTCTCCTCCACCCCGGGTAGCACCCGCACATTATCCGCTTACTTCCCGCAACGTGGGCACAGCCCCATGCGGGAAGTAAGCGGATCAATGCTTTCCTATGGGTGCAGAATCGCAGCGATTCTGCACAAAGAAGTGACATGCTGCGGGTTGTAAACCGCTGCGTTTCTGCGCGGTTTTTCCCGCAGCATGTGCACTGCGGTTTGCGGTTTCCATAGGGTTTACATGTTAATGTAAACGCAATGGAAACTGCTGCGGACCCGCAGCATCAAAATCGCCGCGGATCCGCGGTAAAAACCGCAAAGTGTGAACATGGCCTAAAGCTATACAAATTGATTAAATAGTCAAACAATGTGAGTTAATCTCATCACATCTTCCACTTGACCTCAGGATGCTAACTTGAAGGACAACAATTGTGAGCTATATAAAGAGGATATGCCTCTGTAACAATATATCCAAGCTATCCAAGACATCCAAGAGATCCAGAGATCAAAAGAACCAGAGACTTTTTCGAAAACCACAGCTAGGAATACTGTAGAGGATAGATGCCAGATCATGGCTCCATCACAAGTGACACAAATTAGCCCCGGCCAAAAGAATATAGATCTGCTCCATTTACCAACACTGAAGCCATGGATACGTTTGGGGAGGTCAAGATGTGGACCCACCGGTCACCTGAGCCCCATGGATACATTTGGGAAAGTCAGGATTGGGACCCACTGGTCACCTGGCTCCATGGAGATGTTCTGTGAAGCCAGGTTGTGACCCTCTGGTCACCTGGTCTTGTACCTCAATAGACAGTCAGCTTCCTAACCTTGTCATTACCTCCTCTATGTGCGTGTCACAGATGGGGGTAGTTGGCCCTGGAAGCTCTGAAGTCACAGCTGCTCTTATCCTGACAAGTCATTGGAAGGGTGAGACTCTGTAATTTAGCACCATCTTGGGTATTTTGCTATGTCTGTTCGATGTGTTATTTGCCTGTTTTGTGGTTCAAAAAAGTATTTCCACACTGTTTTACTATCACCCTGTGTTGTCTGAGTAGTATTATGCCTACATTAAAAGGAGAGGGGGCGTTCGGTGGGATGAGCTCTGGTCAATGCGGTTTCGGCAAGCGAACTAGAGCACCCCCGTGTATCCACAACATCATTTTACCTTTTTTTGTGGTGTGGAATAGCGAAGTAGACCACACTATTCTATACAAGCATACAGAGAAAAAAAACATGCGCAGTATACTTTTTTTTTGCAGCGAGAGCCTATTGCAGAGGGATCCCATTTTATTCCTATTAAGCTGAAAATGTAACACTCATCACAAATTGGAGGCATACATCAAATCCTCCTGATGATTACCTCCAGCATAGGGCTCTTAAATTCACACAAGAGTGTAAACCAGCCGTAGACATAAAGATACTGGAAGTGTTCTGATGTTTGCAGTGGTTGAGCATTAACCCCAAAACAGTTGCACATGCTTAGTTCTTAATAACCCAGACAATTTTTTTTCTCTATATGGCATTTGGCATTCATAACTTTATTAGGGGGTACAAATAACGCATTGTATGTGTACTTTTTCATTTTTTTTGTAGAGAGGATACAGGAAAAATGTATTTTGCTTTTAATACTTTGTTCATGCTGTTCTCAGTTCACACTAAATAACCTCATACATTTGTGTGCACACCACAAACATTTTATACTGAATCAACATGTTCTAAAAGATTTTCCGTCTCTCTTCATATCAGTGTTGTGATTACTTAGCATATTGAAACCCATCGGCACTGCATGTAACACCATCTTTTCCATCAAATAGGACAGAATCTGTGATGGAGACTCCAAACCTAGGAAGGCACAGGACACTTATTCCACAGTACTGTAAAAGTGATGCTGTAAAAATAAGGTTCCAGAGTAAGGTGTATGTTTTTCTTAGGCTAAGTTTAAATCTTATTTTTCTACATGTCGAACGACCATGTTTGGCGCATTCCCTGTTGTAAAACATCTAGTATTTATTGCCCTATACACCTAGGGAAAGCCAAAAGAGGGAACTTTTGGGCTGGTACATGGCAAAAATGCAATTTTTTATTTCACTGTATAGGAAAGAGTATGCATTACACTTTCCCAGACAGGAAGATGCAAATAAGCAACAATTAAATAAAAGGGATAGTTGTTTTTCTACGTGAGAACATATGGGCAATGGGATATGTTGCAGTCTTCCACTGAAGGTGTTGCGAGAGCCCCCTGATGTATGCCTACCGTGTAATTGCCTAAAGGTGCACATATACCTTAGACAGCTGTCAGGCGACAGCGCTCTCTTCCAATTAGCCCATACACAAGATTGTCCAACAGCTCTCGCTTCTGAGTCCCTCGTACATATGGCAGTTTGGCTAAGTGAATGTTAAATTTTGTAAACGCCGCTGAGAGATTCCTGTGAGCAGCTTCTATCATGTGTGAGGCAGTGACCGGGGTCATATGCGAGGGTCGCTATGTGTCCCCCAGGATGTGCAAAGAAGAATATTGAGGCCGTGAGAGTGCATTGCAGTCACAAGCATAGCTGTGATTGCAATGCAAAATAAAAGTGAGTATTGGTCTTGGGCAAGCTATTTGTCCAAAACTGATTTAGTAAAACCTGCCATGGGCTTTTATTTTTTAAACAGACTACAGGAAGGTGGTGGTGTGGTCCGTTTCCTCCCCGGCCTGGGTTTTCCACAGGTTCTTTGGTAAAAACCCCTGCAGCAGAGGGTTGGGTGTGTCAGTTTGGTTTTTGCAAGCGTGCAGAGCTGAAGGCTCTGCCATACCCTCAGCCTGTGTGAAGCAACACAGAGCCAAAGCGGAGCCAAAAGGCCTGGCACCCTCAGCATACACGGCGGTGCAGTCGCCCACAGCAATCGGTCCCTGACTATCTTGTTTCCCAGCTGCGATCTGGAGGATAACCTTTTGTTTTCTACTTTGTGAGTACCCTGAACATTAAAGAGACTTTTGTTTTGGAACTTTCCTGTGGTCACTGCCTGTCTATCACACTGCACAAACCCTGCTGCACTACACATGGAAGAACAAAAGGATTAGGGATTTGCCAGACCCTTATCTACATCATCTGTGGGAGAAGTGTTGGGAGGCCCCATACATATTAGATGGTGGTCCAATCCTTATAAAACTGGTGTCTTTGGATAGACTTATTGTTTATAGAGGCCCTGAGTGTTTTGCTGCAACATCAGAGACATTAAAGATAGTGACCAGTTTGCACTTGTGTAGATTCACCCCATTAGCAGATACTAAAAAGACATTTATTCTGTGGAATGCTCACCTCCTCCTCATCGAGCATAAGAAGCTGATTTCCAGAGATGACACAGTATCGTGGGTTCCAAGCTGGGCGGTCATATGGAGAGGTAACGTAGGGCATCCGATGCATGGGAGGTCCTCGAGCATCTAAGGGACAAACAGAAAAAAAAATGTTTTATTTTAATTTATTATCCAAAATTTGCAGGAACATTTACATGACACTATCTTATGTTTCTGGCAACATTTATTACCATGCACTTCATTCTACACCTCAGTTAAAGGTTTGGATGGATGGATTGCAAATTTATATACAACCCAAAAAGAAGGCATCATTAAAAGTAGTCAGAGAGGAAATGTAAAAATGGACTCTCTTAAAGTAAATCTGCCAGCAGGTTTTCACCCCCTCCCCCCCAAACTATTTTTCTGTGCATGTAGCTCTTTCATAGACAAGTCCAGCAATATCTTTACATGGCCGCTCTGTCCTTCATTACTGAGAAATCAGTGTTTGAATTGAGATGCAAATGATCCTGAAGGATTATAGTAGATCTGAAGACTCTGCCACTCCAGCTCTATTCCCCCACCAGTACCGCCTCCTCCTGCCTGACTGATGACAGAGGCTTCAGATCTGAATAGAAGTTTAGACGACATGTATTAGATACATTTCAATAAAAGTCAAGTTCTAATCACAATATCCATTAAATTTGATCTATTTACCCTTTGGGTAATTTGTTGATACGAAATTTCATGCCTAAAGGATTCTTGTAGACACCCAGCTGTTTATTAACTCATGGTCTGAATGAACTCTCTTGACTACATAGCTTACTGTTTAGGTTACTCATGGTGCAGATGGACTCTCGTGACTTGATAGGTCAATGGTAAGGTTACTTATGCTGTAAATGGACGCTCTAGACTTTAGACTTCACTATTTAGGTTACTCATGTGCAGATGGACTCTCCTGACTTGATAGGTCAATGGTAAGATTACTTATGCTGTAAATGGACGCTCTAGACTTTAGACTTCACTATTTAGGCTACTCTTGTTTCAGATATACTCTCTTGACTATTGAGGTCACTATTTAGGCTACTCATGTTTCGGATATACTCTCTTGACTATTACTACTACTAGGTTACTATTTAGGTTACTTATGGTGCAGATGGCCTCTCTTGAGTACAGACATTACTCTTTAAGCTACTTATAATATAGATGAACCCTCCTGATTATAGAGGTCACTATTTAGGTTACTTATTAAGTGGATGGTTTAACAGTTTAACTGTAAAATCCTCTCCCTATGTAAGAATTATCCCCGTTTTCTCAAGCATTAGTGAAATTCCTATTTCCTGAGGCCTCTTCATGTAAGATTCACATGAGTCGCACTCTCAGAAATCTAGCTCTTTCTTTGCCAGTCTATCTACATCATGGTCACACCTTCATAATTAAAAACAAGTAATGTATGACCGGTTTATTTGTCTTGCCTGCGTTATAATCACATTCATCTTGCAGTCTTAAGATTTATGCATTAGATATCACTTTTGCCTTTATAAACTCTCATTACATACTGTTTTAATCCCTCTCATAATTTAATTTTGTAATTTTTTTTCTAGCGATGCTGTCGTATCCATCAGATTTTACACAGCACATCAAATTGTTGCACTCAAGTTTTATGCAACTTCCGATACTGTTATATACCCAGTGTGTCTAATTTTCCTGCTTTCACAAGGTCTTAAAAGTACCTGCAGAAAAGGTTTCGCCCATAAAAGTATATATATTGTTAGATATGGAATCACTCATTGATCACTGGAGGTATGTAATCAATCACCCCTAACAATCTCCAGACTGAAGGAGCGGCAATGCTAGTAAAGCACTTCTGCTACTCACAGTATTTACCTGCCCAGAAATGATATCAGCCACCCATTATGAAGGACTACACACACCCATTATGAAGGCCCTACATACATCCATTATGAAGGACTACACACACCCATTATGAAGGCCCTACATACATCAATTATGAAGGGCCTACACACATCCATTATGAAGGATGTACACACGCCCATTGTGAAGGACGTACACACACCCATTATGAAGGCCCTACATACAGTACATCCATTATGAAGGACCTACACACATCCATTATGAAGGACCTACACACATCCATTGTGAAGGATGTACACATGACCCATTGTTTTAGGACATACACAGACCCATTATGAAGGACCTACACACATCCATTATGAAGGACATACACACAATCATTGTGAAGGATGTACACACTCCCATTGTGAAGGACCTACACACACCCATTATGAAGGACCTACACACACCCATTATGAAGGACCTACACACATCCATTATGAAGGACCTACACACATCCATTACGAAGGACATACACATGCGGCGCCCCAGTGTCCTGGTCGTCGCAGTGATATCATTATCCTTTCAGGGGAGAAGTGATGTCATGTCTGAAGGCAATGAAAGACAACCACATTCAGGTATCACACACATGCAACATGTTCACACTCCAGACCAGAAGGGGGAGCTCTAAGCCTGTTTAGGGTGAACTCCCCTATTTAACATCCTGATCTGGAGGGAAAAGGGGTTCAGGGTTCAGTTCCTGTCAGGCAGGGAGAAAGAGAGAACCTCTGCTGGCATGAAGTGCTGCAACTCTTGGGAAAAGACACTAAAAGGTGAACATACTGCAGAGAGTGTGCAGGAAAGCAGAGCACAGGAGAGGAATACCAGAGGGAGATCAGCCAGGAACAAGCTGCTCCTTTGAGGCGCAGAAGCCGGTAGCCAGAAACACCGAGGGAGTAACTGTCTCCAAGCCTTGCTCCAGAGACCGGCAGGACAGTCAATTCCAAGTTGGCTGCCCGACCTTAATACCTAAGAAGACACAGTGGCAACATGCGGGGGCCGGGGCGTCTCTAGGGTCCCTATAAAAAGCCTCAGGCCATCAGTCATACAGGTTTGTCCTATCCATACCATCTGGGGGACAGAGAGGAAGAAATAACATCTAGAACATCTACAAGAGTTGTGAGGACCTTACCGGGAAGCTCAGCAGGGAGGTACTACAACACACAGGCGCTAGTAGGAAGGCTACTGATTTCCACCTGGATAAGGGGACTCTGGATTTGACTTCAGACCGGACGGACTCTGCCTGCCCTGTCATCTGGCGCTCCGGGCTGAGGATACCATCTGAAGTCTTCAGTAAACAAGGTAAAAGACTGCAAACCTGTCTCCTCGTTCTTTACTGCACCTTGCCCATATATAAACTCTTTTACTGGACACCCCTGAGGGCCACGGACTGGGTCAGCCACCGTGACATCCCCCGAACCGTAGGTCCCGGTGCCGAGTACCCCATTGCCCTACTCTGGGGGCGATCCACACATATCCATTACGAAAGACATACACACCCCTATTATGAAGAACCTATACACACCCATTATGAAGGACCTACACACATCCATTATGAAGTACCTACACACCCCCATTATGAAAGACATTCAAACACCCATTATGAACAACCTACACACAGCCATTATGAAAGACCTACACACACCCATTAGGAAGGACCTGCACACCCCCATTATGAAAGACCTTCAAACACCCATTATGAATGACCAAAACACACCCATTATGAAGGACCTATACACACCCATTATGAAGGAACTAAACACATCCATTATGAAGGACCTACACACACCCATAACCCATAATTAAGGACCTTCACACACCCATTATGAAGGACCCTCACACCTCAATTATGAAGGACCCTCGCACCTCCATTATGAAGGACCTGAACACGCCCATTATGAAGGACCTACACACACCCATTTACAGTTTTGCAATTCCTTGAACAGTGGGTGGATAAGGATGCCCTGTGCCGGAAATGAGCCGGAGGGACTAGGGTCTCTTTTGTTCTTGTAATATGACGGGCGAAAAAAGGTCGGATCCCCACCGATTATAATGTTATATCACACCGTAAAACTATGCCTTAACTATAAGATATGGGAAGACAACTTTACCTATGCTCTGTCATTGGGATTGTTTCCACTAGTTCATATCCTGCAAAGGTGCAAGCCTCATCATCAAATGATAGAGGGCATCATTGTCAATATCATCTAGTGATATCTGGAGGGTTAATAAAAGGACTTATGATGTCATTAGGTGGTGGTGTATTTGGTCTTAAGGTCACCAGCTCTTGGTCAAAGGTTTATTCCATAGCTATTACTCCCATCCTACCCATATACATGCATGCATGCATGCTGGCTTTGCCAAGAATGTATTAGTTTTCAACAGGGAAAGAGGGATAGGACTGGCAGCTCTGGGAACAGCGGATTATTGAGAAAAGTAGATCAGCAACATCTGCTAAAAGAACATCAGAAAAACAAATATTACAAATTACATGGTTGTCCGACTCCGGTCTGACAAAAATCAGTGGGTTCAGCCGATGTTAGATGAATATTGATAGCTGCTAGAGACAGGTGAACCCAAACAGTAAAGTTCGGGGTCCATACCCCGAACATGGACTTCTCCAGGAAGCCCAAATAGGCAATCTGAACATCTGGTGTTTCCCGTGCTGTCATGCAGAAACACCAGTGGCTTTGATCGGCGGTTATATCATTAAAACGTTTACCTCTGGTCACAGAGGCATCATCTGATGGAATTACTACTACCATCAGTCTACGCCTGCTGTCGCTGATAACAGCGAGAGCAGGCGTCGGTTGATAAGAGGATTCATCAGTCGCCGCCTGTGCTATAAGTAAATAATTTTCTCACGGCGAACTGCAGTGAAATCACAGAGCTCAGCACTGCACCGTGAGACTTTTTCTAATGGTGCTAACGGTGGTCTCATTGAGGTCACTGCAGTTCATTGGCTTGGCTTGCACTGAAGTGAGCTGGGAATGCAGCCTCAGTAACCTGCGGTAACCTTAAGTCACCATTAGTCACTGATGCTGCACTCACAGCAGCTCTTTCTCCCATGGTTTCCTGCCTGGACAGTCGCATCTTGGCACCATCCAGGCTGAAAACCATTTATTGCATGGATTACGGTGTGGTACAGTACTTCGGACAGGTGAAGTATATGTTTTTTGTTTCTTTTTGTATTTATCTACAGGGGACCAGGGCTTCAATGGAATGAACGTTAGGTACGGTAAGTATTATTGTTATTGTAGTTTATTATTTTCTGGTTTTTTTTACAGAAGACAAGGGCTTCAATGGAATGGGCGTAAGGGGAGCAGAACTGCGTAGGTTATTTTTAAATTATTTTATTTCAAATAAAGGACTTTATTGTTGCTGTGTGTTAATTTACAATATGACTATAAGATTAGTAATGGAGAGATGTCTTTCAGATGCCTCTCCATTACTAACCCATGGCACCTGACAATACAAAGGAAGAGCCATTAAAAGCTCCAGAATTAGCGCATCTAATAGATGCGCCTTTTCTGGGGGCGGCAGCTATTTTAAGGCTGGGGGGGCAATACCCATAACCCCTTACCAGCCTGGTGTGGGGACCCCTCTATTCTTGATAACCAGCCATACTAAAGCTGACAGCTGAGGGTTGCAGCCTGCAGCTGTCCGTTTTGCTTGGCTGGTTATCAAAAATACAGAGCAAACCACGTAATTTTTTTAAATGATTTATTAATAGCGCAGATGCTGGCTGATGAAAACTCCCATCAGTCGCACCTGCTCTCGCTGCTATCAGCGACAGCAGGTGTAGGCTAATGGGAATTGTAGTCGAATTAGCCGACGCCTGTGACCGGAAGTAAACTTTTTACGCCAGTCACAGCTGCGGATCACGCTGTCATCTGACAGCGTGGGAGCCGCAGCACTCTGACCAGTGGTATTGATCTTTCCGACAATCAGAGGAAGCGTTTTCTGAACTGTCATGCAGATGACAGCGTGGCAAACAATGAATGGTCGGGCCCCCCATTCATGTGAATGTGGTCCGTGTTCGGATTTGAGTACTGTTGAGGTACCTGAACTTTCTTTAACTGTTTGGTCAAACCCGAACATCAAGGGGTTCACCCATCACTTATAACTATCTTTACTATGCTTGCAGAAAGCCTACATACGGAAAAATCGTGTTTTGTGTTCTGAAATAAAGCTGGGAACACTTCACTCTGGAAGCACCTTAGGCCGGTTTAACACATCCGACATTCACAGTCGGAGTATGTACCTCGTTGTTTGGACTGGCCGCAGGTCTCTTGACTCAAGCTCTATGGCTTCATATACGTCTATGAGGCTGCTGAGTTTGGTCAGAACATCCAAAGCTGGTTTGCTATGTGAAACTGGCCATTCTTGGACTATTTTGTACCATTGCTCTTCCCTTCACATATTTAAGCCCTGAATTCACATATAGCTGTATATCTGCTTTTGTCATTAAAATACCCCCAAACCTATGAAATCAAAGCTTTATCCTGTTCCAACAATGGCAATAAAAACGCAATCAGCGACAATTAGGCTTCTATAATCAGTAATGATCTTTACTGGGAACTGACAAGCTTCCATTGTACGAAAGCAGCAGAAAACCCAAGAATGATCTGAAATTACCCTGCACCCACCATACTTTACATAACAGGACCATCCAGGCTTCATCTCACCCATTATTGTGCCGAGACAAACCTGCACCATAATTACCACCAAATCTTCATCCTGGCCATCCAGTGGTCATCCAGCTCGAAGACTAAATGAAAATATTCTATATCTCCCCTTTCTACACAAAATCTACATATAATGTTCTACCACAATTATTGTCTAATCATAGATTAACTTCAGTGACCACCTAAAGCCCAACTTTTGCCTTTATGTCCTTGCAGATCATTGAATATTCCAAAGGAAATTGTAGGCCTGAAGCCACGTTCACACATTCAGTGTTTAGTCAGTATTTGTAGCCAAAACCACGAGTGGGTGATAAATGCAGAAGTGGTGACGTGTTTCTATTATACTATTCCTTTGGTTGTCCCACTCCTGATTTTGGACTACAAATACTGACCAAATACTGAATGTTTGAACGTGGCCTCAACCACAGATACTGGGAAACAATAATCTATGCCCAGGAAAGGAAAATAAGCCGAATGTATTTCAGCATCTTGGTTAACTGGACACCAAAATCTGCAATCTACAGTGGTGTAAAAAAGGGCAAAAAAAAATCACAAATTTTGCCCACAATTTTGGTACTTGGCCATCATTAATGTCTCCCATGGACACCAATCCGCATAACATCTTCCATATGGTCCTTACATACCAACATTAAAAACTTGCTAACTTTTAAGATTTACTTTTCAAGGGATTATGTCCTGCAAAGATAGTTTCTACATTCTTAATTGTATAAATACACCCCCTTTTGGAAAGTCCACACTCCATTTCCAGGTCTTAAAAGCATGATTTGTCTATCTTAAGCTATCAGCCCAAAAATGCTACTTTGGACAGACTTTGCTGAAACCCTGGTCTTCACACATTAATACTAATGAAGAGATCTGGACTTACAATGGGGCACTCTGGGTTGATGCCGCAGAGTGGCTGCGACCAGAGGATTGAACCTGAGACAACAGTAATGTAACTATCCAGGTGAGAAACTGAAAGGTCAAAACCAAGGTTAGAATTGGGAGACAAAAACATTGTAACTGAGCTGGGCTCAGATACTACGTGGTCAGTCAAACCGAAGTTGGGCTAGCCCGGTTTAGTCAGGAGTGATCACAGAACAAAAGTGGTCAATGTCACTAGTAAGGTCACAATAAGAATCAGACCTTCAGAAGTAGCACCTGTGAACCAGGAGGAATCCAAACAATAACCACAAACTCCCAGCAGTACGCTGTGTATCAATGAGGCGTGATACTGCCCAATCTACAGCAAGGAGCTGTTGATACCTGCTGAGGTATTAGAAGGGACACAGCCATTTTAACTGACTGGGTAGCTCCTCAAGTCCAAGCTACATTCATATACCTGGTTGGACCCTAAAACTGGCCATAACATCTCCTCTATGACTAGCGCCTACCACAGGGTGTATACAGCGTCACTGCGCTGGAGAGACAGATGTCACTGGGGCAAGTCTGAGTAGAAATGTAATAAAGTGTGTTTAGATGTCAGCGCTCAGTCTGAGGTGCAGCATCCCAGGAAAAAGCGAGAAAGTGCCGCCATGCTGTTGGTTTGTGTGCCATCCACTAGACCTGCCAACTCTTACAGGTGTCCGGAAGGTCTAGACTTTTTTTCAAAGGACTTCTTGCATGTTCCAGTAAAGCTGGCCAGTATAATAAGTAAAAAGTAAAATGGGACAAAACTGGGTGTAAAGAAGGAGTCACACAAATACACAGTAACGAAAGTGCCTAATACCGCCTGGAAAATAAACATGGACATTTCATGGCGTCATCCAGTCAGTAATAGGGAATATAGAGTAGCACTATTAAATGTTCATCCGAAGGAATAAAGGAGCTAAAAACCGAAATAAAGGAACATAATCACCTTTAGCAGCCAGACAAGTATAACATAGTATAGTAATGGGACATAGGCCTGACCTCCACCAATTTGGGACTGTCCCACTGGATGTGGGATTGTCGAGAGGTACTGTGTTCTCAGAGTAAAATCAAGACTGAATCACATAAGCTTTTTTTTCAATTTTGTCATGATTTAAGGAGGATGTCCCACACAGGGTGAGTGCTACATGTCTGATCACTATAACAAATGTCTACTGTAGGAATGGCCCTTTAAGGCAATGTTTCCATAAAGCGCAAATTAAAGGGAATCATCTGTCACATGAAAAAATGCTATTACCCTGCAGATATGGGGTTAATCTTCATGTTAATAGCGTTCTCTACCTGCCCGGCGCTGGTTTAGACCCCCGCTGAAGGAAATTAACTTTATTCCTCCTGGCAGGGTTCGGGGTTCACTCAGGGGTGCGGATTCAGTCACCACTCTGTGTATAGAGCGGCGGTGGTAAGCTCAACCCCCGACACTGACTGATAGCAGCTCAGCACTAGAACCTGCTGACAGTCAGTGCTGGGTCCTGGTTACAGCTACTGCTCACCCTGGTGACTGAATGCGGAACACTGCCGGGAGGAATAAAGTTAATTTTCCCCCAGCAGCGGGGGTGTAAGTGCCGCTGCCGGGCAGGTTCAGAACGCTACTAACCTGCAGATTAACCTCATATTTGCAGAATAATAGCTTTTTTCACGGGACAGGTTACCGTTAAGCGTTTTTTTTCCACTGTAACTTTTTTTGTGCAGAATATCTGCGGCACATAATAGTTCAGACAAGGCGGGTGTGATTTCATGAAAACTGCGGTTGTCAGCGGTCCTGGCCGATGTGAATGGGGGGCTCCCAACTCTCCCCCAACAGATGATATCCAATGCCCAATCCATTTGACATCAGGGGAAATGCCAGAGAAGTCAGTTTTCTCCTCTCCCCATTGGAAACACACAAATGTTAAGGATGAGCCAAAAACTTGTGTATGGGGGAGTCGGGAGAGATAGCGGACTGATAAAGGAACGTTCAGCCTGCAGTTATCTCATAGCTTTACTGATGAGAGACTGAAAAAGTCTAGATAGTAAAAAGTAAAAAAAAATAATAATTAAAATCTCCAAAAATATGGTTAACATAAAAATGACTGAAACAGTAGGCGATTGTCTGATGGCGGTAAAGCAGAAGATTGCAATCCATCTATCGCCCTCTGCAGTCTTATAGTTGAGGGTGTCCTCCTCCTCCCTGCTCACCGCGCTGTGCAGAAGGAATAATATAGTGTAATCTTAGGTTAATGTCACCTTTTGTACGCGACCCCTCCTTACAGCCGCCTATAGACACAGGCCTAGTGTGTCAGACCGTGGTCAATGCAGTGTGGTGCTGGACCCCGGACAGTCATTAGCCAGGAACCTACCATGACAGAGGCCACACACTGGTACCACTCTAGTCACATGCTACACAACACCCCCAAAATAGCCAAACACCCGTCTACATTTATTTTGGCTGCCAGGGAAATACAATGGCGAAAACCACAGCAGCATGCTGATCAACAGAAGAGAACGCAGGCTGACACCGTACACATGGTGACCAAAGACGAGAATACACAAGGACACCAACCATATGTGGACCGTTAACGGCGTACGACACCGGACATGTAAGCGGAGAGAATTGGAGGACACAGACCAGAAATGGTTCTATCACAACGAGAGTTTATTATAAGACGGAGGAACATACGATTGCATAGGAAAGCACGATGTGAAATGTGAGCAGCGTGGATCTAGATCTCAATATGCTATCTATAATACATAATAGATAGATAGATGATAGATAATACATAGATAGATAATAGATAGATAATAGATAGAGATAATAAATAGATAATAGATAGATAGATGATAGATAATACATAGAAAGATATATAGATAGATAATAGATAGATGATAGATCATACATAGAAAGATATATAGATAGATAATAGATATATGATAGATAATACATAGATAGATAACAGATAGATAATAGATAGAAATAATAAATATATAATAGATAGATAATAAAATAGAAAGATATATAGATAGATAATACATAGATAACAGATAGATAATAGATATAGTAAATAGATAGACAGATAGATAGATAGATAGATAGATAGATAGATAGATAGATGATAGATAATACATAGATAGATAACAGATAGATAATAGAGATAATAGATAGATGATAGATAGAGATAATAAATAGATAATAGATAGATGATAGATAACACATAGATAACAGATAGATAATAGATGATACATAGAAAGATATATAGATAGATAGATAGATAACAGATAGATAATAGATGGATAAATAGATAATACATACATAGATAACAGATAGATAATAGATGGATAAATAGATAATAGAAATATAGATAGATAATAGAGATAATAAATAAATAATAGATAGATAAATAGATAATAGATAGATGATATATAGAAGATAGATAATACATAAGATATATAGATAGATAATAGATAGATAATACATAGATAGATAACAGATAGATAATAGTTAAATAGATAGATAATAGAAAGATAGATAATAGATAATACATAGATAGATAATAGATACATAGATGATAGATAAATAGATAATAGATAGATAATAGATAAATACATAGATAGATAATAGATACATAGATGATAGATAGATAATAGATAGATAATATAAGCATCATGGACACATGTATGTACAGTATCTCGGATGGATCTCACAGGGAGGACAGGGTTAACACAGGCATTTGCGTTTCCGTGTGGCTGAACATGTATATCATATGTGTGCGCCTATGTGTACATAAGAAGAGAGAAGCAAACAGGATAGGAAAGAGGAATGGAGAGGCGAGATGGCAAAGAAGGAAAGGAGGGGGAGAAGGAAGGAGAAAGTGTGGGAAGATGGGGAGATATGAGGGGGTAGAGAAGAGGAAAAGAGAAAGAGGGAAGATAAAAGATAACAGACGGATAGGGGGAGAGAACTGCTGGAGGGTAAGTGCGAGGGAAGCTGGAGGTGAAGGAAGGGGACAGACGGAAAACAGGGGGTTAAAATGTCATACAAAAGAGCTCAAAATCAACACATCTGGAGTTAATACAGAGACATACTGGGGTGAGAGAGACAGCAGGATGTACGGAGACATACAGGGGCGTCTCACCCTTGTCACCCTGAGAGAGCGCTCATTCTGCATTGTAAGAGACCGCCGTGTGATAAAAACTTCAACCTTATTCTGAAAACCCCTAAATATAGGAATTAAAGCAGCGACAGTTACCTAGCAACCAGCAGCACTGACACAACCAACCACACACAGACACACAATGACACACACACTGCCATGTATGGGCCTGCTGCTTCCTGTAGCGCACACGTACAGCGTGGATGATACCGGGACACACAAGAGACACCGGGGTATAATCAGATACACAGGAGACACACCAGGTATATCCACACTCACAGGAGACACACCGGGTATATCCACACCCACAGGAAACACACCGGGTATAACCACACTCACAGGAGACACACCGGGTATATCCACACTCACAGGAGACACACCGGGTATATCCACACTCACAGGAGACACACCAGATATATCCACACTCACAGGAGACACACCGGGTATAACCACACTCACAGGAGACACACCGGCTATATCCACACTCACAGGAAACACACCGGGTATATCCACACTCACAGGAGACACACCAGGCATATCCACACTCACAGGAAACACACCGGGTATATCCACACTCACAGGAGACACACCGGGTATAACCACACTCACAGGAGACACACCGGCTATATCCACACTCACAGGAAACACACCGGGTATATCCACACTCACAGGAGACACACCAGGCATATCCACACTCACAGGAAACACACCGGGTATATCCACACTCACAGGAAACACATCGGGTATAACCACACTCACAGGAGACACACCGGGTATATCCACACTCACAGGAAACACACCGGGTATATCCACACTCACAGGAAACACAGCGGATACATCCACACTCACAGGAAACACACCAGATATATCTACACTCACAGGAAACACACCGGGTATATCCACACTCACAGGAGACACACCGGGTATATCCACACTCACAGGAGACACACCGGGTATATCCACACTCACAGGAAACACACCGGGTATATCCACACTCACAGGAAACACACCGGATATATCCACACTCACAGGAGACACACCGGATATATCCACACTCACAGGAAACACACCGGGTATATCCACACTCACAGGAGACACACCAGGTATATCCACACTCACAGGAAACACACCGGGTATATCCACACTCACAGGAAACACACCAGGTATATCCACACTCACAGGAGACACACCGGGTATATCCACACTCACAGGAGACACACCGGGTATATCCACACTCACAGGAGACACACCGGGTATATCCACACTCACAGGAGACACACCGGGTATATCCACACTCACAGGAAACACACCGGGTATAACCACACTCACAGGAGACACACCGGGTATATCCACACTCACAGGAGACACACCGGGTATATCCACACTCACAGGAGACACACCAGATATATCCACACTCACAGGAGACACACCGGGTATAACCACACTCACAGGAGACACACCGGCTATATCCACACTCACAGGAAACACACCGGGTATATCCACACTCACAGGAGACACACCAGGCATATCCACACTCACAGGAAACACACCAGGTATATCCACACTCACAGGAAACACATCGGGTATATCCACACTCACAGGAAACACATCGGGTATAACCACACTCACAGGAGACACACCGGGTATATCCACACTCACAGGAAACACACCAGGCATATCCACACTCACAGGAAACACACCGGGTATATCCACACTCACAGGAAACACATCGGGTATAACCACACTCACAGGAGACGCACCGGGTATATCCACACTCACAGGAGACACACCGGGTATATCCACACTCACAGGAGACACACCAGATATATCCACACTCACAGGAGACACACCGGGTATAACCACACTCACAGGAGACACACCGGCTATATCCACACTCACAGGAAACACACCGGGTATATCCACACTCACAGGAGACACACCAGGCATATCCACACTCACAGGAAACACACCAGGTATATCCACACTCACAGGAAACACATCGGGTATATCCACACTCACAGGAAACACATCGGGTATAACCACACTCACAGGAGACACACCGGGTATATCCACACTCACAGGAAACACACCAGGCATATCCACACTCACAGGAAACACACCGGGTATATCCACACTCACAGGAAACACATCGGGTATAACCACACTCACAGGAGACACACCGGGTATATCCACACTCACAGGAAACACACCGGGTATATCCACACTCACAGGAAACACAGCGGATACATCCACACTCACAGGAAACACACCAGATATATCTACACTCACAGGAAACACACCGGGTATATCCACACTCACAGGAGACACACCGGGTATATCCACACTCACAGGAGACACACCGGGTATATCCACACTCACAGGAAACACACCGGGTATATCCACACTCACAGGAAACACACCGGGTATATCCACACTCACAGGAAACACACCGGGTATATCCACACTCACAGGAGACACACCGGGTATATCCACACTCACAGGAGACACACCGGGTATATCCACACTCACAGGAGACACACCGGGTATATCCACACTCACAGGAGACACACCGGGTATATCCACACTCACAGGAGACACACCGGGTATATCCACACTCACAGGAGACACACCGGGTATATCCACACTCACAGGAGACACACCGGGTATATCCACACTCACAGGAGACACACCGGGTATATCCACACTCACAGGAGACACACCGGGTATATCCACACTCACAGGAGACACACCGAGTATATCCACACTCACAGGAAACACAGCGGATACATCCACACTCACAGGAAACACACCAGATATATCTACACTCACAGGAAACACAGCGGATATATCCACACTCACAGGAAACACACCGGGTATATCCACACACAGGAGACACACCAGGTATATCCACACTCACAGGAGACACACCGGATATAATCAGATATACAGTAGACACACCGGGTATATCCACACACACAGGAGACACACCAGGTATATCCACACACACAGGAGACACACCAGGTATATCCACAAATACAGGAGACACACCGGATATAATCAGATATACAGGAGACACACCAGGTATATCCACAAATACAGGAGACACACCAGGTATATCCACACTCACAGGAGACACACCGGATATAATCAGATATACAGGAGACACACCGGGTATATCCACACACACAGGAGACACACCAGGTATATCCACAAATACAGGAGACACACCGGATATAATCAGATACACAGGAGACACACCAGGTATATCCACAAATACAGGAGACACACCAGGTATATCCACACTCACAGGAGACACACCGGATATAATCAGATATACAGGAGACACACCGGGTATATCCACACACACAGGAGACACACCGGGTATAATCAGATACACAGGAGACACACCGGGTATAATCAGATACACATGGGAAAAACACCGGGTATATCCAAACACACAGGAGACACACCGGATATAATCAGATATACAGGAGACACACCGGGTATATCCACACACACAGGAGACACACCGGGTATAATCAGATACACAGGAGACACACCGGGTATATCCACACACACAGGAGACACATCAGGTATATCCACACTCACAGGAAACACACCGGGTATATCCACACACACAGGTGACACACCAGGTATATCCACATACACAGGAGACACTTTGGGTATATCCACACACACAGGAGACACGCCAGGTATATCCACACTCACAGGAAACACACTGGGTATATCCACACACACAGGAGACACACCAGGTATATCCACACTCACAGGAGACACACCGGATATAATCAGATATACAGGAGACACACCGGGTATATCCACACACAGAGGAGACACACCGGGTATAATCAGATACACAGGAGACACACCGGGTATATCCACACACACAGGAGACACATCAGGTATATCCACACTCACAGGAAACACACCGGGTATATCCACACACACAGGTGACACACCAGGTATATCCACATACACAGGAGACACTTTGGGTATATCCACACACACAGGAGACACGCCAGGTATATCCACACTCACAGGAAACACACTGGGTATATCCACACACACAGGAGACACACCAGGTATATCCACACTCACAGGAGACACACCGGATATAATCAGATATACAGGAGACACACCGGGTATATCCACACACACAGGAGACACACCGGGTATAATCAGATACACAGGAGACACACCGGGTATATCCACACACACAGGAGACACACCAGACATATCCACACACACAGGAGACACACCAGGTATATCCACACTCACAGGAGACACACCGGATATAATCAGATATACAGGAGACACACCGGGTATATCCACACACACAGGAGACACACCGGGTATAATCAGATACACAGGAGACACACCGGTGTAACAGGCCAAAGTAACCCCGTCCCAGATTAACCCCGGGTATAATTTGGCCTAGGCCAGAGTATACCCCGGGGTATAAACTGGCCTAGGCCAAACTATACCCAGGCATAAAATGGCCTAGGCCAAACTATACCCCGGGGTGTAAAATAGCCTAGGCCAAACTATACCCCTCCAGGCCACATTATACCCCCCAGGGTTAAAGTGGCCTAGGCTACATTTAACCCTGGGTATATTTTGGCCTAGGCCAAACTATACCTAAGGATGTAAAACAGCCTAGGCCAAACTATAACAGGCCACACTATACCCTCAGGCCAGACTATAGCCTTTTACTGGTTGCTATGGGATTTTACATGGCCACTTTATCCTAGCAACGCCCTGGATACGGTTGGAAAAGGGGTTTATCTACCTTGGGGGCACCCTCACAGCACTGCGGGGAAGCCGGGGAACCCTTTTACTGGTTGCTATGGGATTTTACATGACCAATTTATCCTAGCAACGCCTTGTATACGCTTGGAAAAGGGGTTAATCTACCTTGGGGGCACCCTCACAGCACTGCGGGGTGGGTGGGGATCCCTTTTACTGGTTGCTATGGGATTTTACATGGCCACTTTATCCTAGCAACGCCCTGGATACGGTTGGAAAAGGGGTTTATCTACCTTGGGGGCACCCTCACAGCACTGCGGGGAAGCCGGGGAACCCTTTTACTGGTTGCTATGGGATTTTACATGACCAATTTATCCTAGCAACGCCTTGTATACGCTTGGAAAAGGGGTTAATCTACCTTGGGGGCACCCTCACAGCACTGCGGGGTGGGTGGGGATCCCTTTTACTGGTTGCTATGGGATTTTACATGGCCACTTTATCCTAGCAACGCCCTGGATACGGTTGGAAAAGGGGTTTATCTACCTTGGGGGCACCCTCACAGCACTGCGGGGAAGCCGGGGAACCCTTTTACTGGTTGCTATGGGATTTTACATGACCAATTTATCCTAGCAACGCCTTGTATACGCTTGGAAAAGGGGTTAATCTACCTTGGGGGCACCCTCACAGCACTGCGGGGTGGGTGGGGATCCCTTTTACTGGTTGCTATGGGATTTTACATGGCCACTTTATCCTAGCAACGCCCTGGATACGGTTGGAAAAGGGGTTTATCTACCTTGGGGGCACCCTCACAGCACTGCGGGGAAGCCGGGGAACCCTTTTACTGGTTGCTATGGGATTTTACATGGCCACTTTATCCTAGCAACGCCTTGGATACGCTTGGAAAAGGGGCTTATCTACCTTGGGGGCACTGTCGCAGCATTGCATGGAGGCTGGGGAACTCTTTTCCTGGTTGCTAAGCGATTTCAAATGATCAATCTAAGGTACTTACACCATGTAAAACCCTATAGCAAGCAGGGTGCCCCCAAGGTAGATAAACCCCTTTTCCAAGCATATACAAGGCATTGCTAGGATAAAGTGGTCATGTAAAATCCCATAGCAACCAGTAAAAGGGTTCCTCGGTGTAACAGGCCAAAGTAACCCTGTCCCAGATTAACCCCGGGTATAATTTGGTCTATGCCAGAGTATACCCGGGCATAAACTGGCCTAGGCCAAACTATACCCCGGGGTGTAAAATAGCCTAGGCCAAACTATACCCCTCCAGGCCAGATTATGTAACTAATCTGGGGTTAAAGTTGCCTAGCCCAATTTATACCTCTCAGCTCATATTATACCCCAATGAAATCATTTGCATTGAGTGATATACACAAGAATTACTTAATGCTTCAACATTTTATTGAGAAACCAAACTGACAATTCTTAAAGAGTACCTCCCACTATACAAAACTTTTGCCCATGGCAAAAGTAGTTGTAAAGGGGGGTATTTGTAATGCATATGCATTACAAATACCCCCCCATTTTATAGTTACCTTAGGGGGGCTGCCCGATTACCCCCCCTCGCTAACCGCCGCTGCCCGTCTCCTGGTAGACGGGGTCCCCCTCCTGCCGCTAGGTGGCGCTGCCTCTCCATGCGCCGACGTCACAGCCAGGCGCCATAGAGGAGAGCGGCACCTGGCTAGTGCCGTTGGAGCTTGTAGAAGCAGAGCCAGCACCACCTAGCGGTGGGAGGGGGGGCAATAATTTCTCATTAGCTATAAGTCACTTATCATGCAATGCAATTATCTGGGGCAACAAATCGCCCAACAGTCATTCTGTGTATTATGACATTTAGTCTAGCATGTCCTTGCTACCAAATTAACGTTTAAAGCTAAACACTGATAACAACATTGAAATGATCGTGCTTATTTTCAAGATACAGTGCATGTTCAGTTGTTGACTGCAGATTGAAGCTTGCAGGATATGTCAACCAATCCATGGAGTCACCGACGTTTGTGTAGATTATTATGTCGCAACTCAACAGATTCGCCGTGGTCATGATCTCTGCATCAGTTGCCCAGACTCCATCACGAGAGATTCCAGAGATGTTCACATATTCATTCACATTTTGGTTCAAGTAGTCCTGTAGTTTTTTTGTCAAGTCAGTTTTCATATGGTGGATGACTTTATCTCTGAGAAGGGAATGGTTGTCCTCTGTTCCTGTCAAGATGTAGCTGATGGCCCGGAAGAAGCAGTTTCCATCACCTTTGGTTTTATATGTACGCCGTGGTTGTTCAAGGTCTCGTCTGCATCCACAGTATACAACCTTACTAAACGTAAGGCCAAGAGTGGTGCTAAGATACTTCCTTCTTGAACTTGGTAGTAGGTTGAAAGCCTTAGTTTGCTTATTTTTCTGTGTGGCAGAGTCACTGGAATAATCATCATCGGATGGTGGAGAAGCCTCTTTATCCTGGTAAATCTTTAGGTTGCTGGTGTGGTATGTGTTGCTTAATATCTTGCCAGTTTTGTTGTTCTTAAGTTTTACTCGTCCCTTGGTCAAGGATTCCACAACTAAATAAGGTCCAATCCAGCGTGGTTCCATCTTTGAACCTATGCGTTGAATACGGCGCTGATTCTTGATATAAACTATGGTACCAGCAGTGATTTCTTTGTTGCTTTTGTGTCGGCGATCAAAGGCACACTTCTGGTGTTCTTGAGCAGAGTGGATGTTGGTACTGACGTCTGAGTGCAGCTTTTTAAGAATGCTTGACAGTGTATTTAGCACATCAGGGGTGGCATGATCTGAAATGGGCATGGGATCCACCGTATCATCTTTTGAGGGATTAAGGTCCATGGGAAGCTTGGCCTTCCGTCCATACATGACCTCAAATGGAGTAACCTTGGTTGAAGCATGCACAGATGTGTGATAGGCAAACAGAACACCAGGGATGAATTGATCCCAGTTGTTTCCTTGGTCATTGACAAGCTTACTAAGAGCTTCTTTAAGTGTCCGATTATCACGTTCCCGCTGGCCATTTGTTTGTGGGTGGTATGCAGATGAAATACGGTGATCTGTTTGAAAATGTTCCATCAGGTTGTCAATGATCGAGTTTACAAACTCTCGTCCCTGGTCGCTAATCAGAGTCTCCATACAGCCAAGGCGACAGATAACGGAGTACAAAAAATTTGCCACTGACTTGGCACTCTTATCTGGGACAGCTGTTGCTTCAGTCCATTTGGAGAAATGATCAGTGGCAGCAACTATATATTTGTTGCCATTTGATGTTTCCTGAAGAGGGCCAATCATATCAATCCCAACTAAGCTCCATACTTTTCCAGGCACTGATATACTGTTGAGTGGTGGAGCTTCCTTTGTGATTTTGGGATTTATAACAAAACATTTTTGACAGGCTTTCACATACTGGTGAACGTCATTTTTCATTCCCTTCCAGTAAAACCGGTCAGAGATTTTGGCTAAAGTTTTATCTCTGCCAAAATGGCCCCCAGATATTGGGTTGTCATGACAGGCCTTCAGGATATTTGGCAGTCGACTTTTAGTAAGAACCTCCTTTTCCCTATGATAAACAATTCCTCCTTGGGCTCGATATGGCTTTGCTGTTTGTCTAAACTGGGACTTGGCATTTGCACGTTTCTCAGGAGGTAGATCGTAGGTATACTGAGGGTACCTTTGTTCTGTTGCAGTGTAGAATCTCAAAAGCTGGTCATACAATTGATCTTCCATGGTTGTCAAAATTGGAAAAGATTTGGTGTCATAGAGAGCAGAGAGGTGTCATAGAGAACATACAAAACAAGTTATCATTAACTATGCACTGACAGGACAGCGCCATCTACTGTCAGTTCAGATCTGCACACTTTTCAACAAATAAGCAATAGGGTGAGAAAAACAGTGAAGTGATAACATTATGGCCTAGAGAAATACTATAAAAACTATTTTATACCCCCTGGTATAAAGTTTATCCCCCGGGGGTATACTATGGCCTAAGTCAGCTTTTGAATTTTTGTGCTGTTTCCTTCCTCAGTAAAAGGGTTCCCCGGCTTCCCCGCAGTGCTGCGAGGGTGCCCCCATGGTAGATAAACCCATTTTTTAAGCGTATCCAAGGCGTTGCTAGGATAGAATGGCCATGTAAAATCCCATAGCAACCAGTAAAAGGGTTCCCCACCCACCCCGCAGTGCTGTGAGGGTGCCCCCAAGGTAGATTAACCCCTTTTCCAAGCGTATACAAGGCGTTGCTAGGATAAATTGGTCATGTAAAATCCCATAGCAACCAGTAAAAGGGTTCCCCGGCTTCCCCACAGTGCTGCAAGGGTGCCCCCAAGGTAGATAAACCCCTTTTCCAAGCGTATACAAGCCGTTGCTAGGATAAAGTGGTCATGTAAAATCCCATAGCAACCACCTAAGGGGTTAACCACCTATCCTTAAGTGCTGCGAGAGTGCCCCCAAGGTAGATAAACCCCTTTTTCAAGCGTATTCAAGGCGTTGCTAGGATAGAGTGATCATGTAAAATCCCATAGCAACCAGTAAAAGGTTTCCCCACCCACCCGCAGTGCTGCAATGGTGCCCCCAAGATAGATAAACCCCTTTTCCAAGCGTATCCAAGGTGTTGCTAGGATAGAGTGATCATGCTATATCCCATAGCAACCAGTAAAGGGGTTCCCCACCCACCCCTCAGTGCTCGTCAGTGCCCCCTAGGTATACAAAGCCCTTTTCCAAGCATATCCAAGGCGCCAAGACAACGAGCTGGCACGAGCAGGGCTGAAGATTTCATGTCACATGTGACTATAGGGAGGGGGTGGGGCTTAGAAAGGGAGATCCCTGGCGTCACCAGAGGTGGAGGAGCTTGAAAAGGAGCAGTGCCCGATGGGAGGGGGAGCTGTGACCTAGAAGAATGAGCAGCTTTCCCTCAGCTTACCCTGGGGGGTATAATCTGGCCTGGAGGGGTATACTTTGGCCTAGGCTATTTTATACCCCGGGGTATAGTTTGGCCTAGGCCAAAGTATACCCGGGGTATAATCTAGCCTAGGCCACTTTAACCCCGGGTATAGTCTGGCCTGGGGGTATAATCTGGCCTGTTACACCGGGTATATCCACACACACAGGAGACACATCAGGTATATCCACATACACAGGAGACACACCGGGTATATCCACACACACAGGAGACACACCGGGTATATCCACATACACAGGAGACACACCGGGTATATCTACACACACAGGAGACACACCAGATATATCTACACACACAGGAGACACATCAGGTATATCCACATACACAGGAGACACACCGGGTATATCCACACACACACAGGAGACACACCGGGTATATCCATACACACAGGAGACACACCGGGTATATCCATACACACAGGAGACACACCGGGTATATCCACACTCACAGGAGACACATCAGGTATATCCACACACACAGGAGTCACGGCGGATATATCCCCACACACAGGAGTCATGCTGGGTATATCCACACACACAGGAGACACACTGGACATATCCCTGCACCAGAAAAGACAGATGGCGTATATCTCACACAAACAGGAAAACATTGGTTACTTTAGACAATCCCTTTAAAAGGTAATGGAGATCAGCTGAAAGGCAACACAAGTGTATACAGAAAAAGGGATTTGAAGATTTCCAATTCACATTTCTCATTAAAAATATGCAACAATTTACAGGACAATACTGTGGGATGGGCTTTGAAAACCCCAAGCCAAATTTGTTGGGGAAATCAGAATTCTTGACAGTGGATTTCAGAAATTAAAGTAGTATTCAGTGGAAGAAGTTTGGGTTTGGTGTTAACTTCTAGATTTTTAGGTGTTTTTACCGCTGGGACTCCACTAACTAGAATTAAAATAATACAAATATTTTATCACTAAAAATAAGGAAAAAGAAAATTAAAAGCTAACTATCAAAATTCTGATTTGTTTTTGTTTCCCCAGACCACACCTATTGACCTTAGCTAATTAGGCCTGAGCATAGAGGAGGCCTCAGTGACGCATACAGCATCACTGTCACGGCCAGGGACCAGCACCGAGGATCGGGGCATAATACTACTACTGGCTGGCTTGTAATGAGATACTGATAATAACATTACATTAGGGAATTACCAGTTATGCAATCCCTAGTATAATCATGCATGGGAAAATCCAAAAGCAAAGGGATGATGCAGATCTATGTGAATGAAGCCTATTCAGTGTATGATGAAAATATCTCATCATGGCTCAGGGTCCGCACTAATTACTGTATGACAAAGAAAATGAACGTGATTTTTGCCGCTGGAAATTGTGTACACGGATGACGTTTACGCACCAATGATTACATTTCTCTTGCTGTCCTCTATGTATATAACCAAAACAAACACATTCTCCCTTCACCCAAAAAATAAAATATCTGTTCTCCAGGTCTCAT
Source organism: Ranitomeya variabilis (assembly GCF_051348905.1). Lineage (NCBI taxonomy): Eukaryota > Metazoa > Chordata > Amphibia > Anura > Dendrobatidae > Ranitomeya > Ranitomeya variabilis. The sequence continues at coordinate 383,075,238 of NC_135233.1, read as the reverse complement.
TATCGATGAATCCTGAGTGAAATGTTATAAGTGTATATAACAAATCTAACTTCACCCAGAACCGCCCTGGTTTTGGTGGCCACGACTTTTACGTGCATTATTTAGTGGAAACATGTTCTTTGTACTTTTCATTATTCTGTAAACGTGCTACCACCAGCTCTGCTGCACCTGCTGAACCTCTTCAATTCACCTAATGAACGGTTCCCAAAACTATTTATGTTCCTCCATCCCAACCCCTGTACATACGTTGCATGAGGAAGAACGCTAAATGGGTCGCTGTATATATTAAAGCGATCCCTTTATTTAGGGAATCAGGGTTGGTCCTTGGGAGATGGCCACTTCAATATGAGAATCAATGACGGAACCAGAAAGGTGGTCTTGTCATCGTGGGAATCAATGGTAATCACAGGAAGGTGGCCGAACCTTCATGTATTGAATCATTGATCGTACCCTTCATTATTGGAACTAGTGATGGTCCTGGCAAGGTAGATCCTTTTTTTGTTTTTGTTTTGTAAGAATCAATGAAAGTCCCAGCAAGGTGGACGTTCTTTCAAGGAAACAATAATGGTCCCAGCAAGATGGACCTTCCTTCAAGGAACCTAAATGCTCCTAGCAAGGTGGACCTTCTTACAAGGAACCGATAATGCTCCTAGCAAGGTGGACCTTCTTTCAGGGTACCAATAATGGTCCCAGAAAGGCGGACCTTCTTTCGTGGAACCAATAATGGTTTCAGCAAGGTGGACCTTCTTACAAGGAGCAAATATTGCTCCCAGCAAGGTGGACCTTTTTTCAGGGAACCAATAATGGTCCCATGGAGGTGGATCTTTTTTTCAGGGAACCAATGATGATCCAGGCAAGGGGATACCTTTATAGTAGAAATCAACAGAGGTCCCAATAAGGTGGCTCCTTCCTTCTAGGAATCATTGATGGTCCTGGCTCACTGGCCCTTCATTCTGAGTTTTAGTACTAACCGCAGCAGGTAGCCCCTTATGTATTTGAACCAGTACTGTCCCCAGTCAATAGAGACCGCTATTCTGGGAATCAGCAACGTCCTGGCCTGGTGGCACTTTCTATTAGAAATCATTCATTTTATTTTTTGAGACGTCTCCATGACACAGTGAGAAGATGGATATTACCTTCAATATTCACAGTGTAAAAAAAGCCACTAGAACGTCACCAGACACAGTCCTTTGCTGTTACTTGCTCCAGGTGTCATCACCAATTACATTTTACGGCCAGTCTGAAAAAAATGAGAGCTGCAAAAACTGCCAAGTCCATAAGAATCCCTTATATTGCCAAGGTACATGGAGACCTGTCATCGAGGAGAACCAGGAGTCGTCTACTACAACTCAAATCGTCAAATATAATAGGATAAAAATGAGTGGAGCGAGCTTGTGGAGGAGACCAAATAGCTTAATGTCTAAAAGAACTACCCACTACTTACAGAAGGAGTTAACCCCAGAACAGAAGTCAAAGGCAATTCAAGATGTCAGAACAATGGCGAAACTAAAAAAGGCCAGGATTATACCTGAAGACTGGAGGACATGATCTGGTGATATCAGGAACAGAAGAAACAGCTAGGATTCTGTTCACACTGCAGTGTACGTCTGCCGTATATACCAGGGAATGCTAATGATGGGCATGAAGAACGTTCCCATAGACCCCTATGTGGCCAATGGATGACATATGACTTCCCTTTTAGCCTCTGTCCATGTAACTTTTTGCAGTTGAGGACACATTGTCTGCTGCACTTTTCTATATCAGTCACCATAAACTGAGCGGTATACTTTACCCATAAGGCTGTCTAAAATGACCTATTGTATGAAACATGCTTTTGTATAAATTTATTTTTCACATTTTTTGTCACTGTTGTGTTGTTTCTTATATCACAATCTTTACTAAAAAAAAAAAAAAGTTATTAATATTGCAATTTTCACACCGGGCTTTTTTTTTTTTTTATATACTTTTCCTGTTGTTTTAACATCTACATTAAAAGCAATGAACAGACTCTGACCCTATCCAATGTGTTGAAGCATCTAATGAGATTGGGCAAAAGTCACTGAGAAGGGAGAGGGAGGAGGTGAGCTGTGACATCACTTATTGTGAATGATGGATCCTGTGTTATCTTCTGTATATAGAGATGTATATCAGTCATTGTACAGGAGGAGGAGGTGAGCGGTGACATCACCTATTACGAATGGTGGATCCTGTGTTATCTACTGTATATAGAGGTATTATCAGTCATTGTACAGGAGGAGGAGGTGAGCTGTGACATCACTTATTGTGAATGGTGGATCCTGTGTTATCTACTGTATATAGAGATGTTATCAGTCATTGTACAGGAGGAGGAGGTGAGCTGTGACATCACTTATTGTGAATGGTGGATACTGTGTTATCTACTGTATATAGAGGTGTTATCAGACATTGTACAGGAGGAGGAGGTGAGCTGTGACATCACCTATTGTGAATGGTGGATACTGTGTTATCTACTGTATATAGAGGTGTTATCAGACATTGTACAGGAGGAGGAGGTGAGCTGTGCCATCACTTATTGTGAATGGTGGATTCTGTGTTATCTACTGTATATAGAGGTGTTATCAGTCATAGTACAGGAGGAGGAGGTGAGCTGTGACATCGCCTATTGTGAATGGTGGATCCTATGTTATCTACTGTATATAGAGGTGTTATCAGTCATTGTACAGGAGGAGGAGGAGGTGAGCTGTGACATCATCTATTGTGAATGGTGGAACCTGTGTTATCGACTGTATATAGGTGTTATCAGTCATTGTACAGGAGGAGGAGGTGAGCTGTGACATCACCTATTGTGAGTGGTGGATCCTATGTTATCTACTGTATATAGAGGTGTTATCAGTCATTGTACAGGAGGAGGAGGAGGTGAGCTGTGACATCACCTATTGTGAACGTCGGATCCTATGTTATCTACTGTATATAGAGGTGTTATCAGTCATTGTACAGGAGGAGGAGGTGAGCTGTGACCACCTATTTTGAATGGTGGAACCTGTGTTATCGACTGTATATAGAGGTGTTATCAGTCATTGTACAGGAGGAGGTGAGCTGTGACATCAGCTATTGTGAATGGTGGATCCTATGTTATCTACTGTATATAGAGGTGTTATCAGTCATTGTACAGGAGGAGGTGAGCGGTGACATCACTTATTGTGAATGGTGGATTCTGTGTTATCAACTGTATATAGAATTATCAGTCATTGAAACCCTGGCTTTGATGATAATGAGCATGCTGAAAACTCTTCCTGAAAGGACAGACAGTTGAAGTCTAAAATAGTCCAAGTGACATACCACTATTGAGTGAAATTAGCAGGATTACAAATTTTACTTTCTAAATAAAGATTGGGATATGAAAAAAAGACATTGAAAACAACGTTTAAAAATACATTTAACATGAAAACCTGATTTAAAGAATAGTTCATTTTCAGACTATACATTCCCCTTAAGTGTGGTGTGAACAGACACTAACTTCTTTTTCTCCTTTGGGTTTAAAGGGATTTTGCCAATCAATGGCATATCCTAAAGGACCATATCCGAATCCCTCACCATGCGATCGGCAGCGTACAGAAAACGTCGCATGAGGGCTGATCACAGTTCCTTCCATCAAACTCTATAGGAGTTATTCAAACTTGCAATGGAGAATTTCCGGACAGATTTTTGTGTATGCAGCAGAAAAACTCATAACTGACTTCAGGAGGAAATGTTGAGGATTAGCCCCATTACATGACAATGGGTGTAATATTCCCGTGGGACTTCTGCACACACAGCAGCGTATGTGCAGTACAGGGCCAGGGATCAGCCTCAGGTTTCTGGCACAGGAAGGCTCATTAGACAACAGATGGAAATTATTGGCAATTATCAAGACACCCTCAGTAAAGGAGTGGTTCTGCAGGTGGGGACCACAGACCACATCTCAGTACCAATGCTTTCTGGCTGATGTTTTGGTCACTTTTGAACATTGGTTGTACTTTCACACTCGTGGTAGCATAAGACGGACTCTACAACCCACACAAGTGGCTCAGGTAGTGCTGCTCATCCAGGATGGCACATCAATGCGAGCTGTTGCAAGAAGGTTTGCTGTGTCTGCCAGCGTAGTGTCCAGAGGCTGGAGGCGCTACCAGGAGACAGGCCAGTAAACCAGGAGACGTGGAGGGGGCCGTAGGAGGGCAACAACCCAGCAGCAGGACCGCTACCTCAGCCTTTGTGCAAGGAGGAACAGGAAGAGCACTGCCAGAGCCCTGCAAAATGACCTCCAGCAGGCCACAAATGTGCATGTGTCTGCACAAACGGTCACAAACCAACTCCATGAGGATGGTCTGAGTGCCCGATGTCCACAGATAAGGGTTGTGCTCAAAGCCCAACACCGTGCAGGACGCTTGGCATTTGCCACAGAACACCAGGATTGGCAAATTCACCACTGGCACCATGTACTCTTCACAGATGAAAGTCTGGAGACGCCATGGAGAGCGATCTGCTGCCTGCAACATCCTTCAGCATGACCGGTTTGGCAGTGGGTCAGTAATGGTGTGGGGTGGCATTTCTTTAGAGGGCTGCACACTCTCTCATGTACTAGTCAGATGTAGCCTGACTGCCATTAGGTACCGAGATGAGATCCTCAGACCCCTTGCGAGATCATATGCTGGTGCGGTTGGTCCTGGGTTCCTCCTAATGCAGGACAATGCCAGACCTCATGTGGCTGGAGTGTGTCAGCAGTTCCTGCAAGATGAAGGCATTGAAGCTATGGACTGGCCCGCCCGTTCCCCAGACCTGAATCCGATTGAACACATCTGGGACATCATGTCTCGCACCATCCACCAACGTCACGTTGCACCAGACTGTCCAGGAGTTGGCAGATGCTTTAGTCCAGGTCTGCAAGGAGATCCCTCAGGAGACCATCCGCCGCCCCATCAGGAGCATGCCCAGGCATTGTAGGGAGATCATACAGGCACGTGGAGGCCACACACACTACTGAGCATCATTTCCTTGTCTTGAGGCATTTCCACTGAAGTTTGATCGGCCTGTAATTTGCTTTTCCACTTTGATTTTGAGTATCATTCAAAATCCAGACCTCCATGAGATATTCATTTTGATTTACATTGATAATTGTTATGTTTTATTGTTCTGAACACATTCCACTATGCAATGTATAAAAAATTGCAACTGGAATATTTCATTCAGAGATATCTAGGATGTGGGATTTTAGTGTTCCCTTTATTTTTTTTGAGCAGTGTATTTGTTTGCCAACAAGATTAAGTGATTGTGCCTGAAACAGTGGAGAGTCTGCAGCGGACCAGGGCTGTTGTGGTTTTCAGCCAAATTGTGACCACCACATGTGAATGCAGCCTTAGTCAAAATACATAAAGATTTTTTCAGGAGTCTTCGGAAGCAGACCCGCCCGAAAAAATCCTTTCATGTGCGTATAGCCTAGTGATTCTAATTTTGCTTATCTTTTAGTATTTTTTAATGAAAGCAAATAAAAAACTTTTTATTTAGATTTAACCCCTTCTCACCTTGCAATATACAATTAGGTAAGTAAGATGGCTCGCACACACGAGCGTACAACACGGCCGTGTGTTATCTGATGTTTTATTGGATAGTACTGGGCCCAATTTTACACTATGGGGCAGTGCAGATCTGCATTTTTTTTTCCTCATGCCGATTCAGTGCATCCGTGTCACGAGGGCGTCACGTCCCCCTGAAAGACCTGGTGTTAGACGGTCACATCACGTAATGAATCGCAGGTCTTCTTTAGAGATGGTGTGATTTGTGTCCCATATTAAATGGATTTAGCTTCTGGTGCTGAAAAGGTTAACGACCCATTGCATACTGGTCGGAAACCTACAGGTCCGTTTCAACTGCTTCTGATTTGGTCATTACCTCTTCCTATATAAACTGGTCAGACCTTCTTGTCCTTGCTCGTGAAAGATTTGTCTTTCTGTGCTGTGTGCTAAAGTGAAGCGGTTGGAGTAGAGTTGTAGTAGTCTGTGGTTTGCTGTAGTATGTGTGTGTTTATCTCCTGGTCCCTGTTTCCATTTAGTTTATTCCTCCCTGTCCCTATCCTCCTTCCTATTGTTGGTTGGTGGTTTTGTATGATAGAGGTTTTCAGTTATCTATGTTTTGTATTTTTGCCTTGTTTACATTACAATTTTGTCCCATACCTCATGGGGTGTGGGAGGGGACAGATCAAGTTTTAACAGAAGCATAGTAAGGTCGGAGACTCAGGCCTCTCTACCTTCAAGAGTACCACTGGGACAGGGATAGTTAGGGTTCCAGGGACAGTTTGAGGCTTCCCTTCCTGATCAAGGACCATCACAGCATGTCAAACTGATAATCGGATGATGTGCATCCATACAAGTCTATGAGTCCGTGTAAAACATTGTACTGCACTCGGATGTCATCTGAGTGCAGCCCAATTTACATGGACACAGACAACGGAGAAGATGCAGAAATTAAGTTCTCCGTCTTCTCCGCACCTGTTATACGATTCCCTCATGTGAGACAATAGGATAACACTCGTATCAAACTCTGACGGAATTTGAGCTGAGTGACATTAGTATAATCGGCCCAGTTCTTTTGCATGATTGAATCTCTGGCCGTGTGGGTGCACCCTTATTCTTAGATCTGCAAAACAAGCCAATCTCAGTGCGGAAAACCAAGAGGTAAAATCACCTGTGATTTTTTTTTTGTGTTGAACAAAAAAGTATTGCAATGTGTTTTACATACAGAGGATCAATCCCGCAAACATATTCTTCCCCCATAGAGTCCTGTATTATGGGGGAAAAATATACATTATTATCGCCAACCCCCCATACAATTAAATGAAGATGTTTCATATCCCGATACCTATTGAACACCCCATAAATAGATGTACGGACTGCATATCAGATCACTAGGACCCCATCACTGATTTCCCACTTCACTCTGTGACTACACAATGATAGGCGGCTCTGCCGTATACTTTGTACAGTATATACATCTGCATACTTCTCTCGGTGTGTGGCTCATGTTTGTGTCTTTTATTACTGCTTCTTACGGACTATTAAAAACAATAAATATTTGTATCATTCATCCCACACAATGACAGAATTGCTACTACGTTGGAGTCACACTCAACGCGGGTCTCCAGACTTAAACTCGACAGTGTCATAAGCATAAATGAGGCTCTGGAGTTCAGGTCAGGAAACCTGTGGCCGCTCCACAAAGCTCAGATGTGTGAATCCAGACATTTTGTTCATCCCCACGATAAGGGAAGGGATTAAATTGAACCCAGATGTAGTTTGATTATCAAAAATTAAAAATAAAATTGTCGATCCTCCTTTATGGTAACAAAACAAAAAGAGTTTTATTGTGCAGACATAGGAAGGACAGCATAAAAAATTATTTGGGATCTCAGCAGTCGCAACAACCCATGGAGTACAGCTTCCGTGTCAGTTATACCGCACGGTAAATGCTGTAAAAATATTACATCTATTTCAGAAAAGAGATTAAAAAATACAAATAACCACGACCAAAAAAATTAAATAGAAAAAAAAGTTGTAACTTTTGTGCTGCAATGATGGGATCTAAGGAGTAAAGTTTCTCCTTGTGGTGAGTGACAAGCCAAGCCTAGCATGTCAGAGTGAGGAGACTTAAAAGCCATGCATGCTCCTCTCTTCACAGAGGAGGAGGACTAGAACTCTAGCGCCACCGATCCAATGATGAAACACAACTAATATTGCTTTGTCCCGAAATCCAAATCTAGGCCGCGTCCTAAGCCAAACATTACCCTCAAAGCATCAAGGTTTACAGAAGGGTCTTCCACATTGCCGGGTATGCAGTCACGAAATAATCCTCTCCTAATTGTGGAGGCATCAGCAGGAGAGCAGATGGAGTGAAAGGTGACGTGAAATCTCTGCACCCTCTCCTGACCTCTTATAAGAACTCGTACTGGCATCTAAACACTAAACGATACAATGTTCTTACCATCATCCTCTGAGATAAAGAAATCATAGCAGTACATCAGTAAGTCTCTGCCTTAAGATGGATGGTCACCCACTGCACCATATTTGACCCATTGGAGCAGTTTGTGCTCCAGAGCTGCACTCCGTACTGTAACTTCAGCGAGGTGGCCATTATTGGGTTTTAGAGCGAAGACTCACTTTCCTAGAAGTGCACACGAATACCTCTCAATTAGTGACTTTTTCGATTTGAGACAAATTCATTAAATTAATTCCACCATTTTCCAAGTTGTCTTTTGCGGTTTAGCTTTTTTTCCTCTATGTCAATATGCCTTTTCCAGATGTTTGACACGGATTTATGGAAGGTGACTTTTTTAAAAAGTGTCAAAATTTGTTGCAGCTCTACTCCAGTCCCCAGTGATTTTATGTACACAAGCCATTTTTGAGCATTTTTTGTGATATTTGAGAAACATGAGTCTTTTCCCACTAAAAAGTCACAAAAAAAGTTAGACCGGAAAAAAAGAGTCAATTTTGGGCTTTGTGGAAAAATCACAAATTGCGTGTGCAGTTTTTATGAATTTGGTGCAATAGGAGTCATCGAAAGCCACAAATCAAAAAAGAAGAGTAAATTACCAAAAAAAAACAAAAAAAACGCAAATAACGAATCGGGCCCAAAGACTCTTCTTTAGGCCGCCTTAAAGCATCTGTGGGTTTTTTTTAACTTATATGTGAAAAATGGTGTATGGAGGTTCTTTATCAGGGTGCTGGACCCATTTTTGGTCCATGTATTGATTTTTAAAATTTATATTGCATCAGTTTTTCACATATGAAAAAAAAGCTTCTCGCACCCATGACACAGTATGGACGGCACATGTATGACATCCGTGTGCTATTTGTTTTTTTCACTGGGCCGTTGACTTACATTGGCGATGATGATGAGAAACAGAGATCACAAGAGGACGGGGTTTTTTTAGAACAATGAGGCACCTTCAGTGTAATGGGTCCACGATTTTCCTGCCAAAAAACAGATAGCACATGTACCCCCCAAAAAATGGATATGAGAAACCCACTTCACTCTCTTCCTTCCCTCATTTAGACATTAGTTGTATTGACGCACAAGAAAAACTCATTGAGTTTCATCAGATTTTCATCCGTGTTTGGTCAGCGTTACATCAGTTTTTTCACTGATGTGAAAAAAGAAAAAGTTCCTTCACCTTCTCCTGTCCATTTTTTTTATAGACCCATAGCATTTCATTGCTGAGTTTCATCCAATACTTGGATCAGGATCGGAAATGGACATGTTTTTACGATTTTGCATGGACTACTTGGTCAGCAAAAAATCACTGACATAGGTACAAGTGCTATCTGTGAAAAAAATGGATAGCAGTCGTACATGAAAAACTGCTGTGTGAATGAGCCCTAACGGCAGCCTAGAGGTGCCAGCATGACCAGGAAATTCACCAGCATATCATGGCCACGTTCAGTATTTTACATCAGTATTTGTAGCCAAAACCAGGAGTGGAACAATCAGAGGAAAGGTGTAATAGAAACACGTCACCACTTCTGAATTTATCACCCACTCCTGGTTTTGGCTTATAAAGACTGATGTAAAATACTGAACATGTGAACGTGGCTTATCGCAGATCAGAGCAATTTTGGAATCTGGTTTTTGCAATTAAATCTTATTACATAGCGTTACATGGATACAATCTTGAGATGGCCTTAATGAAGCATCATAGATAACAAATGTACAGTAAATGTGCTTATTTCTTATTTGGTGACTTGACGTATCAGTTTTTGTAAATCTCTTCCAACTTTCTCCTGCACTTCAAAACAGGAAAAAAAAAATCACAGGTAAAAAGCGCATCTGTTACCCAGCAGAAATAGCTCTAGAAACCTTTAAATAATATGGTTGCCGGAGGATCAATCAAACCTGAAAATAGGGGAAACCTGCGGTAAAAATAAAACTATCTAGAGAATTAGTCCGTCCTGCCCAGCAGAGCGATGTACAGACGAGGCCGCTGTAGCCAGCAGCGATCGGGTACGATGCCCATGTGATATATAGGTGTAATACAATTTTTCCTCTATTTTACATAATACATAATGATGGAATTATAGATTTGTGACAAACCTACTTGCATATATTGTATATTTTGGGACCTGTATAGTAATTCAAATCCAGAAGTTCTGATATCGAGACATTTGTCTAATTAAATAATCAGGACATTTATAATGTCACCAGCAGAGAACTGAGCAAAACATCACAATTCTGTATCCGTAATGACTGTCCAGTACAGTGAAATAAAATGCAACTTGTCAGGATGGATCAATTAAAGGAATAAGGATAAAAGCCATATCGGGTGTACCACATTAACCTCCTAAAACTGTGGCGAGTCAGGGAACCGGTGGAAGTGGCTGCCCCGAATCTATTAACTCATTGAGAGGCTAGGGTCAGCCAGATAAATCACCACCCTGGACATAACAAAAGGGGACTGGCAAATCCTCCTCTCCCAAAGTTCCAAGGAGAGGATGGCCTTCTATACACCTGACGGGTGCTTTCAATGCGCCAGAATGCCATCCGGGCTGCAGGAAGCCACAGCTACCTTCCAGAGGGCCATGGACCGGATCCTAGCCCCTCATACTGTATAACGTAGGCCGCAGCTTACTTTGAAGATATTGTAATATTCAGCCTAGATTGGGGACACAATTTGGTCGAAGGTCCAGGCCGTACTGGATGTGCTGAGTCCGGCGGGTTTTACCATAAACCCAAACAAGTGTGCCATGGGGAAAGAGGAATAAAGTGACTGTGAAGGGAGAAGCGCACAAAAGGGTAGAACCCTAAGGGTATGTGTCCACGTTCAGGATTGCATCAGGATTTGGTCAGGATTTTTCATCAGTATTTGTAAGCCAAAACCAGGAGTGGGTGATAAATGCAGAAGTGGAGCATATGTTTCTATTATACTTTTCCTCTAATTGTTCCACTCCTGGTTTTGGCTTACAAATACTGATGAAAAATCCTGACCAAATCCTGATGCAATCCTGAACGTGGACACATACCCTAATATAGCAGACAGTAAAAACAATAGACATGCTCACCTTGGGTGGTTGTGTGAAGACACAACCACTATAAAGGTTTAGATAGCGAGCTGCCGCTGCCCCGCGACTGGGGGGAAGGATCCGCCAGAGATAAATTACCAAAACCGAAAAAAAAAAAAACCTTTAAAAATTGCCTGCGCTGCTGGAGAGAAGTCTCTTGCTGTCATATTCATTAGAAGGCTCTTTATTGTCCACTACGCGTTTCAATGTCGTACTGGTATCATTATCAAGTGTAAGAAAAACAAAACAAAAGAGGAGGCAAAATACTTGGGCTACATCTTTGGAAGAGGTGAAATTAAGCCACAAGTGAATGAGGTGAAAGCAATCCAAAATTGGCCGTAACCAGTTTAAAAAAACCAGGTTGGGCGTTTCTGGGAATCGTGGGATACTATCGGTGGCTTAAGGGTATGAAGACATTAATGGCCAGATAGTCTCCTGTAGCAGAGATGGCGTTTTAAGAGTTGAAGCTCGCCCTGTGTAAGCAGCTGATCTTTATCGCACCTGACTTCAGTTCAGAATTCGTGGTCCAGACGGATGCCTCAGTGGTTGGGTTGGGTGCCAGGTTGTCCCAGGAAGTAAACTGGAAGGAACACCCAGTCCTGTTTTTAAGAAAAAAGCTCTCCTCCTGTGAGAGAAACTATGCCATTACAAAAAAAAGAATACTTGGCCATCAAATGGGTAAATAACAACCTGAAGTACTACCTGTTAGGCCGGAAGTTCAGGCTAGTGTCAGACCATTCGCTCCTGAGATGGATGAGGGAAAGGAAGGGAAAGAATGCCTGGGCGAATAGATGGTTTCTGGGGCTCCAGGACTTCAACCTTCATGTGGAGTACAGGCCTGGGAAACTGCCCGGTAACACAGATGCCCTGTCGAGACTTCCCTGTTTGGTGACTGAAGGTTCCAAAACACTTGACTTTGGGCAGAGGGGGATAGATAATAAAGTCACTGGAAAGTACCGGAGGGGAGTTATAATTCACTGAGGTTATTAGCTTCAGTGATATGAACCTAGAAAAATGCTCCAGAACACTAAGTGCTGAGAGGGGATAATAGGCCAGGTTAACGGCTTGAGTTAGGGTACTGTCTCACAGTGCAATTTTGATCGCTACGACGGCACGATTCGTGACGTTCTAGCGATATCCATACGATATCGCAGTGTCTGACACGCAGCAGCGATCAGGGACCCTGCTGAGAATCGTACGTCGTAGCAGATCGTATGGAACTTTCTTTCGTCGCTTGATCACCCGCTGACATCGCTGGATCGTTGTGTGTGACAGCGATCCAGCGATGTGTTCGCTTGTAACCAGGGTAAACATCGGGTAACTAAGCGCAGGGCCGCGCTTAGTAATCCGATGTTTACCCTGGTTACCAGCGTAAACGTTAAAAAAACAAACAGTACATACTTACATTCCGGTGTCTGTCCTCCGGCGTCTCAGCTTCTCTGCACTGTGAGCGCCGGCCAGCCGGAAAGCGAGCACAGCGGTGACGCGGTGACGTCACCGCTGTGCTTTCCGGCTATGGCGCTTACACAGTGGAGAGAAGCAGAACGCCGGGGGACAGACACCGGAATGTAAGTATGTACTGTTTGTTTTTTTTACGTTTACGCTGGTAACCAGGGTAAACATCGGGTTACTAAGCGCGGCCCTGCGCTTAGTAACCCGATGTTTACCCTGGTTACCCGGGGACTTCGGCATCGCTCCAGCGCCGTGATTGCACAGTGTGACCGCAGTCTACGACGCTGGAGCGATAATCATACGACGCTGCGACGTCACGAATCGTGCCGTCGTAGCGATCAAAATTGCACTGTGAGACAGTACCCTTAGTGAACAGCTGAAGAGTGGATGGGAGGCTGTTCACCATATCTCCACCCCATGGTGTGGTTTTGGAGGTAAAATGTCAGCCTTCTGATTCATTCAGTGCTGGGTGTGCCTGGAGATGGGCGCTCCAGAGCTGTGTGTAAAGATAAAGAAAGCTAAACTTTTCTTTTCTATGCTTGTTTTCTGAGCGGGCGGATCTCTGCAGCAACACGGACTGTGCCATTTGGTTTTGTTTTGTTCCCCGTTAGGCCCGAAAGGCAGGGTTTATGTTTCCAACCCAGCTGTAACTAAATAAACCAGTGGAAAACTTAAAGAGATGGTATTTCGGTGTCTACCTCTATGAGCAGCCGAGTGAGCTGATCTACCACAATGTTATATATACATGTGAACATGTTAATTTGGGCCCTAGAAGTTCTCTAACCTTACAATTGCTGATAACATTTTCTGACACATGACAGCCTGATATTCCAAAATACTTTATAACCTGGCATCTGTCAGGTCCCCTTCATGTTGGGAGTTTTCTATGACTTCGATATTATTGATAGCCTTAGTGTCCCTCAATCCCATCACTGGAGGCCGCACGCCCATTACTGAGTGCCGCAGTCCCATCCCAAGGAACAGGCAGCCACGAGAGGTGGTGAGTTCTCCTTCAATGGAAGTCTTCAAACATAGGCTGGACAGACATCTGTCTGAGATGGTTTAGTGAATCTTGCACAGAGCAGTGGGTTGCACATGATGACCCCGAGGTCTCTTCTAACTAACATTCTAGGATTACTGAGTGCCACACTCCTATCACTGAACGCCATACACTGGTAAGTGGCTGGTACTGCAGCTGTGTCCCATTCAACTGAACAGAGTACCATGCTCAGTCACTACCAAGTGCCTGGTAAATCGCACCAATGTTAGAACGTGGGACCCAAACAGCCTTACCCCTTTAGTTTTGGACTTCTGGGATGTTGGGAGCCACGTCTCAAAATCTGACATTTAGAGCCCATCTTCAGTATAGGCAATCAATATCGGAATTTTTCCTATCTAACATATACTGTATGTATGAATATACTTATATATATTATACAGAAAGACCCAGATCCTTCTCTACATATACTGTGGGAACAGCCAGTTACCGTCTGTACCTCCATGTGCTCACACATCACTACATATCAGTGCGCTGTATGAACGCGCTGAAGAAACGTATTTGTGGCAGGAGAAATCTGGTGATGTCGCTCCAATACCAGAAATATTCCTCATTACACGGAGAACTGCGGTAAACCTGAATCAGCGAGTGTGTCAGCTACTATTAGCGCATTGCTGCCGCTTGCCCTAATTTCCAGGGACGGTTGTGCTCTTTACTGAGAACCCAGAAACGTTACTGTTCCTTACAACACAACGACTCTGCGGAACAATCACTCCTATTCTGCATGGAAGAAACATTTCTCACGCCCTGTCACCACTGTTATCAGCAGGGGGCAGCGCTGAGCATAAGACGAGGAAAACTAGATGTATTTATTGTACTCGCTTATATAGCGCCATTAATTCCACAGCACTTTACAGACATCATCACCCATTGTACATCAGTCATCTCCACCATGCGACTTTCCAGCTTTATCCACACCACTACTCCCAGCATGTCCTGCCAGAGTCATGGCCGTGTGTTATGGGGCTCATGACAAGCAAGGGTCCAACATTCAGTGAGGCAGTCCCATATTCCCAGCAGTGTCCCGGCATATCTGCCCGTCCATGATGGACTCCAATGCTGATCTGGGACTGGGGATAATGTTGTGGCTTTTCTGGTTAGTATTTACATGCATCAAAATGGATGAGATTTACCCGAATCTCACGGCCACAGAAAGTGTGCTGCATTGTGATCTTTGACTCTGCAGCATGCCAATTTCTACTGCAGCAAAATAACAATTTATCTACGTTTTTTCCCCCGTAGACTTAAACCAGGTGCAGAGAAAACGCACAACTATAATAGCACACAATCCGTGCAATCCATTGTTTTCCTGCAGCGTGTGGAATCCATTTCAAAAACTTAATAAAAAAACTTCCATGTGAACATACACTAAGGGATTGTTTGTTCACTCATTTTTTATGCATTTTTCCTGCGAGAAAAATAACAGCATTTTACAGTAATAGAATGAATTTTCAAACATTTAGTTCACACAGTGCATTTTTTTTTCTTGCATTGTTTGACCTGTGGTGCCTTTTTAAAAATGAAGCATGTCAGGTCTTTCAGTTTTTTTTTACTGGAATTTTTTTTTCTTATTTAAGATAAAAATGGAGCAAAAAATGCATCAAAAAAAGACTGAACACAAATTCCTGTGCAATCTTCAGGCTATAGTCTGTATTTATGATGTAGGAAAAAAAGCATAAAAACTAAGGATTTGCATGAGGCTTTTTCATTAAATGTTTCTGCACGATATACTCCGTCTGAAATACAGTGGAGATTGTAATCTTTGATGTCATTTTGCTTTTGTGTCTATCTGAAGGTGAAAACTGCCTTAAAAATGCTGAAGTCGTTCACATGCTGCAGTTGTTTTTTTTTTTTAAAGTTACCAAAAGTCAAAAATAACAAGGAAAAATTCACTACTGTGAAACGCTGCATTTTTCCCCACACAAAACATGACGTGTTTATATTAGCCTTTTTTTTTGCCATGAAAAAAGCCCCAACACAAATGCACAAAAAAAACACAACATGTGAAAAAACTCTGATTCGGAAAAACACAACAATAACGCATCGTGTGAACACTTGAAAAATGCAAACAAAATTGAACATGTGAATAAGTCCTTCACTCGATGCGTAAATGCTGCGCAGAAAATAAAAACGCACTATTTGAATGTAATATTAGAAAAATAAATTTATGTTCAATTTCATATGCGTTTTGTAAGACACTTGAGGGTTTTTTTCATAAAAAATAAAATGCACCAAAAACACAAAAAGCGAACAAGCCCTGATTAAGAAAATTGCAATAAAATCACATTGAAATGTTGATATCTAAAAACCTAAGGCCTCATTAAGACATAATTGTTTTCATAAGTGTGAAAGATGAGCGATGTTTTTCATCAGATTTTTACCGGTATTTGGACAGTTTTTACCATCAGTGTTTCATTGGTGATTTTCTGGTTTGCAATTTTATTCATTGCAAGGGACTGCCCTCAGATGGGGCAATTTTTCTCCTAAGGGTCCCTTTCCACTTGTGAGAGAAAAAACGGTCCGTAATCTGGACCGAAAAAACGGATGTAACGTATGCGATTGTCATGCGAGTGCAATGCGAGTGCAATGCGATTTTTAATCGCATCATCCGTTTTTTGTAATCGCATCATCCGTATGACATCCGTATTACTGTCCGATTTGTACGCACCGGTGTCCTTTGAAAAGCCGGCAAATCAGTGCTGTGTACAGTAAAATCACACTGACAGGTTAGAATAGAGTAGATATATACACATAGAATAGGTATATATACATATATATATATATATATGTCAGTGAGACACCTATATATGTATATTTATATTTAATGCAGCGCAAGATAGCATTAAAGCCGCTAATTCAATTGCCGGCTTTTAATTTCTCCTTCCTAAACAGTAAACTCCTTTACATACAGTAAACCATCTCATATCCCCCTTTTTTTTGCATATTCCACACTACTAATGTTAGTAGTGTGTATGTGCAAAATTTCGGCGCTGTAGCTATTAAATTTAAGGGTTAAATCGCGGAAAAATTGGCGTGGGCTCCCGCGCAATTTTCTCCGCCAGAGTAGTAAAGCCAGTGACTGAGGGCAGATATTAATAGCCAGGAGAGGGTCCATGGTTATTGGCCCCCCCGTGGCTACAAACATCTGCCCCCAGCCACCCCAGAAAAGGCACATCTGGAAGATGCGCCTATTCTGGCACTTGGCCACTCTTCCCATGGAAGAGCGGTGGGATATGGGGTAATGAAGGGTTAATGCCACCTTGCTATTGTAAGGTGACATTAAGCCACATTAATAATGGAGAGGCGTCAATTATGACACCTATCCATTATTAATCCAATTGTATGAAAGGGTTAAAAATACGCTGCATTAAATATAAATATACATATATAGGTGTCTCACTGACATATATATATGTATATATATACATTCTATGTGTATATATCTACTCTATTCTAACCTGTCAGTGTGATTTTACTGTACACCGCGCTGAATTACCGGCTTTTCAAAGGACACCGGTGCGTAAAAATCGGACAGAACTCGCATGGTGCGAGTGCTGTGCGATTTTTTTCTCGCACCCATTGACTTGCATTGGCGAGTCTCGTCCGAGAATCGCAGCAATACGCAGCATGCTGCGATTTTTTTCTCAGCCGATCCAGATTTTTCTCAGTCCGATTTCGGCTGAGAAAAAAAATCGCAAATGAAAAGACACCTATTGAATAACATTGGTCCGAGTGCAATCCGATTTTTTATCGGATTGCACTCGTCCGTTTTCCTCGCAAGTGGAAAGGGGCCCTAAGGGTCACACTAGCGTATAAGGCTACTTTCACACTAGCGTCGTACGACGAATTGCGTCGTTGCGACGTACCGACGCAAGCAGTGAAAGCGCCGCACAACGGGGGCAGCGGATGCTGTTTTTCAACGCATCCGCTGCCCCATTGTGATGTGCGGGGAGGTGGGGGCGAAGTTCCGGCCGCGCATGCGCGGTCGGAAATGGCGGACACGACGCACCAAAAAACTTTACATGCAACGTTTTTTGGTGCCGACGGTCCGATGCAACACGACGCAACCGTCGCACGACAGTTGCGACGTGTGGCAATGCGTCGCTAATGTTAGTCTATGGAGAAAAAACACATCCTGCAAGCAATTTTGCAGGATGCGTTTTTTATCCACAACGACGCATTGTGACGTGCAGTGCAAGACGCAAGTGTGAAAGTAGCCTAAGACGGATGAGTGCTATGCGAGAAAACATCGCACAGCACTCGGACCAGGGTTAATCTATGGGGCAGAGCACATCTGCGATTATTTTCACATGTTAAATCGGCATGCGAGAACAATGGCAGCATGCTGTGATTGGCACCGACACTCGGCTGAGTCTATAAGTCTATGGGGGCGAGTGACACAGCACACAGCACTCGGATATCATCCGAGTGCTGTGCGATATACGCCGACCCCGGCAATGGAGGAGATGGAGAAATTAGTTTCTCTGCCTCCTCCGCAGTGGTGCTTCGATCCGCTCTGTGTGAGAGGCTCGGAGCACAGTACCATGACACCCGACTCCCGCTCGCAGCAGAGCAGGAGGCGAGAGTCATCAGCTAGTATGACCACGGCCTAATGAAAAATGTTGCACGCAGATTTGAAGCATTTTTTTATGTGGATTTTGTTGCCTAATCAAAGTCAAAAACCTCCATGTGAACATATCCATAGGCCGTGTTCACGCGATACGTTCCAGATCCAAACAATGATCACAGGTGTCTGAACAAGGCCTAGGAACAGGTTTTAGAAGTGAATTTTGGAGCCAGAAAAATCCACATCCAAAAACTATGTGAACACGTCATGAGGCGTTTCACACATAGCATTTTAATTTTATTTGATTGTTTGTTTGTTTTTTGTGGGAAAAAAACGCATTATGTCAATTCTTTCACCATTTTTTTTTAAGGCAGATATATCTGAAGAGTGCTTGAAGGGAAAAACTACTTCACGAAATGTGTTATTTTTTAAAAAATTCTGTGGAAGCATGGTTGAAAAGCAATGTCTGACTTTCATTTGTTCATTTTCATAGTTTTTTTTTTTTTTTACTTATGATTACCTTTGTCAGATTCAAGTTATTTCTGTGACTATTGTGGGTTTTTCTGTCATTAAACGAGGGGTACCAATAATTTTGACCACGTGTGTAAATACTGAAGGGATGCATCACTGTGTGGGTGATCAGAACGTATATTAGGAAACGTCATATAGTCTCAGTCGTGATATTACAGTCATGATACCCCATAATAATTCATATAATCACAAGGATTTTCATAAAGTGGCTTCTAAATGTAATTTTCTTCAAATAATTCTATGTGTCAATTGAGAGTCTGCAAAGTTTACCCAGAGATGAGAGAAATACAGGACGGGGTGAAGGCGCTGCAGGCCGGTGACAGGAGACGCTGCATGGATAGTGAGTGCCAGCACACAGACAATGGCGGCCTGAAACGGGCCTTAGGGTCCCTTTCCACTTGCGAGATAAAAAACGGTCCGTAATCTGGACCGAAAAAACGGATGGAACGTATGCGATTGTCATGCGAGTGTCATGCGAGTGCCATGCGATTTTTTAATCGCACCATCCGTATGACATCAGTATGACATCCGTATTGCTGTCCGATTTTTACGCACCAGTGTCCTTTGAAAAGCCGGCAATTCAGCGCCATGTACAGTAAAATCACACTGACAGGTTAGAATAGAGTAGATATATACACATAGAATAGGTATATATACATATATATATGTCAGTGAGACACCTATATATGTATATTTATATTTAATGCAGCGCTAGATAGCATAAAAGCCGCTAATTCAATTGCCGGCTTTTTCCTTCTCCTGCACAAACCCGACAGGATATGAGACATGGTTTACATACAGTAAACCTTCTCATACCCCCATTTTTTTTGCATATTCCACACTACTGTTAATAGTGTGTATGTGCAAAATTTGGCCGCTGTAGCTGCTGAAATAAAGGGTTAAATGGCGGAAAAAATTGGCGTGGGCTCCCGCGCAATTTTCTCCGCCAGAGTGGTAAAGCCAGTGACTGAGGGCAGATATTAATAGCCAGGAGAGGGTCCATGGTTATTGGCCCCCCCGTGGCTACAAACATCTGCCCCCAGCCACCCCAGAAAAGGCACATCTGGAAGATGCGCCTATTCTGGCACTTGGCCACTCTCTTCCCACTCCCTGTAGCGGTGGGATATGGGGTAATGAAGGGTTAATGCCACCTTGCTATTGTAAGGTGACATTAAGCCAGATTAATAATGGAGAGGCGTCAATTATGACACCTATCCATTATTAATCCAATTGTTGGAAAGGGTTAAAAAACACACACACACATGATTTAAAAGTATTTTAATGAAATAAACACAGCGATTGTTGTAATAATTTATTGTTCTCGCAATCCATCAGGAACACCCTCGCTTGGAAAAAATAATAAACGCACAAGATACATACCCTCAGCTGAACCGTCACGTCCCACGAAGTAATCCATCTGAAGGGGTTAACTAATATTACAGGCAGGAGCCCTGCTAATGCAGCTGTGCTCCGTGCTTGTAATTCCCCAGCGAATGAATGAAATGTAGGTCATTGACCTACATTTCCTTCAGTCGCGGTGATGCGCCCCCTGGTGGATGTCCTCATATGACCTGGAGCGTGGGAAAAAGTTCCCAGGCTGCAGTTCATGAGAACATCCAGCAGAGGGCGCCTCACCGCGACTGAAGGAAATGTAGGTCAATGACCTACATTTCATTCATTCGCTGGGGAATTACAAGCACGGAGCACAGCTGCATTTGCAGGGCTCCTGCTTGTAATATTAGTTAACCCCTTCAGATGGATTACTTCGTGGGACGTGACGGTTCAGCTGAGGGTATGTATCTTGTGCGTTTATTATTTTTTCCAAGCGAGGGTGTTCCTGATGGATTGCGAGAACAATAAATTATTACAACAATCGCTGTGTTTATTTCATTAAAATACTTTTAAATCATGTGTGTGTGTGTTTTTTAACCCTTTCCAACAATTGGATTAATAATGGATAGGTGTCATAATTGACGCCTCTCCATTATTAATCTGGCTTAATGTCACCTTACAATAGCAAGGTGGCATTAACCCTTCATTACCCCATATCCCACCGCTACAGGGAGTGGGAAGAGAGTGGCCAAGTGCCAGAATAGGCGCATCTTCCAGATGTGCCTTTTCTGGGGTGGCTGGGGGCAGATGTTTTTAGCCACGGGGGGGCCAATAACCATGGACCCTCTCCTGGCTATTAATATCTGCCCTCAGTCACTGGCTTTACCACTCTGGCGGAGAAAATTGCGCGGGAGCCCACGCCAATTTTTTCCGCAATTTAACCCTTTAATTTAACAGCTAGAGCCCCCAAATTGTGCACACAGACACTTGTTACATTAGTGAAGAGGAATATGTAATAAAAAAAGGGATATGAGATGGTTTACTGTATGTAAACCATGTCTCATATCATGTCGGGTTTGTGAAGGAGAAGGAAAAAGCCGGCAATTGAATTAGAGGCTTTTAAGCTATCTAGCGCTGCATTAAATATAAATATAC
Source organism: Ranitomeya variabilis (assembly GCF_051348905.1). NCBI lineage: Eukaryota > Metazoa > Chordata > Amphibia > Anura > Dendrobatidae > Ranitomeya > Ranitomeya variabilis. Next base: position 383,054,084 of record NC_135233.1, on the reverse strand, counting down.
ATATATAGGTGTCTCACTGACATATATATATGTATATATACCTATTCTATGTGTACAGGTCCTTCTCAAAAAATTAGCATATAGTGTTAAATTTCATTATTTACCATAATGTAATGATTACAATTAAACTTTCATATATTATAGATTCATTATCCACCAACTGAAATTTGTCAGGTCTTTTATTGTTTTAATACTGATGATTTTGGCATACAACTCCTGATAACCCAAAAAACCTGTCTCAATAAATTAGCATATTTCACCCGTCCAATCAAATAAAAGTGTTTTTTAATAACAAACAAAAAAACCATCAAATAATAATGTTCAGTTATGCACTCAATACTTGGTCGGGAATCCTTTGGCAGAAATGACTGCTTCAATGCGGCGTGGCATGGAGGCAATCAGCCTGTGACACTGCTGAGATGTTATGGAGGCCCAGGATGCTTCAATAGCGGCCTTAAACTCATCCGGAGTGTTGGGTCTTGCGTCTCTCAACTTTCTCTTCACAATATCCCACAGATTCTCTATGGGGTTCAGGTCAGGAGAGTTGGCAGGCCAATTGAGCACAGTAATACCATGGTCAGTAAACCATTTACCAGTGGTTTTGGCACTGTGAGCAGGTGCCAGGTCGTGCTGAAAAATGAAATCTTCATCTCCATAAAGCATTTCAGCCGATGGAAGCATGAAGTGCTCCAAAATCTCCTGATAGCTAGCTGCATTGACCCTGCCCTTGATGAAACACAGTGGACCAACACCAGCAGCTGACATGGCACCCCACACCATCACTGACTGTGGGTACTTGACACTGGACTTCAGGCATTTTGGCATTTCCTTCTCCCCAGTCTTCCTCCAGACTCTGGCACCTTGATTTCCGAATGACATGCAAAATTTGCTTTCATCAGAAAAAAGTAGCCCAGGTCAGGCGCTTCTGCCGCTGTTTATGGTTCAAAAGTGGCTTTACCTGGGGAATGCGGCACCTGTAGCCCATTTCCTGCACACGCCTGTGCACGGTGGCTCTGGATGTTTCCACACCAGACTCAGTCCACTGCTTCCTCAGGTTCCCCAAGGTCTGGAATCGGTCCTTCTCCACAATCTTCCTCAGGGTCCGGTCACCTCTTCTCGTTGTACAGCGTTTTCTGCCACATTGTTTCCTTCCAACAGACTTACCATTGAGGTGCCTTGATACAGCACTCTGGGAACAGCCTATTTGTTGAGAAATTTCTTTCTGGGTCTTACCCTCTTGCTTGAGGGTGTCAATGATGGCCTTCTTGACATCTGTCAGGTCGCTAGTCTTACCCATGATGGGGGTTTTGAGTAATGAACCAGGCAGGGAGTTTTTAAAAGCCTCAGGTATCTTTTGCATGTGTTTAGAGTTAATTAGTTGATTCAGAAGATTAGGGTAATAGGTCGTTTAGAGAACCTTTTCTTGATATGCTAATTTATTGAGACAGGTTTTTTGGGTTATCAGGAGTTGTATGCCAAAATCATCAGTATTAAAACAATAAAAGACCTGACAAATTTCAGTTGGTGGATAATGAATCTATAATATATGAAAGTTTAATTGTAATCATTACATTATGGTAAATAATGAAATTTAACACTATATGCTAATTTTTTGAGAAGGACCTGTATATATCTACTCTATTCTAACCTGTCAGTGTGATTTTACTGTACACCGCGCTGAATTACCGGCTTTTCAAAGGACACTGGTGCGTAATAATCGGACAGAACTCGCATGGTGCGAGTGCTGTGCGATTTTTTTCTCGCACCCATTGACTTGCATTGGCGAGTCTCGTCCGAGAATCGCAGCAATACGCAGCATGCTGCGATTTTTTTCTCAGCCGATCCAGATTTTTCTCAGTCCGATTTCGGCTGAGAAAAAAATCGCAAATGAAAAGCCACCTATTAAATAACATTGGTCAGAGTGCAATCCGATTTTTAATCGGATTGCACGCATCCGTTTTCCTCGCAAGTGGAAAGGGACCCTTAGTGTGGTTGTCAGGGGCCATTGGGGCAGTGTGAATGGCTGTGGCCCTCAGTTTACAGGATCATCTTACTGCTATGCGGAAGTTGGAAATACAGACGAAAAAATAATATGATGCTAAAACTTACCTCATGTTAGCGTCTCTCCTTTGGCCTTACTGCCACATCTCTGCTGCGAAGCCCAAGGGAGACTCTAGTCAGAGATAGCAACCAATCAGATCCCACCTCTTATGTTTACAGTGGCATTTACAGAATACAAGCTAAATGCTGATTGGTTGCTAGGGGCAGCAGGGCGATTGTCCCCAGTGAAGCCATCTCTACATATAAGGCCTGGCAAGTAAGTAATTATAATAATTTGTGGTTATGAACCAACAACAGGGAAGTCGCCTATTTCCTCTACATACGGTAAGGTTACAGCCGGACAAGTCCTGGATTGGAGGTACATGTCCCCGAGTTCGCTAGCCTCGGTGATGTAGAACCTGTAGAAGCAGGCTCCAGCACGGATAGTGCTGACAGTTAGGCCGGCGTCACACTAGAGAGAAATAAGGACGAGTGAGAGGCGCAGAAACAACACATTGCACTCGGACCAATGTTTCTCTATGGGGCAGCTCCTATCTGCCGTATATTTCTCGGCCGTATTTTACGGGCTGACAAAATCGCAGTATGCTGCAATTATCAGCGTATTCCTCCAAAAATCCGCCAATGCAAGTCTATGGGGGCGAGAAAAATACAGATTACACATGGACCATCAGTGTGACTTGCGGTGTTCTATAGAAAAGCCGGCAATTCAGTGCGGTGTACAGTAAAATCACACTGACAGATTAGAAAAGAATAGATAAAATAAATGTCTACACATAGTATAAGGCCGGCGTCACACTAGCGAGTTTTACGGACGTATGAGGGGTGCAGAAAATACGGATTGCATACGGTACAATTATTCTCTATGTCCCAGCTCCTATCAGCCGTATATTACGCATCCGTATTATACGGTCTTGTACGGCCGTAGAAAATCGCAGCATGCTGCGTTTGTCACCGTATTGTGCAAAAAAATCGCCAATGAAAGTCTATGGGGGCGAAAAAAATACGGATTCCACACGGACCAGCAGTGTGACTTGCGAGAAATACGCAGCGGTGTTCTATAGAAAATCCGGTAATTCAATTGCCGGCTTTTCCTCTCTCCTTCACAAACCCGACATGATATGAGACATGGTTTACATACAGTAAACCATCTCATATCCCTTTTTTTTTTTGCATATTCCACACTACTAATGTTAGTAGTGTGTATGTGCAAAATTTGGGCGCTGTAGCTTGTAAAATAAAGGGTTAAATTGCGGAAAAAATTGGCGTGGGCTCCCGCACAATTTTCTCCGCCAGAGTGGTAAAGCCAGTGACTGAGAGCAGATATTAATAGCCTAGAGAGGGTCCATGGTTATTGGCCCCCCCTGGCTAAAAACACCTGCCCCCAGCCACCCCAGAAAAGGCACATCTGGAAGATGCGCCTATTCTGGCACTTGGCCACTCTCTTCCCACTCCCGTGTAGCGGTGGGATGTTAAATATTAATTATTAATTGAATTATTCTTACTCTCAATTCTGTGCTGAGCACATTGCTTCTTGCTGACACTACAAAAAGCCATTTCTGTGTGTGTAGCTCAGAGTATAAGTCAACATCATATAAAGGGGAACACGTGGTCTGTGGGACATATAAATAACGTCTCTTAGGAGGGTGTGGGGGCCTTGTCACGTGGGGGCTGTCACCTCCTGCCTTTACCATCATTCTCCATGGACATCAGACAAGTCACACAAGGAAGGAACAGCTGGTAGCCATGATGACTTCAGATTTCACACAGACAGACGGCTTTTACCATTCAGAACTTTGGGAAAGATGAGTAACAAGCGCTGATATTTACACATGGACAATCTGTTCGCAACTATTTCATCTATTTTTATGTTTTGCTACAATTTGGTTTTTCTGTGGACAATTCAATAAACCACTACATTTTTTTATGAGAATATCATGACATTTTTCTTTAAGAGTAATGCACCTGGTGAATAGTCTTGATTAAATAAATGTGCAAAATAAGCATATTTAACATGGGGTATGGGGTAATGAAGGGTTAATGTCACCTTGCTATTGTAAGGTGACATTAAGCCAGGTTAATAATGGAGAGGCGTCAATTATGACACATATCTATTATTAATCCAATAGTACGAAATGGTTAATAAAACACACACATATTATTAAAAAGTATTAAGCCAGTGGGGGCCAATAACCATGGTCTCTCTCTAGGCTATTAATATCTGCCCTCAGTCACTGGCTTTCCCTCTCTGGCGGAGAAAATTGCACAGGAGCCCACGCCAGTTTTTTCCGTGAATTAACCCTTTAATTAAACACCTAGAGCTCCCAAATTTTGCACACACACTACTAACATTATTAGTGAGGCATATATAAAAATATAACGGATATGCCATGGTTTACTGTATGTAAACCATGTCTCATATCCTGTCGGGTTCGGGAATTATTTAGCAAAAGCTGACAATTGAATTACTGGCTTTTATGCTATCTAGCTCTGTATGAAATATGAATATATATATATATATATGTGTGTCTCACTGACTTATATGTTTTCACTAATATTTTAGCCATGGATCCATTCTATGTCCATTTTGCAAGCCGGCAAGAAAATCTCGCCGTACGGATGCCATACGGATAACACACAGATACTTTTTGGAGAAAAAAAAAAAAATCGCAGCCTCGCATTGAATACGGATGACATACAGATCACTGTTCATGAACATTTCTGCGTATCTCGGCCGTAAAAAACAGACCGTATTTTTATACGTTAGGTGTGACTCTGGCCTTATTTTTAAGAGGCCTGGATTTTAGTAACAGCCAGAACAGCTGGGTGGGACTGGTTGTTCGCATACCTCCCGTTCCAGGTCTTGGACCGGCCTATTTAAAGCAGTTCAGCTGCCTCATTCAGGGTCTGTGTGTAGAGGTGGAAAGACCTTTGTATATATTGCTCAGCCTCTGCCAGAGGCTGTGAGATTAGGACTGGTATCTAAACAGGCGAGTCCAATCTCACTGCATGGCCTTTCTATTCTATGTTTTGTTTGCATTTATGCTGAAGAAAAATCCATTTTGTTTTCGCTTATGCTGAACTTTTATGAACTGTAATAAACTTTCCTGCTTGCAGCGAGAAGCTTTGTGCCTGTGTGGACCTGGTGGCTACCGAAGAGCATTCACCCCCCTAACAAAACATATTAAGTCGACATAGTGATAGCAACTATTCACATCACAGCATATACACCGTACAAAGCAGTACTGCATGTGACAACATAACACGGCCATCTTACACAATGGCGTCTCATGACAAATGTCTAGGGAGATACAAGTAGGTCACACAATCCTTCATATGGACCACGAGACTAAATACATCCATAGTCCGTACACTTAGGCTGAAATCACTAGAAATCCTACTTCTCCCAACCATAGATGCCGTGACATTTCAAATTTCTATTTTTTACTTGAAATAAGCGATTTTTTTTTCAACAAATTTTCTCAAACATATCAATTAATTTATAATTTCCTTCATCAAAAATCCATGGAAGTTTACATAAACGAGTTGTCTGTGCCTCACTCTAAGGCCGGCCTCACACTGGGCGTAAGACAATACGCCACGTATTATACGTCCGTACTACGGCCGTAATACGGAGAAATGTTCCCAAAATATTGATCCGTAGTCAGGGTGTGTCAGCGTATTTTGCGCATGGCATCCTCCGTATGTAATCCGTATGGCATCCGTACTGCGAGATTTTCGCGCAGGCTTGCAAAACCGACATCTAATGGATTTATGTGCTCAAATGTTCGGGAAAACATATATACAGTATATATATATATATATATATATATATATATATATATATATATATATATATGTCATTGAGACACATATATATATTCTGTATTTAGATTTCATTCAGCGCGATATGTGTTAAAAGCCGGTAATTCAATTGCCGGCTTCTCATTTCTCCTGCACAAACCCGACAGGATATGAGACATGGTTTACATACAGTAAACCATCTCATATCCCCTTTTTTTTTTGCATATTCCACACTACTAATGTTAGTAGTGTGTATGTGCAAAATTTCAGCGCTGTAGCTGCTGAAATAAAGGGTTAAATGGCGGAAAAAATTGGCGTGGGCTCCCGCGCAATTTTCTCCGCCAGAATGGTAAAGCCAGTGACTGAGGGCAGATATTAATAGCCAGGAGAGGGTCCATGGTTATTGGCCCCCCCGTGGCTACAAACATCTGCCCCCAGCCACCCCAGAAAAGGCACATCTGGAAGATGCGCCTATTCTGGCACTTGGCCACTCTCTTCCCACTCCCTGTAGCGGTGGGATATGGGGTAATGAAGGGTTAATGCCACCTTGCTATTGGAAGGTGACATTAAGCCAGATTAATAATGGAGAGGCGTCAATTATGACACCTATCCATTATTATCCATGCTCCGTGCCTGTAATCCCCGGCGAATGAATGAAATGTAGGTAATTGAGGCGCCCTCTGCTGGATGTTCTCATGAACTGCAGCCTGGGAACTTTTTCCCACGCTCCAGGTCATATGAGGACATCCAGCAGGGGGCGCATCACCGCGACTGAGGGAAATGTAGGTCAATGACCTACATTTCATTCATTCGCCGGGGATTACAGGCACGGAGCACAGCTGCATTTAGCAGGGCTCCTGCCTGTAATATTAGTTAACCCCTTCAGATGGATTACTTCGTGGGACGAGACGGTTCACCAGAAGGTATGTATCTTGTGCGTTTATTATTTTTCCAAGCGAGGGTGTTCCTGATGGATTGAGAGAACAATAAATTATTACAACAACCGCTGTGTTTATTTCATTAAAATACTTTTAAATCATGCGTGTGTGTGTTTTTTTAACCCTTTCAAACAATTGGATTAATAATGGATAGGTGTCATAATTGACGCCTCTCCATTATTAATCTGGCTTAATGTCACCTTCCAATAGCAAGGTGGCATTAACCCTTCATTACCCCATATCCCACCGCTACAGGGAGTGGGAAGAGAGTGGCCAAGTGCCAGAATAGGCGCATCTTCCAGATGTGCCTTTTCTGGGGTGGCTGGGGGCAGATGTTTGTAGCCACGGGGGGGGGCCAATAACCATGGACCCTCTCCTGGCTATTAATATCTGCCCTCAGTCACTGGCTTTACCGCTCTGGCGGAGAAAATTGAGCGGGAGCCCACGCCAATTTTTTTCCGCCATTTAACCCTTTATTTCAGCAGCTACAGCGCTGAAATTTTGCACATACACACTACTAACATTAGTAGTGTGGAATATGCAAAAAAAAGGGGATATGAGATGGTTTACTGTATGTAAACCATGTCTCATATCCTGTCGGGTTTGTGCAGGAGAAATGAAAAGCCGGCAATTGAATTACCGACTTTTCACTAACACTGCTGCGTATTTCTCGCAAGTCACACTGCTGGTCAGTGTGGAATCCGTATTTTTCTCGCCCCCATAGACTTTCATTGGCGATTTTTTTGCGCAATACGGTGACAAACGCAGCATGCTGCGATTTTGTACGGCCGTAGAAAGCTGTATAATACTGAACCGTAATATACGGCTAATAGGAGCAGCCCCATTGAGAATAATTGTGCAGTTTATTTTGCGAGTTTTACGGACGTAGTTTATGCGCTCATACGTCCGTAAAACTCGCTAGTGTGAGGCCGGCCTAACCCTTTCAGGATTCTGTCTGAGGGTTTATTTATTCCGGGACGAGTTGTAGTTTTCAATGACACCATGCGGCGAAATGGAGAAAAAAATGCAATTTCCGATTATAGTTTTTTAGAATTTGTTTTCACAGTTTTCATCGTTCAGGAAATATAATTTGACAACATGATTCTCCATGTCAGTATGATTACAGCAATACCAAACATATAGTTTTTGCTTATTTAAGTGGAGAAATTTTTTTAGGATGTTTATAAAAAAAATTAAAAAAATAATTTGCTTCTGTCGCCTTTTTCTGAGACTCGTAACATTTTAATTTCTCAGTAAATGGAGTTATGTGGAAACTTGTTTTTTTTTTGGGTGGCGGGCTGACGTTTTTATTGATACCACTTTGTGGTAGATAAAACTTTTGGATCAACTCTTACAGAATTTTATGTTAAATTGCAATAATAGAGAAACGTCAATTCTGGCATTTAGATTTTTTTTTCCTTTTTACAGTATGGATTCATTATTTTTATATTTTGACAAATCGGTCTTTTACAGAAGAGGCGATACCAAAAATACCTGTTTTTTCTATTTTTTTTTTTTTAGTCTGAGTGGCGGAAAAACCGGGAGCGATTCAAATTCTAAAAATTTGAAAGACTTTTTTCTTTTTTTATATTTATTAGTCTCGTTGGCGGACTTAAACCTAGGATCATCTGAATTTTTATTCTATATACAGTATATAATATATATATATATATATATATATATATATATATATATATATATATATATATATTATATAAAGAAATCATTGTCTCCTATAAAGCCTAGCCTGTACTTGCTCTTCATAGGAGGATCAACATGGTAGACAAGTGAGCTTTCAGCAAGCCCCAACTGCCATGGTGTTGTGGAGGGGACGATGGGGGCATGGAATTGCATACACCCTGGACCACACGCCTCAAATGCCACTGCCAAAGATTGACAATGATATTTAAGGGATTAACAAAAGCATTGAGAGCGCAGCACCTGAGAACGTGCCCTACAAAGGAAGCTGATACTAGACATACCTGTATTAAATCGCCTGGAAACTTCTAGAAACAGATATCATGGCTTTAGGCTGTGCTCGCCAGCTCTGCCCATGACAAAAAAAAAAAACCTATGAAACCAGCCTAGACATCAGAAAAAGAATTGTGGACCTCCAAAAGTCAGGAAGATTCTAGGGAGTAATTTCCTAATGACTGAAGGTGCCAAAGTCCAGAAAAAAATGTATATAAAATACAGCACCATTACGGTCTTCTATCTGACCCCTCCTTTTTGAAAACGTTTCAAATGTGAATGCAGAAAAAAAATAAAGAATGAATGGAAAAGAGTACGACTGACTGCAGGGTCAGACTACACAGGGTTTAACTTGGTGGCCAAAAAGTTCAATTTTGGTCCCATCTGACCATAGCACCTTCCTCCATACATTTGGGGAGTCGCTCAATGGTCTTTTGGCAAACTCAAAATGCTCCTTAAAAATTTTGTGTGTAAGTAAAGGATTTTTTTCTGTCCACTCTTCCATAAACGCCACCTCTATGGAATGTGCAGTTTATTGTGGTCGTATGGACAGATACTCCAGTCTCTGCTTGGGAACTCTGCAGCTCCTTCAGGGTTACCTTTGGTCTCTGTGCTACCTCTCTGATTAATGCCCTCCTTGCCTGGGATGAGAGTTTTGGTGGGGACACTTCTCTTAGCAGGTTTGTTGTGGTACCATGTTCTTTCCATTTGATGATGGATTTGATGGTGCACTGGGGGAGCATCGGAGAATGGGATATTTTTATAATCTAACCCTGACTTGTTCTTCTCAACAACTTTGTCCCTGACTTATTTGAAGATCTCCTTGGTCTTCATGGTGTTGTTTGGAGATCTCCTTGGTCTTCATGTTTTTCTTTGGAGATCTCTGTGGTCTCCATGGTGTTCTTTAGAGATCTCCTTGGTCTTCAAGGTGTTGTTTGGAGATCTCATTGGTATTCATAGTGTTGTTTGGAGTTCTCCTTGGTCTTCATGTTTTTGTTTGAAGATCTCCTTGGTCTTCATGCTTTTGTTTGGAGATCTCCTTAGTCTCCATGGTGTTGTTTGGAGATCTCCTTGGTCTTCATGGTTTTGTTTGGAGATCTCTGTGGTCTCCATTGTGTTGTTTAGAGATCTCCTTGGTCTTCAAGGTGTTGTTTGGAGATCTCCTTGGTCTCCATGGTGTTGTTTGGAGATCTCCTTGGTCTCCATGGTGTTGTTTGGAGATCTCCTTGGTCTCCATGGTGTTGTTTGGAGATTTCCTTGGTCTCCATGGTGTTTGGTTAATCCTGCCTCTTGCTGGTTAATCCTGCCTCTTGCTGATGGTGTTGCAGCCTCTGCGGCCTTTCAGAAGAGGTAAAGTGTATATAGTGACAGACATGTGACACTTAGATTGCACACAGGAGGACGTTCTCTCGTTAAGCATGTGATTTATGAAGGGAATTGCTTGCACCAGAAATTTTTACGGGTTCATAGCAAGAGGAGTTAATACATATGCACATGTCAATTTGTAGTTATTTGATCCTGTAAATTAAATTTATGCCTATATTTTTCTCACTTCACCAACTTCAACTATTTAGTGCTGATGCTTCACACACAAATCAGATTACAAAAATATTGAAACATAGATTATAATGTATCAAAATAGGTAACAAGCCAAACGTAATGAATACTTTCACAAGCCACTGTATGTTGTAAAAAAAAAAAGTGACGGAATCTCCTCGGGTCAAGCACCAGACTCCGCTGATGCCCCAGTCTCCGTTACTCTATGTATCAGTGAGCTCAGTGGCTCTGAGGGGCTTGTGCCGACCACACGGGCCGAGCCGCTGACCTCACTGATCGGCTGCAGTGATGTCGACGTGACTTCACAAATGCAACCAAATAATGTGAGCACTGGTAGAAATGTTGCGCTGGACCCCGGGAGAGCAAGTTTTTTGTTTTTTTTTCACAATGAACTGTAGATACAAGAAAAATTTGTTTTTGAAAAGAGACAACCCATTAAACTAAAGGTTGCCCTTACTGGAAATCCCCCCCATTTACTTCCAGATCGGTACAATGTATCCTCCTCTTCATGCAGATGTGACATAGCCGCGTATCTGGGGAGAACCATAAACTGACAGGTTGCAGATTTACTATCCGTGAAACAGACAATGTTTTGCTCATTTTTTTGCACCGCATACGGATAACATTTGTTAAAATCTCACTGTAACGTACGCTGTAGATTTTCCGACTGCAAATCTGGATGGAAAATTTGCTATTTTTTTTAGTTTAAGCTGTAATTTTTGCACAGGAAAATTTAGCAAAGACCAGAACTGAAGTGTCACATGTGTGACACTAACTACTGAAAAAAATGAAAAGCCGCCCTCTCCCAGATTCAGACAAAAATCCTAACTAGATCAGATCTATAATAACATTAAGTAAAAAGTTTAATTTCACGCTACTTACTGAGTGTGTCCATGTGATATCACAAAAGAGTTTCCATCAATGTGGTGCTAAGGAGGATTGGAAACTATGGGGCCAGAGTATATTGCATTCTTTTTTATTTTGCTGATCCTTACAGGTCTGATTTATCAGTATTTTCATACACAAGCATTTTACGCAATGATATATGACTTCCTGCTCGGAATTGCTGATCCCCATAAGTATAAGGATGGTCTATCAGGGTACGAGCAGATGATATTAGATTACATGTGCACTGGAGCAGATAATGGCTCCCGACTGCGCAGTATAAGGACATATATGTACATATACATCTCAGTAATGTGCCTGGTAGCAGCGAGCACGGACGCGGGATGCTGCAGTGGCTTCCTATACCGCACCTCACCAGAGGAGGTCCATTATCTCATATATACATCATATTAGTGGTATCGTTCCAGTAAGAGATTCCCAGCAAATTTCTTCTACAATAAGATTCTCCGAACGCTCTCCTATCTGGCTGATCTCTCTAGTACTGCTCATCCAAATTTTATGGGTTCACCAGAAATTCTAAGTGTGGAGAAGAAACTTGAACAGCACGGCATGTTCATTACATTCATGATCTGAGCAAAATGGCAGCTTAAACTAAGTATTTCAGAAAAGGGATACAGCACTTGGATAGGACATAACGTCTCTTGCTGAACAACGAAGTCTGATTGCAAAGACCCTACAAGAACATAGGGCCCTTTTGAGCATTTCTCTGCACAGTGCTGGGTGAAGAAATACAACCAAACCTTAATCATCTGAATGGGTGGCAGTACCGACACAGTATCTGGCTGCTTGGCCATGGTGCGAAAATTCAGAAGGTCTTTAAAGGTCTATGGACCGGCGTATATCCTGGGAGTGTCTCATGAAACATACAATGATCGGCCATTAACATCCTGACCTGGAGACCCAACTATACTGCCGAGTGATGGTCCTGCACAAGTTACAACCCAAAAGATGCCAAAAAGGAACCAGGATGGCTCTGTACCCACATAACTGCAGGGTCAGACAACACATGGGTAAAATTAGCTGAAGGACCAACATACGTGTCTGTAGGTTGCCAATGTCAGCCTTGTGGTTGCCGGTGTTAGATGTGGTAGCCACTAGTGATGAGCGAGTATACTCGTTACTCGTTTGGTCTCAGAGTATTTTGGCGTGCTCGTAGATTATGTTTGTGTCTCCGCAGCTGCATGATTTGTGGCTGCTAGACAAGCTGAATACATGTGGGAATTCCCTAACAGGCAATCCCCACATGTATTCAGGCTGTCTAGCAGTCGCAAATCATGCAGCTGCGGCGACAAAAACTAAATCTCCGAGCACGCCAAAATACTTGGAGACCACCCGAGCGTGCTCAGAAAACCCGAGTAACGAGTATACTCGCTCATCACTGGTAGTCACGTGTCCTCTCGTGTCTTATGTAACTTTTGCACAAAAAGTTAAATACATTGACATGTTTTATCTGCCGAGTTACATTCTGGCCAAAATTAGTGCTTCACCTTTTAATTGTTGGTATCATTCTCCTGTTAAGTAGGTGACATGGTGGCTGGGAGAATTAATCCTGAGGCCATTATTTCTAAAGGCTACTGCCATGGGTCTTCTATTAAAAAAAGCGATTGGCGCGACAGAGGCTAGCATGTGTCTTTATAATGGATGGTCCCTTGGCGAGCTACAGGAATTGGACCTGAGGTTGATAAGTGTAACATCATCCCTTTCGGTGGGCCAGATATTGATGTTTTGGGGTAGATTCAATGCTTGTGTAACATTGTTTTTAGTGAACTGCTGTACCAAACACTGGCAGTTCTGGCGTTTTGATTTTCTCTGTTGTTTACAGCATTTATGTGGAGACATGGGTGTTCTACTCCACTGGTTCAAGACCACATGAACCAGGGATCATCCCATCGAACGCCCGCTCTCCTTATTTTCCATGGGCATTATATTACTCAGAGAACAAATAGTGAGGGTAAAAAAGAGTGACAATACCTTATTGAACCACAAAACAGGCGATAACACATAGAATAGTCCCAGCAAAATACCCAAGATGGTGCAAATTACAGAGTCTCACTCCTCCACTGACTAGCCAGGATTAGAGAAGCTGCGACTTTGGAGCTTCCAGAGCCGACTACCCCACCTCTGTGGCACGCACAAAGAAGAGATAACGACACACTTAGGAAGCTGACAGTCCATTGAGGTATGAGACCAGGTGATCGGAGGGTCACAAACTGGCATCTCCGATCATCTTCATGGAGCCAGGTGACCGGTGGGTCCCAATCCAGGCTTTCTCAATAGTATCCATGGGTTCAGTGAAGGTTAATGGAGCAGATCTGTATTCTTTCAGCCGGGGGCTGTGGTCCCCTAAGACGGCATCCTGTAGAATGTCAAATCTGTGTCCCCCGTGATGGAGCCATGATGCCCTGGCTGCTATCTGGTAGAGTGTTCCTGGCTGTGGTTTTGTAAAGAGTCTCTGGATCTTTTGTTACAGAGGCATATCTCCTTAATATAGTTCACAACTGTTGTCCTTCAAGCCATCATCCAGAGGTCAAGAGGAAAGTGTGAGATTACCTAGCATTGTTTGAGTATTTAATCAATTTGTATAGTTTTTAGGCCATGTGCACACGTTCAGTATTTTTCGCGTTTTTTTCGCGTTTTTTCGCTATAAAAACGTGATAAAAACGTGAAAAAAACGCTTACATATGCCTCCCATTATTTTCAGTGTATTCCGCATTTTTTTGTGCACATGCTGCATTTTTTTCCGCGAAAAAATCGCATCGCGGAAAAAAAAGCAACATGTTCATTAAATTTGCGCAATTGCGGGGGTTCCGCACACCTAGGAATGCATTGATCTGCTTACTTTCCGCATGTGGCTGTGCACACCATGCGGGAAGTAAGCAGATCATGTGCGGTTGGTACCCAGGGTGGAGGAGAGGAGACTCTCCTCCACGGACTGGGCACCATATAATTGGTCAAAAAAAAAGAATTAAAATAAAAAATAGTCATATACTCACCCTCTGATGGCCCCGGAGTGTTCCCGCCTCTCAGCGCTGCATGCTCGCTCTTCCGTTCCTATAGATGGTGTGGCACTGGTTCAGGACCTGCGATGACGTCGCTGTCTTGTGATTGGTCGTGTGACCGCTCATGTGACCGCTCACGTGACCGTGACGTCATCGAAGGTCCTGAACCACACCATCTATAGGAACGGACGCCGCTGAGGAGGTCGGCTGTCTGCAGAGGGTGAGTATAACCAATTTTTTTATTATTTTTAACATGATATCTTTTTACTATTGATGCTGCATAAGCAGCATCTATAGTAAAAAGTTGGTCACACTTGTCAAACGGTATGTTTGACAAGTGTGACCAACCTGTCAGTCAGTTTTCCAAGCGATGCTACAGATCGCTTGGAAAACTTTAGCATTCTGCAAGCTAATTACGCTTGCAAAATGCTAAAAAAACGGGAAAAAAACGCAAAAAAAAATGCGGATTTCTTGCAGAAAATTCCCGGTTTTCTTCAGGAAATTTCTGCAAGAAATCCTGACGTGTGCACATACCCTTACTCCTCTGTTTTGCAAGTCAACAAGCCACACAGGGCCCCACACAATGGTCAATCAACATATTATCACACATCTATTGTTCAATTAACCTATGTCTCTATCCCTCAAAGATAGCAGACAATGAGCTTACAGCAAACAGCAACTCCACAGTTAGGGTACCGTTACACAAAACGAATTACCAACGATCACGACCAGCGATACGACCTGGCCGTGATCGTTGGTAAGTCGTTGTGTGGTCGCTGGGGAGCTGTCACACAGACAGCTCTCCAGCGACCAACGATGCCGAAGTCCCCGGGTAACCAGGGTAAACATCGGGTTACTAAGCGCAGGGCCGCGCTTAGTAACCCGATGTTTACCCTGGTTACCATCGTAAATGTAAAAAAAAAAAAAACGTACATACTCACATTCCGGTGTCCGTCAGGTCCCTCGCCGTCTGCTTCCCACACTGACTGAGTGCCGGCCGTAAAGTGAAAGCAGAGCACAGCGGTGAAATAAAGTTCCAAACGATCTGCTACGACGTACGATTCTCAGCAGGGTCCCTGATCGCTGCTGCGTGTCAGACACAGCGATATTGTATGGATATCGCTGGAACGTCACAGATCGTACCGTCGTAGCGACAAAAGTGCCACTGTGAGACGGTACCCTTAGGGTATGTGCAGACGATTTGTATCAATCTGTATAGCATACTCATTTATTAATTCTGATCTGGGAGTATTCTGTCCTTCCCTACCCATAGTCATTGGATGTATATTTGTCTTTGTGATTTTTTAATTGATTTAAACTTGTCTTCGCACTCTGTTACAATAAAGCCTTTTTTATACTTACTTTTTCAGTGTGTGCACTATGATCCGGCGTAGATTTCTCCTCCTTAAACATGGATTTGGTGAAAACTGCAATTTTTTCTATGGGGACGTCATTTCAGAGACCAATATGTTGTGTGCTATTTCTGCCGCTGTTAAGGACAGTTCGATATTCTGCTCTTTTTCCATGTGCTTGTAGCCCCCTACATAAGGCCTTAACGGGAAACTAACATCAAAATATGGCATATTAAGCTGCCCCCAGGGTCCAGTGATCATAACTTTATTCTGCGGGTCCGTCTGATTACAGATTGCAGGACAAGTTGTAGTTTCTGGAACACATCATATTTTTGATTTACATTTTTTTGAGAGGCGAGATGAACTATAAGGGTATGTTTCCAAGGTCAGTAAACGCTGCGGATTGGACGCTGCGTACAGATGTTACAGCATAGTGGATGGGATTTTATGAAATCCCATGTCCACTATGCGTGCAGGGACGCCTCCGGCTTCCCTGCGGAGACGGACATCTCTTTCTAGACCACAGCGTGTCTATTTATCTTGCGGAGTCACTCAGTCTCCACAACATAAATATCACAGTCCAATGTATAGGACGTGGTGATTCCGCATGGATCAATGAACACATGCGGAATCACTGTGCGTACAAAAGCCGGCAGCGCTTTGCACGGAGTGGACATGTGCTGCGTCCAAAGCGCTGCCTAATACTCAACGTGAAAACATACCCTAACCATCTATCCTGTTATCGTGTTTTATTCCCCCCCCTCGTGTTCACCACGCAGTATAATAACATGAAAACGTTATAGAATATAACATGTGTCCGTAACAACTAAAGGCTCCTTTCACACATCAGTTTTTTGCTATCAGTCGCAATCCGTCGAATGTTGAAAAAAACGAATCCAGCGACTGATGCCGCCGGATCTGTTTTTCTCTCATAGACTTGTATTAGCGACAGATGGCCTTACATTTCATCCATCGTTCGCCGGATCCGTTTTTTTCTCATAGACTTGTATTAGCAATAGATTGCGATGGATGGCCTCACGTTTCATCCGTTGTTTGTCGGATCCGTCGAAAATTGTTTATCCGGCGGCCAGAGACGACGGACAAAGTAATGTTTTTTGTGTACGTCAAAAAATCAGACAGCGACAGATTCCATTTTTTTAACTGAGCGTGCTCTGATTTATTTAGGATACAATTAGCCATCATTTTTCACAATCTGCGACGGATCTGTCAAACCAACAAATTGTGACTGAAGGCAAAAAAATGATGTTTGAAAGGGGCCTAAAACTATCACTTTTGTGCAGTAACATGACCTCTTAAATATTTTTTCTGGTGCTATGTTGAGCTGCAACTTTGTAATTTTATGTCAATTGGGTTTCGTGAGGTCCAATTTGGGATACATGTGACTTGTGATTGCTTTTGATTCAATATTTTGGGAGGCAAAGTAATTTAAAAAAAAACAAAACAAAACACAAAAAAACAACCATTTTCATTTGTTTGAACTTTTTTTCACTGTTCACTGGGCTGAACAGATGGCAAAAATATATTTATAATCTGGATTGTTATGGAGACCCAAATACAAATCTGTATAATTTACTCCATTTTTATTAGTTTTTTTAATCATAAAATCCCATTTTTGGAAAAAAAAAAATTTCTTTGTTCTGCCATATTGGAAAAGCCATAACTTTGGTTTTTTTTTTTGTGTGATGATTTGATTTTAGTGAGACAATCTCTAGCTTTACTGGTATAATTTTGGGGAACGTGTATTTTTGAATGCTTTTCATTACAAAGAAAAAAAAAGAAAAAGTAAGGTGACCTGATGACAAAACAATAGTGATGAACGAATATACTCATTGCTCGGGTTTTCCTGAGCATGGTCGGGTGATCTCCGAGTATTTGTGACTGGTCGGAGATTTAGTTTTCGTTGCCTCAGCTGCAGATTTACAGCTGATAGACAGCTTGATCACATGAGGGGATTCCCTAGCAACCAGGCAACCCCCACATGTACTTAGGCTGGCTAGCAGCTGTAAATCATGCAGCTAGGTCAACAAAAACTAAATCTCCGAGCAGTCACAAATACTCGGAGACCACCCGATCGTGCTCAGGAAAACCCGAGCAAAGAGTACACTCGCTCATCACTACAAAACAATAAAGAAATTCTGGCCTTCGGGGTTGCATCACATCCAGTTTGTGATAACATTATATTGCAATCAGTAGCGTAGCTACCATGGAGGCGGACCCGGAGCTCAGAGGGGGCCCACTCGGAGCTACGCTACTGTAACTGTATTGGAGGGCGCAGAGCGCCGATACAGTTACATTCTGTGGCAGAGCAGTGAGAATCGGTCTCCCTGCTCTGCAGGCGGCTGCTATGGAACCCCTGAGCAGAAGGGGGGGCCCGCTGCCAGCAGTGGGCCCCCCGCCCGTCATCGCAGGGTCAGCTGTATCGGCATTTAGCCGATACAGCTGACCGTATTGATGAGGGAAGGAGCACGCAGCGCACCCCCCTGTCAACGTCTGACGTCACCAACGCCGACAGTGACAGTGGGTGCGATGACATCACCACCCAGCGCCCGCTGTCAGAAGGTGTGCAGGAGCTCGGAGTACCGCTGGAACAAGGAGGAAGAGAGGTGAGTATTTATTGTTTTTTTTTTATGGGGGCTGCCTTATACTACAGGGTCTGCCTATGGGGGAACTGTCTTATACTACAGGGTCTGCCTATGGGGTACTGTCTTATACTTACAGGGTCTGCCTATAGGGGTACTGTCTTATACTTACAGGGTCTGCCTATAGGGGTACTGTCTTATACTTACAGGGTCTGCCTATAGGGGTACTGTCTTATACTTACAGGGTCTGCCTATGGGGGTACTGTCTTATACTTATAGGGTCTGCCTATAGGGGTATTGTCCTATACTACAGGGTCTGCCTATGTGGTGCTGCCTTATACTACAGGATCTGCCTATGGGGGTGCTGCCTTATACTACAGGATCTGCCTATTGGGTGCTGCCTTATAATACAGGGTCTGCCTATGGGGGTGCTGCCTTTTACTACAGGGTCTGCCTATGGGGTGCTGCCTTATACTACAGGGTCTGCCTATGGGGTGCTGTCTTATACTTACAGGGTCTGCCTATAGGGGTATTGTCTTATACTACAGGGTCTACCTATGTGGTGCTGCCTTATACTACAGGATCTGCCTATGGGGGTGCTGCCTTATACTACAGGATCTGCCTATTGGGTGCTGCCTTATAATACAGGGTCTGCCTACGGAGTGTTGCCTTATACTACAGGGTCTGCCTATGGGGTGATGCCTTATACTACAGGGTCTGCCTATGGAGTGCTGCCTTATACTACAGGGTCTGCCTATGGGGTGATGCCTTATACTACAGGGTCTGCCTATGGGGTGCTGTCTTATACTACAGGATCTGCCTATGGGGGTACTGTCTTATACTTACAGGGTCTGCCTATAGGGGTACTGTCTTACACTACAGGATCTGTCTATGGGGTGCTGCCTTATAATACAAGGTTTGCCTATGGGGTGCTGCCTTATACTACAGGGTCTGCCTATGGGGTGCTGTCTTATACTACAGAGTCTGCCTATGGGTGCTGCATTGTGCTACAGAGTCTGCCTATGGGGAGTGCATTATACTATATTGAGGACTATCTGGTGCATTATACTATATGGAGGCCATCGTACAGTGTGGGAATTACAGTGAAGGGGCCATCATACAGTGCTGGCAGTGATGGAGCCATCAAACAGTTTGGAGGCTACTAAGGGGTCAGTATAATCTGTGGGTGGTACTATACAGTGAGGGGGCATTATACTGTGTATAAGAGAGCATCATACTGTGTATAGGGGAGCTGTACAGGGGGAGACTCAGGACATTATTAAATGTAAAGTGGGCACTTATTGTTATAGGGGAACTCAGGTGACTGTGACTATTAAAGGGGCACACAGGGCAATATTACTTTCTAGGGGGCAAAATGTGGGCTCTGTTTTCTAGGGCACAATCACCCGGCATTACTATATTATAGAGGGGTGCTTTAGAATTTAGAGGGCACAGAGAATCACACAGCAGGTGCAGTATAGGGACACATACGGCAGCAGCGGCTCAGTATTGGGGTATCAGGTGCAGTAATAGGGACACATAAGGCACCAGCGGCTCAGTATTGGGGTATCAGGTGCAGTAATAGCGACACATACGGCAGCAGCGGCTCAGTATTGGGGTATCAGGTGCAGTAATAGGGACACATACGGCAGCAGCGGCTCAGTATTGGGGTATCAGTTGCAGTAATAGGGACACATACGGCAGCAGCGGCTCAGTATTGGGGTATCAGGGGCAGTAATAGGGACACACACGGTAGCAGCGGCTAAGTATTGGGGTATCAGGTGCAGTAATAGGGACACATACGGCAGCAGCGGCTCAGTATTGGGGTATCAGGGGCAGTAATAGGGACACACACGGTAGCAGCGGCTCAGTATTGGGGTATCAGGGGCAGTAATAGGGACACATACGGCAGCAGCGGCTCAGTATTGGGGTATCAGGTGCAGTAATAAGATCACATACGGAAGCAGCGGCTAAGTATTGGGGTATCAGGTGCAGTAATAGGGACACATACGGCAGCAGCGGCTCAGTATTGGGGTATCAGGGGCAGTAATAGGGACACATACGGCATCAGCGGCTCAGTATTTGGGATATCAGGGGCAGTAATAGGGACACATACGGCAGCGGCTCAGTATTGGGGTATCAGGGGCAGTAATAGGGACACATACGGCAGCAGTGGCTCAGTATCGGGGTATCAGGTGCAGTAATAGGGACACATACGGCACCAGCGGCTCAGTATTGGGGTATCAGGTGCAGTAATAGGGACACATACGGCAGCAGCGGCTCAGTATTTGGGATATCAGGGGCAGTAATAGGGACACATACGGCAGCGGCTCAGTATTGGGGTATCAGAGGCAGTAATAGGGACACATACGGCAGCAGCGGCTCAGTATTGGGGTATCAGTTGCAGTAATAGGGACACATACGGCAGCAGCGGCTCAGTATTGGGGTATCAGGGGCAGTAATAGGGACACACACGGTAGCAGCGGCTAAGTATTGGGGTATCAGGGGCAGTAATAGGGACACATACGGCAGCAGCGGCTCAGTATTGGGGTATCAGGTGCAGTAATAGGGACACATACGGCAGCAGCGGCTCAGTATTGGGGTATCAGGGGCAGTAATAGGGACACATATGGCAGCAGCGGCTCAGTATTGGGGTATCAGGTGCAGTAATAAGATCACATACGGAAGCAGCGGCTAAGTATTGGGGTATCAGGTGCAGTAATAGGGACACATACGGCAGCAGCGGCTCAGTATTGGGGTATCAGGGGCAGTAATAGGGACACATACGGCATCAGCGGCTCAGTATTTGGGATATCAGGGGCAGTGATAGGGACACATACGGCAGCGGCTCAGTATTGGGGTATCAGGGGCAGTAATAGGGACACATACGGCAGCAGTGGCTCAGTATTGGGGTATCAGGTGCAGTAATAGGGACACATACGGCAGCAGCGGCTCAGTATTTGGGATATCAGGGGCAGTAATAGGGACACATACGGCAGCGGCTCAGTATTGGGGTATCAGAGGCAGTAACAGGGACACATACGGCAGCAGCGGCTCAGTATTGGGGTATCAGGTGCAGTAACAGGGACACATACAGCAGCAGCGGCACAGTATTGGGGCATCAGGTGCAGTAATAGGGACATACGGCAGCAGCGGCTCAGTATTGGGGTATCAGGTGCAGTAATAGGGTCACATACGGCAGCAGCGACTCCATATAGGGGTATCAGGTGCAGTAATAGGGACACATACGGCAGCAGCGGCTCAGTATTGGGGTATCAGGTGCAGTAATAGGGTCACATACGGCAGCAGCGGCTCAGTATTGGGGTATCAGGGGCAGTAATAGGAACACATACGGCAGCAGCGGCTCAGTATTGGGGTATCAGGTGCAGTAATAGGGACACATACGGCAGCAGCGGCTCAGTATTTGGGATATCAGGGGCAGTAATAGGGACACATGGCAGCAGCGGCTCAGTATTGGGATATCAGGTGCAGTAATAGGGACACATACGGCAGCAGAGGCTCAGTATTGGGGTATCAGGTGCAGTAATAGGGACACATACGGCAGCAGCGGCTCAGTATTGGGGTATCAGGGGCAGTAATAGGGACACATATGGCAGCAGAGGCTCAGTATTGGGGTATCAGGTGCAGTAATAGGGACACATACGGCAGCAGCGGCTCAGTATTGGGGTATCAGGGGCAGTAATAGGGACACATACGCCAGCAGAGGCTCAGTATTGGGGTATCAGGTGCAATAATAGGGTCACATACGGCAGCAGAGGCTCAGTATTGGGGTATCGGGGCAGTAATAGGGACACATACGGCAGCAGCGGCTCAGTATTGGGGTATCAGGTGCAGTAATAGGGACACATACGGCAGCAGAGGCTCAGTATTGGGGTATCAGGTGCAATAATAGGGTCACATACGGCAGCAGAGGCTCAGTATTGGGGTATCAGGTGTAGCAATAGGGACACATACGGCAGTAGAGGCTCAGTATTGGGGTATCAGGTGCAATAATAGGGTCACATACGGCAGCAGAGGCTCAGTATTGGGGTATCAGGTGCAATAATAGGGTCACATACGGCAGCAGAGGCTCAGTATTGGGGTATCAGGTGCAATAATAGGGTCACATACGGCAGCAGAGGCTCAGTATTGGGGTATCAGGTGCAATAATAGGGTCACATACAGCAGCGGCTCAGTATTGGGGTATCAGGGGCAGTAATAAGGACACATACGGCAGCAGAGGCTCAGCATTGGGGTATCAGGGGCAGTAATAGAGACACATATGGCAGCAGAGGCTCAGTATTGGGGTATCAGGTGCAATAATAGGGTCACATACGGCAGCAGAGGCTCAGTATTGGGGTATCAGGGGCAGTAATAGGGACACATACGGCAGCAGAGGCTCAGTATCGGGGTATCAGGTGCAATAATAGGGACACATACGGCAGCAGAGGCTCAGTATTGGGGTATCAGGGGCAGTAATAGGGACACATACGGCAGCAGCGGCTCAGTATTGGGGTATCAGGTTCAGTAATAGTGTCACATACAGTAGCAGTGGCTCAGTATTGGGGTATCAGGTGCAGTAATAGGGACACATACGGCAGCAGCGGCTCAGTATTAGGGTATCAGGTGCAATAATAGGGACACATACGGCAGCAGAGGCTCAGTATTGGGGTATCAGGGGCAGTAATAGGGACACATACGGCAGCAGCGGCTCAGTATTAGAGTATCAGGGGCAGTAATAGGGACACATACGGCAGCAGCGGCTCAGTATTAGGGTATCAGGGGCAGTAATAGGGACACATACGGCAGCAGAGGCTCAGTATTGGGGTATCAGGTGCAATAATAGGGACACATACGGCAACAGCGGCTCAGTATTGGGGTATCGGGGCAGTAATAGGGACACATACGGCAGCAGAGGCTCAGTATTGGGGTATCAGGTGCAATAATAGGGTCACATACGGCAGCAGAGGCTCAGTATTGGGGTATCAGGGGCAGTAATAGGGACACATACGGCAGCAGAGGCTCAGTATTGGGGTATCATTGGCAGTAATAGGGACACATACGGCAGCAGAGGCTCAGTATTGGGGTAGCAGGGGCAGTAATAGGAACACATACGGCAGCAGCGGCTCAGTATTGGGGTATTAGTAGGATGAGGAGTTTGTGCAGGTTGGGAATAGATGGTGATGGGGCTGGAATGAGAGAAGTGAAATGTGTCTTTGTTGTATTCTCTGCAGACGAGTCCTGGCTGGAAGAAGTTGTCATGTCGGTCTGGGCCAGATGGAAAAGACGGGAAAAGTGAACGATTCCATCAGAAAGAACGTCAGCGGTAAGTCATTATCTGTGACTGTGCTGTGATCTGTTATATGTTCTGTAGGGCTGGAATCTACCACTGACCATATGGCGGTAATATCCATGTTGGTCTTTATAGAGAGATTATCTTCAGTAACAGCGCGGTCATCTGCTGAGGTTCTCCTCCACTATTAGGGCGGGTCACCGAGTTGTAATCAAGGTTACCTGGTTAGGGGCCCACTCAGAAGTTTCGCCCCCCCGAACCAAAACCCTAGCTACACCTCAGATTGCAATATTTTAAGTGTAAATTGCAACTATGAATGAAATCCGTGGCATAAATTCACATGTTAATGATTTCCTGAAATGTCGTTCACAACACTAATACAGTAATCTGCTGTGAATTTACTGCACACAATTCCACGTGAAAAATCGTCTACGTAGCTACAGACCAGAACAGGCGCTATGTGTAGTCTAAACTGGAGGTAATGTTTGTTCGGTGGCCCAATCTGATGTGACTAGGGACCTCTTTCGTCTCCCTTTAGGCCGCTTTCACACATCAGTTTTTTGCCGTCAGTCACAATCCGGCGAATTTTGAAAAACACGGATCCACCAAAGTTGCCGCCGGATCCGTTTTTTTTCTTATAGACTTGTATTTGCGACAGATTGTCTCACGTTTCATCCGTTTTTTGCCGGATCCGTTGAAAATTGTCGGAGAAAACAGACATAGTATCGTTTTTTGTGTCCGTCGAAAAAACGGACAGCGGTCCATCGTTTGCTAGAATGGAACCCTACGGCGCCGGATCCGTCAAATGACAGAATCCGGCGATGGATTTTTTTTTTTTTAACTGAGCATGCTCCGATTTTGTATGGATTCAATTAGGCTACTTTCACACATCAGGTTTTCAGTGTCAGGCTAAATCCGGCGAATGTGGGAAAAACTGGATCCGGTGCAGATTGTGAAAAACTGAAGCGACGGATCCGTTTTTTTTGACGGATCCAGCTAGCATATCTAGATTATTGGATAAAAAAAATTTTGGAGCATGCTCAGTTTAAAAAACCGGATCAGGCCGTCGGATCCGCCTTTTTCCGGATCCGGCACCTTCCGGCTCCCATAGGCTTCCATTCTAGCAAACAGCCAGAAGGCTTTTTCGCCGGAGACAAAAAACGTTGCTATGGGCGTTTTTTTAAAAAACCGGAAGATTTGCCGGATCCGTCGAAAACCGGACGAAATGCAATGTCATCCGGTGCAGTCCGGCACTAATACAAGTCTATGGGAAAAAAACCTGATCTGGCGACAACATTCGCCTGATCTGTTTTTTTTTTAAATTAGCCGGATTTAGCCTGACACTGAAAACCTGATGTGTGAAAGTAGCCTTAGCCGGATCAGCTAGTCAGATCCATCGCATCAGTTTTTCACAATCTGCAACGGATGTTTTTTTTTTTCAAAATTCGACGGATTGTGACTGATGGCAAAAAACTGATGTGTGAAAGCAGCCTAAGTGTATGTGCAGACGCTGCGGATTGCTCTGCAGACTTTTCCGGACCGATTTTGGTAAATCCGTAGGTAAACCGCACTGCGGATTACCTGCGGAATTACAGCAATTTTTTTGCGGTTTTTGTGCGGATTCCACCTGCGGATTCCTACTGTGGAGCCGGTGTAAACCACTGAGGAATCCGCACAAAGAATTGACATGCTGTGGAATAAACAACACTACGTTTCCGCGCGTTTTTTTCCACAGCATGTGCACTACGGATTTTGTTTTCCATAGGTTTACATGGTACTGTAAACTCCACAAAAAAAATCCGCAACGTATGCACATACCCTAACAGGTAATGATGCGTTTCACACCCTTCTGTTCTCCTGGGAGCTCAGCAGCTGTCAATGGAGTCTGATGGCGGCGTGCTCCCCTCTCCCCATTGAAAACACGTACACTCGATAGAAGCAACAGCTCAGGTCTATGAGAGGTAGGAAACAACATCTGTCAGCTCTTTTCACCTGGACTCAGAACTGTTTTTAGAATAACTCTGTAACATCACCTGTGATTGAACACAGCGCAATTTTACGGAGGCGCGTCCTGTACATACAGCAGTCTACGTCCACTGATCGGTATGAAGCAAGTTTTATATATGACCACCATGTAAAGTGAAGTACAGTGGAAAGCCTCGACCATAAAATAGCACATGATCTGACCATATTCCTAAATTGTGTCCGCGGTGACTTCCACAGGACGTCTTTATATACCCACATCACCCCCATTGGCTCAGTAAATACAGACTGAGCCATGGATATACACTATATACAGCAAATTAAACATTTCCAGGCTCCATTACCGTCTACAGTGAAATACACATGGAGGCTGCTCGATGTCGGATACACAGCCATAGACATGCGCTGCAGTGGCTGACGTGAGCTGCGCAGGACCCCGCACTCTTGGAAACCAGTAACTTCCAAACCATCTGCAGGACTTTATATACCAGAAATAACACTAACGAGCAAATCAAACGATCTACATCCACAAAGTGTCAGACTTCGCAGAACCCCATCACGAGCACCCTCCCATCAGGAGCCTTACACAAATTTTAATTGATGACCAATGCTAATTTTAAGCAGGTGCTGGCACCAGGGACCGAGGGCTTGAAGCAAAAGAAACCTCTGTGGTCCCGCAAAAGCTGTTGGAACCAACACTGACAGCAAGCAGAGATTGTGAACATGGTCAAAAACACAGTAGCAGAACTTTTTATTACACGATGATTATAATCAAACATGGGTGTCCCCACGGAGAGGTCCGACAGGACCCCGAGGATCTCCAGCTCTCAGGGTTCGCTCACACTAGTGTATAACATGGTCGTGTGCTCTCCGATGTTTTATTGGACAGCACTCAGACCGTTATACTAAGGAGTAGCGCAAATCTGTGATTTTTTTGCCACTCCGATTCAGCATAAGATAATGCATCGAATCATGCGCACCCATTCACGTCTGTGTGAGACATCAGACTGCACTCGGAAGTCATCTGAGTGCAGTCAGAGATCCTAGGATACAGGGAAGGGAGAAGTTAACTTCTCCGTACCCGTGATACGATTTTCACATGCGACAGAATCAGATCACAGTAAGGTGATGCTCAATTTCTGACAGAGTTTGGTCCGGGCAACATTAGCATGAGAGAATTGACGGCCAAGTGGCCTCAGCCTTAGAAAGATGACAACTCACATCATTCTCTCACAGCTTCTGGTAGAGAGGAGGAGACTACAGTAACAAATCATCAACATATTAGCTAAAATCACAAGATCCACTGATAGGAGCTTAACAAATGTACAGTTACCTCGAAACACCTCTTATTTCTCAGTACATTCATAAAACTAATTCACAGGAAGACATGGGTGAATTCTGTACATATCAGAATATATTAAACCCTTAGAAAAGTACTAAATGGTAAATGTAACCAGGGTCCTGTGGCTGTGGGAACGCACCGACACTGCAGTCCCACGGCAATAAGCCCCTGCCAATGACTTCCATTACTGTGGCTCCTCGGTAGTAACGGCCTGTGGATCTGGTTCCATCATAACCTAGTGCATACATGGACATTACACAATACAGACATAAATACATTGTCGGCCATTACTGATGCCACGTCCTGGGCCCGGCAGCCCATATTCCCACACTGTAAGTTCACTGCACCACATCATACCCCAACAGTATAAATGTACGAGCATCATATAGGGATATGGAGCCTCCAAGGCCACAATGAGGAGGATGATGATGACACAGGGGACTTTAGGAGCCAGTTTCACTATTTCAGGGTCTCTCTATTGAAACTTTTAAAGACTAAATAGAAAATACCCTACAATGACTACCCGGCCCCTGGGATGAGTCCAGCCCTGATGATGGAGATGATGTTGGACCTGGAATTTCCTACAGTAAGAAAAGCACAAGCCTCAGAGACTGGTAACTGCAGCAATAAGTTCTGAAATGAGAGGAGACAATCATCAGATCAGGAAACAGTCATCATTCTCCTCCATTATCTATCATTTGGAAAGGATTGAGATCATGGTCGCTAGCACCGCCGTTATTACAGCTTTACCAACATCCTACACAACCGAGGAAAAAAACAATATCATCACGACACCGAGGAGCAGAAGTAATGGCAGAGTCTGGGAAGCGCCAGGCGGGCGACATGGGGAGTCGGAGAAAGTTTGAGAGACAAAGCAACATGGACCAATAAACTGGCACAAAAGGCAAGTTCAGAAAGAGCCAGAGTTTGAGAAACAGCCAAAAAGGAGGTAGGGGGTCACACAGGGTCAGGTATTAGGGGGATGAGGACACAGTGGCAATGTTTACCTCTGAAGGGAGCATAGAACATCATTCCACAGCTAAGACGGAAATCTGGACATAGAAAGTCCCCCGGAGAAGACACCGGGAGGAGGAAAGAAGTCTGATCACATTGAGGAGAGGAGGGTTCACTGCAGGAGAAAGCGAGGAATGGAGACGGAAGGGAAGATGGAGTGAAGGAGACGGGAGATGCAGAGGATGGGATGGAGGGAAGAGCAGGCACCAGGAGAGAGCAATCCTAATTACACATACAGGAGGCGATGGAGGGCAAATTAAGAAATAAAGAGGGTGTTCAATTAAAAGGAGGAAAAAGAAGGAGTCTTAATGGTAGGGAGGGGGCCAAAAAAAAGGAAGAAGACGGGGGAGAGAAAAGGGGAAGAGGGGAGGAGAAGAGGAGATATTGTCTATAAAAAAAAAAAAAGAAAGAAAAAAAAAAAGAAAAAAAAAGAAAAAAAAAACCCAGGCCGTCAGGTTTTGCAGCTGGAAATGTAAAGAGAGGGAGGGGGAAGAAGAAGAGGAGGGAAACGGGAGAGATGGAGAGAGCGGAGGAGGAGGAGGAGGATGCTCGCAATGAGATGCTGCATCAGATAGAGGAGGAGGAGAGACGAGGGAAAGACGACAGGGGACGGAGGGACCACTAAATCTGCATCCATTAGTTGTGCATCACTGAGCCCAAGAGCTGACCATCTAACAGGATGAAGAAAAGAGCCGCAGCCTCAGGACAATCACACCCAACATCTCCTGTGCATATAATCATCGCCAGGCACCTGCATCCGTACCCCTCCATACACTGAGCCCCAGTATAAGGGGAGGACAGAAATAGCAAACAGAATATAAAGAGCAGGACAATATAATAGTGACATCAATTTACACTATATATATATATATATATATATATATATATACACAGTATATACCAGGAGAGGAGTGTATAATAGATACAATTACATCAATATAGACCAGTGAGAGAGGTATATAGACATATCCCCACATATACGTACAAGATCAATGCAATCAGAAAAATATATACTATATACCAAGACAGAGCGGTGGATATCTCTTACAGTATAGACACATATCCCCACATATATGAACAAAATCACTACAATTACATACATGTAAGCCTATATAGACAATTACCAAGACAAACAGGTAAGTATATGTAATAGATACCGTGCATTTATATCAATTCATTTCAGTGTGAGGCATTTAGACATATCCCTATATATATATATATATATATATATATATATATATATATATATATACACACTGCATAAATATTCACTATATACCTATGTAGATAAGAATCAAGACAGAGAGAAGTGACTATGCCACATATACAACCATAGCAGATATACATGTATAGGAAATCAATACAATTATTTAGTGATACCGAATATATATCTGGTGGAGAAAGGGTGAACTCGATGGACGAGTGTAACTATATACTTATGAAAACATTTGCCGAGTCAGATATATATATATACATACTGTATATATACAGTTACATATAGCTGTGTACAGTATAGACACACACCTATATATATATATATATATATATATATATATATATATATATATATTTATTTAATATATGTTCTCTATAGATAGATAATTGCAACTGCTGGTGAAATGTCCATCAAGTTTGATCCATGTAACTATATACCTATGTAAACATAGAGCTGTATATACATATATATATTCCAGTATATCAGCCTGTGTTGTAGGTGCAGGATACAGTCACATCCAAACAGAAGTCCACATGATAGAAGCAATGATGGTGCTATATACCTACTCAGTGCTGCAGTATACAGGTATATATATATATATATATATATATATATATATACTGGCTGTACACACTATATACCCAGTGCTGCAGTATACAGGTGTATATATCTATCTATCTATATATATATATATATATATATATATATATATATATACACACACACACACACATACACTGACTGTACACACTATATACCCAATGATGCAGTATACAAGTATATACACTGCTCAAAAAAATAAAGGGAACACTTAAACAACAGAATATGACTCCAAGTAAATCAAACTTCTGTGAAATCAAACTGTCCACTTAGGAAGCAACACTGATTGACAATCAATTTCACATGCTGTTGTGCAAATGGAATAGACAGCAGATGGAAATTATTGGCAACTATCAAGACACCCTCCAATAAAGGAGTGGTTCTGCAGGTGGGGACCACAGACCACATCTCGGTACCAATGCTTTCTGGCTGATGTTTTGGTCACTTTTGAATGTTGGTTGTGCTTTCACTCGTGGTAGCATGAGACGGACTCTACAACCCACACAAGTGGCTCTGGAAGTGCAGCTCATCCAGGATGGCACATCAATGCAAGCTGTGGCAAGAAGGTTTGCTGTGTCTGTCAGCGTAGTGTCCAGAGGCTGGAGGGGGCCGTAGGAGGGCAACAACCCAGCAGCAGGACCAACACCTCCGCCTTTGTGAAAGGAGGATCAGGAGGAGCACTGACAGAGCCCTGCAAAATGACCTCCAGCAGTCCACAAATGTGCATGTGTCTCCACAAATGGTTAGAAACTGACTCCATGAGGATGGTCTGAATGCTCGACATCCACAGATGGGGGTTGTGATCAGAGCCCAACACCGAGCAGGACGCTTGGCATTTGCCACAGAACACCAGGAATGTCAAATTCGCCACTGGCGCCCTGTGCTCTTCACAGATGAAAGCAGATTCACACTGAGCACATGTGACAGAGTCTGGAGATGCCGTGGAGAGCGATCTGCTGCCTGCAACATCCTTCAGCATGACCGGTTTGGCAGTGGGTCGGTAACGGTGTGGGGTGGTATTTCTTTGGACGGCCGCACAGCCCTCCATGTGCTCCCCAGAGGTAGCCTGACTGCCATTAGGTACCGAGCTGTGATCCTCAGACCCCTTGTGAGACCATATGCTGGTGCGCTTGGCTCTGGGTTCCTCCTAATGCAGGACAATGCCAGACCTCATGTGGCTGGAGTGTGTTAGCAGTTCCTGCATGATAAAGGCATTGAAGCTATGGACTGGCCCGCCTGTTCCCCAGACCTGAATCCGATTGAGCAGATCTGGGACATCATGTCTCGCACCATCCACCAACGTCACGTTGCACCACAGACTGCCCAGGAGTTGGCGAATGCTTTAGTCCAAGTCTGAGAGGAGATCCCTCAGGAGACCATCTGCCGCCTCATCAGGAGCATGCCCAGGCATTGTATGGAGGTCATACAGGCACGTGGAGGCCACACATACTACGGAGCATCATTTCCTTGTCTTGAGGCATTTCCACTGAAGTTGGATCAGCTGGTAACTTCATTTTCCACTTTGATTTTGAGCATCATTCCAACTCCAGACCTACATGGGATATTAGTTGTCATTTCATTTTTAGGTTTTAGTGTTCTCAACACATTCCACTATGTAATGAGTAAATATTTACAACTGGAATATTTCATTCAATGATATCTAGGATGTGGGATTTCAGTGTCCCCTTTATTTTTTGAGCAGTGTATATACTGGCTGCAGTATACAGGTTATATATAGTGGCTGTACACACTATATACCCAGTGCTGTAGTATACAAGTATATACTGTGCCTTGCGAAAGTATTTGGCTCCCTGGAACTTTTCAACCTTTTCCCACATATCATGCTTCAAACATAAAGATACCAAATGTAAATTTTTGGTGAAAAATCAACAAGTGGAACACAATTGTGAAGTTGAACGAAATGTATTGGTTATTTTTAATTTTTGTGGAAATTCAAAAACTGAAAAAAAAAAAGAATAAAAAATGCATCAAATACGCACCTGCGTTTTCTACCAAGAGATGCAGAATCCGCACAAAAAATTCCAGAGGCAAATCTGCAACGTGTGCACATAGCCTAAAATCCCATATCCTAGATATCACTGAATGAAATATTCCAGTTGTAAATTTTTATTCATCACATAGTGGAATGTGTTGAGAACAATAAAACCTAAAAATTATCAACGTAAATCACAACTAATATCCCACGGAGGTCTGGAGTAGGAATGATGCTCAAAATCAAAGTGGAAAATCAAGTTGCAGGTTGATCCAACTTCAGTGAAAATGCCTCAAGACAAGGAAATGATGCTCAGTATTGTGTGTGGCCTCCACGTGCCTGTATGACCTCCCTACAACGTCAGGGCATGCTCCTGATGAGGCGGTGGATGGTCTCCTGAGAGATCACCTCCCAGACCTGGACTAAAGCATCCGCCAACTCCTGGACAGTCTGTGGTGCAATGTGACGTTGGTGGATGAAGCGAGACATGATGTCCCAGATGTGTTCAATTGGATTCAGGTCTGGGGAATGGGCGGGCCAGTCCATAGCTTCAATGCCTTCATCCTGCAGGAACTGCTGACACACTCCAGCCACATGAGGTCTGGCATTGTCCTGCATTAGGAGGAGCCCAGAGCCAACCGCATCAGCATATGGTCTCATAAGGGGTCTGAGGATCTCATCTCGGTACCTAATGGCAGTCAGGCTACCTCTGGCGAGCACATGATGGGCTGTGCAGCACTCCAAAGAAATGCCACCCCACACCATTACTGACCCACTGCCAAAGCGGTCATGCTGAAGGATGTTGCAGGCAGCAGATCGCTCTCCACGGCGTCTCCAGACTCTGTCACGTCTGTCACATGTGCTCAGTGTGAATCTGTGAAGAGCACAGGGCGCCAGTGGTGAATTTGCCAATCCTGGTGTTCTGTGGCAAATGCCAAGCGTCCTGCACGGTGTTGGGCTGTGAACACAACCTCCATCTGTGGACGTCGGGCACTCAGACCATCCTCATGGAGTCGGTTTCTAACCGCTTATGCAGACACATGCACATTTGTGGCCTGCTGGAGGTCATTTTGCAGGGCTCTAGCAGTGCTCCTCCTGTTCCTCCTTGCACAAAGGCTGAGGTAGCGGTCCTGCTGCTGGGTTGTTGCCCTCCTACGGCCCCCTCCACGTCTCCTAGTGTAGTGGCCTGTCTCCTGATAGCGCCTCCAGCCACTGGACACTACGTTGACAGACACAGCAAACTTTCTTGCCACAGCTCGCATTGATGTGCCATCCTGGATGAGCTGCACTACCTGAGCCACTTGTGTGGGTTGTAGAGTCCGTCTCATTCTACCACGAGTGTGAAAGCACAACCAACATTCAAAAGTGACCAAAACATCAGCCAGAAAGCATTGGTACTGAGATGTGGTCTG